>NC_080832.1:47239424-47877151 GCF_030435755.1 Ochotona princeps | reverse complement strand
AAGCAATGAGTCTAGACAGTAATTGTAGAAGTAAGATGTGAAGGGGAGAGCCAGTCTTGAAGCTTACCAAGCACCAAGGATGACTCAGGACCCCAGCACAGGCAGATGATGGCTCCAGATAGAAATGCCTGCCCCTCTACGCCAGGACAGTTTTGTCCTGGAGTACTCAGGGCATTGCTGAATGTTTACATGGTAACATATAATGTGTCAATAACTCATATGGCAGCAAACATATTCATACTTGTTATAAGAATCCCACTTAAGTTATAAAATTATTATTTTCCATGATACAATTCTGTAGGTATGGGGGTTTCCCCTTCCCCTTCCTTTCTCCCTCACTATTTTCACTTCCTGACATTTGCCCCCATTCTATTACAATAGTATAATACTTTAGTAACAATTACAAATCTAACACTCTACTATTCAAGTGCAGCATGGCTTTGTAGCTATAGACAAAAGCAGAATGTCTAGTATCATATGGTCAAGGTATATTTAACTGTTTCAAATTCAGTAATATTAGCTAATACCTCATTAGTGAAAGTATTTCTGATATAGTATTGTTATAGGTCAAGCAAAGTGCTAACTAAGTTGAAAAATTCCCAGGAACATGGCTGGCTAGGCATTTACATTGTTACCAACACCATGGAAATTTTATAATGTTTTTCAACGTTCTTTACTCAAAAGCGAGTTATAATAAAGATATGGCATGAGTATATGTAATTGGATCTTTGATAACCTACTTTAAAAGGTTTTCAGCTTGCTAAGGCAACTATGTTATTGCTCAAGAGCACTGTACCTTCCTGAGGGCAATGTTTGGGGCTCACTGAGGAGATCAGGAAGTTTAGGCAGATCATCATCCAAGGGTTACTCATCTTGTGGAGAGGTTTTACTTACTAGCCAGGGTGAAGATCCAAGGCTATACAACTTGGTTGACAGGAAGAAGAAATTAAACTCTTCTAAATTGTAGGAGCCAGGTTTATAGCCTTAAAAACCAGTTTCAAAAGTAAGTACAAATGCTTAGGGGGCCATTCATGGTGAAAATCTGTTGGAAAATTTTTGCAGTTAAGAAATGGCCAGAGTGATAGGGGTGAGCCCACTACGCATCACTCAGAACCCTGGTTTAGGCTTCTCAAAACATTCCTTTAGATTATTTTTACTGGGGTGGCATAATTAGACTTTATCTATAGATTAATCTGAGATAGTGGAAATATGAAGGATTTTGAGGGAGAAAGACACAATACACCTGCTCCAGTGAACATATCATCTGTTTTCTCACCTGTAAAGTAAAGCAACCATAGTTTTCTACCTGTGGTGTTACTTTGATTATGAAATGAGAACAATCTTATATACAACAACATTCTTGTAAATTGTTAAATATGTGTAGGTTATTTGCATAATATATAAACTTTTGGACAAAGTGCTAGTGAAATAATAGATATAAATAGCTTGGCAAGTAATAATTTTAAAATGTTCCTACCTACCTTAGAAAACTCAATGAAAGAGAGAACTCATGATGGCTGAGTAGAGGTAACCCACACTGAGGTACCTGGGAACTACAGTGACTCCTATCATGGTTGTAGATTGGGAGTCATAAACTACAGGACAATGTCATGATGCTTGGGATTTTAAACACAGTCTGAAAACCTGACTGTGGTCTGTGCCACATATTTGTCCTCACCCAGCTTCCACACCCCCCCCCCAAAAAAGGGACTCATACTGCCTCCCTTCCAAGTCCCAGAACCCAAGCTGCCACAGCATAGCCACTACTGGAGTCTATTCTCTTTAAGGAGTCAGCAGACAGTTCCAGTCACTGCCAAAAGTCCACAGAAGAAGTATAATCATAGGGAAAAGACAGTTCATTCTGTGTTCTGAAACTGCAGGTTTCCTGGGCAGATGCCCTAGGGTGACAGTTTTTCTGCAGGATTTGTGGATGTTCCTCTCTCTGTCTCACTGCCTTCTAAGGAATAGAGCTTGCCACTCCCATGTTCTTCAGCTGTGACACCACAGGTATTGATGTTAGGAGCCATGGAATGAGGCCTGAGAAAAGTCATGTCTACATTACATACCTCCAGTTGTTTGAGGGAACAAACTGCAGCACAACTTAAACTTCTTCAAATTCACTCAGATTGAAACCACTGGGCCTACCCCCAGGTAGACCCTCTCCACTTTTCCCTCATATTCACGCTGAGTATTTGGAACCTCTTTACTTGATTTTGACAATCCACTCCCAAAATCTTGCAGAAAACAGAACAGGACTCCAGTCTCTGTAGATTGGATAGGAGAAGAGGCTTAAGATCTTGCTTCACAGCTCAGAGCCGGGCACCACTGCTGCCATCAGACTTAGCACCTGATGAAGGCCAAAGGCTGCAGACCCAGTAACTAGTGAAATGGGTTCATAACGATTATTTGTGTCACCATCTATCTCAGGTAGGCTTGGCACTCACTCAACTCTGCAACTACATATGCAATCAACCCTGGTGACAGGCAGGGGAATGAAGGAGCTGCTTTTCCCACCTTCCTCCAGCCTTGGGCAGACAGTGCATATCCATCGAAATGTGAAATCCAGCACTTTTCAAACCATAATGGTTCTGATCCTTAAGCAAGTGCCTGCAGATAGAGTGTTCGCCTATCAGGCAAAGACCAGTCACCTGGTGGGACAGACTTATTCTAATGTGTGCCATTTCCAGTGTTACATGGAATTGATGCATACTACCAAGATTTCATAGGGCATTATGACTGTGAGACACAGATGTGACTCACTTTCCTGGGTAGATGAGGGTTGACTCCATCAACCTTCCTGCAGCCTTGGACAGACAACAAAGTAAGTGGTACTATTGCAATAATATTGAGGAAAACAGTGTGGGGAGGGGGAGCAGTGAGGAAGAAGGAAGGGCAGATGGAAGGCAGAATCTTTATACTTATAAAAATAAAAATAAATAATATATGGAAAAATACATAAATAATATGGAATAATAATATGGAAAATATTTTCCACAATAATATGGAAAATAGCATAAATAAAAAGGCAAAATTAAAGTAAGCAAATTGAATAATCCTGGTCCCTAGGGCAGGATCTATAGATGGAGCCTGTGCAAGTGCTTCAGTACCATAGAAACAAAACGAATGATACAAAATAGACAAAGCTGAGTCTATTTTCTTCTTTTTTTGGAATGATAAACACATTGGACAAACTCCCCAGCCCATTACCATGAAGTGTAGCTCAGTTTTTTTTATCCTCTTAAATTTCTTTGGTTGGTGATTCAGTTTTCATTGTAGAGATCATTAGCTTCTGATTAAATTTATTATTGGGTTGTGTTTTTATTGTTTTAATTTCAGTGAGATAAAGTGTCTCCCATTTGTGGTTCATTCCTCTAATGCCTGCAACAATTAGGTTAGGTCAAGTCAAAACTGTGCACTCAATCTGTGTCTCCAGTGTGGTGGAAGGGAGCTTAAGCCATTGTTTCTTTCCTTCAGGGATATGGAGCAACAGGATACTAGAATGTGAACCCATACAATCTGCAACAGAATCACGCATCCCAAGCACATCACTTCTAAGTGCTTGTCCTCTTCCTTGCTTTGTAGCTATCAAAAATGAGATTTTCTTGTTTTTTATTTTTTCATATAATTCCCTGTTAGCATATTAACATGCTACAAATTTTGGCTTGTTGGGTTTTTATCCTGCCAATTTTAATAAATTTGCTTAAGAGTTCTATTCTAACAGCTTTTCAGTACAGCCTTTGGGATTTTCTACATCTTAGATTATGCCATCTGCAAATAGTGACACTTTGACCTCTTTCTGATTTGGACGCTCTTTGTTTGTTACTTTGCCTGAGTTCTAGGACTAGGACTTTCAGTATTGTCTTCAGTGGTGAAAAGTAGGCATTCTAATCTTACTCCAGATCTGAGAAGGTCTCCAGTTTTCCTTTCTTCAGCATCATGTTACATGTTGGCTTGTTATACACAGACTTACTATGTGAAGGAAAAGTATTATTATGTTTCATTTATGCCTAATTTATTCAGTGTTATTATCATGAAAGGGTGTTGAATATTATTTCCAGCAAAAAATTTAAAACTAGAGGAAATTGTTAAACTGGAAAAAAAGAGGAAAGACAATTACTGTGTATTTTTCCTCATATGTAAATCCACAGTCAATTTGAAATAGGGCAGTAGTTATTAAAAGCTTGTGGGGGTGAGGGATGCAAAAGGTGGTAGAAAAATTGATATCAAATGAATGCTAAATTGAAGGAATAAGTGCCTGTGATATGTAGCACAATGAGATTATTCTATTCACTATAACCCTTTACATATTTTCTGAGTAAAGAGAATTGAAGAAATCCAAAGTCCCACTTACAAAGTAATGACAAAGAAAAGGAAAGGAAAGCACCCTGAATTTTTTTCAGTATAATTTTGTTTGCTTTAGAACATCACAATGTATCCCACAAATATATATAATTATTGTTAATTAAAATCATTTTACTGTTTTTCTTTGAAGTATCATGATTACAAAGATGATCGCATTCTTCCTTAATTAACAAAACTTTTACTGCTATCAACATATGAGTGTATTTGCAAAAGCTCAAGACAATTAAGAGAAATAATGTTTTTGACTATTTTATCCTTGCGATGTGTAAAATGCTATGCAATTTTTATACAAAAATTAAATACATGCACATACATATTACAGAAAGGTGCTTATAGGCCAATTAGCCAATTACAGAATGCCTCATTCCTTCCCCTTTTTATCTTTTTAAATCAGTTTTTCATGATGTTGAAGAGGTTGAAGAAGAAGGAGTTTCTCCCAACCTCTACAAGGTGGCCCACAGCTGCACTGGGAGCCAAGCATTATCCATAATTTTAACCTGGTCGATGAGTGCTTCCACTTGATAATCAAGTTGAAACTTACTCCCCCACATGAAGTTGGCTTGATGACACCTCCCTGCCTTTGTACTTTTCCCTGCTCTGCCTACAGGGCTTTTCTCTTCCGTAAGACTTATTGGACGACTCTAGGACGCACTTTCTGACCACTTGTACAATTTTCTGCTGCCTGTGTGTGTCGCCATCCTTTCCCCGATTCATTCTTCCTTGCTCTAAATTAAATACCGTCTTAAGAATGTTGCCCCTGGTTCTTTCATGAGGCTCAAGGAAAATTCTTCAGAGACAGCATCTAACTCTGGCAAGATTTTCATCAAAATATCCATTCCAGGTAGAAAAAAGACATCCTATTCCATTACCATGGTCTTGAAACCTACTAAAATGTCTGACTTTAATAGTTGTTCCCTAGTGGCTGCTGCACAGTAACGAGGAAGAAATTGACAGTTGAAAGTCTTGACTAAGGTGAGGATTTGAAGATTGGCTAGTTTGAGGATCCAGTGTACTTCCATGTGGTGGTCAAAATAAGTATATTGTTTTTCAGAGGAATTGCGGGCTCTTTTGTGCTTTTTTTTTGTCAAGAAAATAATATTCAACTTTACTGAAAACAATGATGGAGATCGCTAGGCACCTTCATTGCCATGGTCTGTCTGTCCAAAACCATAACCAGCTAGACTAAGTGTCACCCAGAATTTTCTGTTATCTCGATGAAATTAGATAAACTAAAAAGATAATAATCCTGATTATGCAAATAAAATACAGATTTAGACTGAATTAGTGAGGTGATTTCATAAAAGTATGCTTTGTCACAGATGATTTCTCACTTTCTTTGATATTTATAAATTGTGAACTTGGGATAATTAATGAAATAAATGTCATCTATTCTTTGCAGAAAGATGGCTATGTTCTTTTAGGATTTGAAAATGTTTGTTTTCCAAACTGATTGCCTTCTACCATGGTGTTGGCTACAGAACTGCAGAACAGTGTTTATTTGATTTGAGTTTGAGGACCAATAAACTCTCTTATCAAGTGCTGGCAATTCAGCCAAATAGCACCTGCTGCAACTCAAAGAGAAATCACTGAACTGAAATTATTGCTTGTGTTTCTCTTCCAAGCAGGGAATTTTATTAACAAAATTAGATTTCTTTGAGGGGTAATTGACACAATCTGGTAATTCAGAGACTTGTCATTAAAAATTAGGCATCTAGGCATCACCAATCTCTTGGCAGCAAAGCATTCAAAGGAAAAAAATCTCATAGAGAAATATGTTCTAGAATAACTATGAATGGGGTTTTTCAGTGAGCATGCACCAAATTATTTTTTTTTCCCTGTGGACAAAAGACTCATTTTTCTCTTACTGATTTATGTTTCATAAACATATAATTCTAGCTAGAGAAATAGTAAGAAAATTTTAGTTTTTCCTGAATATTGATGTGTTTAACTTGACCTTGTATAATATAAAAGAAGAATTTTTCAAGTTCCTTGTAGACCAACTGACTCCAAAGCCTACTTTCTTTTAACTTCTGAACATATTCTCACAATAAAAGTTGGACATTTTCAACATAAAATTCTCAAATATTATAGAAGATATGTGCCAGAAAAGTCAAGTACAAACAAAATCTCGAGAATTTCATGAGATGAAAATATGTAATATTTTAGTATTCTGACCTTAAACTGTGTTCTTCCTCCAAGCGTAGGGCCTCTTCTCTACCCTTCCACCTCAGCTCTATTTAGAAACAAAATCACTACTGCTGCTTTCTTTTTAAAGATTTATTTCTTTTATTTTTATTGGAAAGGCAGATATACAGAGTGTAGGAAAGACAGAGAGGAAGATCTTCCATCTGTTGATTCACTCCTCAAGCAGCCAAAACAGCCAGAGCTGTGCAGATCTGAAGCCAGGAGCCCGCACCCTCTTCTGGGTCTCCCACATGGGTGCAGGGTCCCAAAGCCTTGGGCCATCTTCTACTGCTTTCCCAGGCCACAGGCAGGGAGCTGGATGGGAAGTGGAGCTGCCGGGGTTAGTACTGGCACCCATATGGGATCCTGACACATGCAAGGCTAGACATTAGTCGCCAGACTACCATGCCGGGCCTCAAAATCACTGCTTCTTGAAATGCTAGCGCTAGTATTCAATCTGATTGTTTTACCTCTTCTCAACACTCTTGTGTTTAGTTCCAAATCTTTTGTATTTAAATCTAATTCAATGTTTGGCCTCTAATTCCATGTTGCGCCTTTTCTTAAAACATTTTCTTTCCATTATATATTTTCAGATTATCCTCTACAGTAAGTGGACTGATTTGTGGTACTATACAAATGTGTATTTGATTGATTAGCCTTACACCAACATAAGTCTAACTCAGAGTTACAAATATTCAGAAAAGAAACCTTGAAGAAGTGCTAATTTGACTAATAACATTATGAAGTCCTTAAGAAAAGAATGCTCTATTAGTAGGATTTCTGAGTTCACAGAAATCTGTTCAGAGTGGAGAATAACGAATTTTCAGCAAAATTATTATATTTACTAAAAACATACATAGTTTTAACATCTGCAAAAATGAGATCAGGGACAAAACCATTTTTATGAAGAAATTCAGATTTATGTGAAATGTTCAATTTTTTTAAAACTGAATGATTAAAACCACTTATTTTCCCCTGGGAGTTAAATATTCTTTTGCACTCTGGTATGTGAAGTGCTTACCCCTGCCAAAAGCAATGATAAGTGTTAGCTTGGCTGCTATTGTCTCCCTCACAGTCAAGTGCTTGCCAACTAAGGTGCCATATAGTTTGCTTAGAGAATTCCTATTTTGGAATCATTAATTTATGATGTCATGCATCCAGGTAATTTCAAACCTTCTGTCCCATTTTAGTAGTACAAAATAAGTATCTGGAGTCACAAAACATCAAATGCTTATTTACTTCTATATAAAGGCTTGAGAGATCTTCAAAAGCTACACGACACATTTATCATGAAAAAAATCACGCATGAATTTGAAATTTCTTTACACTAAAATAAACTTATTTTTGCTTTGTTTATTTCTATCATTTGCGGGAAAGACAGCAAGAATAAGGGAGAGAAAAAGTGATCATTACCAGCTGCTGATTCCCATGGTGACTGGGATAAGGTCAGGCTGACTCTGCTAGATGGAAATTCAATTCATGTGTCTCATATGGGTGGAAGAAATCTAAACACTTGAGCTATATTACCTGCCACCTCCAATCAGCACTTGCAGGAAACTGGAATCAGGAATCAGAGCTGGGGTTCAGCTGTGGGTATCTTTTTGGGGTGTTTCACCCTTAAACTTTCTTTTGGTTTCATTTGCCACAAACCTTTTGAAAACTCCTCAATATGTAAAGGATGTGGATATGGTGCTGTGAATGACTTCTGTGTTACTGAAGAATTTCGTTGTCTTTATCAACATTGTTGTAATTGAGAACTTAGCACCTTGCATTTTGCATTAAGTTCACTATTCGTGCATTTGAATTTGTGCTATTTATTTGAGAGGCAGAAAGGCAGAAGTGAGGGAGAGATTTTGAGGTAAAAGAAGAGGAAAGGAGAGAGGACAACAGAGGGGAGAGAGGAGGAAGGAAGAGTGGAGGGAAAGGAAGCAAGAGAAAGCAAAGCAAAGCAAAGGAAGAACATATATCTATAATCCTCTAACTTACTCCCAAGGTGGCCAAAATAGGCAGTTCATGAACAGGCTGAAGCCAGAATCCAGAAACGGCATTCTGGTCTCCCAAACAGATGTTTGAGGCCCAAACCACTTTCTCATGCCTCCCCTTGTGCATTAGCAGGAAAAAGAATTGGAAGTGGAGCAGCTGGAAATAATTTAAACTGGCATTCTGAGAGTTTATCCTGCTTATACTATGACATTAACTTCACTGTGTGTGACAAGGTCAATTACCATGTCAATATTTTCTATAGAATCATAGTAAAATAAATTAGTCCCCAAAAGACTGTGTTCTCTGATTTGTGGTAACTAATATATGGAGTATGAGATTTAATTATTTTTTATAGCCCTTATCTGTAGGCTTGAGGAGCAGTGGTTTTCCTACTTACAATTTGAGGAAAGAGAGGAAGAAGAAGGTGGGAGTGGAATGGAAAGTATTATGATGCTCTCAAAACTTTGATTGTGAAATACATGAACTTTATCTCCTTTGTATTAATGAAGACTGATTAAAAAGCAAGAAAAAATAAAATCATGAGAATTCCTTAGCAAATAACACATGTTGAATTCTTTCTTCAGACTTTTTCAAAAGCCAGGGATTCTGTTGAAAGCAACTACTGTTTGAGAGTATCTCTACTTTCTATCATTTTATAAATTGTGTAGATAAAATGTACTATGTTGAAGATTATACATGAATGAGGAAGAATTAACAGGTTTCTAAAATGTGCCTTAAGACATAACATTATCCCAATTAAAGTCAATCATTTAGTTCATTGAATCCATCTTTATATGTTTCATGCTGCCACAACAAAATGCCCGAAATGCGGAAACTTGTTAAGGATAGACATTTGTTTTCTCTTAAGTATGTAGTCCATCATTAAACTGCTGCCAGGTGCAACTGCTTGGTGAAGGCTGCATCCTTGGCAGGGTAACACTACTGCATCTTCACATAACAGGTGGGAGGGGGAGGGGACCAAAGATTTGTGAATGCTTTCATTAAAGACCTTAATCTCATCCATGAGAGATGAACCATCATGACTTAATCACCTCTTAAAGATCCTCACTTTTTATTAGTATAACATTGTCAACATCTGACCTTTGGAAGGGACACATTCAAACCACAACACTGTCTTTGGCCCCATAAAACTCTTATGCTTCAAGGGGCAGTATATTTATTCCTTCCTAACAGTGCTTCATTTCTTCCAATATCAATTCTAAAATCCACAGCCTCACCCAAAGGAGAGAGAGGTGAGACTAAAGACATGATTTACACTTTGACTGTGAGCCTGTGGGATCAAACAAGCGATGTACTTCCAAAATACAACATGAGACAGACATGGGATACATGTTTCCATTCCAAAAGGGAGAAATTGGAAAAGAGAGGAAAAACCATTTCCCAATAAGTCCAAAACACAACAGGAAAGACAACTCTAAATTTTCAGGCTTGAGTGATCTTTTAAAACTCCAAGTTCTCTGTCCACAGTAGACATAGTGGAGTGGGAGGGCCCAAGATTCACTGCCTTTAGGCACAACTGGGCACAGACTATGTATCGGTTCTTAGGGTTTAGAGTCATATATCTCAGGACAGTGCTGCAAGCTGCTTGTTTTACGTATGTGGTGTTTTAGGGGAAGGCCTGCCTCCATAGCTCTCTTAAGCATTGCCCTAGTAGGAAGTCTCCCTGCTTGGTCTGCATTTTATCAAGGTTGTCCAAAACAAATTTTGAAATCTTGGTGGAGTTAGTCACCCATAGCTCTTATACTGTGCGAGCCCTCAGTGTTAACACTGGGTTTTTACTGCTAAAGATTGTGACTTCGGAGTTGTGACACGTGGGAAGACGGAGGTATAGCTGGGGGTAGGCTAGGAGTACCACATCAGAAGTCCTGGAGCATTAATCTGCAGAAGCACTAAGCAGTAAGGCCTGAGATTCCAGGGAGAACCTACCATCATCGTGAAATATTGTTCTTTAGCCAGGTTCCAAACACTCTATGTGTATAAGTGATGTGGCAGAGCTGGGTCTCTTGGACATGCCCTTGGTTTCTGTTCATAAATATATTATTTTTATTCTTTAGATGGCCAGGTAAGGAATTTTCCAGATCTTTATCCTTGGTATCCCTTTTGATTATAAATTCCATTTTGCTACTTTTCCATTTTACTATGAGCAGTTAATCTAAGTGATACAATCCTTTCAGCAGTCTGCTGCTTAACGATGTCTGCCCTTAAATTTCCTAGTTCACTACTCTTAAGTTCTGATTCCACACAGTTCTCAAGTACAGATATAATTCAGCCAATTTAAAAATCTCCTTATCCCAAGGAATAGCATTCCCTCTAGTTCCCAAAAATGTTATTCCTCATTTCCACCTCAGTCATCACCAGTGTGACTTTTCTGCCCACACCTGTACCAGCATTCTTATCTTGACCCTTTAAGTATTTGGGATGAATATTTAGTTTCATCTTGCAATTCTTGTCTTTTGAGAATTTACCAGAGTCACCTGGAAAGCTCTATTTATAGCAATACAGGCTCTTTCCAGAATTCACTTCAAAGCTATTCCAGCTTCTAGCAAAGTTCAAAAGCTATTCATATATTCTGATATTTGTCACAGTAATACAAATGTACTGAGGAAGACAGTCTATGCAATTCATGCTTGTTTGAGCTGAGCAATCCATTCCAATACAATCATTTGCTTCTCAGTTGAAACAATGCTAGAGATCTTGACTCTACCCTGTGAAGCAGGTAATGACTTGGAAAGCCTGAACCATTTAAATCTATGTAACCTGGTTATCTGTAGAGATTCCTCAAAGGTTCTTCCATAGCAGGTGGCTTTGAAAATCTTTACCTTGCAATGGAACCTTACAGAAATTCGAAAACAAGAATGCATTTGTGCATGAAAGACAAAATGAACGGTGTAGACAGTGTGGCGCAGCAGGCTAAGCTGGTGCTTGGGGTGTGTGTAAACCATATCCAAATGCAGTTTAAGCTCTGACTTCTCTGCTTCTACTCCAGTTTATTACTGACGTATGCTGGGAGGCGGGAGATGATAGTTTTTTTGCTTGAGTCCTGCCCACTCTCGCGATAGAACCAAGGAAGTTTTGTTCTTTTGGATTTCGATTTGCTCAGCTCTGGTTGCTGTGAGCATTTGGAGAACAGTCAATGGATGATTTCCCCCACCCCACCTCTCAAGACACACACATCTCTATTTCTCTCTTTGTTTCTCTTTTCAGTAAATGGAAATAAATATCGAACAAATTAAATAATTATACTAATTTTATCATTATAGCTAAAAATACTAAAATGGAAAAGAATGTTTTGTCTTGTGAAATTGTAGTATCTAATAAATTTATGAAATCTTGGAAAATAATCACCTTGATAGAGTGACCACATAAATATATTTCCACTCTTTTATTTTGCCATTAATACAGTGTGGATGTTATCAACATTAGTAGGTAGCTCTGCCTTTACAATCAGATAAATTAAAAAAATCTTTTATAAAAGAAAAAAACAAAAGACTGAGTTTGCAATACGTGAAACCCATTATAATCATGACAGAAGTTGTGAACATACATCACAAGAATCTAAAGACAGTAATTATTAGGCAGTGTTTTAAAACAGACATCAGTAGAAAATCATGATTAAGAAAGTAAATACCTCAAAATAATAATATTCTTTAGTTAAAATGATTCTGCCTTATGTCTAATGCAGACTTATTGTGATGCTAAGGGTTCCTTTTCTGGGCCTGGCTTAATGGGCTCAATAGCTAAATCTTAGTTTGTAAGCAGCAGGATCCCCAGTGGGTGCCGGTTCATGTGCCATTGCTCCACTTCCCATTCAGGTCCCTGCATGTGGCCTGAGAAAACAGTGCTGGATGGCCCAAAGGCTTGGAGCTCTGCCCCTGTGTGGAAAAAACTCCTGGCTCCTGGCTTTTGATCATTCAGCTCCAGATATTGCAGCCACTTGGAGAGTGAACCAGCAGAAGGAATATCTTTCTGTCTCTTCTTCTCTCTGTAAATCTTCCTTTCCAACAAAATTAAATAAATCTTATCTATCTACCTAACTAGCTAGCTATTTTCTGCACTCAATGCAGGAGCCTAGTGGCTAAAGTTCTCACTTTGCATGTGCCAGGTTCATTTCCCAACTGCTACCCTTCCATCCAGCTCTCTGACTATGGCCTGGCAAAGCAGTTGAGGACAGCCCAAAGCCTTGGAACCACACACCAATGTGGGAGACCAGAGGAAGCTCCTGGCTCCTGGCTTCAGATTGGCTCAGCTCTGGTCCTTGTGGTCACTTGGGGAGTGAACCAGCAGACAGAAAATCTTTCTATCTTTATCTCCTTCTCTCTGTAAATTTGCCTTTCCAATAAAAAATAAAGAAATTGTTTTTTAAAAAATTCTGTAGATTGTTTTGAGATTAATTCATTCATTTTTAAAGATAGAATTACCAAAAGAAAAGTGGGTTAGAGAGAGAGAGAGAGAGGGAGAGATTCCCATTCCCTGATGGTTGAAGTGGCTGTGGCTGGGCCTTTCAGAAGCCAGGAGGTTCCCCATGGTCTCTCATGTGGACACAGGGAGAGCCCAAGCTCTTGGGCCATCCTCTGTTACTTTCCCAGGCACACTGGGAGCAGAATTGGAAGTAGAACTGTCAGGACTTAAACCACACCCACATGGGTTGCTGGCATCGTAGCAGTGCCCTTACACTGTGCCACAGCTTGGCCTGGAACAGTCTTACTTATCTCTTTTTGCAAAATCACATTTTGTTTTTACTTTATGGGTTGTCACCTGTATAGTAACATATAATTAAGTAACATATTCTTCAAAAATAAAACCTTTATATTCCTTCAACATTGTTATTACCTCAGTGTACATCCTTTTTAAAGCCCCCTTTGACGAATGCTAAGCTAGTCACACAGTAGCTCAGATGTAGGGCCTCTGGCAGGCTGACCCTAATCTGGCACAGACCACAGGGATGTAGGCATAAGGGAACACAACAATCACATTTGACTTTTTAACTTTTATCGGGAGATAAAGTCTAACCCTGGAATAGAACCTCAGTGAGGTGAGTAAACCAGTTTAAGCTGTGTTGTACTTATTTTCCCTGGAAATGGTGTAAGTTCAAGTATTTGCTGAAATGATCATCTCCCTTTATATTCCTGCTCTATTTGCGATCAGCTTCGTTGTATACAAGATCTTGCATCCTTTTTAATGTTATCGGTGTATACTTCGTAATGCTTGGAAGATTGGTAAGGTCAGTTGTTGTTGATTGGCTGTTGACTTCTCTTGGACAGAGGGCCAGAGAACTTACATAGTTAGTCATTCAAACGTAGTACTTTATGACTCTTCTTTAGAGTAACACCAGAAAAATTGATCTGCTGATTTTTTTCTTGTAACTGCTTATAATTTTAATTTTCCTCCATTTGTAATTTTAAATTCCTTTGTGAACCAAATTCTATAACTATAGCAATAATGATTACTTAGGAAGTTCTTATCACGTGCAAAACATACTATGTGCCTCACAGTTTTTTGACAAAGTGTATTTTATTTGAGTCACTTTATGGATGAAAAACCTGAGGCACATGGAACCTTCTAGTCCTGGGCTTTTACTTTTCCTAGTGAGACCCTCTTCCTCTCTACAAATTTTCTCTAATTTAGATTATTGCACTCATACTAAAATATGCAAATTTGCTACAACCTTCATATATTGTTGAAATCCTCACATTCTTTCATTCGGTGTGCTGCTTCTAAGCTGCGTAGATTTATTTTGTTTTCTCTCTGATTTTTGACAAACAGAATAAGAAGCAAATCTATTCATGATCACATTCTTTTTAAAATTTATATCCATTAATATTTGTTTATTCATACTAATTTAAAAGGTAAAGCGAGGGAAGAGAGAGAGAGAGAGCCATTCAGTGGCTAAATCCTCAAATGCCCACAACAGCCAGAGCAGAGTCAACCCAAAGCTTGGTGTTTAGAACTCAACCATGGCTTCTCACACAGGTGGCAGGTACTCCCATCACCAGAGTCATGACCTTCTGCCTCCCATGATTTGCATCAGTGAAATTGGAACCAAAAGAGGAGCCAATCTCTGTGATATGGAATATCAATATCCCAATGACATCTTAACTACTACATCAAATGTCTCCTGTTTATGCTTCTGTTTTTTCTTTATGACTGAAGAGATAATTTACTATTGTCCTTGTCATTGTAAGAGCATCTGTGGTGCCTAATTTCAAAGACTCACTATGATTTTCAAAATACTCTAAAAATAAGTCAACTTTCAGAATTGAATAGGTTTATTTCCTGGGTAAAGGACGAGAGTGAAGAATTTCTGCAGTCCTGTTTATTTAGAATTTTTTTAAAAACTGAAAATACTTCCCATGCCTCGAACAAGTTGAACAAGCAGAATTGTAACTCAAAATGAAATCTGTTTATATGTATAATGGTTTACTACCCACTGGCTTTCATTACCCTTTCATGAATGCCTAACCAACACCTTACTACTTTTTTTTTTCTTTCTATATTTCTTTTATATCAGGTTAGGTTCTCCTACTCTCTTATATAAAAATGAATACCCCCCCTCCACAAAGATTCATCTCACCTTCCTCCTCAATACTTTCCTAACTCGCAGCTTGGACAGTATTAAGTCTTTTCCAGCTTGGGCAGTATTAAGTACTGACATTAAAATACAGCTCTTCAAAAATAATTCCATCACCCTTCTTTCAATGTCCATTGACCTATTTGCTCAAGTAAAAAATATTTGTTTCCATCTATCTGTTCATTAGTCAAAATAAGTATTTACAGAATACACAGAGTATCTTTGTAAGTTTGTGATGCAAAAATTTGAAGTCAGCACACAATATCATCAGAAACACCATTTTAATGAAACTTTTAATGTCCTCATATATCAGACATGGTGACTTTCTGGACTTACAAAGATCTGCTGTACAAGTATTACTATAATATCTCTTGAAGAAGTTAAGGAAAAGTCTAGTTAGGTGATTCCTTGAAGAATCTGCAAAGTTTGACATCAGGAAATGCATAGAGAATGTTTAAGAAGAGGCAACGTGTGTGAAGCTGTGAATAGTCAGAGAAATTAAGCTGCATTTGGGATTTACAAAAGAGTGTGTTACATGGGGTGCAGTAGGAAGAAGTGGGAAACAAGGCTAAATAACTTAAAAACCCAGCCTCAAACATTTGAAACTTAGTGATAAGATTGAGAGTAATTTGAATTTCTTAAGTGGGGAACAATATGTTCATATTTGCTTCCATGTGGATAATTTTAAACAATGCCATTGAGAATGGATGGGAAAGGTTTGAAGGCAGGGAGAACAAGCACACCTACTTAAGGACTCTGAGCAAGAAAGGAGTGCATAAAACTCATCAGTAGGAATGGAAAGGTAAGGGCATCTGAAAGACATTAGTAGTAGATTTTAACATTCGGTGGGGATAAGGCAGCAAAAGAGATAGTTAAGAAGAAACTGAATAAGTTATGGGGAAATTTGATGGACAACAGCAACTTTTTGCAAAACTTCAGGATAAAGGAGCAGAAAGTACATGTGCACTAACACAGAGGTTTGAAGATGGACAGATTCTAGGCATGTTGACTTTGAGTTACCTGCAAAACATTGATGAGGGAAGTGCAGGGTAAACAGCTGACATATCTAATGCCATTGGTAGAAGTCCATGTTGTATTTGAGAGTCACTGACAGTTGGGTTAAGCGATGAGTTCATAGAACTGTTTCTTTTTCTTCGTTATGCAAACATTACATTACAAATAGACACTCTAGTCACTCTGCCTTTCTGCCAGGTCCTCCTCTGTCACTGGCTCACTTCTGTTTGGGGATTTACATTGTGCTGCTTCCTCTCTGGGAGCAGGTTGCCTTCACGTTAGAACTCCTTCCTTTCTCTAAAGTGCAGCAAAAAAACACTTCTCCAGAAAAATACTTCCTGATGCAGGTGAAGTAAATAGCTTCTTCCTATAGAGTTACCATAAAACACATTTCCCATAGCCTGAATCCGACTTGTCCCAACTTGCAGTTCTTAAATGGATTTGTCAGTGAATTCTTTTAGGTTGATTGTCCCTAGTTTATAGAAGATTTTAAAGGCAAAGTTTGCATTTGCCTTTTTTCTGGGTCTATTCCAGTTCTTAGGATATGTACAACAGTTAGAAGAATTTTTCTTAGCACAAAAGGTTGCATTACAATTGCCTGCATTTCTTTTGAGTGCTTTTTCTGTTTGTCAAACACACAGTAGTTTTGGGTCAAATAATCACGTTCTCAATCACATTGATGATGCAAACTTCAAAATGTTATGGCTGAAAACCAATGACAATATTAATGCTAATTAACACATTTTACAATGAAGGAATTAAAAACAGACCTTTATATTTCCTGTCATGTATATAAAAATTTTAAAACCTCTAAACTTCTGTTGAGCCATTGTAAGTTTCCGTAATTTTTTCTTCAATATTTTATTGGTTTTAGATTTTAATAAATGAGTATTATACTAATCACTATGCACAATTTTCCAAGTTACAGGAATAATATCATCAATATATATTTTGTCCTTTATAAGTTAAGAATGGTAATCATTACAGGCAGTTCAGAAGGAGTTCAATCACAACCTTCATAATAATCTGATAATGTTGAAAAATCTAGCATGAGTATCTTAGACTGTTTTTCTGTGCTAGTCTGACATGATTTCCATGACCAGTACCAGAGATTGAGTGGCTAAAACACTGGAAATAACGCACATTTATTTACTTACGTTTCTGAAGTATAGGAGTTCTAAGCCAACTTGTTGGCAAGGGTGGTTTCCCTGGAAAGTGATTTTTGCTGCTTGTGGATGTTTGTTCTCCGGAGTCTTCACTTGACAGTCCATATGCGTTTACTTTTCTTACATTAACACCAGTCATACTGGGTCAGGGACTACTTGTATAGTAGCTTCTTTGGAGCCTACATTCTGAAGTACTGTAGTTAGAACTTGAATACATATATTTGGAGCTGGGAGAGGGGCATAATTCAGTCTATAACACATTGTATAAGGGATGATTGTTAACTATCTGTATTTGTTCTTCACAATTTAACTATTTTAAATATATAATACACCCTCTATAATGCTTTATGAAGTCACACATCTTCCTATGATTTGTCACTCTGTCCCTTTTTTCCAGATTGGATTTTCCTTGCCCAGAATGTGTGAAATGATGACCCACAGATGACATGATCGCCAAGTCTATGAATATTCTTAATTTACAGCTCTTCTCATATTTTTCTTGTAGTGTAATTTTGTTGTAACCACCAGTAAATTTTGTCCCAGAACATATCTACTTTGCATTCTTCCTAATTTTTAGCAAGTGATAAAAATATAAGCTATATAAAAACTCACGAAAGAAATTGTTTACACAAATAACTAATATCCTTTACATCCTAGATTGTATTGAAAAACATCTCTCAGACATGCGACATATCTCCTCTCAGGTGTTCTTGTTTTTCTCTTTCTGATATGTCTCAGAATGAGGTTCTCAGGATGGATTCTCTTACCATTTCTGCTCCTCCTCCCCCTTCCTCTATTGCTTCTCTTCCTTCTCTCTTTCTAGTTCTCTTCTCCCTCCTCCTCATTATTCTTTTTTATAATGGTGAAATGACTGTTTTTTCCCCATGAAAACCTGAATTAAGACTCAGTCTGACTTTCCAAAGCAAACTTACCAAAATCTCATCTCAGAGTCTTTTCTTTACATGTCTCCTCTGCTGCTCCTCCATTCCCGCCCCGCAAATCAGTCTGAATCAGAAGACAAAGTTTTCCTGAGAACATTCCATTATAGTGGGGGAAAACAAATCATTTTACGTTGCATATGGGTTATTTGGGTCAAATTTTGACAAGGCAAATGGGAGAGTGCTGATCACTCCTCCAATGTGTTGGGCTTCATTTGAAACTGTTCAAACATCTGGAATTGACTCACTTCTGGGAGTGGAAACATCTGGAGTTCCTTTGTTATCATGTGTGTACCAAGGAGAGGTTGATTCAAAGACTGAGACCATTTGCTCCGTCAACCAAAGCATTGGGTGTTGCCCTCACTTTGGGTTAAGAATCTTGATGCATCTTGGATATATTTTCAGCATAAAGGTTTCAAGAGAGAGAGAGGGCAAGAGTTCAAAAAGCCTAAATCAGGAGCTGCATGGCTCTTTCTGAGCTGTCCCACTTTAGGTTCCTCCCTCTGCATTCTGCATAATCATTTGATTAAAAACTGTCGCAAATATTACCAGATTCAAAGGATCAGGGAACAAGACTCTGTAAATTGATGAGAAGGTCAGGCCATAGTAAAAAAGACCAGAAACCAGAGATTTGGGATGATGCTGTCAGCCACAGTTACTATTACAGATACAGGCAAGAACAGAAAGATTTTAGCAAACACAGTGTTTTGGGTCTTCTGAGCCTATTCTACAGGAAATACTATAAAAGGAAATATTAATGATTAGAAAGATTTATAATGTGCACAACAGTCACACACCTTAGCCTAAGATTATGGCATTGCAAGTTTGTGGTTACACATTTTTAACTACTAGGTATTATTTCTAATCTTTTGACAACAGCACAAAATACCATTTGGTGTTACTTATTCAAATGATAAATTGAATTGCTACAAATTTTCAATAAGGCCATTAATATCTCCTATTACTGCATGTTTCTTAGTACTTCATCTATTATATAACTGGTGGTTCTTTGTTTACATTTTATCAGAATAACTCTCTGGAAAGACAGAGCATTTGATTAGGTAATAGACAAATGATGGCAGAGAAACAAATTCTGTGTTACTTGATAAACCGTAACTCTCTTCATTTAGTTGAAATTCTTGAATTAGCCATACTTAATCATCAACTGTTAACCAGAATAATGTTATACTTCTAAGTTTTTAAATGATCTTATCAATAAAAATATAATAATAGTGGAAAATAATCAAGGAGAAACTCACTTAGCTTAAACAATAATTATGCTCAAAATAATGGCATATATACACAAATATGTGTGTATATATATGTGAAAGAAAGAGGAAATTTATTAACAATTTGAAACACATGATTGTGGAAGTCAAAAAAATGTCAGCTTATTTGCAGGCTTGGTATTATGGAATACGGAAGTATAAATTTTAGTTCAAGTCCAAGGCCTGAGAACAAAGAGTTCCAATGATGTAGGTCACATACAGAGGCGTGAAAAGTGAAAGAGAATTCTTTCCTTTGTCTTCCAGCTTTATTTAGAATTTCCATGCACCAAACCTACACGAAGAAGTGAAATCTGCTTTACTCATTTTTGTGATTTAATTTCTCATTTCTTCCATGCCTTCTTTCAAATGCCTTCAAAGATTCAACTAGAAAGCAATGCTTAGTTAAATACGTAAGCATCCTTGTTTTTACCAACTGTTACTATTAGTTAAGAGATGATTGAGAGACACAGAGAGAGACTTTTAATTCAGGTAGAATTTTATTAATCAGGGGAGAGATTCTAATGGGCTCCTCTCTGTAGAGAGCTGGTCCAGGACCACTTCCACGTGGCAGGGTGATTGCTTGAGGGAAATGACCACCTAAGATATGCAGCATTAAACCTTTATACATCATAGGTGTGGGGGATGGGAGAAGGTAGCAGTTTAGTGTGTGCATGCTTGTAATATGTAGCACTAGTACTCATCACCACCAGCATTCATCACAGCTGATATTGACCTGCACACAGACAAGGTTCCAAACATTCCTGGATTGACGTGTCAGCTTGACTTATGCAGGTTGCTGGAGTCACTTCTACACTTGCCCATCCTAATGGATACATTGAATTTGACTATCACAAGCTGTTTCCCCAAAATTTGCTTCTGCTCTGTGAAGCACACCAGTCATCAGCCCCTGGCTATTCACATGCTTTACTTGTATGATCTCCAGACCCTTTGATTGAACAGAAGCACACTTCCTGAGGGTACATGATGTTTTCTGATACGAGCTCAAGGCTCGGAAGACAGGCAGCCTGATTATTGCTTTTAGAGATTATAAATGTGAGTTTGGGTAAGTTATGGAAATACTTTTGGCATCTTTTTTCTCATTTGTGTCAGAAATGAGTTACCATGAGGATCAAATGACATGATCTAGCATTTAGGGCAAGTTGGCTTGAACCTAACAAATACCTAATGAGTATTGGCTAAAATTGGTGGTGTGTGTGGATTGGCTGGTAGGGTTGGTTGGGTTGAACTAGGCTTCAATGCCCATTGACATGTATGAGAGCTAAATGGGATGTGGGACAAGCTGAACATGTCTGCAGTACATACTGGCAAGCATGGGAACCAGGGTAGGGGGCAGGTCTGGTGGGGGTTATGGAGAGTCGCCCCAACAAGGCTGCAGCTCCCACTGGTTTGCGTGAAGGCCAAGCATGAAGTGAACCAGATCAGGCTGGACTACAACACCCATCGGTTCACGTGGAAGACAGGGCTGGAAATAGAACTGACCCTGCAATTGAAACAACCAGCATGTGCATAAGCTGATTGGAGAAACAGACTGTGCCGGACCCTGTACTGGCAAGCACACACAAGAATCAGGTCTGGGATCACTTAGACGAAGTTTCTTTGGAGATCCCTACAACTGAACTGCTGCTCTCAGAACTCCAACTGTTAGGAGCCACAGACTTACAGGCCTTCGACTTGGCTTACCTGACAGCCTGCTGCATTGCAAAGCCTGACTTGGGCAAGCAGGGCCACAGCAAGCAGTATATTAGGCAAGAACATCCTGTGCAAAGCAAGCGGAATAGAACCTCCACCCTTGTTCCTGTTCAGATGATTAGTTCCTCCCCTGTTTCAATATAGATGAGTAGTTCCTTCCCTGTTTCAATGAACATAATTAGTTCCAGGAAACCCTTCCCCATCTCCTCCTTGCTAGGGAAGAAGGTATAAATATGAGGAGTAAAATAAAGAGCATTGGGCACTCTTTTCCACCAAATACGTGTGTCCGTGTGTTTCTTGGGCCAGCAGCCCGGGGACTAGCAGCCCGGCATCCCCAGTCCACCCTCAGGGTTTGAGCGTCGTGTCCTGCAGGTCGGGACACCCAACCATGAAGGGACTATGTCAGCCAGTAGATTCTGAAGAGATTTCAATGCTATTGGAACAGCGAGATTGGCAGCAATTCAGAACTGTTGAACTATCAAATCTGCTTGAGCAGGATCCTTGGAGCATGCCCCACATCAGGGACCTCGGATGGGACGGAAGCTGGGTGGGGCTTTTCCCTTTGTTTCTCCCCTGACCCAAGATACAGGGAAAAAAATGATGATATTAGTGTGGAAACAATGGTATTACCCACTTTTCTGTAGCCCTTGACCTTTGTACCCTAAGTAACTAAGATTATAAAAAAATAAAGTAAAATGAAAAAAAAGAAATCAACATAAGCACTTCACAAATCTTTAATGGAATGTGTTTTTAATTTTTTTCTTAATTCATTCTGCAATATGTGAAATAACCCATTTAGGATAAACATGTTTGTAACAGTCAGTATGAGTTTCTCACAAACAAAAATGTTTCCTTCAATGTGCTAAATGCAGTGCAAAACATTGAACTCTCCGAAGGATTCATGTGTGTTTTCTTGTGAGATACTTAGTAACTGGTAGAATCCCAAAAGACTTATTTCTGAGGAGCAGCCATGAGTTTTGTGCTCATCAGAAAATTATTTAGCCATTTTGTTAGAAACAGAAAAGAGAACAATTGGATGTTTTCTGATTCCACTCAGTTAAGGGCCTTTTAAAGGCAGTATGAATATTACAATATAACCACAGTGGATATGAGTAGGAGGAATGATTGGTGAGCTGCCTCATTTCCTGTGTAGTCTAAATGATCTAGAAAGCCTGCAAATTCTCTTTTCTGCCCACCTTGCCAATATTTGAAAAAAATTATCCTGAGGAACACAATTTTGTTTTTGGAGTGGAGAGGTGGGTGGGTAGCTGGAGGTGGGGCAAGAGACAGTTAATCAAGCATTTTTCTATTCTTACTGATCATTAAAAAACCCAAATATCCCTTTATTTGGTTGCAAGCTTCATTTTCTTAGCTTCTAAATATCTAATCATCATGAAATCATGAAACAATGAAGCCTTAAAATTTTTTTCAGTATCTGAATAGATTTATTTCAGTGCTGGTGTTTTAGATATCCACCCCAAAATCAGTGTTACCATCTCAGAAGTAGTTTAGTCTATTCACATCTTTGTAGGTGCTTTTGCTTGATGATGCTGGCTTTTTATGTCTGTGAGGAGAAAGGACCAAGGACTTTACATCTTGGGCTTGCTTGGAGACAGAAAGATAGAATGGGGGAAGGTTAAAGGCGGTGTGGAAGAAACATTCTGCATTCATTCCAGTTTGATTGTTGCCATCCATTTGTGGACACACAGGAGAAAAAGAGCAGTTTTGGGTAAAATCTGTTCTTGTTGCTAACATATTTCCTCTGAAGGAGACAGTATTTGCCATCATGAGGATTTTTCTGCTGCAGGGTTGCAGAACTAAATATAACACTCAGAGATGGAAACGAGTGCTTTCCCAGCATTTGCTTCTTCCCCAGCTGTGTTCCTTGATTAGAGTATGAGCGTTTGGAACTGTTTCTCAACGACCCTGGTGTATATTCCAGTGACCAGGAAGCCTGCAGTGTGTACTTACCCATTTAAAGTGCCATTTTGGTGTCAAGAAAACATTTTGTCCATCAGTGGTATCAACACTGCTCATGCTGTGAGAGTTGACTGTTTTGGCCCCTTGCACAGATAATGAGCATGCAGACCTGACCCAAATTTTTCTTACGAACTGCATTAATATGAGCTAATCACTATGTAAGATGCATTGAGTGGCTCCATAATAAATTCTGAGAGATTTACAAAGTAAAATGCACACCATGTTTGCCTTTTTATTATGCCCTATCAGGAAAGAATATGTTATCTTTTCATATTTTCTCATACCGCCTCAAGTTTCAGGGCTTAATACTATAAAATGTAAACATCAGATATTAATACCAGGAGAGCTTTCACTCAAAGAAATAATTGTTTGCACTTTGGGATATATTTCAATATTTCCTTAATTCTTAGAATTCATAGGGAATTTATACAAACACACACATACACACGTTACACAAATAGGATCATAACGTATTTTGTGAGATAATGTGCATTTTGTCACAACATCATGCCATCCCATCCTCCACCCCCTCCTTCTTATCTATTCCACTGTCTTCTTTATGACACTGAGAACAGGGGCCATTTGTCTTTCTGTGCCTCTTATTCCACTTACTACTGTATCTTTGCTTAAGATTCATATCACACATGTCAGGATTTCAACTTCGTCTATGGTCAAATAATATCCCATATTTTGATGTACTGCAGTGCAATAGAGTAATTACAATCTACAACAAATTATGAAGCAGGTCTGAATAGCTTAAAATGTCCAAAGATTCCTATCAAATATGAGGACAACTTAAAACAGTTCATGAGAAAAAGATGGAATTAAAAGGCGGAATAACTATAGTGCAAAAAAGCTGAAAATTGTGCAGATTATTTTATAATAAGCATTGTCTGCAATATTTTTGAAGTATTCTGATAAATATATCAAAATTTCTGCACTAAAATGATTTAATTTAATGTGACTTCAAGTGTCTTTTAGAAATGTCCACACACAGACACGCCCACAGACACTAAGACATGGGTGAGGATAGAGAGAAATCAAGTATTTAGGTCTGCTGGTTTACGCTCCAAAATTCCTACAATGGTCAGGGTTATGACAATTAAAAGCCACAGTTCGGTGCTCAATCCAGATCTCCCAGATGGATGACGGAGACCCTGTTAGCTTTTTTAGGCGTTAGTTCTTATGGGTGTGCCGCCATAAATCGGACACACCAGACCCAATGAGCCATGTAGCAGGTTTCATTCCAGCAGGGAGGATGGCCACGGGGACAGGAGTGTAGGCACAAAGAGAGGGAGAGACATCTTCTGTCATAATGATAGGAGGGGCCTCCAAGGAAGGAGGAACGGAGGGAGATTAAGATGAAGCATGGCACACACACAGATACAGGAGTGTGCTTTATGTGTCGGGGGAGTAATCACAGGATTGGTGGGTAGGGATGTAGCAGGCTGCAAAGGATAGTTAGTTGTGGTGGTAGGTGGGACAGGTGCTGCAACGGAGTCAGTGGCTTGGGCCATAACCTTTGGTTCTCAGGATCTGCCAGCCAGGAGGCCGAATCAGGAGCTGGAACCAGGAAGTAAGCTCAAATACAGCAATGTGTAACAGCGAGTCTCTTTCATCACTAGGTGAAATATGTCCAACACCCATTATCTATCAGTTTACCCATTTCATGATAGATTTAGTATGCTAATGAATTATTTCAAGAAGATACCGACTTAAAAAGACTAGCACCTAGAAAGTCTTCCCTGGTCTCATTTTCAAGACTCCTGCTGGTAGCTGCCCTTTACTGTGAAAGGCTTTTTTTATCCCTTAACCTAGTTATCTGTCAATTACCTGGGCCCTTGTGTGTTCTCTGGAAAGTATGGTTGGCTTAAATAGAAGGAGTGTATAGCATTATCTCATTTGATGATCAGCCTAGTCTGTCACAGTGATTAGAGCCAACACAGGGATTCTTATCTTCAAAGAATGCCTAATGGTGGCTTGTTCGTGTTCAATTGCTCCACCATGTCATCCATTCAGAATGGTAGCATTTTAACCACTTCACAGAGTACAGGGCACACAGCATGGTGACTTATCTTCATTGAGTAATCAAGATAGGAAAGCTGTGGTAAGAATTCATAATTGCAACATTTGTAATAGGGATTCTTGGAAAGTGACTCTTATCCTGTCTAGACATAAAGATTTAACAAACTCAACCTAGCTGTGGTGAGTAAATGTCCTATTCAAATTAGTTTCCTTTACTGCGTGATAGGATTGACTCAATGAATGAATTGGATATACTTTCAGTCTCAACTGGCACAATTCATATGCTGGTCTCCTGCTGTGGTCATATTACAAATATTTTACAATCTCAAAGCTTGAAGCTTAACATTTGTATTTTTATATCATTTTTCTTAAGAATAGACTCATAATTTCCATTTTGTATTCTAATTATAAGCCTACCCATTCTTGGGAGTTCAACTCTGATTGTATTTCCATTTTGAAATGTTTTCTATTCAGGTGCTTTGGATGTAATCTTTACAGGTGTATTGTTTTAACTGCGGGTTCCTCCACCTATGTTTGCTTCCACGTGCGTGTGCGCACACACACACACACACACACACTCTCTCGCAGAAGAGTCAAGGGTCCTAAGATATGGTATTTTGTACTTGTTTTCTGTCCATCCCTCCTTAATCATCAAAGCAGGCATATACACCTTTCTCAAAGTGAACTAATTCGAATGTTCACTGAGAATTTGAAGAACACACACATACCTAAGTTTAAAAATGCCTCTTCTTAATATTTATTATCTAATAAATCTGAAAACACATCGCAGGCATCAGGATGGCAGGTTCATATATATGTTAGATGTATTTCTGAGCGGTATCCATCCTATCTTCCATGAAGATTGTGCTAGCTTGCAATCATAACAACAATGTTTTTGGTATCCTTTCTCCACATCCCAGCCAGCATTTTATTTCTAAAACTTTTGGATTATGCTGTAAGTGAAAACTCATGGTGGTTTTTCTTTGCTTTGCTCAGTTGCCTAGTGATCCTGAGCATTTCTTCATGTGTGTCTTGGCCATTTCTATTTAATCCTTTGAAAAAATGTTTGTCTACTTGCTTAAGAAACTTTTTATTTATTTAAGGTGAGGAAATTTCCTGCATTTGATGTTTACAAATTTACTGGCATAGTGACGCTTCCCACCGTGTGTCCCTTTACCCGGGCTCCCATTCTGTCTCTTCAGTCCCTTTTCTTTTGATTTTTACGATGACACACCTTCCGTTTATATTGTAATCACAGCCTTAACCCTCCACTAGATAAATAATTTAACAAATAATACACAGAAAAAGACATATGTCATGTGTTTTTCTTGATTCGTAGTAACTCATAGAGTATTAAAATGCAACATATATGAATAACGTTGACATTTTGAGATTTGATTATTGTTGCAGCTCTTTTCCCATTGCTAACTGGGTTGTGTGCTGCATTGTTATTGAGTTTTTTAAGCTTTTTATGTATTCAAGATATTAGTCTTTAATATTTAATATTTGTATATTTTGCAAATATTTCCCTCCGATGTGTTGGTTGCCTCTTCGTTAAATGTGTTCTATGCTGTGCAGAAGCTTCTTAGCTTGATGTAATTTAACTTTTCCAATTTTTTTTTCTTTTATTATCTGTGTTTCTGGTGTCATTTTGAAACAATCTGTGTCTATGAGATTATCGCGCTAGTGGATTAATGATATTATGTCATAGATTTAGCCATTTTTTCTATTGTCAGTTGATTTTTGTCTAGGGTATATACAAAATTAGCAAATTTTCCCAACACCTTTGGTGAAGAGTCTGTCTTTTCTCCAAGGACTGATTTTGTCTTTTTTGTTAAAGGTTAGTTGGTTATAGATGTGAGGATTAATTGATAGGGTTTCTATTCTATTACATTGGTCTACAAGTGCTTCAGCGATTTTCTTTGATTACAACTGCCCTTTAATATGAATTGAAATTTGGTATTTTGTGGCTTTCAGCTTTGTTTTTGTTGTTTCATATTTCTTAGCTTTTCAGGATCTCTTCTGTTTCCATATGAATTTCAGCATGATTTTATTATAATTGAAAGTATCTCTGGTATTTTGATTGAGGTAACACTGAATCTGTTAAATTGCTTTCAATGTTACAGACATTTTGATGATATTAATTCTTCTGATTCACGAGGATTATTTTTTTCATTTCTTGTGTCTTCTATTTCTTTCCTTAGTGGTTGGCACTTTGTATTGCAGAGAATTTCCACATCCTTAAATTTATTCCAAGTTATTTAAATGTGTTTGTAGCTACTGTGGATATTAGTTATTGCCAGTTTTTTCAGCTGTGACATTAGTTGTTTATGCAATAGTCATAGATCTTTGTGTGACTTTATAACCAGGAACTCTGTCCAACTCACTTTTTAGTTCCAATAATTTTCTAGTGCAGTTTTCTGGTGCCCTTTATAAGACATGTCATTTGCAAACAGGCATAACTTCACATCCTCCTTTCCAATTGATTTCTTGTTCTTACCTAAAGTTTCTGTCTAAAACTTCCAGAATTATATTTAATAGCAATGGTGAAAGTGGTCATCCTTGTCTGGTTCTTGATCTTAGTGGAAATGTTTTAGTTTTATCTCATTCAGTGTGGTGTCGGCTATATGTCTGTCATATATTGCCTTGTTGTTTATATGTCTTCCTTCTATATCTGTTTTGCTTATTTTTTTTATCATGAAAGGATTTTGTATTTTAGCAAATGCTTTCTGTGCAACTGGTCAGATAGTTACATGGATTTATTCATGAATTTGGTAACATATCACATTAGATTCAGTGATTGAATCATGTCTTGTAACATATGAAACAGAGCGACAAGAGGGTGAGAGGGAAGGGGTTGAGGGAGTGGGGAGAGAGAGGAAGAAAAATAAGAGGAAGGAGGAGGATGAGGAGGAAGAGGAGGAGGGTGAGGAAGAGGAGGGGGGAAGGGAGAGGAGAAGGAGAAAAGACACACAGAGAGAAGCAAAGGAGATGAGGACATAGGAATGGAATGTATTTCTTTCACCTTCCCCTCTGGTGGATTCTAGATGGTTCCTGAGGCCTCTAAGTTTCTAGCCCCTCAATATATGAAGCATTCTTAGTTTCAGCTGAGTTATTCTGAACTTAAATTAGATTGAATGGCTCTCAATCATTGAAGCCAACCCATCCATTACTCTAAGGAAGTTTCTAACCTAAGAACACTTTTTCAAATCCTTCTGACTGGACACATTGTGCCTCGCTTCTGTACAGCTGTTCATTGTGTTCCTGTTTAATCCTTTCTTGACTACTTTCTTGGGCTATGAGACCCCTTTCTTCTCCTCTAGACTATATTCCTTTTTTAAAAAAGATTTATTTATTTTTATTGCAAAGGCAGATATACAGAGAGGAGGAGAAACAGAGAGGAAGATCTTCCATTCGATGATTCACTCCCCAAGTGGCCACAATGGTCGGTGCTGTGCTGATCCGAAGCCAGGAGTCAGGAAATTCCTCCAGGTCTCCAATGTGGGTGCAGGGTCCCAAGGCTTTGGGCTATCCTCAACTGCTTTCCCAGGCCACAGGCAGGGAGCTGGATGGTAAATGCAGCCGCCAGGATTAGGACTGGCACCCATATGGGATCTCGGAACGTGCAAGGCAAGGACTTTAGCTGCTAGGCCACTGTGACAGGCCCCCGACTCAATTCTTAAAGTATCCAGAATTGTACACCTGATTTATGAATCTAGAATCATATTTATTTATTTATTTATTTACATTGGAAAGTCAGATATACAGACAGGATGAGAGACATAGAGGAAGATCTCCTCTGATTTACTCCCCAAGTGGCCACAGCAGCTGGAGCTTAGCTGATCCGAAGCCAGAAGCCTGGAGCTTCTTCTGGGTCTCCTATGTGGTTGCAGGGTCCCAAAGTTTTGAGCTGTCCTTGACTGCTTTCGCAGGCCACAGGCAGGGAGCTGGATGGGATGTGGGGCTGCTGGGATTAGAGCCAGCGCCCATATGGGATCCTGGCACAATGAAAGCAAGGACTTTAGCCACTAGGACACCAGGCCAGGCATTGAAACTCCTGCATTTATACCATACAGGTGTTCATTTTCATAAAATATCTGTTACAATCAAAACTGTGACTATGTATGTTATAATTAGTCTTCTGGAGATTGGACTTAGGTCTTTTATTTCCCTTTAAAAAATTATTTTAGCTCTTTCATTTCTTCATACCCTTCTCTCTTAATGTATGAAGCAAGTATTAGTGCAATTTAATATTCTTCATAAGTTTATTTTTAATCAATGTTTGTAACATCTAGAAGTTTTCCATGTTTCAGACTTTGGCAGTTTTATTTCATACCAGTTTATATATATAGATATAGATATATAGATAGAGATATAGATATTTCTTTGATCTATTCTCTCCAAATCAATGAATTTTGTAATTCATTGATTCTCTAATGACTGTTGACAACATATGGACTTATTCAGCTCTTCTGAATCATTATATTTGTTTCATTGTCAAGATCTGAATAGGTAGGACTTCATGCAGTAAGTACGTCAAGTAGTGTGGTGATGCAATATAATACAACTTATATAGGTTTCTCTTAGAGCTACCTAGAGAGACAACTTCTCTTTATTTGTCTATCACAGATTCTCAGGAACATAGAAAGCTGTAATTACATTACAAAGTGTTCTAGTCGATGAAACCACAGATAAAATTACTCATGTAGTGACTTTACACACATATAGTTATGCTTTTATTGCTACATTTAACCAAAAAAATCACACATAAACAACACAGCACATCTAGTGGGCAATTTTGACTTCAGGGTATTGACTAAAAATCTAGGGAGAAGAATTTATTTTTTATTATTTATGACAGTTTTTGATGGACACATCGGATCTGACACAAGACAAGTCAGTTATTCTACAAGTCAATATCTCCTTTAAAATGAACAGTTTGTGCTGAATAATCTCCAATATTTTTCTAAAGAAGCTATTCCATATTTATTGTGATAGCCCCAGAAACAAAGGTGTCAAATGGAAATGGTCACAGCAGTTAGTGAAAATATTCAGGATTTAGTGGCAGAAATTTCTTTGATTCTCCACCTCTGTTTGGAGTGTCTTGGGGGCAGAGACAAATAGCAATATTCACAAAACTGAGTAACTTAATCAACTTCAAGTTTCTATTAACACTGCTCATATAAGATGCTGACATCACAAGTTATGGTTTAATTTGTTGTACACAACACCAGAAAAAGATGATGTGTGGTGTCTCCAATTGGATAAATAAAACATTAGAAAACTTTACTCTCCAAAAGAAAAATAGAAAATTATAATGTTAACCATTTTTATTTTTTATTTTAACATATCTATTTTATGAAGTTGAACTGTATGTGATCCAAACTTTACGAAAGGCTTTTCTTCAGAAGAAAATATTTTCCTGTGTGTGGGATACTTCAACCCATTAAAAACTGAAGACATTGTCTATACAGACAGAAGCCACTTAAAACAGACTGTAAGTAGAAGGCAATGTTCCTTTACCCTATAAGTGAAAGTTAAAATGTAGGTCAAGCATTCAGAGAAAAAAGCAATAAGCGTATTCATCAGTTACAAGTCTTTGGAACAAAGGGATTGTGTGCAGATAATACTGTTCTACTGCCCATCCACTAACTGTTAATACATCTGAGATAACACTGAAAGATGATTCAAGTGGGCAACATGAATCCAAACACTTGAATAGCCATATGATGGGTTCCCAGGCCATTAGCTGGCTGTTGGATTTGAAGAGGAGGAGCAGGGACATGAAGCAGTGCTGATTGTGAAAGATAGTGTCAGAAGCAATGGCTCATCCACTATACAATATTGCTGGCCTTTAATATTCTTATTTTGCATTCCAGTGCAGTAGCCTAGTTGCTAAAGTCCTTGCCTTGCTTGCACTGGGATTCCATATGGGCACTGTTTCATATTTCCGCTGCTCCACTTCCCTTCCAGCTCCATGCTTGTGGCCTGGGAAAGCAGCTGGGGATGGCCCAAGGTCTTGGGAACCTGCACCTGCTTGGGAGACCCAGTAGAACTGTTGTGGCCACTTGGGTGGCAAACCAGGGGATAGATCTTTCTGTATCTCCTTCTCTCCGTAATTCTTGCTTTCCATTTAAAATGAATACATCTTTAAAGCAAATTGTTATTTATGAATGTTGTTATTGTCACCATCACAGCTACTATCATCATTGTCACAGTTTGCCTCTTTTTCCTCCTTATCAATCGTTCCAGCTCATAAAAATCTGGCTTTCAAGATTTAGAGAAGATATACCTAAATACTTACTTTTAAAATAGTTATATAAAACAGAATATTTAACAAGTTGATGTACTCTGCTAAATTTTTTGACATCTCTTCTTAAATAACCAATCTATAGATGCTGTTGATTTCCTGCTGCTGCATAATGCATATCGCAAAGTCTGTTACTGAGAACAGCACACATTTATTATCTCTCCATTTGTTTGTCAGAAATCCAGACATGGGTTCTGTTCAGAGTCGCATAAGGCTGTAGTCAAGGAGTTGGTCGGGCGTGATCGTATCTAAAGTTCAGATTCTACTTCCACACTTGCCTGGTTGTGGGCAGAGTTCAACTCTTGGCAAATTCAGGACTGTGGACTTGTTCTAGTTGGCTCGAAACTGGGGATTACCCCTGCTTAGAGCTCACCTGCCGCTGCTTACTCTCTCAATTGCCCCCTCTATAACGGTAGATCTGATCCCTAAGGATACCTAATTGTGCTCTGCTTAGGCCCACTCTCTTTTTGACAATTATAGTTATTTGTAGGGACTTCTCAGAGTTAGCATGGTAGTCACAAACTGTAATTAACTTTTGAACAAGGATGAGAATTCCCTTGGATTTCAGTTATAAATTAATTAAATAAATACTTAAATACCTATCTGTAGTTGAGGTTGGCATATTTGAATGGCACTAATCCAGATGTACACTTTTCAGTTATTAGGGTCCTAAATGATGTTGAACACTATATGGCCATCAAGTCATAAATAAAATCTGGGCAGTTTCAGATTAATGATAAGAAGATGGTAAAATAGATTAGTATGAGACACTAATTCTCTCAATTTTTCAGTACTTTTGATGCAATTTTACAGGTTCAAGAGAAGAGATTGAAACTTAGAAGTTTCTACTTTTGAATCTTATTTTACATTCATTCAAGTTACCTTTTCATTTGTGATAATTTCTATGCCTTTCAGAAGGCTACAGCTTTATTCAGCTGGAAGAAATTTCGTCACAATGTTTTCTCCTCACACTGACTTGTTTTTGCTTTGTTACATTTAATTATATCTCCCCTTAAGGCAGATGGGAGGGAAAACATCAAGCAAACATGCTCCACTCCGGAACTTCTTATTCCCCAAAAGGTATAATTTGTAACTTAATAAACAAAAACCACATTGTGATTTAATTAACAAGTCATGGCAACAAACAAAATAGTAAATCTGTGATTTATTTTAATATGATGAAAATGGCATATCTCTTTTAGATGAGAATTTAAAGCGAGGCAAAATCAGATTTAGCTCACTGTTTCATCTCTAGATGTGCTGTCACAGAATACTTATTGTCTCTCTCCCTGGAATGTACACCTATTTTTAGGGATGGAAATTCCCCACATGCTAATATGTTTGGGTATCATTTCCAGATGCTTAGCTTCTCAGGATACAGAATACATGTGGAAACTGTATGGCGGTCATAAGACAGAGATAACCATCTTTTTTATTAACAACAACATGCAAAATCTAAATCAAAGAATTCAATCAAACAAGCAAATTTTATAGTTTAATCTCATTTCACTGTGTGTCTCTGTGTGTGTGTGTGTGTGTGTGTATGCACATGCGAGTACCTACTAGAAAATCATTGAATGATTTTTTTTTGAGGGAGCAGAAAGAGGAAGAGGGTGGCTGTAGCATTTATTTTTTGCATATGAATCAGCATATCACATTGTGAAATGAATGTGGCTATGAATTGGTAGAAAAAAGGGAAGCACAAAGTCAGTTTGGGCACTTGGCTTGGTAGAGTTGCAAATTCCACTTCTAGTTACCAGTGAGAATGGCAAAAAGACTAAATAGAGACTGCAGATTTCTATAATCTCTGACCTTTTTTTGAACATGCTTCTTCTTCTAGAACATTGAAGTTGAAATTCAGCCTCCATGATGATGTGCTAGGAGTTGAGACTTTAATGAAGTGATCAATGGAATAATGAATTTGTGGGTTATATATATGGAGAGGGTTTGCTTTGAAATAAGTTTCACCAAACATCTCACTGCCCCAGAATTCTTCCAGCAAGGTCATTACCAGGTAATTTCCCTTGACCTTGAGCCAGAACCCTGACTAAAATAACCCCTTTGTAAAAATTTACCCAGTCTATGGCATAATGTTATTAGCAACACAAAATGAACTAAGATATTATTCTGATATGCAGCAGTCAAAAGTTATTTTCACCCATCATTCTCTTTTTTTTGGTATCTTAGTTCTTTCTCTTTTTTTAAGATTCATTTATCTTTATTGGAAAGTGAGACATACAGAGAAGAGGAGAAATGGAGATGAAGATTTTCCATCCATTGATTAACGCCTCAAGTGGCTGCAATGGCCGGAGCTGAGCCAATCTGAAGCCAGGAATCAGGAGTCTCCTCCAGGTCTCCTACGTGGTACAAGGTCCCAAGGCTTTGGGCCATCGTTGACTGCTTTCCCAGGCTACAAGCAGGAAGATGGATGGGAAATAGGGCCACCAGAGCACTAACTGATGTCTGTATGGCATCCTGGCGCGTGCAATGGCAAGGACTTTAGCCACTTCCTTACTGCACCAGGTCTTGGTACCTTATTTTTACCCTTTAAGCTTAAAATAACAAAGTTGGATATTGGAGCAGGATAATAATGTCTTAGAATATCTTAATAATATGCTTTCTCAATAATTTCTTTCTTTCTTTCCTGAAACCTTCCACCACTCAAATTAGGCTTTGAAGCTCAGACTTAATGCCTTGAAAAATGAGTGAGGGAGGATGGATGTAATTGAGAGTCAACTGATTCATATGAGGCTATTGTTTAGACTTTCAGCTGAAACAATGATCTGAAACAATCAAATTTAGGTTTGCAAGAAGGCACCTGAAGAAGAAAAAATATAGAGATATTTTCAGATTTCACTTCGTGAAACCTCCCTGAAGAAAGATATTACAATAAGATACTATAGTACACATTTTTTATATTCATAAAAGAGAGTGTTACAATGTGTTTTGTCCAGAAATGAGGAATTTAGAGAGGATAGGGTAAGGAAAGCACCATACTTAGGTTTTGATATTGTCCTTGTTGTGCTCATTCGGCTTCCTAGATCAGAAGTACTATGGATGAAGAATCCTGAGGTCTGGGCACTGCAAAGTCCACAGACACATGGCTTCCATTCACGGGGAGCTGGATCAGAAGTGTGATGCAGCTAGGGCTTGAACTGGTGCCCAATGAGATGCTAGCATTGCAGATGGTGGCTTTACGTGCTAGGTCACAGCATCAGTCACTTGCAGAACTTTTTTTTTTAAAAAAGATTTATGTATTTTATTACAAAGTCAGATATACAGAGAGGAGGAGAGACAGAGAGGAAGATCTTCTGTTCGATGATTCACTCCCCAAGTGAGCCGCAACGGCCGGTGCTGCGCCGATCGAAAGCCGGGAACCAGGAACCTCTTCCAGGTCTCCCACGTGGGTGCAGTGTCCCAAAGCTTTGGGCTTCCTCTACTGCTTTCACAGGCCACAAGCAGGGAGCTGGATGGGAAGTGGAGCTGCCGGGGTTAGAACCGGCACCCATATGGGATCCCGGGGCGTTCAAGGAGAGGACTTTAGCTGCTAGGCCACGCCGCCGGGCACTTGAAGAACTTTTGAAGGATTTTGTTAGAAGGAAGGAAAATATGGAAATATTTGAGGAAAATATAAAATTTTCTGAGGAATATTAGATCAAGAGAGTTTTTTGAATTGGGGTGTTCAAAATTTATTTTTCCACCCTGCCACCAAAAGCCGGTGGCAGGATGAGTCTGGGAGGGTTTGGGGCCTTGGGTTTGGGGGCGGATGGCAGCCCCCCACAGTGTGATGACTGTGGAGGGCGCCCCTGCCGGCCAGATCCGAAGCTGGGGGCTCAGCAGGCCAAAACCACTGCCAAAAGGCAGTGACTGAGTCCTTGGCTTTGGGCGGCCACTGCACCAAGTGGTGCCAGGCTCTACCTGCTGGCTATCCAGCGGTGAGCTCTGGGGTTTTTAGGATATGAAATAGCTGCTTAGGGACTCCTATGAATAAGGCCAGCTTTAGTGCATGTAAGAGATGAATTCTGGGTGATTGTGGTTACAGGGTCCTGAAACTTTCGGGTAAGTGTGGGAACTTAGACCTGATGGTTTGGAGGGGAGTGTCCATAAGATCTGTTTGAGCCAGACTGAATCACCAGCCAAATTAGGAATCCGGAGAAGGGCTATTAGCATAGAGCATCACTGACTACCACGCACCAGTCCACACCAAAGCTATGGATGGGGACCCGTCTAGCTGGGCACCATTACTTGACTGCATGGTGGAAAAGTGGACTGGTCACATTCGGCAGGGTCAAGACACTTACGAACATGTGAAAGAATTTGTTCCAAGGGTAAACTCTATGGGGGAAGTGTGGGCCTAACCCTGTGGAAATACAAGTCCAGCAGGTTAGCTCGTGAGCTGGGGTGGCGAGGGGCTAAGCTAGGAGTGACCATGACACCTGCCAGCACTTATGGGTAAAGGAACCAATGGCAATCTGGGCAGGTCAAGGCAGCACCACCCGAAGGTGCATCATAAAACAGGATGTGGAGTGGGCTGAGCTGCAACTGGAAGAGGGCAGACTGGGCAGGGCCAAACAAATTTCAATCGCAAAAAAAAGAATAGAAATCAGGATTCCAACCTAGGCTCTTACAACAACTGGTCTACAGGAGGCAGGGATACTATGCCACATCATTGAAGGCGAAGGCTGAGACAGGTGAGGGGAACACGTGTGGGCCTCATGTGAGCTATATCAGGGAAGTGCCTGATTGGGATGACTGTTCCAAATGGTGCAAGCAAAATTAGAGTGGGCAAGGGTTGGTAGGGCTTTGCCACATCATCAGATGGCAGAAACTGACTGGCACCATGGGCAAATTCTGTTAAGTTAAATGCCAAAACCACCTGGAGAATGCGCAATCCAGAAGTTGGAGTGGCCTAGTAGGGAGATAGTGGGCACCTCCCTTGTGGGTAACTACTCCCACTGAGAGCACGAAAACCAGGACAGGGGCAGGGGTTCATAACAGAAAGGCACCTCCCAGTATGTGTGTGGACTGGATAGTAAGCTGGTAGGGTCGAATTAGGCTTTAATGCCCGTTGACAAGTACCAGAGCTTAATGGGAGGTGGGACAGACTGAACAAGCCTGCGGTACATACTCGCATGCATGGGAACTAGGGAAGGGAGCAGGCCTGGTGAGGGTTATGGGGAGTCACCCCAACTAGGCTGCAGCTCTCACTGGTTTGCATGAGGATCGAGTATGAAGTGGGTAGGATCGAGCTGGACCACAATATCCATTGGTCCAAGTGGATGACAGGGCTGGAAACAAAACTGACCCAGCAGAGACCGGTCACATTAAGCAGGGCCATGACATTAACAAACACGTTAAGAACCATATCTGGGGGAAGATTCTGTGGCGGATATGTGGGCTAAACCCTATGGAAATCAAGAGATGGAGTGGTGATGGACTAAACTAGGTGTGACCAAGGAGCCTGCCATCAATCACAGATTAAAGAACTGACAACAGTCTGCACTGGTCAAGGCAACAGCACCCGAATGTGCATCCTGAATAGGGTGTGGGGTGGGCTGGGCTGTTACATTCACCAGCTCATGCAAGGCCAGAAGAAAGGACAGATTATGCAGGGCACTGGCCTAAAGCCCATTGGCATGTATGAGAATTTGGTCTGGGAGGGGATCAAGGGGAGAAACTTGGGAAACTCCCCTGGTGAGTCATAACTCCCACTGGTGAATAGGTGGTCCAGACCTGGGGTTTAGACAAGCTGGACAGAGTAGCTCCAATGGCTCAATAATGTATGAAATGGTGATGGAATGGGATCACCAGGCAGTACTGAGCAAACCTTAGCCCACAAGCAAAACTAGAAAACAGGGTGGAGCACAATACATGCCCAGCTATGTTGTTGCACCAACTGGTCTGCGTGAACCACGAACGATAAGCCAGTGTCTAAGGCAGGAGTCATGACAGGTGACGGGCTGTGCCAAGCTGAGTCAGAGCAACCACTGGCATGCTGAACATTGGCTGGGAACAGGCCCAGGTGGGGAGCTAAGGGGACACCCTAGCTGGGTGGAGGTTTGCACTAAGGGGCACACGGGCTGGAATGGGGGCTGTGTTCTGATCAGGATAAAGTTGTAGTCTCACTTGGCACAAGTGTGGACTGGGACTGGATGCACCAGGCCAGGCCAGACTGCAACACCTTCTGGTGTTCTGGAGAACCAGGGTAGATGTGGGACAGACTAGGCTAGGTCTCAACCCCAACTGAGCCATGTATGAGCTATATGTGGGTATGGAAGAGCCACATATAGGGCTCTGGGCTGAAACATCCAACAGCAAGAACCAGAATGGGTTGAAGGCCAGTTAGGAAAAGCTACTGTTCCTGCTAGGACAGGAGGTGAACTGAGTAGTGCTGGCTCATGGACCCCCTGGTATGCGCAAAATCTGGCACTCGGAAGCGTTTTGATGGAGGAGCCTGGGCAACTCCTCTGACAGGACACAGACCCTGCAGGTAAGTGCACGAAGCATGGAAGGAAACAGCCAAGAGGTCATTCATGGAAAGTTTCCCACTGGCATACATTTGGCATGGGTCGGGGGCAGACCAGGCTGAATCAGTTCACGTCATCCACTGGCAATCCCGAACACCGTAACAGAGTGTGTGTCGAGCCAGGTTCGGTCATGACAAAAGCAGTACACAACACGGAATGCCAAGGTGAGGTTGCCTGAGCCAGATGTGACCTCACCACTCAACCAGCAGCCAAGCAGCTCACATGAGAACCAGGAAGGTAGGGGGCAGAGTTGGCAGGGGAATAAGGGGTGGTTCTCTTGCTGGACAGCTACTCCCACTGGAGAGCGTGAGCTGGGATGGGGGCAGACCAGACTAGGCAGGGCTACTGCACCTGTGTGCCTCATGTGGACCAGATCAGGGAAAAACCAGGCTGGGCTGATTATTTCTACTGGTGCAATCTACAGTTAGAGTGGGTGAGGGTTATTTGGCCTTAGCCACAGTATCAGCTGGCAGAAGCTGGCACTGGTGGCTAGTTCTGTCATGTTAAACCACAGAACTACCTGGAGAGTGCATAATCCAGGTGTGGGAGTGGCCTGGGAGGTGGGCTCCTCCCTCTTGGGTTACTGCCTCCCAGGGAAGGGCACAAAAAGTAGGACAGGGACTGGGGTGGCTAGACAGAGAGACACCCAACAACATCTGTGAAGGGTGGATAGTTGATCTGGTTAGATGGAACAAGGTTTTAATACCCATTGACATGTATGAGAGCAGAAGTGGATGTGGGACAGACTGGACTAGTCTGCTACATGTACTGGCAAACCAGGGCAGGGGGCGGGCCTGGTGGGGGTTATTGTGGATTGCTCCGACTAGGCTGCAGCCCACATTGGTTTATGTGAGGGCTTTGTATATGCTGGGCAGAACCAGGCTGGACTGCAGAATCCATTGGTCCCAGTGGAAGTCGGGGATGGAAACAGAACCAACCCAGCAATTGCAACCACCAGCTGCTGATCCAGGCGATGGACTGTGCCGGGCACTGTGCCTGCAAGTACCTACAAGAATCTGGTATGGGGACACCTCAGACAAAGTTTCTTTGGGGAACCCCCCCCCAATTGAGCTTCCAGACTCAGAACGCTAACCATCAAAAGACAGAGGACAGAGCAAGTCAATCAACCACCTCAGCTACATGTTGGCAGTGAAAAACTGGGCAAACGGAGACTCTATGATGGACTATGTCAATCAGTGGATTCTTCAACGACCTCATTGTGCTTGGAGTGGTGAGAATGGCAGCAATTCAGAACTGGTGAACTATCAAAACCACTTGATCAAGATCCTTGGAGCATGTCCCACATTCGGGACCTTGAGTGGGTGGGAGACTGGGTGGGGCTTCTCCCTTAAAATCCCCTTTTCCATCAGATATATTAAGGAAACAATACGGAACTAATTGTCTTGTCCATCTTCCTGTAGTGCTTGAACCTTTTTACCCTAATTATGTCAAGACTGCCAAAAAATAAATTAAAAAAAAGAAAATTTACTGTTTAAAATGTGCAAAAACATATTTTTATTTGCGTTGATAAGCATAATTTATTGTATACAATTTAATGTTCAACAATATGTATGGGTTGTAAATGGCTTAATTTAACTAAGTAACATATGTATTATCTCATTTTTGATAGGGAGAAACTGCTTAGAGGATTTTGTTTAGTATATATATACACTTACATATATTTAATATATATTTATATTATTTATTTAAATGTGTGTATATATATGTATATATATATACATATATAAAAATTTGTTTCATTGGTTTGAAAGATTGCAAAAGGGAGGAACAATGAGAAAGAAATCTTTCACTCTGGTTCACTCCTCAGTTGTTTGACAGGTCAGGATCATGTCAGGATGGTCAGGAGATTTGAACTTCACTGAGGACTCCCATATCTGTGATGGAGGCTCAATACTTGACTCATAGACCACAGCCTTCCCAGGGCACTACCAGTGATGTGACAAAGAGTGGAACAATTAGGACTAAAACCAGTGCTCATCTAGATGGAATGCCAGCATCACTGACAGCTGCCTACCTGACTATGTAATTCCAGCTCCTAATACATTGTTATTAACTTCAGGCATCATCTACTGCAAAAGTTATCTAGAATATATTCTCCTTTATAACAGAAATTTGTTCCCATTGACCAACATATACACAAGTTTCTTTCTCTCTGTTCCTATATCCCACCCAGATCCTGCTAAATATCATTTTACTCTCTGCATTTATGAGTTCAACATTTAGAATACATAAATAAATGAGAACAACTACATATTACGTTTTTATAGAAAGGATCTAATTCACAGGGGGAAATTGCTAATGTAAGCAACAGGTAATAAATCCTGACAGTATTTGTGAATAGGTGAAAGAGATTTTAGCTGGACATAGTAAGAGCAATAATGGAGTTATAGGAAGATGTGATGCTAGAAATGCATGCATTAAAGTATAACATAATTTAATGGTAAGAACTTTATGAACTTAATTGCAATAAATTTAAACACAGAATTCAGCAAGTAAAAAGTAGAAAAACCACTATTACACGGAAGTATACACAAGAAAAGAAAATGGCTATTAAATCTGAAGATGTCAATTTCACTTAATATATGTTAGATTTTGCCTATATATTAACTACAATCAAAGCATTTGTATTATATTTATCTTTTTGTGTCTGGTTTATTGCACTATTGGTCTCCCATTGCATCATTTTTTACCCACAGAGGAAGAATTTTATTCTTTTTAATGGCTGAATATTATTTCATCATGTTAATGTGTCACATTTTAAAATCCAGTCATCAGTCTTTGCAAGTAGGGTTGATTCTCTATCTTATCTATTGTGAATTGATCTGATATGAACATGCAGGTATAGATAACTCTTCCATATGATGATTTGTTTTTCTTCAGGTAATTTCTGGGAGTGGGTTTGCCAGGTCATAGGGTAGATTATTTAAAAATTTTGGGGGGAATCTCCATATTTTGTTCCATAGTGGCATTAAAGTTTACATTCCCACCAACAGTGAATTAGGACATCTGTTCCTCCGTACCCTCATAAACATTTGTTACTGTTTTTATTTCTGGATAACAGGCATTCTAACTATGCAGAGGTGAAACTTTATTGTCAAGCAAACAAATTACATGAGAAGCAAATTTCCACTCCATATTCTAGATCTAGTCTGTGAACACTGTAATGGAGTTCACTAATGAATTACTGAGAAAGATATACTCATTGGATCTCACACGGTAGCCTAATGGCTAAAGTCCTCATCTTGTATGCTCCAGGATCCCATATAGGGGCCAGTTCACAGCCCAGCTGCCTTGCTTCCCTTCCAACTTCCTGCTTGTGGCCTGGGAAAGCAGTCGAGAAAGCCCAAAGCCTTGGGACTCTGCACCCGTGTGGGAGACCTGGAGGAGATTCCTGGTTCCTGGCTTCCGATTGGCACAGCACTGGCTGTTGCGGTCTCTTGGGGAGTGACTCATCGGACGGAAGATCTTCTGCTTGGTCTCTCCTCCTCTCTGTATATCTGCCTTTCCAATAAAAATAATAAATAAATCTTTAAAAAAAGATACATTCATTATGGTTCCAGTCTTACCAACCCACACATTTTTATGGTTAACCCACACATTTTTTTGGTCAAATGAATGCAACACACATGCTGTTTTTTTTTTTTTAAGATTTATTTATTTTTATTGCAAAGTCAGATATACGGAAAGAAGGAGATCCAGAGGAAGATCTTCCATTTGATGATTCACTCCCCACGTGGCCGCTGAGCCAATCTGAAGCCAGGAGCCAGGAGCTGCTTCTGCGTCTCCCACCTTGCAGGTGCAAGGTCCCAAGGCATTGGGCTGTCTTCAACTGCTTTCTCTGGCCACAGGCAAGGAGCTGGATGGGAAGAGAGGCTGCAAGGAAACTAGCTGATGCCCAATATGGGATCCCAGCATGTGCAAGGCAAGGACTTTAGCCACCAGGCTACTGCGCCAGGCCCCACATGCTGTTTTGAAAACACTAAAATTACATGTTCACATAAAAATCATTACTTACTAAATTACAAAACACTCTGATGCAAAATAAGTATTTGAAAATGTGCCTGTTTAACATGCAAATGAAACATTATCTGCAGATCATTTGGAAATATCTGAAGAGTATTCTTAATTAGAAGCATAAATAGAATGAATGGAAGAAAAAAACCAAACTTTTCAAAGATCAGAAAATACTAATATTTACTCATTTGAACATTCATAAGCCATAGCACCAGTGAGAACACTTTTGCGAAGTAATCTAATTACTACTGCCAATGTGAATAATACCTTTATTTTGAAGCTAACTAGATTATAGTAAGCACATGAAGGACTACACAAACTCATTAATACATATCAAGGTTAGTCTTACCAATAGCACAGGCAAGCCACTTACAAAATGAGTATGAAATAAGATCTAAAGAAATAATTTAAACCTGTGTGTGTTATACATCTCATTTTTTTTTTGAAAGAAGCCAAAACATAAACAAAAAGTTATGTGGTATGATATGTTTTATTATTGAGTCATGGATTTTATTCTCTTACACTCAATAATTTTTGAAAAACAGATATATAGGTAAATAAGTATATACACATATTCTCACAGATGGATTGTTAATGTAGAGTAACATACCAGAAGTTCAGATATGTTCCAATAGGCAACTTCAAATAAAAGGAGGACCCCAAGTGGAACAGTTAAATATACCTCCACAATATGATGCTCGATTTTCTATCTTTGTCTACTGTGCAATCCTGGGATGAAATTAAATAGCATAATGTTATACTTGTAGTTATTACTAAATGACTACAGTATTGCAACAATATGGGGAGGAATGGTGTGAAAGGAATGTGGGAAGTGAGAAAAGGATGGGAAAGGGGGGAATCCTTATATCTACAAAATGGTACCATGAAAAATAATAAAGTCAATCATGGCAGTGAAAATGCTGGGCAAACGGAGACTCTATGATGGACTGTGTCAATGAGTGGACCGCATTGTACTTGGAATGGTAAGAATGGCAGCAATTCAGATCTGTTGAAATATCCAACCCACTCTACCAGCTCTACCTTCAGACCAGAGATGGTCTCCCCAAGGAACTGATGAACTTATCTGGACAATATGATGCTGGACTTTATACCTGGTTGATGCTTCCAATGAAAGAATCTTAACTGAACTTGAACTGTGGTAATACAACAGGGTGGAGGAGTCCACCCTGGAGGGGTGTGGGGGTTTGGGGAGGGGTGGGGGGAATCCCAGTGCCTATAAAACTGTGTCACATAATGCAATGTAATCAATAAAAAAATATACATTAAAAAAGCAAAAAAAAAAAAAAAAGAATGGATTTGCTGTAAAATGTCATAAAGGGATTCAAGTGATTTTTCATCTATTTACATACTACCCTATGCAGAGCACAGTGAAAACTGAAGACTCAGTACTGAGAAGAATAATGTGCTTACTCCACAAGCTGATGATCCAACAGGATTGATACAAGCACACCAGTAGCAACAATAACGGGATAATGTCTATGTCAGTTTTCACATGAGGATGCTATGTAAAGTCAATAGAAGGAAACTTAACTAAGACTTGCGATGTTTCTGAGAAGGCTGAGTTTTTGAAATTCTTGTGTGGATGTTGAAGGGCGAGGGACAGCTCAGGTAAAAGAGAGGAGGAAGGAACCTTTAACAGACAGCAGCAGGAACAAGTATCTGCAGGGCAGAAACAGGGAGTGGTGTGTTGAGAGAAAGTTAAACATGCAAGAATCAAGGGAATATAAAACAGTGTAATCTGCAAAGAAACAGGAATTAGGTGTTGGGTCATTGCCGGTATTTTATACTTGGGCGTGGTGTACATACTCAGATGCATTGATCAGTAAAATAAATTGATAATAATTTTATTCTAAATGGATCATATTGGTTACAATATGGATGACTTTCCAAGAAAATAGTTTGGAGCAAGAAGTACAGTTAACAAGGTGTGTTGGAAACTATGTAGTTGCTGAGTGTGGAAGATTTTGAAAATAATAACATAACAAAATGGAAACAAATTTGTAATTTTTAGGTATTGGAGGTGAGAGGGAGACATTTTTGGTTTAGGAAGTTGGGTTAGTGGTGATACTACTAGCTAATGGAAGTATTCCACAAACCTGAAGAAAAGATGAGATTTATCAACTATCACATCAAAAAAAAAAACAAATTTTTGGGCCCAGCATGGTAACCTGACAGCTAAAGCCCACGCCTTGCATGTGTTGCGTTCCTATATGGATACTAGTTCTAATCCCGGCAACTCGCTTCCCAATCAGCTCCCAGCATATGGCCTGGGAAAGCAATCAAGGATGGGCTAAAGCCATGGGACCCTGCATCCACTTGGAAGACCCAGAAGAAGATCCAGGTTTCTGGCTTCAGACTGGCTCAACTTAGGCTATTGTAGTCATTGGGGAGTGAATCACTGGAGAGAAGATCTTCCTTTCTGTCTCTCCTCTATGTATATCTGCCTTTCCAATTAAAAAAAATTCATTTTGATAACCATGATCATAAATTTGTATATATGTTATGTGTTTTCACCTCTGGAGTTCTCAGTCTCTAGAGGCTTTCAAATACTACCTTTTTAGGGTATATATCTGAGGACAACTTGTAATGAAACTGAAATTACATATTGTCTTGAGTCATGAAAACAGATCCTTCTGGCAGCATTTTAGAAGTGTCAACTCTGCAGTCTAACATTGTTTTTTCAATCAACTGATTGAAAAAATGTAAATCCAATGGCTATAAAAATATATTTATATACAAATAGGTGGTAATTTAGTTCTATCATTTTAGCAATGGGTTGTTCATTGATTTAGTCTTCTGTTTTTATTTTATTGGATGTTCTTCAAATTTGACTTTGGTTTTGCTGGGTGCTATTCCTTTTCTCTGTCAAGAGAACATTTTTAAGTATCTGTTGTAGTTGGAAGAGGTAAATTCCTTTAACTTTTTTTTGACTGTGGAAGAATTTTATTTCATTTTCAAAGACAAAGGAAAGTTTTTCTGGGTACATCATCCTGAGCCGACAAGTTTTTGCTTTTAGAATCTGGAATACATCGCTCCATTTTCTTTTGACCTGTAGGGTTTCCTGTGAGAGGTCTCCTGTGAGTTTAATTGGCATTCCTTTATATGCCAGTTGATTTTTTTCACGTGCACATTTAAGAATCTTTTCCTTATGTTCGATTGAAGAGAGCTTGGTTATCATGTGTCTTGGGGAAGATCACTTTTGATCAAATCTGTTGGGAGTTCTGTGCCCATCCTGGATATTATTTCCCAATTCTTTCTCTAGATTAGGGAAATTTTTCCTTCTTATTTAATTAAATACATTTTTAAACCCAGCTTCGCTTTCTGCAACTCTCATGACTCTTTTTTTTTTTTTTTAAGATTTTATTATTATTGGAAAGCCGGATATACAGAGAGGAGGAGAGACAGAGAGGAAGATCTTCCATCCGATGTTTCACTCCCCAAGTGAGCCGCAAAGGGCCGGTACGCGCCAATCCGATGCCGGGAACCTGGAACCTCTTCCGGGTCTCCCACACGGGTGCAGGGTCCCAAAGCTTTGGGCCGTCCTCGACTGCTTTCCCAGGTCACAAGCAGAGAGCTGGATGGGAAGTGGAGCTGCCGGGATTAGAACCGGCGCCCATATGGGATCCCGGGGCGTTGAAGGCAAGGACTTTAGCTGCTAGGCCACTGTGCCGGGCCCTCAGTCATGACTCTTACATTTGGCCTTCCAATAGTATCTTGATTCTTGAATGATTTTCTTTTTCAGCATGATCCAGCTTTGCTTCCAGCTCTTTGTTTCTCTCTGGTGATAGGAAATATCTTCTAATTTTGAGATTCTTTCTTCTGTCTCCTTTTCTATTTTGGAGACTCCAAATTACCAACCTATTTGTATTACCCATGAATGTAACAGCTTAAACTCATCAATCAAATGACATAGATTAATAGACTGGATTAAAAAACAAAACCCATCTATTTGTTGCCTACATGAGACATATCTCACCAACAAAGATCAGCAGAAACTATATCTCATATATCATGGATTTTGATATTTTTGTTAGGGTGGAGGGGATAAGGGAAATCCCAGAGACTATGGAACTGTATCCTAAAATGATAATAATAAAAAGAAGTACAATTTTTAAAAATTATGTATATGGCATGTTCCATTAAATATCTGTATTTTGATTTGTTTCAAAAAGCTTTTGAGAATGTTTGTAATAAAGATTTCATGAAAATGACTTTGTAGTCAATTTTTCATAAGCTGAGCTGTATGGTATTTCCATGTTCATTTTTTAAAGACATGTCCATTTGTTTTTTCTAAATGATGTGCTAATTTACATCCTACCACAGTGTCTCTAACACTCAAACAAGTACATTTTAAAATTAGGTTAATGTGGAACATTCCCAATAGGAAATGGCAGAATGAAAAGAGGCGCTCTAAGAATCTAAATTGTGCTTTGCAGTTCAGCAACCTCATGAATAAATGCATTCATTGGTAAATATGTTCATTTGTAAAAATGTAATTAACTCATAACTATTTTTTTCATGTTGGATATTGAAAAAAAATTAATAAGAACCATGCAAATTCTGATTATGGAATACTAATAGATATTTTTTGCATAGTGAGAATAAATGTTTTAAGATTTATTTCCAAAGGTTTGATTTATTTATTTTAATTTTTTTTTTTTAATTTTAAAACTCGGAATTAGAGAGGGAGGGAGAGAGAGAGAGAGAGAGAGAGAGAGAAAGAGGAAGAGAGATGATTCATCTGTTGGTTCACTCCTTATGGATACAACATCCATCATTGAGCTAGGGAAGCCTGCAGCCAGGAGCTTCATCCAGTTCGCCCACGTGAGTGAGTGGCTGGAGTCCAAATACTTGGGCCATATCTGTTTGCTTTCTCAGGCTGTTAGTAGGGAGATGCATTACATGTTCTGGAACAGAAATCTACTACACAACAATGCTGGTTCGAGAAAAAGCTCTGGTTTTTTTTTTTATCATTTAAATACTATCTAATTCAAATATAAATTGTTTTTGTGTTGGTTTGCAGTGTTAGATATGAATGAGTTATCTATGTGAAATATTATGCTTCATCCAATGATGATACTAATTGTTTATTTTAATAATAGAACTTCTACTTTAGTTTTTCATAAAACCCTTTTGTGAATGTAAGAATGGCTTGTTTAAACTACTTTTAGTATTTCCTGTTAAAGTATAAGTGCACATGAATTATTTTCCAGTTAGAAGTACAAGCCGAGATTTTTAACTCAAATTAAAATCGTCTTTTACAATATCTGAGTGAACCATAAAATCACATTGAAGGTGAATTTAATGTTCATTCATGGTCCAGCACAACTAAAAATTTGAAAATATGATGCTTTATGTGCTCTGATGTTTTTCAGATACTTTCTTCTGTAAATGTTACAGCTGAGAGAGGGAATGGGTCAATTTTGCAATAACATGCTATGAACATGCTTCTCCCCTTTAGATTTAAATTCCAAGAAAAAAGGTAATTTTTCCTAACACAGCAGGAATTGTGAATTAATAAGACTTGCAATTATTTTTTTTCTTTTTGTGGCATAAACTGCAGCTATGCTTGAACAAAACAAGATGTCAGCATTGTGAAGGTCAAAGTTGCTTGGCATCAAATAGATCAAATGCTGAATTGTTTAGCTACACATTAGAAAATGCATTGGTGTAAAAATATTCATGTAACCTGCAGAGTTTGGTATTGAGAATAACATTTGCTACTTAATTAAATGCTGAGGAGGCATTTACAAGTAGATACCAATAGACAACAATTTTCTTGAAGAGCATCTAGAATAATGCTCATTCTTTTGTCCAGTAATTCTTTTGTACCATGAAACACATGACAAAAAGGAAGCTTGCCAGTGAATGCATTCCTTACGGTCTTGGCTGAACCCAAGTTTACAGTCTAAGTGAGATGGTTTTCAAGACTTTTTCACTGTATTTCACTGTTTTTGCCATGCATATTTTGCCTTTTTCTCACCCTAAATGTGGTGAGAATGTTGTAGACAAAGTTATTCAGCCTTAAAAAGAATGGAAAAAATTTGATGTCAAAAGTAATATCATCATGTATTACTGTGACTACATTAGGTAGTTTGTACATACATTTTTAAATTGGTTATTTTCTATCACTCTGCCTTCCCAGCTTTATTAAACTATTCATATGAACTAAAATTGGTAATTAGATATTTCTTAGCTAAATATTGCGCCTCTCGGACCCGGCAGCATGGCCTAGCGGCTAAAGTCCTCGCCTTGAAAGCCCCGGGATCCCATATGGGCGCCGGTTCTAATCCCAGCAGCTCCACTTCCCATCCAGCTCCCTGCTTGTGGCCTGGGAAAGCACATGAGTACGGCCCAAAGCTTTGGAACCCTGCACCCGTGTGGGAGACCTGGAAGAAGTTCCTGGTTCCAGGCTTCGGATTGGCGCAGCACCGGCCGTTGTGCTCACTTGGGGAGTGAATCATCGGACAGAAGATCTTCCTCTCTGTCTCTCCTCCTCTCTGTATATCTGAATTTGTAATAGAATAAATAAATCTTAAAAAAATTGTGCCTCTCTTATTTTTATTTCACTCATCTGTTTCATCCAAAAGAAATAGCCTTTTTTAGGTTCCACGCAAATAAATTTTTTTGCATAAAGATTTTCCATGTCCTAGTTGCTTGTTGCTGTTATAGAATCCAGAGAGAAATATGCAGAATGTAAAACTGAGGGAAATTACTGCCATTTTAGATAAAATGTGATCCTAATCTTCTGTGAGAAAACCATATACCTGGTTAACTGCATCAGACCAGAAAAAACATGGAAAGTTCCCTGCTACTTTCTGGTCCAAACAATTGTCTAGTTACTCGAGAATATATTAGGGGCTGGTGATGTGGCTCAACAGCTTAATCCTTCATCTGCGAGCATCAACATCTCCTATGGGCCTGCAGTTCATAACCTGGTACTCCACTTATGATCCAGTTTCCTGTTTGTGGCTTTGGAAAGCAGTGGAGGGTGGCCCAAGTGCTTGGGACCCTGCACCCATGTGGAAGACCTGGAAGAAGCTCCAGCCTGTTGGCTTCAAATCAGCTAGTTCAGTTCTGGCTGTTGCAGCCTTTTGGGGGGAGTGAACCAGAGGTTAGAAAATCTTTGTCTTTCTTTCCAAAAAAAGTTTAAAAATGTCTATATATTTTATATTTAGATAATTGATACCCATATATCAGTGCTTTCAATCTTACAATAGAGAAAAATGTACACATTCCTGTAACCTCTTCCAGAAATGTATGCCCAAGACCTACATGAGTAATATCTGCTTGTGAACATTAAATCACTCAGGGTAGTCATGCAGCAGTGAAAGAAGATTGATGTTATCTGTGAGACATTATTCACAAATTCTGAAGGGCATTTCTTGCGTGGCAATGCTGCTGGTGAGGACTTACAGGGATAGGAGCGGAAGGAGGTTTCAGGCTCTTGTTGTGCATTCAGAGGTATTCATTCACAGGCTTTATAATCCTCGATACAGTCAGTATAACCAAATATTTGCAAATTTTAGAGAAGAAAATAATTTAGGCCAGAGGTTGAAGTAAATCACTAAGCCATTCTCACTCTGAACTTGGGATATTCTCCCCTTCCCCCCTGCCAGCCCCAACAGAAAGCACTTTCACATAAAGCTCATTCTGACCTTGCCATGTTAGATATGAGTCTTTTAGAAGTCATGCAGTAATTACTGTGTGAGCTGTAGATTCATTCTAAACTTCTTTGCAGGGCACTTCTTTTCAAGGGAACAATAACATCTACGACCATTGACAGGTAGACTTGTGATTAGGTGTCTAGTTATTATCCCCATATTCTGCATCAATGTTTCTGGCACATGGCTCCTTAAACCAGTTTTTTTTTTTTTTAATTTGTATCCTAAAAGTCACTGGTGATGGCTTAAATAATTGGACTTCTGCCACTTTCATGGGATGCCTGTTGGCTTCCAGGTCCCAGTTTCACCTAGGGCTTATTTAGGTATTGATTGATTTAGGAAGTGATCCAATGGGTAGGATTTTTCTGCAGGTGAATGTCTCTGTGTCTCTCAAATAAATAAATGCAACTTGAAAAGAAAGTAACAATATTTGCTTGAAGGTTCTGTGGTAAGAATCAAAAATTAAGGAATTAATAGTTTATATGTAATTATGTTATATGTTATTAGCATTACTTTTACTTTATTCTGTGTAATAATTCATTCTAGCTATCTAGAATTGCTTTAGATTATATATTATAGAATATAGATATTTAAATATTTTATATATAATACATATGCTACATTAGATGGTACTACAAAAACCTCATAGGAATGCATATTATAAAAATTGCAAATAACTCTTAAATTTTTGCAATAAAATAAGCATTCATTTTAAAAATATTGTTTAATTAGAAAGGAGAAAGACTGAGACAGAGAAAAATCCTACTAACTTATTCTCTAAAGCTGCCAGCAGTCAGAAGCCCCAAATTCAATGGTAGTCTTCTATATGGGATGGCAGGTACACAAGCAGTACCTGCTGCCTGTTGGTAGGATGTTGGAATTTGAAGTAGAATCTAGAATTGAACCTAGGAATTCCAGCTTGTGATACAGGCAACTGCTCCAAATGCCTACCCAAATTTTATCTTTGATTTTATCTTTCTTAAACTTTCTGAAGTCCCTTCATACAAATAAGTAAATATATTGTTAATAAAGAGAACATCCCCAAACTATAGTGTACCTTTATCCTGGTGCATCCATCTTGCTTTCTGCCACAAATCTTGATTTTTGTAACAATTTCACTGCATTTATATTCCTAAAAATTAAAATTCAAAAAGAGATATATTTATTTATTTATCTATCAGAAAGGCAGATCAGATTTATGGAGAGAATGAGAGACAGAGAGAAAGCTCCTCCACCCACTGGCTCACTTCTCAAGTGGCTACAATGGCCAGAGCTTAGCTGATCCAAAGCCAGGAGCCAGGACTTCTTCTGGGTCTCCCAAACAAATGCAGGGTCCCAAGACTTTGGGCCATGATTTACTGCTTTCCCAAGCCACAAACAGGGAGCTAGATGGGGATTAGAGTAGCCAGGACATGAACTGGCACCCACATTGGATCCTGGCACTTGTGGGGTGAGGACTTAACCATTAAGCCATCATGCTGGGCCCAGAAACTATGGTTTTTGGATGGCATAGAATTTCTAGCATTTACCTAAATGGTACAATACTAGATGCACCCTTGATTTTTAAAAGGTGACTAACTCTAATTTCTTAATATTTTACTTGTGAGTGTCATACATGTTGCTATTATAGCAGTAATTACCTCATTTTTGCTGCAGTAGAATATTTCACTTTAGGGAGAAACATTTTAGTTTTCTTCAGCTAATATATCAACACTATTATGAACCTTTTTGCACCTGTTTCCTGTATTAAATGATGCTTTAAATCTTTTCTTAGGTTTTAAACCACAGAAGTGAACCCACACATGTACATTGAACTAATCTTCAACAAAAGAACAGAAAACAACCTAGGGCAAAAGATTGCTTTTTTCAATAAATGCTGTTGGAACAATTGGATAGCAGCCTGCAGAAGTAAAAAACATAACCCCCACCTGTGACTTTATATAAAAATCAGCTCTAAATGGAGCTAGGACCTAAATCTACACCCAGAAACTATGAAAGTATTAGAAGAAAACATTCGAAACACTCTACAAGATACATCTGCCGAGAAAGAATTCTTAGAAAAGTCACCAAAACACACACAGGCAGTCAAACACAAAATAAATGAGACTACCTCAAACTAAGGAACTTCTTTAAATCAAAGGAAATGATCAACACCACAAAGCGGCAACCAACAAAAACGGAGAAAATCTTTGCACATCACACAACCCAGAATCTGTAAGGATTCTGTAATACCCAGAATCTGTAAGGATCTTCAGAAACTCAACAACAGTAACACAAACAACCCTGTAAAGTAATGGGAAAATGAGCAGGCATTTTTTTTCAAAAAAAAAAAAAAAATTCAAATGACTAATAGACATAGGAAAAAATGTTCAGGATCCCTAGCTATTAGGGAAATAATAAATAAAAATCTCATTGAGATTCCACCCAACTCTATTAAGACTGGCTTACATTCAGAAATCTACTAACAATACCTGCTGGCATGGATGTGAGGAAAAAAATGTAACCTACTCCACTGTTGGTGGGAATGTAGGCTAGCACAGATATTATGGAAGTTAGTATGGAAAATGCTCAGATAACTTAAAATTGATCTACTATATGACCCAGCTCTTCCACTCCTTATAGTACGTCCAAAGGAAGTAAATCTACATATGAGATAGTGACCTATAAGTCAATATTCGTAGCAGCACATTCACAATAATAAAGGCATGGAAATACCCCAAATATCTAGTAAAAGAGGAGTGGATAAAAAAATGATTATACATCTACTCCATGGAATGCTACTGAGAATGAAATTCTATCATTTGCAACAAATGGTCCCAACTGGAGATGATTATGCTCAGTGAAATAAGTCAATCCAAACAGGATAAATGTCATATATTCTTCTGATATAAAGCAACTTTCATGCAAAATACAAGAAAATAGATATATAAGTAAACATGTGTGTATGTACATATATAAATATATGTATACACACACACACATATACATCCTCATAGATGAACTGTATAATGGCGACTATCATAACAGGGAGTGAAGATACATTGCAGAATACATCTCTATGCCCGAATAAAACGTGGGCTCCCAATGTAGCTATCAAATAAATCTTAGCAGTAGGAATGTAGATTTATATCTTTTCCTATACCTACAATGCCATGATACACTTACATAGCAGAATGATGGACTTGTGATTGTTCTGAAAGATTCTACTGTTGTAATAATATGGAGGAAAATATTGTGTGCTGGGGGTGGGGTGTGGAAAACAGAGATAAGAAGGGGGGATGGAGGGGAGGAATCCCTATACCTACACAACTGTACCATGGAAATAATATCAATGAAAATACCAAAAATATTTATTTATTTATTTATTTATTTATTTATTTATTTGAAAAGTGGTGAAGTGATGGTAAAGAGACAGCTTCTGACAACTGCTTCACTCCCCAGATGTCTGCAACAGTCAAGGGTATGCCGGATTCAAGAGCCAGGAACTGCCTGGGTCTTCCTGGCCTAGGAAAAGAAACCTATGTACTTGAGCTATTATCTTCTTCCTTTCCAGGAGCACTAACAGAAAGCTGGATCAAAAGTGATTGAACCAAGGAAAAGACCAAATACTCCCCACTATGAGATGCAGGTGTCTGAAGAGGAGGCTTCACTCACTTCACCATGATGACTGTTTTGTTTTGATTAATGTTGATGTTTTCTATATAATGTCCCCAGGATGTAGATACCTTTTAATCTTCATTTCCTTTCATAGATTTTAACATAGTTGGCCACACTAAAAGATGTATCTGATAAAACCAAAATGAAACACACTCACGAAACACTGAATCAATCAGTCTAATCAGTTCCCTTCCAAATTCCAGAGCATTTATCTCTTTTTAGGTGTTGTGGTCACATTTAACCATTTATTCTTGATGCGGAAACTCCTTAGTATTCCAGTTGTACACACTGTACAGAATCATGTCCCTAGTTAATATAATCCTTTTCAATGATACACACTATCATAAACAGGAAATTAAACATTAAGTACCTAAATATCTTTAAGTTTTGTGCAGATGTTAGACATAATGCCTTTAGATAATTTAGTATGGTAATCATTTAATACATGTATTATTATCCTTCCTTAATTGATTTATATGGCTAATGCTAATCTTTACCACCAGATGGTATGTCCCTAAGCACCCAAGGCCATTCTTATAATTATTCCTATCCACACTACATGACATAAGTCATGATTGTTGAATTGAATTGAGTTGGTGGTTATTAAATAATCATTGATTGGCTGGATCCCTGTTCAGCAACTCTGTCCCCTCTTTCCTCTCACTTAACTCTTGAGGATGATTTACAATCATTTAGTATTGCTGGCTATACATGGAATAGAGTGAAGAAGACATAAGCTGCATCAAAATGAATGATAAATAATAAGAAATTGCCCCTGAGGTTGAGACTCTGAGTGGAATAATTAGGTGATCGCTTATGGTGTATGATTTAACATACATTGAAATATTTACTTCAAGAATGTCATCCCTCACCTATCTGCCACACTATTAAACATTGCCACTGATAGTCATTCTTACTGAAGACAATACAAATTTTGCTAACTATGATACATGAAAGTAATTCCTTTAACTGTGATTTTTCTTAAGAAAGGAGGATGTAGAATGGTCACTGGAACTCCTCAGAGTACCACACTGCTAATTCCACAATTTTTCTTAAAAGTACCCCTTGACAATACAATGTATTTAATGTATACTTTTCATATGCAATGTACTTGTCTTGTTTATAGTATTTGCAATCATCTGCAATGTTGATATTACATCTGTATTACACATGAGAAAGTTAAAATGCAGAAAAACTATTTACACAGCTATAAAATATTTATTCGTGCCTAGAAACCTGAGCTTATATTTCTGATTCTAAACTCTAGCATGCCATGAAAACCCTCAAGTCTGTCCCAACCTGGGCTCTTCTTGATGCACTGTAATTGATATCATGGCTGGATAATTCGGCAGGAAGTCTAGATTTTTGTCAGCAAACCCTAAACCGCAGCATTGTCTGTCTCCGCCTGGCTTATGTCTGGTCTTCTGCCTCATTTTAGGAGGATACAAATTTGTGCTTCTGGGTTAGTCAGAATAACAGTTGATTTGTCCACAATAGCAAAGCAACTCATCCCACCCTTACCTCTGCTTGGGGGGTCACTCTCTTCCAAGTACATACATTAGTTACCCAGGTGCTTATCTCTTTTACCCACCCATTTTGAAGACAACAATTTCACTGAAAAATTGTAGAGGATTATAGGGATCTTCACGAAAGTATTTCACTATACAGCAAATGCACATATTTTTTTAATTTCATGTAAAATACCTCATTGATTTAATGGAGATAAAGAATAATACAATCCTAAACCAGTCGCTGAGATCTTAAACTTGGATGCTCTTTTTCAGTTTTCAAAGTCTCCATTGTAAGCCTTGCTTTTCGGAATGTCTTCCTAGCTGTCCAGTTTACTGAAGACCATATTTTGAATGCTTTTTCCTTTCCTCTCTCCATTTTCCTAATTTCAAGAGCCTTCCTATTTTCTGAGCCATCTTCTTATACATACGATTTTTGCTGAGAGGACCTGAAATGCAACGAGTGGTAGGATGAATGAGTAGTGCTCAGGTTTCAGAATGGAAATCAAGTCACAAAACGATGAACCTGGTGTTGATTCGGGTGGTGATTGCTTGGAGGGCAGGGTCGATTTTCTTCGGTCCGCCTTTCTTCAGCTCTCCCTCATGCTCCATACTATCAGAATCAACTTGCCTTTCTATTGGAACAGGCTTTAGAATATTCACCCAAGAGTCTGGAATCAAAAACTTTTATGGAATCATCCTCTTGCTCTTCTCTAGATCTCTGAACTATACTGTGAATGAGAAAAACTTTAATAGCATAATGGCTGTGTTTCAGACTTCTACTGCCTGCACATGCTAAGCATACCGCTCTTAAACAGTGTCAACATGCAGAAGATATTCAACAACCTATTGCTTAAGGAACTAGTAGTTGTTTTAGGTTATTTAAGTGTTAATGGTCACAGTAGGTTTCCTAACTGAGGAAAAGGAGTTAGTATCAGGGAAGTCATTTGCTTAGCAATAGGTGATACATCAAAATAAAAATGTTATTAAACTTATTTAGGTGAAGGACTTGGCAAAACAATTGAAATTTAGGACATTTTCCTTTTTAATGTATCAATGTCAAATGCAAAGAGCATTTCACAGTAGTGTCATTTGCTATGCTTTTGCTCTATTGTTTTGCATTTTAGGATGATTCAGTTTAATACAGAAAATTTAGTAGAAATATTGCAGTACTCATTTGCTTTTGTGCTGGAGCTGCTGGGAATGAAGGACATGGGAATTGTAATTCTCCTGAAGGACTTCAAATGCAGTGTTGATATTCAACTGTGATATTTTGTGTTATTGTGTTCCAAAAATAGATGATTTTTGAGTTAGTAATTTTATTGGCTCAAACTTTAGTATTTAATTTGACCAGGATTTTTATGTGGGGAAAACATAAAATGATAACAAGCAAGCCAACCCTGGTGGCATTAGTAAAAAAAAATCAATAGGGAAGGCTTTACGTTGGAATCTTGCTATAAACTCCTTTTTTTGGGGGGGGGGGACCCATTCACTCACGCTGATAATAATAAAAGATTCAGGGGTAGTAGTGATTATCTGACAGATCCATTTCATGGGTGAGGTTCCAGAAACATGGAATTTGAAGCTGAGTTTTAGTTTTGTATGTTATGATCTGGTATTTGAAGTTTTAGTAAAAGGAGAAAGGTTTAGATAATCTGAAAAGAAATTAGAGTATGGCATTTGAAACTTCATGAATTTTATATTTCTTCCTCCTTGTAGTCTATGTTGATGATATTTTCTAATCATTTGAAAAGAACATTTATAAGAATTCCCTGAAAGTCACATTATAAATCTATCTTTGTAAGTGCTCTATTTTTTTTCAGGACATTTAATGAAAGAATTGTGCACTGCCTTTGCATTGTTCCAGACCCTTGCAGGGTGGTTTGTACAGAAGAGGATTTTGGATTTATGCTACCAACAATCTGTGTGGAGGCACAGTATAAGGAATGGCCACAATAAAAGCATAGTCATTATAAAAGCCTTGGCAAGCACTTGTACAATACAGTGTATGGAATTCCCAGGAGAAATTTCTTTCAGTGCTCTACAGTAGGAACAACCAGGTTTCTTTTGATAAAATGCTTTACATTTGTCTTAATTAACACTGCAAATTGAAAACTCAAATGTTTTCCCTCTGTTTTGGCCTGTGAAGAACTTATTAGATAGAAGTTGGGTGGGAAAACAGAAACCATTCTGTACTATCCAAGGATGAAGAATTTTGATTTGGAGAATCAGAGGCTTATACACTGCTGGGAAATCTGAAAGTCATAAAGGTTGTCACTCTGGCACATTTAAAACTTGAGGAGCAAGTGCTTCTCAAAAACAGAAAAAGCATCATGGACTTCATGTCTGGTTGGGCTTCCATAAATTATGGCCTCATTTTTGCTTTTGCATTCCTAATCCACCAGATTTCTCCTTGGACAAATGACATGGACAATATGGGAAAGGAATTTGGAGAATTATGTTGATATTTGGGGATGGCATTTTAATATGCTGAATAAAGTTGCTGCTTGTGACACCAGCAACAGAATTCAAGTGCAAGCTGTTCCATCTTCAATTCAGCTCCCTGCTGATACACCTGTGAGGCAGTGGAGGGTTGCCAATGGGCTTGGGCCCCCACACTCATGTGGGATACTTAAAGAAAACTCCTGGACTCCTTTTTTTTTTTTAAAGATTTTTTTTACTATTATTGGAAAGCCAGATATACAGAGAGGAGGAGAGACAGAGAGGAAGATGTTCCATCCAATGTTTCACTCCACAAGTGAGCCGCAAAGGGCCGGTACGCGCCAATCCGATGCCAGGAACCAGGAACCTCTTCTGGGTCTCCCACACGGGTGCAGGGTCCCAAAGCCTTGGGCCGTCCTCGACTGCTTTCCCAGGCCACAAGCAGGGAGCTGGATGGGAAGTGGAGCTGCCGGGATTAGAACCGGCGCCCATATGGGATCCCGGGGCGTTGAAGGCAAGGACTTTAGCTGCTAGGCCACTGTGCCGGGCCCTGGACTCCTTCTTGAGATGGGCCCAATTGCAGCCATTAGACATTTGGGAAGTGAATCAGATGCAAGATCTCTAAATCTCTCTTCCCCAAACTCTCTCTGTGGCTCTGATATCCATGGAATTTGTACTCAAGCATGGATTGTGGAACAAACCACCCCTTAGATATCAAGGAACTCGTGTATTTCATTTCTTCAATAAAGTTGAGAAGGTTCAGAAACATGATACAAGGAAGTATACATGTGATTATGTTTGTGAACCTTCTCAACTCTTTTAAAGAAATGAAATACATTAGTATCATCTTGCAGATATAGAACTCCTTGATACAGAAGCCACACTTATGGAACAAGGAGCAATTATACTAAAAACATTTGGTTTGGAGAGCAGATGAAAGAGAAGAAACCTACAAAAATCGCACTACTCATGAACTATGGGTAAAGATCTGAAGTGAATGGTAAGGTGCAGGCGTGTAGCATAGCTACTGAGATCCTGCTTGGAACAGCCCACCTCATATTGGTGCCGGTTCCAGTCTCAGCTCTGTCCCCAATTTTTAGTCCCTGATGTTGTCATTTTGGAAGGCTGTAAGTGATGGCTCAAGAACTAGGTTTCTGTCATCCATGTCAGATAGCCAAGTTCATGAATCTAGTCCCAGTTCATGAATCTAACCTGTTCCAACACCAGCAGTTATGACATTCAGGAGTAAACTTTTTGATAGGAAATGGTTGTTTGTCTCTGACACTGTAACTGCCTCTGTTTCTCTCTTTCGCTCTGTGTGTGTATCTTTTGAAAATTTCAAAAGTGGTAAAGCAAAAACAGATGATAAAAATAAATCCAAGCAATTACAATGTTATTCTCCAAAAGAGCATCCATTGTCTTGGAGAATTTCCTTTTTTGTTACTGTGCCGCATTTTTGGAAAGATTTTTAATGTATGTGTTTAAAAAATATATAATAATCTAAATTTACCCATCATAATTAAATAATAATTTATTTCCTATAACCGAATTGTTCATTTACCTTTCAGTGAACTTTTAGTGATCCTAATTTGTATAATTGTGATATTTTTCTAAATTTGGTCCAAAATTTATATATATGCAAATTTTTATGAATAAAACCACCTTCTAGTTTTTAAACAAAGTAGGTATCTTTTTAATGCTAACCATGGATAATCATTGTGAATTAATGACCAGTTGCAATGTAATATAGTGTTGCAATATCTGAAACTATTGAATATACAGTACTCATTCTTTAAAATGAACATCAATGTTGTATTTATTGTTTTATATTTGTTTCTTTGTTGCACTCTCATCCTAAATCATTTTTAAAAATTTACACATATCTGCCTAGAAGTGATCTGAAAGTATCATGACTTTTCTAGTAAAAAGTGTAATAGTTCATGTGTAATAGTTAATATTTCTTCATGCTTGAGAGCGTCCTTTTCTTTCTTCTTTTTCTTTTAAGTTTAAAGCCATATATCAAATCCTGAGGTTTCCAGAAGCTTGACCTCTGAATGAGTGGGCATTATTGCATGCATTTGATCTCTATAATAGAATTACAGAGTAATGAAATTTAGAGACTAAAAGAGACTGTGAAAGGTCACCTGGTCCACCACTTTCCCAAAGAGGCTACTTCCATTAGAACTATATCTTAACCACTGTAGGCAAAGGGCAGTCTTCACTATTTCATAGCTGTTCAATGACAGAAATACTACAATCTCTAGAGGCAAGTCATTTTTATGTTCTATAATCTCAATGCCAGAAAATTCTGCATTCCAATTAAGTTAGATTTCTCAAGAAAAAAATTTACCATATGATCCATTCCCTGATGAGACATGAAAATAAAACTGGACATCTGTAAAGGTTAGAGAAAAATGGGTTCTATGTTCCCTCTGCTTTGCATTCATGGGACAGAAGGGGCATGATATTGTGTGTGTGTGTGTGTGTGTTTGTGTATGTTGTGTGTGTGTGTTTGTGTATGTTGTGTGTGTGTGTGTGTATGGTGTGTGTGTGTGTAAGCATGCACAGAGAGGACAGGGAGAAACTGAAAGTCTCATGTAATGAATTTCTTTTAGGTGCCATCATTGGCATAGCAGTAATTCATAGATCAAATTAGTCACTGGGGCTGAACTAACTCTACAACTTTACCAGTTCTTCCTGAATCCTAATTCATATCCACAAGCTCAACAGCTGCTCAGTATTGGGATTGTGGTTATGGCTAGCAGATGGGAGAAGTGGGAGATAATGTAGGAGAATACAAGGCGACTAAAAGGGGAAGAGCCATCATTACTCTTACCATCTATGAACTCTGATCTGAACCAGTAACTTCCATTATAAATTAGAGACTGATAGTAATGTATCTTTCCTGTTTGTTTCTGGGGGTATTTTTATGGACCTGAAGAAGAATGAAATGTGTGAATTATTTCAAATTTACTAACCATTTACCAGTATATGGCAATGTCTCCTTCCCCAAGTATTTACTCCTTCCTTAAGATGTGAATTACAGAATTAGAAAAATTTGGCTTGGATTATATCTTTGCTTCTACTTACTAATGTTACATTAAGTAGCAATAGTATTTTTAAGGTGTCCATAATTTTTTCCCCAACCAGTGGTATTCAGTAACTATTAAAAAGTATCACCATCCAGTCATTGAAGCAAATAAAATATTCATTTGAAGATGTGATGTTGTATTTTAACAGTATCCTAGAGATTGTATCAGTAACAAGTATATAGACCTGTGTAAATAGTTTTCTTCTCTCAATTAAAAACATATGAGATTTGGGACCCATGTGTTGTAGTGTAGTAAATTAAACTACTATCTGTAGTGCTGGCATCCTTTAAATGTCTGGTCTCATTCATTTCTTATCCAGCTCTGTATTAATGTACCTGGGAAGACAGTAAGAGGTGGTCCAACTCCTAGGGCCTTTGGACCCATGTGTTGGAGTTTCAAGTCCTGATTTTGGCCTGGCACAGCACTGGCTATCACAGCCATTTGGGGATTAAATCAGTGGATTGAAGATTACCCCTTCTCTGTGTCTATGTAATTTTGCCTTTCAAATAAAAATAATCAAATCTTTTAAAAAAGGAGAATCAGATTTGAAAATTCTTTAAGTTAATAGTGAACAAACATGTTTGAACAGCTGTCCTTGGAAGTACAGATAAGTCAGAATGATGGTGTACGTGGTGTCTTGTCTTGGGGCTATTTTAAAATACTCATCTTGCTTCGATTGGTCAGAGCAGAATAAATTCCTAGTAAAGTGCATTGACTATTCTAAGAGAACTGGTGCATTCCCAGATGATGTTGGGTATTTAGAGTAAGAGAATTGAGTCAAAGAATAAGAGGAACGAATGGAGGGAGGACATAGTACCCTAGGAAATCATCCTTTGTCTTGATTTTCCAGCTGTGGCGTTTTTCTTGAGGAGTCCTTCATAGGTGTAGTCACAAGGCCTTTGGCTGTGGCTCAGGAGATGCAGGAGGTGTTCCTCAGGGAAGGGAGAGAGACTCTAAGAACTACAGGGCTTAGCTTCACACTGCAGGAGGTCGATCTCCAAGGTAATTACCAGGCAAGGTAATTCACTATTTTCAGGGATTATTTTCCTTAATTTGCTTCCCTTTGATAACCAAATCTTTATCATTAACATTATTCATCTTCCTTTCACTGTTTCCTCATGTCCAACATTTTACAGCACTTCACTTCTTCACATTGATCTGGATGGCTAACAACGGCATAATGGAAAGGTTGTGAGTGAGAGGACAAGGCTTTTGTCAAGTACCCGACTGACCTGACTTGTGCATGATGTCATGCCACATTTTCAAAAAGTAAAGCAACTGATATTTTTCCCCTGTGGTTTCAGGAGAGAGAATCCTAAGTTTTCCTGAGGTACTGGCAGCATCAAACACCAATGTGAACATCTACAGGAATGCCGCTGAGTTTGTTTTATTATTTGTGGTTTCAACCCTGCTCAGAGGGCCAAGGTATACTGGGAGCACATCTGGGTTCCTGGCTCATGCATAGTTGCTATCAAGTACTATGTCAAGTACTATACCAAGAAATTTTAGTCCCCACACCTTTGGTCCTCAGTTTCCACATTCATAGGGTTAAACCATATTTGTTGTCTTTTTTGTTTCTGCTGAAGCTCCATCATATGACTTTCTAATCCTACAATGGTCTTATAAGGGGACAATTCTAACCATATTATACCTGGTCTATTTCTAAGAACACTGAAGATACTCCTCTTTAAATTTTAAATACTCATGTACTTTGGGTAGTCTTTGTTTTTGTATAGGAATCTTTTAAACAAAGAGTATACATTGGAATATAAGTTTGGGTCCCACGTGGCTTTACCATATTACATACTTTAAAATAATGACTAGATTGGTATGGAATTGTCTCCTTTTCTACTTACTGTACTACTAATGCCAAGGTTCATTTTGTAAATGGATGTTGAATGATCTTTTTTCTATATAATATTTTATCTTCCATTACTTTTCCCACATCCACATTGATCTAATTTAATGTTCTGCATTTTTGGTTTAGAATTAAATTTTTCTCCACATCTCATGTTTCCATTTAATCCATCTAGACTACATGAAATGATCTTACTCCTGCTTTGTTCTCTACTTATTTGATCAACTTTATATTTTTGGCTCCCATTTTAGTACTAATCAACTTTGTTGTAAGGCTATATTAAAACTATCAATATTCAGTTCAGAGAGAGTGGTGGGACTGGTAGATTATTAAAACTCATGCTCTACAAGTTGAATCTTTGTTCAGTACTAGGAAGACTATTGTTTTCTAAAAGCTGTCACACGTGCACATGCACTTTCTGTGTTTGGATACTTCCTGGTTTGCTGACTTCCTTGAAATGCATGCTTAAAGCTACAGCAAAACATATTCTCTTCTCTTATCCTCAGCAAAAAAGAAGAAAGAGATTAAATATAGCACCGAGATATTGTAAATATTGTAGAAAGCATTAATATGTTGAAACCTAATAAAAATCTGTTTTTAAACAGAGTATGGATTTTTTTCAATTGAATCAAGAGGAAATGTAATAATAAAAAAGCTGAAAAGTAATAGCAGTGTAATAAATTTCTATCACTTATTCTCTACAGAATTCTATCTTAAAGAAGTATAGCACATGCTCTCAGTTGTATTAGCCCAAATTGGGAACTGAATTTACTCTCTGAAAGGTGTGGTCACCTCAGTGAACTCCATTTTGTTTCTTTTCAAAATATAATTAGCAATATTTTTCCTGAATCGGGGTGCTGACACTTGGCTGCCATAGGGCACATCTGAAACTGCATTCTCAGTAAGAACTATTAACATGTAGCTTTATTATCATGTAGTTGTATTTGCTCTTTCAGGAAAGATATTATCTATGAGTCAATAAATTCAAGGGAATGTTAGATGCTCACATTTGGAGGATCTATAAGATTCCCATGCAACGTACAGGATGGCATTGTAGCAGACAAGAAAAACATAGGTTTACTTTGAAATATTTTTCTTTCCTTCTTACTACCTATATGAACTTATCAATAAACTGAGTCCACTGAAGTGCTTATATGTGTTAATATTCCACAGATCTTTTTTCTCCAGGAATGCTCCTGGCTCTGCTTTAAGACAATGAAATGGACGACCTAATTTTACAGAAGTTAGATAAGCTAGGAGCAGCCACAAATTTGGGAAGGAGGTGGAATTCAAAAAAAATAAAAATAACAGGTGAAAATGGTTGGAATTTATAGATGAAGAAATATGTGAGAATCGCATATTTGGAATACAAAAGGCTTTCTTTTGGAAGCTGTCTTCCAGGTAAAAATGACCTTAATTACATTTAGGAATATTATGTTACCCAACTTCTTCCTGTACTTATTAAAAGGGAATAAATATTGTCCATTACGTAATTATTAGAACTGAAGAGAATTAAAATGAATGGTTTTTATAGCAAAAATTATGTTAAATATTAAGAAGATACCTTGTCTTTTGTTATTGCTAGGTTTAAATCAATGAACATGACTAAAAATATTTTTTTTCACTGATATGATTCGCCTCCTAGGAGCATAGTATCAGACCAAATCTTTTGGGAAGAAGGATGTGGGAAAGTGCACTTCCTTGAGAAACTGAATGGACTAGATCTCTTTGATACTCTTGTAGATCAAGGCTAACATAGGTTCTCAAAATGGAAAAAAAGGTCAAGGTGCTGGCACTGCGATGCAGTGAATTTAGCTACCAGTCATGTCACTAGCATCTCTTACTGGCCCCACTCCCAGTCCTGGTTGATACACTTTGGATTTAGCCTCAGCTTTCTGCATAGAAGCACAGTTGAGGGGCGGAAGTATGGAGGTAACCCAAGTGTTTTGGTTCCCAGCACCCACTTGGGAGACATGGAAGAATTCAATTCCTGGCTTTGGCTTTGCCAGCCCTGGCTACTGCTGCCATTTGGAGAATGAACCAGTGGCTGGGAGACTGCTTTTCCCTCTCCCACTAACTCTGGCCATGGAAAAACTGAAGAAGTCATGGAGAAGTGTGGGAGGAAAATTTGAGTCAAAGATTAGCTGCAATGCTGAAAATTACAGAAGGAGGATAGGTAAACAAATCGTTGCAGTGGCCAAGTTAGTAAGGAGGGAAGACAGTAGTAAAAGGTCCAATTCTGTTTACTTGAATATTGAGGGGCCCTGAGTGTGAGGAAAGAACTAATCTCCTTTCTCAGCCTAGGGGAAAAATTCTTGATATTTATTTCCTGAAGAAAAAAGATGGGTGGGATTAGTTCTCAGATAGGGTAAATAAATACAATATAAACAACAGAAAGTTATCTTCCAAACAGAGAGGATTTAAATTGTACCCCTCCTTTGGCATGCCCTAAATTGCTCACTGGAACTTAAGGAAAGATTTAAAAAAGCAAAAGCAGACAAAAAAATTTTCCCTTGTTCTGCAAGTTTGTGTCGGCTATAAAATGGTTTCTCTCCCTTATACTACAGAGGAGCTCAGCATTATCATTTGCAACTCTGTATGTGTGTGTGTTTTATTTGTTGGAAAAGTGCTAAGAATACTGTTTATTTGGCTATGGTTTAGTTTCACTATAGAGATCTGATGTTAGGTGCTATCATTTTAATTCTTTCCTAAAATGCAAACAACCTCAGGCAGTACTGAGTGCTGATATAAGATACTAATCTAGATAGTTAAGATATCTGGGAAATACATTGAAGAAAGTTTTGGCTAGTGACATTAATTGTATCTAAAGAATAATTCATAATTTTAGTAAAAATAAATATGAGCTCATTTAAGCAAATAAAAAAGCAATTAATAAATACAATTTCTGGAAGCAAAAAGAATGGAGGAAATATGTAGTTCTGCTGAAATACTTGAGTTCACTACAGTAATTACATTTCTTTATTGTGTCAAAATATGCATAACATTACATTTATTATTTTAAACTTTTTGAAGACTGCCGTTCAACAGCACTAAGTATATCCAAACTGGTGTGCATTAATCTCTGCCTAAGTTATCCAATTTTTTATCCCACCAAACTGAAATTCAGCAACTGTTAAACAAGAATTCTTCATTCTCTGCTGTCCAAGCCCTTCTCAACCATCATTCGACTTTCAGTTAGTATGAATTTAAAGTGATGGGTATCTTAAATCATTGTAGTAACAGTAATACACGATTGGTCCTTTTGGTACTATTTTATTTCATTTAAAGTAACACTCTCTAGGATTATGTATGTTGTAGTATGTGTTGGAACTTTCTTCCTTTTTAATGTTAATCATGTCCCACTGCTTGTATGAGGGTCCTGTAAAAAACAGATGTAAAATGGAAAGAAGGTTGAGTTTATGGTGGTGTGATTTTATTTTCAATCAATACAAATGATGGGGCTTTAAAAGGCCAATGGAGGGGCGAGACGCCATAGACTAGTCGCTAAATCCTCACCTTGCATGCCCGGGATTCCATAAGGGCACAGATTCGATTCCTTTCCCAGCTGCTCCACTTCCCTTCCAGCGCCCTGCTGTGGCCTGGGAAAACAGTCAAGGATGATCTAAAGACTGGAAGAGGCTCCTGGCTCCTGGCCTTGGATCAGCTCCAGCTGTTTTGGTCACTTGTGGAGTGAACCAGCAGACAGAAGATCTGTCCCTCTGTCTCTTTTTTCTCTGGAAATCTGCCTTTCCAAAGAAGATACTTAAATAATTTTAAAGGATAATGGAAGTGTACACTATAAAAAATCTATGCATTTCAAAAGCTTTTTGCACCAAAAAATGTCATCTTTTAGTTCACTGTTTCCTAGTCCTTTTGAAGTGCCATGTATACGCTGCATTTTGTTTATCCATTCATCTTCCAATGAAGAAGAAGCAGCAAACGGAGGAGGAGGACAAGCACTGCAGATGCTGCAACAAGGGCTCAACTGGCGAATTCTCTGCCTGTAAAATATCAGCCAGTTCATGTAAAATATGGGTGCCAGTTCATGTCCCAGCTGCTCTAATTCCAATCCAGCTCCTTGATGTTAGCCTAGGAAAGCAGTGGAGGATGGCCAAAGACTTGCGATCCTTCACCTGCAGGAGAGGCCCTGAAGAGGGTCCTGGCTCCTGGCATTGAATTAGTTCAGCTCTGGCTATTGTGGCAGTTTGGGGAGTGAACAAGAGAATGGAAACTCTTTGTCTCTCCTCTTGGTAAAAATCTATCTTTCCAATATAAATAAGTACTTTTTAAAAACATCTACAATTTTAATGGGTATAAAGTAGCATATACATTTTTAAAAATCATGTTTACAGGTCCGGCGCGCTGGCCTAGCAGCTAATGTGCTCGCCTTGAACACACATGCCAGGATCCCATAGGGACACCGGTTCTAATCCCAGTAGTTGCACTTCCCATCCAGCTCCCTGCTTGTGGCCTGGGAAAGCAGTCGAGGACGGCGCAAAACCTTGGGATCCTGCACCCACGTGGGAGACCTGGAGAAAATTCCTGGATCCTGGCTTCGGTTCGGCATAGCACCGGCCGTTGCGGTCACTTGGGAATTGAATCATCGGAGGGAAGATCTTCCTGCCTGTCTCTCCTGCTTTCTGTATATCTGACTTTGCAATAAAAATAAATAAATCTTAAAAAAAATTTTAAAAATCATGTTTACTATAGATTAATTTATGATACACATCAGAATGGGTTTTTAATTATATTAAAAGAATGTTGTATCATTTCAGGATGGATTTATTTTTGCCACATACATTTTTATACTTTCATACATTTGTAGTTAATTCTTCGTTTATAGAAATGTCTTTTATAAAAAGTTCTAGGTCCGATATGCTGGAAAATAGGAAAACAATTTTTTTCAGATAAGTGGGAATAGATTTGCTTTCAGATTGGATGCTACATGAAAGCCTCCTATTCCTTATCTCAATTGATACTTAGAATTACTGTACTCAATGAGCTCACACTGTTTGTGCAGGTCATAGTCCACAAATTCCAATGCCAAATGAAATTAGAGAAGCAATAAGCATGAACTAAGCCAGTTGTGTCTGTTACAATGATTGTAGTTGAAGATATCATGTAAAAAGTTCATACTCTGCCCGATGGGATTCGTATCACTCGTTGTAACTAAGTGTTCCTGTAAAGAAAGTCTGGTTTACTATTTCTAGACCAAATATAGTTATCTGAGTTTTTATATACAATACCCAAATAGGTACTAGGTATGTGTGTGTGTGTGTGTGTATATATATATATATATATATATATATATATATATATATATATATATATCACCTAACCAGAAACAAATTTTTACCTTCATGAATTTTCATTTTGCAATCTCTCCTTTGTGCTTAAAGCTAAAAAAAAAAAAAAAAGCTTTCTATTCTAAGGTGTAATGTCTCTTCCTTATTGTATTCTACATTGTGACTTTTAAGATTTTGTTATTACAGGTAATATCAGCTTTGTACTAAAGTATAAAAATAAAAACATTGATACATTTCAGTAATTTCTAGACATTTCTTATGCATGAAAACTGAAGAGCTTATTCTAAATGCCACTTTCTTTCCTTCAATCATCACACAATTTCTAGGAGAGTAAATGTTCATTATTTTAACAAGTTAATCAGAGTTTTGTTAACCAAATTAGGAAATATTCTGGGTGAGTGTTCCCTGAAAGCTCCTTAGGAGATAGGCAGGAGCCTGTCACCTGTCAGTACAGGTAGTTACTGAGTGAAAGCGAAGATCTAAAATGACAAGATACGGTGGTTTTATATACCAAAAATCATTCCAAACTAAGATCATTAATTAAACAAATAAAAAATAAGTGAATAAAATGAAATAAGAGGAAATTTAGAGAAGAGAATAATGGTAATAGTTATAAAGTGAACCCTTATTCTCATATAAACAGCAACACCAGCCACAGGCATCCTAAACTGACAACTTGTGTATCTAGAGACTAAGGTGGAGAGTGTGTAAAGTAACACCCAGTGTCAACCTGATGGAGAAGCTATCATAGCTGAGCTCCAAAGAACATAATTAGAAGTAATCAGAAACCATCAAATATATATATATATATTTTTTTCAATTCTTCCTTTAAAAGAAGCATTTTCATAGTCTGGGTAAATGTATTGTGTTTGTTACTAAAGGAAATCCAAACCGCTACGCCTTTACAGTGGGTAATTATTGAGGTCTTCCAAGCCACTATATTTGCCTTTGACAGCAATGATTACAATGGATTTAATAGGACTGCTGATTTTAGTATTTTAGTAACTCCTGCTATTAAATGTATTGATTGGTCAAAAACTATCAGCTTGTAAACTGCCTTTTTTAAAGTCAATGACTCCACCAACAATTTCTTAACCAAATAATTGAGCTATTCCATGATTTGGTAGTTCAACACCAAATGTACGACAGGCCATGGGGAACATGCAGATAGAGTTGCCAATTAATCATATCAACATCCATGCTGGAGTGAAAAATGGCCCTATGCTCCTAGTTGTTTACTGTGGAATAAATTAATAAGTTAAATGTGATTGTGATTCTTACACAGAATGAGAATCAGTATTGCGTAATAGTAGATAAAAGCGTCTGCTGATTTGATAGTATTGGAAAAGTGTGACTACTGAACTTAAGCATCACGCTGAATCAAAAACAGAACAATAATGTGCTTTTCTCCTCAGTGAGTACATATTACCAGACATTGGTTCTAGTTAGTGTATAGGCATTAATTTCTGGTTCTGACTTTGAATGTAGATACTGTTTATAGTTTTGCATAACGAAAGTGGCTCCCTTCTCATTCAGTATAGGATTTTTTTTTCAATGTATGCATGACTGCAATTACCTCCCAAGTTTTGTAAGGATGTGTTTTAGTGGGGGACTGCATATCCAGCCCTGCTTACGTTTTTGTCTCTATAAAATAACCCTTTGTTGCTCCAGGATCATTGTGTCCAGATGAACGTTCTCAGAAAAGGGATCAGGTAAGAGAGGCAGTAATAAGACGTGTCTATAGTAAATCTGTCTGAGGGGCTCACAGAAGATATAAAGATACAGTATATTCATTCTCAAATTAGAAGGTATAGCAGTAGCTGAGCCAAAATATTGTAGTCCTTAAAATCAGTTCAGAGAGCTGGCATTGTCACTTAGCAAGTTGAGCTGCCACCTACAATGATGGACTGTGAAATGGGCACTGATTTGGGTCTCAGTTACTCATATTCCTATTCAGCTCCCATCCAGGACAGCCCAAGGCTTTGGGACCCTGTACCATGTGGGAGATCTGGAAGAAGCTCCTGACTCCTGGCTTCAGATTGGCGCAGTATTGGCCGTTGCGGCTGCTTGGGAGTGATTCAGAGGAGGGAAGAGCTTCCTCTCTGTTTCTCCTTCTCTCTGTATATCTGCCTTTCTAATAAAAAATAATAAAAAAAACTTACATATATTTATATTATCTAAAAGTTCCATATGTTTTGGAAGTATATGACACATGCAATAAGAAGATTAGTTATTCCTCACTGGGGTACTGAAGATTTCTCTGCACACCCCTCCTAAAACTGTTCACCTAAGCTGTTGACATATGTCTTGTTAGAGTTATAGAGTTAGACTGCCCAAAAAACAGTCAGGTTCAGCAAAATCATGCTTCAATGCTATAAACTGCTAAATACTAAAATTAAAATAGACATGAGACAGCTGAATAGTAATCTATAGCCATTTTAACGTGTATAGAATCCGGTTGTATATAAACTAATAATTGAAATGTCAATGTAGAAGTCACAGGATGTGGTTCAGAACTTGCATCCTTTTTTTTTCTCTTTTAACATATTGGTTACTCAATACCATGTCAACTAATTCCATAACGTTATAAATTGTTACTGATGTAATGTCAGGGCTTTTAATTGATCGGGATGATACTCTGCCAGTTCTACCTTCAGACCAGAGATGGTCTCCCCAAGAAACCGTTGAATTTATCTGGACAATAAGATGCTGGACTTTATGCTTGGTTGATGCTTGCAATGAAAGAATCTCAGCTGAGTTTGAACTGCGGTAATGCAACAAGGTGGAGGAATGCACCACGGGGGGAGGTTTAGGGAGGGGTGGGGGGAATTCCAGTGCCTATAAAACATGTCACATAATGCAATGTAATCAATAAAAAAAATAAAAAAAGAAACTATATGACACATGCAATAAGAAGAGTTTGCAATTTAGAGTGCACAGACAAAAATTATTAATTAAGTTAATCATTCTCTACAAATGTTTTGAGATATTGCTGCTTATTGTGGTGAAGCCACTTAAACTGCTTGCTTAGGATACCAACATCCCCGCATCAGAGTTCTGTCCCTGTTCTGACCCAGCTCCCAGCTAACGCACCTGGGATAGCAGTCACCCACATGGGAAACCAGATTGGCATTCCTGGCTCCTGAGGTTGGTCCATTCAATTAAATGGTCCCAGCCAGCCACTTGAGGGTGAGTAGTGGAATGCAGACTTTTTTTAAATTTTTCTCTCCCCTTCTCTGTTCCTCTGCCAGATAGATAGATAGATAGATGATAGATAGATAGATAGATAGATAGATAAAGATAGATGGTAGATGATAGATAGGCAGATAGATGATAGATACTTAAGTATTTTTCCTTGGGAAAATTTTTGATAGTTTTATAACTGGATATAGTAGCTTCTATCCAATGGTGTATATTTTTAAAATTTCTTTTTGGAAGTTTAAAAAGGGGAAAATTAAATCATTATGCCTCATTTAGCTCATACAGTTAATTTTGATGATTCTATACAATGCGTTGGTGTATTTTGCTGCAGTTCTTAGGGCTTAAAATGTGTACATATAATGCATTATGTAGCCTAATGATGATAAGTACTAGGTGACTGTGCAACTAAGAAGCATTCTTTTTTGTTTAAAGATTTATTTATTTTCATTGCAAGCTCAGATATACAGAGATGAAGAGAGACAGAGAGGAAGATTTTCTGTCTGATTCACTCCCCAAATGACTGCAATGACTGGAGCTAAGCCTATCTGAAGCCAGGAGCCGGGAACTTCCTCCAGCTCTCCTACGTGGGTGCATGATCCCAGGGCTTTGGGCCGCCCTCGACTGCTTTCCCAGGCTACAAGCAGGGAGCTGGATGGGAAGTGGAGCTGCCGGGACTAGAACCGGTGTCCCTATGGGATCCTGGCATGTGTAAAGCAAGGACGTTAGCTGCTAGGCCACCATGCCAGGCCCACTAAGAAGCATTCTTTCTATATTTTGAGGTAATTGAGTGTTTAAATGGCCTTCAGATCATTTTGGGGCACTTGTTTCTTTGCTGTGAGAACACAATGCATAGTTTTTCTTCATATTTTAAAACTGATAAAATTAATTGCTAAATCCTTGGCAGCTTCAGCATTTGAGTTTTTCACATCATAGTATCATGAAAATGAGCACATTACTAACACTCTCAAAGTGTTGGAGATCTTCAGTTCCATCTTACTGTCACTGTCCATGAAGTTTATTTTTGAAGAAAGAGGAAAATTCAAGAAATCTGGACTGGATTCAGTGCTCGGCTTTCATATTGCATGACATATCTAATTCTGCACCAGTTATCCCATTGCTGATATGATGAATGACATCAGTGTAAAATATGAGTATAATTAAATGATTTTTCCGCAGTTACGTGTATACTTCGGTGTCTGTCAATGAATAATTGAGTTTACACTGCAGTAAAGGAGGCCTGGTTAGCTTTATCAGTGTCCTGGAATTATTGCTAAAAAAATTATTCACCTGTGAAAAGATACAGAAGAATATCTTGCATTATCTTCTAAAACTGAGAAGCTGTGTTTGTTTTTGTACATAATCAGCTTTCAGATTTTGCATAAATTTTATGAATAAATAGCTTGTTTCTATTTCTATTTAAAGCTAGATAAATTAGTTAAAAGTGTATCACCCAAGAAAAGTGTTTAAACTGTTAGAGAAGACAAGTGTGAAGACAATAGCAAAATTTTATTTATAAAAGTGCATTGACGTCTACTTTTTTTGTGTAGTGATAAGGTGTTTTGATTATGTAGAGGATACTTTGGATCTAAGAAAAAAGACTGAGAAAGATTTAAAACAACACTTGTAAGTGTATGCTTAATCATAGAATGGCTAAAAATTATTTATGTCAATTTATTTTTGTCAGGCTTTTTTCTTTGTGGTGCTGACTGAAAACATGTAATTTGCATAAAAATCTAGACAGCATGCATTCTGAAAATAGAAGTGCTTGGCATGTGGAATTAACCTCTGTGTTATGGATAGGGAAACTGCTACAATAGATTCAGAGTTAAGCTATATGCCTGGGTAAAGGTCCTGAATGGGCTAATGTCCATTAACAATCAACAAATTAGTGAATTGCCTTTATTGAAATTTCTTTCCTCAACCTAATGGTTTGTTTAACTGATGGCTGATGTGACCATTAGGAGCTATTAGCATGTTAAGAGGGCATTAAATAAAGCCAACAGTTGGCCTTAAAAACAAAGGGATAAACACAGCCCAATTTATTATTTTGCTAGGCTAAGCAAAGATGGTTTCAAGGCATTACTGCCTTCTAAAAATGCCAGTATTTGTCTGCTAAATAAATATTCAATTGAGTTTAGAACAAAGGAATCAGCAAATCTTCAATCTATGGAACTTGTTGAAACATGTTACTTATAGGTGAACATTCTCTGAACTGTATCTATGCATTCACCTAAAATCGTATATTGCATATTGTATTCTTTCAGCTGTTATCATGGATAAGGAAAATGAATACTGCAACTTGATGTGGAAAAGATTATGTTAAAAACAAGGTTGCTTTTGATTGCACCCCATTTAGGATTTATTGAGGTAAAAGAAACTTAGAATCATTTCCTGCAGTTAAATATTTCATATCCTTAGGTCAGTTTTTCACTACTTCAAATATACTTAATTTTCTATTGCTGTTTAATTTTAAATTTCAAACCTTTTTTTTTCCTGGAGCGGCAGAAAGACAGAGCGAGAGACAGACAGACAGACAGACAGAGAGAAGATGTGTTTTATCCGCTGCTTCACTTTCACCAGCTTCTATTGGAGCTGGGAACTTAACCCAGGTTCCGCATGTCAGTGGCAGAAACTCAACTTCAAGATTCATTTCCTGCTGCTTAGACGTGTGTATTAGCATGAATCTGGAATCACAAGCAGGTCCAAACTATAAAATCATGTTAATTTTGCAAATGAAAAGCCAATTTTGGCTGTGGATTTTGGAAAAGTTATCAATCATTGCATGAAACGTTAAACCCCATTTCTGTTTTCATAACCTGAAAAAGCCAGATAAAGGTGCTGAAAGAATTTTTTTGTTGTTGTTTTGCTTCAATTTACTATTCAAATGCATATCATTTTTGCAACTGTTTTATCTCTAATAATAAATCAGCAAAGAAATAGCAATTTTTAAATCTGTATTTGTGTTAGTGACTATGTGCAGGAGTGAATTGGGGCTCCTGACATCCCTTATAGGCTCCTTGAATATTGCCTTAGGAATATGGACTCTTGGAATCTGAATTCTCATTAATTCAATAGATATTGATGCTCACCAAATATCAGATAATTTTCTTGGCATCAATGTTCCTCATTTAACCCAGTAGAACTTTTTCTATAAAGAATTTGTAAATCTCTCATTCTAGAAGAGAGTCAAATAACACACTGAACCAACTTAAGAAGAATGTTAAAAAATTGCAAATGGTTTAAAGAAAAGTTCATAATCAAGATTTTAACAGTAATGAAAGAAGGGAGACAGATAACATTTCGGACAGCAATATGTTTACCCTTAAGGGCAGTGTAATAATAATGTTGTCAGTTAGAGATAAGCTATTTTTCAGATGGAAGGAAGAACTAGTGTAAGGATCTAAGTCAGGAGTGTGCTGAATGTCTTCAAAGAGAAGAGTAAATAGGAATATGAAGAAAAGATATTAGGAAAAAAGTTCAGAGAATCAGTCATGCAGGACATTGTAGCTTCTTCTAAACAATATGACCTTCACTCTAAGCATAATTTCATCCATGTTTTGAGAGAATCAGTCTGATGCAAAGCTAAGAGCGGACTAAGAGGGCAAGGGCTCTTTAAAAACGGCCTGGCTAGGAATCAATTACAGTGAGCTTACAGAGAGGTGAAAGTGGCCTGGTTAGGGACCAGAAATGTGATTAGGACAAAAGTGAAGATAGCCTGAATCTTGGTGTATTTTAAAGTTAGAACCAATTCAATTTGGATTAAATGAGGGGTTGGAAATCAAAGATGGCTTGACGTTTTCTCACCTAAGTCCCTGAAGAAATGAGTTCACATCACTTGGATAGGGAAAGATGGTGAAACAAATGTAGAGTTTGTAATATGTTGTAGATTTTTCCAGGATTAGCAAATAGAAATACAGAACTCAAAAGTTAAAAGTGTGTTTAAATATGTACTCGACCTGGTGATCCTAATATGTTGATATTTAAGTGTCTATGGGGAATCTTATTGTAGATGATATGGAAGAATTTAGATTTCTCAGTCTAAACTTTATGGCACAGTTGTATGCTGGCATTGTAATAATGTGGAAACTATTACCTTGTAGAATTTAAAACCACAAAACATATCAGTGATTTAACAAAATGTGAATATAGGTAACAATAGAAGTATTATCCTCTTTCTATAGTGAAATGTGAGGCATCTTAACATTTACAAAGGTTGAGAAGAAGGAATGGGGTAACAATGAAGAGCGAGAATGAGAAATGTGAGTAACAGCAAAAACAAAAGAGTGGGTGGTGAGGGGAGGGAAATAGTGAGGGACAGAAAAAAAGAGAAGAATGCAGCAGTCAGATGGACAAACAATTTCAAAGAGTGATGGTTGACACATGGTGATTTATGCCCACTACATTGGGGAGTATTGGTAGTGTAGTAGATAGGTTAATTCCTGAAGCAATGTCCTTGACTACGTGAAAGGTGATAGGTTCACCCAGGCTAACGTGAAGAAATGAAGCTTGACAACTACAATTATTGTCAGGAAGGCAGATTATTCAGTGACATATGCTGGTGGGTGAGCAGAGGAGGAGGTGAGTGAGAGAAGCTCTTTTACGATTACTTCACTCCCTCCCCCCCTTATAGGTAAGGAAATATGGAATTTGAAGATAATAAAGGTGTAAGATACAAGTGTAGGTTAGGGTTGAACTGCAGTGGCCAAGTCTAGTGTAGTTACCAGGAAGGATTAAGTTTCTCTTATTTTATAGGCATGGCTGGCAGCAAAATTCTCATAAGGCATCAAAGATTTTATGATGAAAGTTAAAATGTTCTTTTTATTTATTTATTTATTTAAAGATATATTAGTTTTTATTTCTAAGGGGGATTTGCACAGAAAGAGGCAGAGAGAGAAAGAGAGAGAGAGAGAGAGAGAGAGAGAGAGAGAGAGATCGATCATTCATCTTCTGGTCCACTGCCATGATGACCAAAATAGCTGAAGCCAGGCTGCTCCAAAGCCAAGAGTCTGGAGTTTCTTCTGGGTGTTTCACGTGAGTGAAGCAGCCCAACGACTTAGGTCATCTGCTGCTGCTTTTCCAGGCACATTGTCAGGGAGGCTGGATAGGAAGTGGAATAACTGGGTGTTGAAGTGGTGCCATATATGGGATGCCAACACATAGGCAGAGCCTTGCCTATTACTTCATGACTCTGGCTGCTGAAGTTGGAATTTTATTTAAAGATTTATTTATCTTTGTTGGAACATCAGATATACAGAGGGGAGGAGGGACAAAGAGGAAGATCTTCCATCTCCTGGTTCACTCCCCAGGTTGCCACAACAGCTGGAGCTGAGCCGATCCGAAGTCAGGAGCCAGGAGCTTCTTCTGGGTCTTCCACACAGGTGCAGGGTCTGAAGACTTTGGACCGTCCTTGAATGATTTTCCATGTCACAGGCAGGGAGCTAGATGGGAAGCAGGGCGGCCAGGACATGAACTCATGCCCGTATGGATTCCCAGCTCATGCAAGGCGAGGACTTTAGCCACTAGGCTACCAGGCTGGGCCCTGAAGTTGGAATTTTTAAGTCAGTCATTGCCATTCCCACCCCAGTGGCTCTCTGGGACTGGGGGTGTTGGGAAGTCTATGGGGCATGTGGATGTGGGCTTGGAGGAGGTGGGGAGGGCTGGGGGTACAGCACTGGTGGCATGTGGGGATCTGGGAGCTTACCTCTAGGCAGGTGGAGTGAATCTGGGTATTTCCCCATATGCTTGGTCCTGGGTAAGGTGAGAAGAGGGTAGGGGAGAGCCCCAAGTCAGCATGCTGACCTGGTGTACAAGTGGATCAGGCCTGGAGAATCTCAATAGACCAGGATCTTAGGTGTGTGGATGGGCAAGAAACCACACCAGTACATGTTCCAGGAGCTTGGGAGTCTGGTGAGTGGAGGGAACTATGGATCAACACACTACCTGAAGGGTCTCCAAATGGTAGGCTGAAGAATCCATCACTCCTGGGCACAAGCATTGTAGATTGAATAGGGAAAGAAGCAAGGGGAAATGAGGTAGGGAAGATCACCAGGGGAGCATCTTGTTGGTGAGAAAGGACTCCTGAGGGACTCCCAACAAGAAGGCCAATGTACTTGCAGGTAAGCGAGGAGACTGAGACCTGGTGTTTTGGAGGGGAGAGACCCGAAGACCTTATGGGTCAAACTGATTTACCAACACACATGGGAGACCTGAGCTGGGCTTGTCAGTATAGATCATTACTGACTACCACATTCCAAAGTACATGAAAACTAGGACTGGGGATCTGTCCGGCAAAGTCAGATCCTGGCACCTGACTGTAAGTGTTGGAACAGGGGACAGGTCACAGTAGGCTGGGCCATGACACTAACCAGCACGTAAGAGAAGCAAGTCTGGGGGTAGATTCTGTGGGGAATATGCGAGTCTAACCCTGTGAAATTACAAGTGTCACTGGTTAGCTTAAGAGTTGGGGTGGTGATAGACTGAGCTAAGCATGACCATGGAACCCACCAACACTCACAGTTACAGGGACTGGGAACAGGCTAGGCAGGTCCAGGCTGCAGCACTCACATGAGCACCTTCAAACAGGTTGTGGGACGAGTTGTGTTGCAACATCCAGCCCATACAGAGGCTGGGACAGAGGGGGCAGGCTATGCTGGGCAAGGGCCTAGCACCTGCTTGCATGCATGAGATCTGGGTCTAGGAATGGGACTAATCAGGGAACTTGGGAAACCCCTCTAGCCAGTCATAGGTGCCTTTGGTGAGCACCTGGTCCAGGCCTGGCTGCTGTCCAGGTTGGGCAAGGTAACCCCATCTGCTGGCAAGGCTGTGGGTTGGTGTTGGAAGGTGGACTGAGCAGGGCTGAACAAACCTTATCTCACTGGGTGAGTACAAACACCAGAGTGAAGTGCAGGTCATGCTGAACTAGGCTGTCACATCTACCAGTCTGTGTGAGCCAGCGATGGGAGTAGAGTGAGCAGGACCAGGTTGTAGCACCAGCCAGTGAGTTGGGTCTGGGAGCCAACTGAGTCACACCAGGATACAGCATCCAAAGACAAAGGCCAAGACAGATGAGGGGTTATGCCAAGCTGGGTCAGAGCAACCACTGGCACTCGTGAGATATGTGGTTGGGAATAGGGTTGGTTGGAGAGCTAAGAAGATGCCCTGGCTGGGTAGTGATTCCCACTGGTGAGTGTGAGGGCCAGCGTGGGGGCTGTAGTCTGGTCTTGACACAGCTGCAGTGTCTGTTGGCAAGTGTGTGGACTGGGTCTGGGATATGCCAGGCTGGGCTAGGCTGTAGTCCCCACCAGCATGAGCTGGAATTTTGGGTGGGCTGGGCCAGGCCAGGCTACATCACCCACTGGTAAATATCAAGGTGAGGCACGCCATGCTAGACTAGGTCAACGCACCCAACCAGCACACGTGAGACACGGGGGCGGGGGTGTTGGCAATCTCAGTAGCGGGGTTGTGAAGGACCCCCTGCTAGGCTACTACTACCACTGATGAACAAGAGAGCTCAGATGGGGGCATAACAGATCAGGCAGGGCTATAACATTGGTGGTCTACATGTGAGCTGGGTCAGGGAGAACCAGGCTTAGTTGACTATACATTCTGATGCATGCATAAGCCAAAGTGGGTGTGGGTTGGTTGGGCTTTGCCACAGCATCAGCTTGAAGATTCTGGCATGAAGGCAAATTCTGTCAGGCTAAACAGCAGAACCGCCTGAATAGTGAAAGATCTGAGAGTGGGAGTGGGCCCATTAGGGAAACATTGGGCACCTCCCCCCTTGGGTTGCAACTCCTTTTTGGTGAGCATGAGGTTCTGGACTAAGAGAAGACATGGCTAGACAGATTGTGTTACACCTGTCAGCACCAGTGTGGACTGGATAGTGGGCTGGTTGGGATTTTGGGGCTTCAGTGCTCATTGACATGTATGAGAGCTGAATGGATGTGGGACAGACAGGACAAGTCTGCTGTATACACTTGCAACAATGTGAACCAGTATAGGGGGCAAGCCTCGTGGGGGTTATTGCAGGTCATTCCAATTAGGCTGCAACTTCTGCTGGTATACGTGAAGCCTGGGTGTGTGGTGGACATGATTGGGCTGGACTGCAACACCCATTGATTTGTGTAGAAGACAGGGCTGGAGACAAAACTGACCCAGCAATTGCAATTACCATTGTGTGCGCAGGTTAATTTGCGTGACAGACTGCACCTGACCCTGTATTGGCAAGCACACACAAGAATCAGGTTTGAGATCACCTCAGATGAGGTTTCTTTGGTGATTCCCCTGTAACTAAACTGCTGGACTCAGAAATCCAGCTATGGAGAATACTGCGGGTTCCATGGTCTGACCATCCAGTCCATCTCTCAGAGTATAGCCGCTACAATGGCTTAGATGGAGTAGTGGACAGCATATCCAAATGCACATGGAGGATATGGCAATATATTGGAGCCTTCAGAGGACACCTGGTACCATAACAGAAGAGGGAGAACAGAACAAATTGATCAACTTTAAAAGCCAAGCATTGGCAGTGAACATCTGGGCAAATAAGACTCTAAGGTGGACTGTCACCAGAGGACTCTGGAGAGATTTTGTCCTGATTGGAGTGGCAAGATCAACACCCATTCAGAACTGTTGAACTATCAAAATCACTTGAGCAGGACCCTCAGAGCGTGCCCCACATTGGGGACACTGGGATGGTTGGGAGACTGGGAGTAGCTTCTCCCCTTATCACCCCCATCCCTCGATACAGGAGGAAAAAAGAGAATGTATAAACAATGGTCTCACCCACTTTCCTCTAGCCCTTGACCCTTCACACCCTAATCAACTACGTAAAAATCATTCAAAAATTAATATTAAATTTTTAAAAAGTCAGCCTGAGCTACTAGGTTTTACCTGCTGTGAGTGAGTGACATAGCAATGTATTATTTTAAGACATTAATATGTAAGAGTTCTTAAATGGTGACTTTCATTTGGAGAAGAATCAATCTATTAAAGATTAAATTGTATTCTTAAAATCATACCTATAAAATACATAAAGATACATAATCTATTATTTTAAGGCATTAATATGTACAAGTTCTTAGAAAATGACTTATTTGGAGAAGATTAAATCTATTAAAATTAAATTATATTCTTAAAATTGTATCTATAAAGTACATAATTTTTAATAAAAATTAAGATGTAAAGCAAATAGAAAAATGAACTAGGGTAAAGGGTAACTTTGTATACATGAAATCAAGAAAGGGCTTTTGAGATTGATTCACAGAGACTCACAAGGAAACAGCCTTTCGCTTTCTGCTGATGTCTGCTTTCTTTTCTGAGCAAACTTACTAGACACGCTAGGAAAGACTACGATCATTTTTGAATCTCAATGATAATTATGAAAATATATCTTAGTTTGTTCCAAACACGCTGTGAACTTGGTGCGGTACAATTGTTGAGTATAAAGTTCCTAAACCATTAGTTTCTGTGTATTGCTTTAAGTTCTTCCAGCTAGCTCAGTCTCTGAATAGCCTAACTTCCTAATTAGTTAACTGGCTTTGTGATGCTACAGCTCTGTAACTGTGCAGCTAGGCCAACACTAAAACTTGAGACCATGATCCCTCTCTATAGCACTTTTATCCTCTTTTGAATTGTGAACTTTTCCCCCAAGAAAAAACCTTTTCTGAGAACAGAAATAAAGATATGGTCATATTAAGACTATTCCATTGGAAAAATATTTCTTCTTAGACTCTCATAAAAATTTATATTTTTTCCTTTAGTACTATAAGAGTTTTGGATAGCCATTAACTATCTCATCATCAGCAAATGCTTAAACACAAAGTGCTCAGTAGCTTTCTGCTGAATGGCTCGATATAGTAGCTCCAAAATATAAATCTTAATATAATAATGTGTCTTTAATGAGACTTTTAAAAATGTTTGCTAATTTATTTTTATGCATTAAAAAGATAAAACAACAGAGAAAATGTAAATTTGAGACAGAGAGAGAGATTTTGACCATCTTTGGCTTATTCTACTCTGCAGAATGCCTGCAATAGCCAGGGTTGGGCATACTGCAACCAAGGAGTAGGAGCTCCACAAAAGCAGCATATGTAGAGAGCAGGGACAAAAGCACTTAAATTATCATTAGTTGCCTTCTACGGTAGAAATTGGCAAGAAATTTAGTTTAAAATGGAGGTGGAACTTGAACCCAGGCACTCCAAATGGGCTTCTCAAGTGGTAGCTTAATGCGCTTCCCCAAAACACCTACCCATGTAATGGTGTTTGCAATAACACACCGTGAAATGAGAAAAACAGTGACATCATAAGACTGCCATATGTACTTTCTTGTGGATAGTTGTGATCCTGACATTTGAGTTAAGTTCTATGTCGCATCATGGTACCTCTTAAAATTTTTCTGTGATGTTTAAACTGCAGAATGATAGACATGTGACTGTTGATGATGGACTATACTACTGCAATAGTAAGAGGGAAATCAGTGATGAGAGAGGACTCGGGCAGTGGAAGGGGACACCCCAGAACTTATGGAACTGCATTGTAAAATAATAATAGTACTACTACTACTAATAATAAATATTTTTGTGATGCAATGCTTCCTTAGAAAATTTTTATACTACGCTTATTTTCCAAAAATATTAATGAACAATGTTCTACTATTTATTTCTAAAATTTAACTGGTTCATAAAATACAAAAGTCTGTGAACGAAGTGTTTTTCACATACTATGATCTTTTGAAGAATAGACTATATCTAGGGTTATAGAAATTCATAGCATAGGTGAAAAGAGGAATGGTTCTATTTCCTGCACACATGAAAATCTGTACCAATTCTTAAAATGATTGTATTGTATTTAATAAACTATATTGAGATTATATATATTTAATATGAACACTTTTGATGGATAATAGAAAAATACTCATCCATAATCGACCTTTTAAAACCATTGCATTTTCTTTGCATGGAAATTGTGTTTCTTTTATAATTTTGTGTTTGCTTTCATATTGGAAGATGATCTAATTCTTGGGCAAAATGTCATAAGCAGATCCTAGGCAGGGGGTGATCCCCACTAATATTTCAAAAGGTATTTCTGAGTAATTTTCTCCATTTGGATGTTTAAATGTCTATAAATTTGCAGGAAAAGGTCTGTAAATTATTTTATGGTAGATAATTATGGAATTAGCAAAGATTGCATGCAAGTCATGTGGAATTTTCTTTATTTTTTGTCTTTAATGTTTACTTGTATATTTGAAAGGCAGAGCTACAGAGAGAGGGAGAGACAGAAATACAGAGATCTCCCATCCACTGGTTCACTCTTCAATTGTCCATAATGGCCAGGGTTGGGTCAGGCCAAAACAAGGAGCCCAGGACTTCTTTTGATTCTCCCACATGGGTAGCAGGGCTCAAGAGCTTGAGGTAATCTGCAACTTTGCCCAGACCATTGGCAAGGTGTTGGATTGAAAATGGAGTAGCTGGAACTTGAACTGGCACACTTGTGACATGACAGTGTAAGTGAGGAAAGGGTGAAGGATATCTTTTTAACATGGCCATTTTTCTTGATATGCTTTTGGTGTAGCATGTGCAAAGTTTTAAAAAAAGGAGGGAGAAATATAACATGCTGACATCCAAAGTGTTTATCACATATTACAAACCTTTTATTATAAAAATGTTGATATTTTTGCTAATTAATAGAAATAATTTTCTGATGTTCAAAATCTGTAGCCTATCATTTTGGTGTGTGGTAATTTCAGCAAAGCTAGCAAATAAAGGAAAGAAAAACAGAATCCAATGTCTAGTTCTAGAATGCTTTTTAGGAAAACTGGTGAACATATTTCATGGCTTCCAAAGAACCAGTTACTAGGAACAAACAGTTTAGAGGGAAAAGCACAGAATCAGAAGTCAGATTGTATATCTCTGAGCCCATACCCTGTTTCTTACTTGCTATGTAATAGTGTGCATATCATTTAAGTTCTCTGTGCTTCATTTTTATCTGAAAAATGGTACATTAAACCGTATAAATCATAGCCATAACATTTTTGTAAATGTTAAATAGGTCAATATATGTGAACTGTTTAGAGTGATAACCAGCATTCAATGAAAATGTTAATATTATTTTTGGAAATACTAATTTTCAGATTTATATAGGACTTTAATAAATTAATGAATTATATAATGGTAGGTAAGAAAAAGAAAGCATATGATTAAAAATGCTGAATGATTAAATGGACTTTTCAAATACAATTAAGAAAACCCACACAAGGAAAATGTTTGTTAGAAATATTATAGCTTAAACATAGCCCATGCTGCAGCCTAAATTAGTATTTCCTCTATACAATAGATTGCGGATTCATATTTTAAAACTCCAAATAGGCAGACACAAAAAGTCTATAAACTGCCCTAGGCCTTTAAAAGTGGAGTTGTGATGACCAGGTAACCATGAAGTCTTGCCAATTATAGGCCTAGATTTGACTAGCAAGGGCTTTCTCACTGTTTCAGCTCTTGTTGCACTTCAGCCTCAATCTCCGTGTATCACAGATACTTTGACCACTGGAGGATAATCAAAAGTACAAATTTTAAATTGGAAGAAAGCTAAAGATCTAATGTATTTCTTGATCCACATTTGCCAGTCTTCATGTTATTTTCACTTTGTCTATTATTATCACAACAATGAACCCTTCTTTCAAACACAGCTTCTTGAGAGCTCTAAAAGAACATGCCTTTCACTGTAAAAATGATCTCTTTATGGACAAGAAATATAAAAATACAATCACTTTCCTCATTATAATCCTACTGTCCACAGGGATCGAACACAGTTGCTTTTCTAAGCAGATTCATTTGTCATTACACAATGTATAAATAGGTTTGCCCTCAGTTGTTTCTGTGGCTAAGATTGGCTCAGTGTTTTTATAGTGGCATGGTAAAGACCATGATTCCTAAGAGAAATGTTAGGTATCCAAGAAAAATTGTTTGGAAGCAAAAGGAAAAGTTCAAAAATCAATTACTACATTTTTTGCATTTTCAGTTATCTTTTTTCTAGGACTTATGAAAAAAGATTCAAAATGTTAGTTTGCCAGTAATAAATATGTAAAGCACTGTAGACATTAACAAGGGTGGTATCTGCAATTACGTACACTGTATAAGGATACTAGCCTAAGATTAAGGAAGGAATTGTGGCTCAAGTATTCAAAAGCAGTTTTTTTTTCTCCACTTTCCATACATTGACTATAAAATGGAAGAGCATGAGCCTCTTTGTATTAGAGTTTTTGCATATAAACTTTCAATAAAATTTCATAGGGGGTATTTATCCACGCAAACACCTTTAAACAATGATCATATTAATTTGATTCACAGTTTCCCTCATCACATTTTCTTTGCATGGTTATATGTTGTTAATTATGAGTACAATACTAGCAATTTTGAAAATATTTGGGTGCTGTTTTCTGTATTCACTTAGTAGCCATAATGTTGCCATTGAATTCTTAATTGGTAAGCTATGTGTTTCTTTTTGAGAAGATTGATTTTATTCTTATTTGAAAAGTAATTACACAGAGAGAGGGAGAGACATAGAAAGGTATCATACACCCACTGGTTCACTTTGTAAGTGGTCATGATGGCCAGAACTGAGCCCATTTAACCCAGGTTCCAGGAGTTTCTTACAGGTATCCCATAGGAGACCAGGGAGCTAAAGATACAGGCTATCCTCCACTTGCTTTTCCAGGCCATAATCAGGGAGTTGGATTGGAAGTGGAGCAGTCAGAACATTAACTGGCCTCTATAAAGGATGCTGGCACTGCAAGTGGAGGCTTAACTTACTACACCACAAGTAAGTTATATCTTTGAGGATCTACTTGTGTTGAACCTGCTATAGAACTTTTCTAAACAACAGGTGCTATTCAGTGAAATAAATACTTCCAACCAATATCAGCATGATTTATGCAATTCCCTTGGTGCATGGTTGTACAGAAATAAGCACCAAATGCCAAGGTACCTCACTGCATGAAACAAATATTAATGGATTTAAGGGAGAAATAGACTCTAACACATTACTACTAGGAGATCTTACACCCCATTAACATCAATGGACAGATTGACAAGACTGAAACTCAGCAAAGAAACAACAGAAAACACCCAGACACTAGAACAAAAGAGTTTTGTTGATATCTACTGAACCTTTCATCCTACAGAGAATATGATTTTCTTGTTGTTTTCATCAGGAAATGGAACTAATAGGACACAATCAAGGCAGTGTTAAGAGAAAAGTTGATCTCAAGCAATGCTTATATTAAGAAATTAGAAAAGCACCAAGTAAGTGAGCCAACCTTACAGTTGAAGGATCTACAAAAACAACAGCAAAGCAATCCCAAGATTAGTAAGAAAAAGATATAACCACAATAAGGGATGAAACAAACCAAACAGATACCAAAAGAACAATTCCTATAATCAACCAATCAATCAATCAAAGAGCTGGTTCTTTGAGAAAATCAACAAAATAGATTTCCCACTAGCCCAAACTACCAAAAAAGGACGGAAAAGGTACACATCAACAGCATCAGAGTAGAAAAAAAGGAAATATAACAACAGATACCTTGGACTTACACAGAATTATTAGGAACTATTACAAGCAACTATATCCCAAAACAAATCAGAAGTCCTAGAAGAAATGGATAGAATTTTGGAAACATACAATCCACCAAAATTGAATCATGAGGCAATTACTCTAAATAGACTTCTAACATGGATTAAAATTGAATCAGAAGTTAAACCTCTCACAATCAACAAAAACCCTGGACCAAATGGTTTCACAGCTGACTTTTACCAAACACTTCAAGAACTACCCCAATTCTCCACAAGCTTTTCCAAAAATAGAAGGGAGGCAATCCTTGCAAACTATACCTGTGAAGCCAATATCACCTTAATGCCAAAGCCAGAGAAAGACACAACAGAAAGAGAACTACAGACTGAAATCCCTGATGAATATAGACACAAACACCCTCAACAAAAATACTAACCAATAGTATCCAACAATACAACAGGCAGATCATTTACCTGGACCAGGTGGGATTCATTCCTGGCATACAGGGATGGTTTGAAATTTACAAATCAATAAATGCATCACACCAGATGAAGAAATTGAAAAATAGAAACCATGTGATCATTACAATAGATGCAGAGAAGGCATTTGATAAAATCCAGTATCACTTCATGTTAAAAACCTTAAGCAATATAGACATAGAAGGAATATTCTACAGCACAATCAAAGCAATATATGAAAAGCCCAATGGCAACATCGTGCTAAATGGGGAAAGACTTGGAGCTTTTCCACTAAGATCTGGAACTAGACAAGGATGTCCACTCTCACCACTGCTATTCCATATGGTATTGGAAGTCCTTGCCAGAGGTAGTAGGTAAGAAAAACAAATTAAAGGAATTCAAATTGGAAACAAGGAATTGATATTATCCCTATTTGTAGATCACAAGATTCTCTGCTGAGGATAACCAAATGACTCAGTCAAGAGACTACTGGAACTCATAAGAGAATTTGAAAATCTAACAAGATATAAGATTAATAAACACAAATCTATAGCACTAGTATATAGAAATAACTCCAAAGCTGAGAAAGAAAATAGTGAGTACAGTCCCCTTTAAAATAGTAGAGAAGAATCTTAAATACCTAGGAATTAACCTAACTAAAGATGTGGAAGACCTCTATGTTGAAAAGTATAAAACATTAAAAAAAGAAATAGAAAAAAACATTTAAAAATGGAGAAACTACTCCTGAATTTTCAGGATCAATATAATAAAAATGTCCATATTACCCCAAATAATATACAACTCAACACAATCCCAGTCAAAATCTCAACTACAGAAACAGAAAAAAACATGCAAAAGTTCATCTGGAAGCAAAAGAGACTAGGAATATCCAAAGCTATCCTGAAGAACAAAAATATTCCAAACCTCAAGACATAGTATAAGGCAGTGATCCTCAAAACAGTGTGGTACTGGCAGAGAATCAGAGAAGATCAATTGAATAGAACAGAAACCCCAAACCCCAGAAGAGAACCTGCAAATGTATAACTAATTAATCTTTGACAAGGTCACTGAAAACAATCCAGGGAAAAAGTCTGGACTCCTCAACAAATGCTGGTGGGATAATTGGTTAATAGCCAACAAAGGTCAAAAGAGGACTCCCACATGTCACCTTATGCAAAAATCAGTTCTAAATAGATAAAGGACCTAAATCTGTACTAAAAAACATCAACCTGTTAGGGGAAAACATAGGAAGCAATCTCCAAGATACAGGAATATGGAAAGACTTTTTTGGAAATGATACCAAAGCACAGATAGTCAAAGTCAACATAAATAAATGAGACTACATCAAGCTGAGAAGCTTCTGCACAGCAAAGAAATGACCAGCAGAGTGAAGAAGAAACCAATGGAATGGGATAAAAATCAATGCACAATACACAACTGATAGAGGACTAATATCCAGGGATTTACAAAGAACTTCAGAAACCCAACGACAGCAAAAGAAAACAACCCTGTGAAAAAATGGGTAAAGAACATAAACAGACATTTTTCAAAAGAACAAATCCAAATGGCTAATAGACATATGAAAAGATGCTCAGGCTCCCTAGCTATCAGGAAGGTACAGTTGAAAATCATACTGAGGTTCCACCTAATTCCAGTGAGATTGGCCTACATTCAGAAGTCTACTAAAGACACCTGCTGATGTGGATGTGGGGAGAAAGGTACACTCCTCCATTGTTGGCGGGAGTGTAGGCTACTACAGCCACTGTGGAAGTCAGTATGGAGAGTGCTAAGAGAACTGCAAATAAACCTGACATATGACCCAGCATCTAGCTCCTAGGAATATATCCAAAGGAATGAAAACTGCATATGTGAAAGGTACTTGTAATCCTATATTCACAGCAGAACAATCTACAATAGCAAAGACATGGAAAAAACTCAGATGCCTGTCCACAGAGGAGTGGTTAAAGAAACAAGGGTAAATCTACTTTGTGGAATACTACTCAGCCATATAAAGAATGAAATTCTGCCATTTGCAACCAAATGGTCCCAATTAGAGACCATTATGCTCAGTGAAATAAGTCAATCCCCAAAGGACAAATACCATATATTCTCTCTTATATAAGGCAACCTACATATAAAACACCAACAGCCCTTTCAATACTGTTTTTCCTGCATTCCACGAATTTTGATATTTTTGTTTTTATTTTCGTTTCTTCAAAACAGTTTCTTTTCTCTTCTTAAATTCTTCATTGACTATACATCACACAGTGACACCATTTTCTCTAAGAAGGTTTTATTATTTTGTTTTGTTTTCTGTTTTATTTCTTCATCTACATATTGTTCATTCTGTATCATGTTATTTAACTCCATGGTGCTGTAAATTATTTTAACTTTACTCCTGTTGTTAACTTTGTTTTATGGCTTTTAATTTAAGGGAATATATAGTAACCGCACAGTAGAACTTTCACATCCAAATGTGAAGATATGGTGCAGTATGCCATTCTGCTTCCAAATCAAAGATGGATTCCCAGTGAGACTGTTGGATGCACCTTGACAATAGGATGCTGGACTGTCTCCTATTGTCAATACCGGCAATGTCAGGACACACCTGAATTGCAGGTGGATAGACTTATGACTGATTACAAAGGACTATACTATTGTAATAATACGGAGGAAATCAGCTGAGGAGAGGGAACATGGGAAGGGAGTAAGGGAAATCCCAGAACTTACAGAATTATATCTTAAAATTAAAAACAAAATAGGGAAAAAATTACCTGTGATCATTTCATTCTTAAGTGTTACTTAACAACGAGGACTGTTTTTGAAAGGTATGTTATTAGACTCTTTCATCATTGTATATATAACATCACAGAAAATACTCACAGAAACCTAGACAGCATAGCTCACATAGAGTTTATCTTGATGTTCCTAGAGCTGTGGTGAAGATAACTACACGGGATCAAATCAAACAAGGTAAAATGATGTAATCAAGAGATGTAAACACGCAATATGTAAGATCGCTACTGGTGTAATGTGACTCATCATTGTACAGTAATTTATTAAACAGCATATTCTATAATAAAGTATAATAAATACCTAACACCAAAAATGGTGTTCATCATAGTTATCAAGAGTTGCATTCTGTACATCAGTGCCCTGCTGTACTTTTATATGAGTGTCAGTGCACTAGACTTGCTTCCACCAGCATCACTACAGAAGTGAATAATGAGTAATGCATGATGCTTCTATAGCTAAGGTGTCACAGGGCAGCAAGAATTTTTTAGCTCCTTTAGGATCTTGTCATAACATTGCCAGCTTTGTGGCCCAGTGTTGACTGAAGAACCATTAAATGATGTATTATTACCCATCACTAACAATTTGATCAAATATGGCCTAGTACGATAGCCAAGTGGCTAAATCCTTGCCTTGCATGCCTGGGATCCACATGGAAGTTGGTTCATATCCACTTCCTACCGAGCTCCCTGCTTGTGGCCTGGAAAAGCAGTAGAGGATGGCCTAATGCCTTTGAACCCTGCACCTGCCTGGGAGACCTGGAAAAGACTCAGCTCTGGCCTTTATGACCACTTAGGGATGAAATGGCAAATGGAAGATCTTTCCCAATGTCTCTCCTTCTGTCTGTATATCTATCACTCCAATAAAAAAAAACTAAAAAAATCTTAAAAAATGACCAAATATATATCTGATATTTAGGAAAGTCGTGTATGAAATGGGGAAAGGATACATTTTCAGAAAGTAACGGAAATATGCTTAAATGGAAAGCTTCAAATCATAGAGTGATTCAAACAAGAAATAATGACAAATAGTCCTTATTTAAATAATTAATATTAAATTTAAAGAGGAAGTAATGCGACTCTTAAAAAAATTTCAATTTGATATGCCAATACGTAGTATCTCTCTTTTCTCTGAAGGATGACATAATCATTGTTGACTATAATTCACTTGTACACTCAAGATAAAGTGAATCAAGATAAGGTAAATCTATTCTCATTTTAGAAGCATTTATCAAGAGGAAAAGTCTAGTGAAAATGAGTGGTTTAGCATCTTTACTGTGTTCAGTCCCCTTTGGACAATGAAGAAAATTGTAACTGTTGACTAAACAACCCTACTATTCTGTTATAAAATAAAATTGTATTAAGCAAACTTATTTTTGGACATTTTCAATGCCAATGATTTATTTCAGGAGCTTCTAAATTGATTTTCAGAGATGTTTATAAAAGTCTGTGCATGATTCGAAAATTTAAAGAGTTGTTTCTCTTCTATTTTGCTTAGAAATGGCTGTACAGTTTCTCAGACTTCATCTTTATCTGCTTTATGGATAATTTAAATTTTAGTTTCCACATCTTTAGTGTCTTTCATTCTACCCAATCCCATCCTTGGCTTCATGTTGGCAGTTTTTCTGGCTTGTGTCTTTCTGTCACCCAGGTGACTGCTCAGAGCTTGGATGTACTATTGTTTTCTTCTAAAATTGTTTCTCCCTCATTGGGTATGTGAAGCACGGTGTTACCAGCTCACTGGCAGATAGGTAACAAATACCACCCCAGTTCTCTTTTGCAATAACCTGTGTGAGCACCTGCCCAAGGAAGCACAAATTAGTGACAGTCCTTCCTGGATCTAACTCCCTTCCTTGAGTGCTTTTACATACTGATGCCCCTGGTGAATTCATTCCCTTGATACAAGATTTCCAATTCGCAAATTCACTAAATAAGCAGTGAATTGGCCATGTACAGCATTTCTTTCTTTCATTGAAACCTAAATCTGACATGTAAGAAAAATCACAAGAGCCTACATGACCTCAGTTTCAACATTTAAAAAAAAAAAACACTTTGCAGGGAGCATAAAATGGAGTACAGTTAAACTAAATCCCTGGAAATCAATCAGTTTAACCAGATCCAGCTATAGTGCTTCAAATCTCTGTCCAATTGTTCTTCTAATCAAATGTAAACATGCTAGGTTATGATTTGATGCTAATATAATAAATGAATATAATTATATGAGAATTCCCTCAGAAATGAAAATAGTAAATATTTAGATACAATGGAAAAAGCAATAGTGGCAATTGAAAAATGGTTATACTGAAGTCCATGGTCAAATGAACCAGTTGTAAACCAGAACCACTATCATCTTAGATCTGGAAAAAAGGAGATCTTGTCTTGACCTGTGTCTCAAAGAACTATGAATTGAACAGAAAAACTCACTGAATGGATAGCTCATAGGCCATTCCTCATTTGGGATGTGGTACTGGTGACCCAGAACCCTGTTCCTGCTATTGAGACTAACATCACTGAGGCCCCAAAGAATGGATATTTCTTCTACATCATTTACCCCATCATTTGACAGTGAAATGATGGGTGACATCGCAATGACAAAACACACAGAAATTTTTGTATTAGTGCTTCATAGCTTCTGTGTGAATAAGTTGAGCATGGCCACCAGAGTGTGAGAAAATTTGAACAGAAGGAAATCATCCCAGGAAATTGTCCAGAAGGTGCCAGGAGATTCATGAGTGATCCGAATAAAGAGGAACACTGCTCATTTGATCCCAGACCAAATTGCTAATGTTAAGAATGATGACCTGAGAGGTCAGCACAGTGACATTACATGCTAACCCTCTGCCTGTGGAACTTGCATCCCCTGTGGGCATTGGTTCAAGTCCCAGCTACTCCACTTCTAAACCAATTCCCTGATAATGGTCTGAAAAAAAGAAAAAAAAAAAACCCAGCACAGAATGGATTAGGTCCTTGCGCCTCTGCACCCATGTGGGAGACTCAGAAAATCTTGTTGCTCTCAGCTACAGATAGGCCCGACTCTGGCTATTGTGGTGTTTTGGTGAATGAAACAGCAGATGAAAGCTCTCGCTCTGTCTTTCCCTCGGTCTCTGTAATTGAGTTTCAAGTAAAAAAAGAAGCACGAATCTTTAGAAAAAAAAGAAAGGGTGACCATAACAAAAAGGTTTTACTTCTTAATCATAAAGCTGGAGGATTATTTGTAACCATAAAGTGATGCATTGTTATAAAGAGTTATAATTGATTTTGCTTATTTATTTTCTTGATAATTATCACAAATATTCTCATAGTTTGTATATACTTACTATGATCACAAAAGGTCCTAAAATAAGTGATGATAATTTAACTTCTTATCAATACAAATTTTATTTCCTTTTTCTCATCTTAGCGTAGTTGCTCAAACTTGCAGTAAAATACTGAACATTATTAATCAAACTTGTCTCATTTCTGTAAGATGAGGGACCCTGCAATAACCCACTTCAACTTTGATGTTTCCAAACACTTTTCAAATGTAACAGATCTTCTAAGGGAATAAATCTCTGTGCTGGAAGAACTTCGAGTTTCTCTCTTACCTTTTGCTCATCCTTCCCACCTTTCCTCTTTTCTGCGCTACTTGTGCAGAAGTAACAGCCCTCATTCTCTGTCCCACAGTGAAAGCCTCTGTCCCAGTCAAGCTCCCACCGCTAGCCCTGCCTTCATCAAATCCTGCAGTGCCTCCGGGGAAGAGCAGATGCTGGTCCCCTACCCCTTCAAAACTTCTACCTTGCTAGATTCTCTGCCTCTCAAGTCCTCTTTGCTTTCATAGCTCTCTGACACATCTAAAAAAAAGGTTCTTTGTATTCGTCCGACTTTGCTTTCTTAATTATAGTTTTGTTCAAGCAGAAAGTATACGCTTCAACTTGGAAATCTGTGAATTAGCCTGATGCTTGGAACAATTGCACACAGAAGCTAAGGGGTATTTTGTATTATCAAAAAAGTATACTGTAATTCAGTTTGAATATATGCAGCATTTAAGGCAAGAAACTAGAAGTGCTGATTAAAAAAAATTTAAACCAAAAACTGTAAAAGAGAATGCAGGCACCTCTCTTAGTGCTTTAATCCACTGAGCTGAAACACCGGTTCTTGTATCTAAGTATTGCTGTAAGAATTTAACAACACTTTAAATACAATTTCAGCTATTATTGCCATGGTAAAGTTATCTTAAGTGAATAAACTATATCTAACAACTGGAATGACACAAAAGTTACATAATTTGGTGTTTATCCCACAGAAATTTATAATATTATGCATGGTTTTAATTGTCAAATTTAACACATGTTTTTCTTATTTTTTAATTTATTTATTTATTAATTTCATTGCATTATGTGACACATTTTTTTTATGCACTGAAATTTCCCCCACCCCTCCCCAAACCCTCCCCCCTCCCCCCCACAGCGGATTGCTCCACCTTGTTGCATTTCCATAGTTCAAATTCAGTTGAGATTCTTTCATTGGAGGTTTTGACCAATCATAAAGTCCAGCATCTTATTGTCCTGGTAAGTTCAATGGCTTCTTGGTGAGACCATCTCTGGTCTGAAGGTAGAACCAGCAGAGTATCATCCCAATCAGGTAAAAAAAAACCCAACATAATATTTACAACCATTTACAAAATTATGGCATTAATTGACATGGTATTGATTAACCAATATGTTACTAGGGAAATGCAGGTTCTCAACCACAACCTGTGACTTCCTCATAGACATTTTAATTTTGATTTATATTCAACCATGTTCTATATACCTTAAAATGGCTATAGATTGCTATTCAGCTGTCTCTTGTCTATTTCAATGTTAGTATTTAGCATTTTATAGCATTGAAGCATGATTTTGCTAAACCTGGTTGTTTTTTGGGTAGTCTAACTCTATAACTTTAACAGGACGAATGTCAACAGTTTGGGTGAACGTTTTTGGGAGGGGTGTGCAGAGAAATCTTCAACACCCCAGAGAGGAATAACTGATCTTTGTGTCCCACCCAATGAGTTATAAGTGCATCCCGGCTGGCCGCTTCCTGTCTGTTTCTAAGCTTTCCTAGTTGTTCTCTATCTATTCTAGTTTGTTTGTTCATATGTTTGTTATGAGGGGTTTCTGGAGCAATCCTGATGGTGCTTACAAAAGAGGGTGGGGACCCAAAGTTGGAAGCTGGCAAGGGCCAGAGAAAGCTCCTCTCCCTAGTTCCGAAGGAAGTTTACTGTTCTTCTGTTTCTGTGGACTGCTCAGGGATCCTGGTTGTCGTTCTGATGACCCTGGATCCTGCAAGGCAGGAATTGGGCTTCTTCCATCCCACATTGTAGGTCCAAATGGGGATGGGTGACCTCAGAGTTCTTGGCCTCTGAAGGCACTCCTTTTCCCCCCGAGGTCTCCTTGGCAGTAGGGATGTAGTCCTCGGTGGTCGTACTGAAAGTCCTTGGTGAGGCTCTGGGAGTCTTCAGGGTTGGGATACAAGCCTCCTCCTGTCCCCCTGCTCCACTCTGGGGTCCCCCCTGCTCTATAACACATGTTTTTCTAGGCAGTGATTTGGGGTGAATACTTTTAAGCCTTTTCTAGATTGTGTGTTGATTTAATGGCTTTGAGGAGGTAAATCAATTGTAATGTGGTTAGGTTTAGATGAGGCCTTAAATTTGATAGAAAGAAGAACATTAGAGCGTCCTTGCTGTTCTGTGTGACAATGTATTGAAACATGTCTGTTGTGAGCAGGAAGAATGCCTTCACTGAGTACAGTACCTGCTGGTACCTTCACCTTGGGCTTCCCAGCCTGCTAAACATGAATGTCAGTCCAGTTCATGGTATTTTAAGGTAGAATCCTAGGATGCCCAAAGAAAATAGAACTTATTTTATTTGAATCCTTTAGTTCAATTTATATTTTATACATGCTTACATATATAGGTATATGTATATATGGTGTTTCTGAATAAATTCAGAACTGTATAATAAACCACATTACATATATGCATATTTACTGCATATTCTATGTATTGTATTGATGAAGTAAGGTTTGGCTAACAAATTTGTGTTAGAGATATTTTTAATTTTTGTCCTTTTTGTTCAACATGGAACTAAAGGATTGTCTATATAAATAAAGCCTTTTTTGCTTTTTTTTGTTTTACTGTTCTTCAATTGATGTGTCATATATCAATCACAGGAATACTCACCATGAATAGTATGTGATAAGAACTCTATTATATATAGATAAGTGTTTGGCACAGTAGTTAAGTTGCTACTTTGACCAACATGTCTTGAATCTTAAGTGCCTAGGCTTGAGTTCTGGCTCTATTCTATCTTCCTTCTAACACACAATTTGGGATACAGTGGGCGACGGTTCAGCTGCTTGAGTTCCTGAAACCTAAGAGATGTCTGTCAGGTTACTGGCTCCTGGATTCTATCTGACCTAGCCTGGGTATATAATGTATTTAAAGAGTGAACATGTAAATGGGTTATGTTTTACTTCCTCTAGTTTTTTTTATTGTTCAAAAAAAGTAGCAAACTATTATACAAGATAAATGTCTTATAAATCTTAGGGTAGCTAGTAAATACAGATCTTTATACAATCATAAAAAAATATCTCCTAATTGAACTTGTTGTTGCTTTGGAAGTTGTAGGAAGCTTTTTTGTCTAAATGCTATAATAGAACTGGAGTAGCCATCTAACATAGTTGTGGATGCTTCATGGAGAATACCTTTGTGTGTTCTGAATTAAGCAACTTTTGTACGGCTATGCTTTCTGATATTCATGGGAGTAAACAGGAAGGCAATACACCCACAAACCATTCAATTCAGGACAAGTTTCAATATGTCAAACAAATTGAATTCAAAGCAGTGTCAAGCCGGAGAGCACATCAACCACTTCCTTGATGTATCCCTACATCACATGCAGTTTCAGTGGTTTTGTGGTTAATGTTACCCCCAAATCCTTTAGGGAATGGATTTCTGCACAATTTAGTTTCAGTTTAGCTATGTTAAAACACACACATACATATGCATACATACAAATGTATATATGTATATTATACACACTTATTATGTTATATACATGTAGTATATATGCATATGTTACATACATATAGTATTATATATATAACATATATATGTTGACAAGTATATAAGTATCTACATGTGCAATATAGTGATCTATGATCCTATAGAGTGTGTTAAAATTATAGAGGAGTATGTTGAAATGCAGAAAGAATGTGTGATTTTTACCCAAGAATAGCATGTGAACAGTGTGTTGCTTAGGTTGTTTTGTTTTTCTTAAATAAGTGTGCTTCATATCTGATACCTTGTTGTGTTTATTTCTTCCTCTAGTCTGTGGTTTTCCTTTGAATTTAGGAACACATTTGGATAAGAATCCAAGAATTCCAGCAGAAATGTCCTTGTGCTTACAGAATTTACCCAGCAAGGAATGATGAGGAAATGGGACATCCAACTTAAATCAAGCATAACCACACCCCAAGGAGGTTATCGTGGCCATCTCTCACATCAGAAACCACAACCAGAATTTCCTGAGCTCTGTAACACAAGAACATAGAGAATAAATGACTTCTCTGTCAGTTGGAAATTTCCCTTACTTTTTAATTTACATCTTCATGTGCCATTCCCACCTTATAAAGCGCTTCTGCATTCATTAAAAATGCCAGGACTATGCTGCCCAGTGTTTAATATTTATATTGTAGGAGCATTAGCATTTTATGTCTTGGATCTTCTATTTGCCAAATGAGCTCCCTATCACAATGATTGCTTTGCTCCATGACACAGTAATAGCAAAAGGAAATCTTTTCCAACATTTTTTGTCTTGTGATTTTTCTGTGCAAATCTGACAACCACACTGAAATTTCCAAAGAATAATTAACTAATTGGTTAGCAAATTCCAGTGAGGAAAGATGACATTTGTATCATGAAGGTGACTGTGGGGCTCCAGGCACAGCCCAAAATGCAAATGATAGGGCACTTCGGTAATCTTGGGAATACTCAAAGACCTAGTGTAAACGTATTTCATAATCAAAGAGTTACGATACCAAGGAAACAGATGTTTTCTTAGGCATGTGTGCCAAGAATGAAGTTTGCTATCTAAAGATAATGGAATTCCGTTTAAAAATTGTTTAGCATAAAGAGAAAATAGTTCCTATCTTTCATTGATAGAGTTCCAAGAAGACAACCACACTTCCCTTACCATTCCTTTCCTCTCATCCCTGCCCCTCTCTCCTGGCATCAGTTTTGGAAAAGACATAATTTTAATCCGTTCTATATTCATAGGTTTAATTCAGTGCTAATCATACTACTCAACAAATAAAAGGAGGAAGGCAATAGTTCCACCAAAGTATAAACCAGGGCAAACCATGATAGTCACATAATTTTTATTATTAATATCCATTTCATTTATATATAGTTTTTAATGGTCTAGATTAACTGTCAAATATCACAGAGAACATATGATATTCAGATTTCGTAGACTGACGTATTTTCCTAATAATGGTTTCTGGTTGTACCCATTTTGTTGCTAATGACAGAATTTCATCCTCTTGTGACTGAGTAGTTCTCCATGGTGTATATATATACACACATATATGTATATATGTATGTATATATACATTTATATGTTATATTTTCCTTATCTAGCTATAGGTTAATGAATATTTGGGTTGATTCTATAACTTAACTATTGTGAATTGAGTTGCAATAAATATGGGAGTACCAATAACTGTTTCATATGCTAAATCCGTTTTGCTTTGGTAAATTCACAGGAGTGGGAAGATCTGATAGATCTATTTTCAGATTTTTGAGCAATCTCCATACTAGAAATGGAATTTCTAAGAGAGCCATGTGTCACCTAAAGACAGGGTACATCTTGAGACCCTTTTCTGTGTAAATGCCACAGAGCATTCTTACATAAATTACAATGACTGCCATGTCACCATGTGGTATGATCTGCATTAGACATGTAGCCTATCATTGAAACATGATAATGTAGAGCATTACTATTCTTTCTTCCAGATCAAGATTCTTTACATTTATTGGCTACACTTACTTTGTAAGGGATTACGTACACAAAGGTGTCTTATTTACAAAGTATTTTTCTGTAAAATGCCTTATTTTCTTGGATGAATGCTACGTGTTAAAAAGTAGTATTTGATTTTTAACCTGCAGAAATGGAGGTTTGAAGGACCAATGATTGTATCTGGACTCGGAGTATAAGAGGAAAATCCATGATCACATTAGTGCTCAAACAAATCATATGTTCTCACAACATAACCCAAGGTATAATTTACCAGCATTTTAAAACAATATGGAAGATTTCCAGGGAATCCTGAAATATATTCTAGCCTCATTTTAAAAGACCTTCACTATTTGGTAACTCTTGATATTTCTTCCATTTTTATTTTCATATAACCTTGAAAGTCATAGCTTTCTATCCCTTCTCACCTTCATTCTTTACTTAATTCTCATCAACCTGTTTTCGTAGCTGCTGCATTTACAAGATCAACAATTTACATGATAATTAGTGAAATGTATATTATTGATTCATCTATAAGCTCATTGTATTTCTATTGAATTGGATATTTTATTGCAAAATGCTGCTCTCTAGTCATAATTGTTACCTCTTTGAAGACTAATGTATCTTTCCCTGCCATCCTTTAATTTTCCAATGATCTATGCTCCTTTTTAAAAGACTAATTTGTTTGGAAAGTCAGGTTACAGAGAGTTGAGACAGAGAGAGAACATTCTATCCATTGGTTTGCTCCTCAGTTGGCTAGCACTGGACTGAGCCAAAGCAATGAGGTTCATCTAGGTGCTCCATTTGGGTGATAGGAGCACAAATGTTTGAGCCATCTTCTACTGCCTTTCTGAGGCCATTATCAGGTAGCTGGATCAAAAGAGGAGAAGCAGGACACAAGCCCGTACGCTTATGGGACATTGGCATCACAGGTGGAGGCACTATCCACTGTCCTGCAATGCCTGTATTCCACCTTCCATTTCTAATATTTACATGTCATATCTTATGAATAACAGGTATTTAAAATTGAATTAATCCAGTCTTAAGTTCTATGTCTTTTAATTAGAGGTTTTAATCAGTTTATAGCTAATGTACTTTTCTATATCATTTTGGGTTGAATTTTGTTTGTATTTTCTTTTATGTCCATATGCTATTTTTCCTTCCATTATTTAATTCTTATTTAGTATTAACAACACATATCAATACACCATTTCCCTAGTAGGTTTTAGTTTATTTAAAGTCTATTGTTACCATATTTGAAAATATTTACTTGTTCATTTGTTCCTTCAATTACTATTAGACTCTTCTTGAAATTTTGTGTTCCTACCTAGGAAAGTGTTCCCTTCTATTTAAAAATATCATTTTAAAATTTATAGTAGGGCCTGGCATGGTGGTGTAGCGGCTAAAGTCCTTGTCTTGAATGCACCAGGATCCCATATGGGAGCCAGTTCTAATCCTGGTAGTCCTGCTTCCCATTCAGCTTGTGGCCTGGGAAAGCAGTCAAGGACTGCCCAAAGCCTTGGGACCCTGCACCCATGTGGGCTACCTGAAAGAGTTTCCCGGCTCCTGGCTTCATATTGGCATAGCTCTGGCCGTTGCAGCTCACTTGGGGAGTGAATCAATGGACGGAAGATCTTCCTCTTTGTCTCTCCCCCTCTCTGTATTTCTGACTTTGCAATACCAAAATTTGCTTTTCTAAAGTTCTCTTATTTGTATTTGTCATTTAAAAAATATTTATTTGAAATGGAGAGTGAATTAAATATAAGCAGATAGAGAGAGAGAGGAAGCGAGAGAGAGAGAACTTGCAAATGATTACAAGGGCCGGACACGGCCTGATCCTAAGCTAGGAGCCAGAAGCCAGGAGCTCTTCCAGGCCTCGCATGTTGGCATAGGAGTCAAAGGCCTTGTTCATCCTGCTTTCCTAGGCCACAAGAAGGGAGCTAGGTCATGTAGCCAAGGCATGAACCTGCACCCACATAGGATGCCAGCACTGCAGTGGAGGCCCTTCCTACTACCCTACCATGCCATCCCCTGCTTCTTAACTTTTAAACTACTTATCTTTTGACATATTAAGCCTTTTACTATAATGTAAATTTAAACATGATGCATCAATAGTTAAAAAAAAGAGGCAAAGAGAGAAGGAAGGAAGATGGGAGGGAGAGAGGCAGGGAGAGAATATCACTATGTTCTTAGAATTGCACCCAAAAATCACATTTAAACTATTACATATTAATGAAAATGAAATTTAAAAGTTCCAATGAACACAGAATTCCATGTGAGCAGGTGTCTTGCTTTCTCATGCTGTGAAGCTATCATGTCACCACCTTCTGGTTTGACTCTCTCTGCTGAGAAATAAGCCTCTCCTGTCGTTTCAGTAAAAGGACTGTGCATTGTTTTTCCTCTGTTATTATAGAGATTCCTCCTGACATTTTTTTCAATTATGTTATTCCTATGTATGCTTTATTTATACTTTTCCTTCTTGGGGATTGATATCTTTCAGACATCCCTTCTGTCCTGGTTTATTCTCTTTGCTCTATTGACAGAATTGAAATTACCTCCTGTAGAAGATTAGAAGATGCCTGTCATGTATTTCTTCTCTATTGCTGTTTTATTTTTCTTTGCTTCTGTTTACATGCTTTTACTAATCTGTCTTTAAGTTCACTAATCAAATCCCCCATTGTAACTGGTCCACTATTATTTCAGTGTAATGTTTTACTTCAGACAATACAAACTTTGTTTCCTATATAGTTCATGTGTTTTCTTTCCAAATTCTAACTAAAATCCTATTAATTCTGCTTAGTTCTCGCTATATTTTCTTTTACATGTTAATTATAGTCATTCAAAATCCTTTTGTACTAATATTTGGATCATTTAGTTTTCTGAATCAAATATATGTGTATACATTATTTTAGCTATATTTTTCTCAGATTCATGCTTCTATTATGGAATTGTTGCCAACAAAATCAGCAGTTCTATCAAATCAAATCATACCTATACTGAAGAATCAAAATGTGTAATGAACATTTGGAAATTCTCCTGAAATCTTACAAATGATTTTATATTTTATATTTATATAAACTAGCTGCTACTTAAGGATCACATTTGTGACCACAAGAACGGGGCAATTTGAGTGAGGCAGCAAGTTCATGTTATGACTGAATGCAGCCTCAACAATATCTGAGACACACACACACACACATATACACACATACAAATACATATATCACAGTGTACACAGACACGAGTTCCTGCTGCAGAAGGACCTGGAATTTGCATTTTGTCATCCTGCTTCTTAGCTTTCCTCCTTTCTCTTGGCCTCTCCTGGAGTTCAGTGCAATGCATTGAGACAGCTTGTTTCATTTAGACAACTGCATTGCTTTCCAGATACTAAAAGTCTGATTTAGTATCAGTTTACTTTGTCATTCCACTGCAAATTCTTTGCTTGGGGGAAGAAACTCTAGTAGTCACTCCTCTTTATGAGTGGAATATTTGATAATAAGACGTAATTTGCAAGGCACCAGAACCCTATAGCCTGAGGAATTATCCCTTCAAACTTGTTTCCACAAAACCCAATGCCTTTGGAATTAAGTCAGGGACTTCATGAGGGCCAGGGCAAGGTCATGATGATAACTCATGTTTTTAAGGATTTCCTGTATGTCAGGCAAAAGTGTATCGACTCTCAAAATCTTCAAATGATTCTGGGAAGCTGAATCTACACTTTCTTACATTGCGTAGAAAAAAAAAAACACATGGAAATAGTAAAAATGACCGTGAAAAAGACTGAAACCCTGTCTTTTGAAAAAAAAAAAAAAAGGATTCAAATGGAGAACATCATTCTTAGTGAAATAAGCCACTCTCAAGATGGCAAATATGTGGTATAGAATACAAAAAGCAATGTATAACAAAACCAAGTATAAGAATGAAACTGTTTGCCCATTTCCCGTGCCCATTTCTTGAGTGGCTTGTTTGTTTTGACATTTTGGTTGTTTTGTAGCTCTTTGTATATTCTGGAGATCAGCCCTCTATCACCTATGTCGTGTGTGAAGATCTTTTCCCATTCTGTGGGTTGCCTTTTTACTTTGTTGATTGTTTCTGTAGCTGTACAGAAGCTTCTTAGTTTGATGAGGTCCCAATTGTTTATTTTGGTCTCGATTTCTACTGCATTTGGAGTCTTTTTTAGGAAGTGAGGGCCTACCCCTAAGTGTTCCAGTGTGTTTCCAACATTTTCTTCCAAAAGTTTGAAGGTTTCTGGATGTAGGTTTAGATCTGTTATCCATTTAGATCTGATCTTAGTGTATGGTGAGAGATGTAGATCTATTTTTTTGTTTCTGCAGGCTATGAACCAGTTGTCCCAACAGCATTTATTGAACAGACCTTCCCATTTGCCTGGATTGTCGTTTGTCTTTTCGTCAAAGATTATTTGGCTGTATCTGTGTGGGTTTCCTTCTGGTGTTTCTATTCTGCTCCATTGATCTTCCTCTCTATCTTTGTGCCAGTACCACGCTGTTTTGACAACCACTGCCCTATAGTATGTCCAGAGGTCCGGAACCGTGATTCCGCCTGCTAGCTTCCTGTTCTTCAGGATGGTTCTAGCTATCCGTGGTTTTTTGTGCTTCCAGATGAACCTTTGGATCATTGTTTCCAGTTCCATGAAGAATGTTTTGGGCAATTTGATTGGGATTGCGTTGAATGTATATATTGCTTTTGGCAGTATAGACATTTTAATGATATTGATTTTACCTATCCAGGAGCATGGAATGTTAAACACTTCACAAAGGAACAAACCCAAATGGCAAATAAACATATGAAAAAATGCTCAAGCTCCCTGGCAATAAGGGAAATCCAAATTAAAACATCAATGAGGTACCACCTAACGCCAGTAAGACTGGCCCACATGAATAAAAGCACCAACAACACTTGTTGGCGAGGTTGCGGGGAAAAGGGAACCCTACTCCACTGCTGGTGGGGCTGGAGGCTGGCACAGCCTCTATGGAAATCAGTATGGAGAATATTCAAACAACTCAAATTCAACATACCGTATGATCCAGCAATAGCACTCCTAGGAATATATCCAGAACAGTTGTTTTATGAGAAACCAACATGCACTCCTATGCTCATAGCAGCACAATCAGTAATTGCAAAAACATGGAAGCAACCAAAATGCCCATCAACAGAGGATTGGATAAGAAAGCTATGGCTCATCTACTCCATGGAATACTACTCAGCTATTAAAAAAAAACAAAATGCAGTTCTTTGTGGCCAAATGGGCCAAAGTGGAAACCATAATGCTAAGGAAAATGAGCCAATCCCAAAAGGTTAAATACCACATGTTTGCCTTAATTTAAGATGATATGATGTTATGTATAACATGCTATGTTTTGAATGTTATATGTTGTGTGTAAACTAAAATTGAAGTATAGGTGAGGTGGTCACAGAAGGTGGCTGGGAACTCGCATTTATCTTTAACATATTGGTTACTCATTACTATGTCAATTAATTCCATAATGATGTAAATTTTTGCTGATGGTATGTTGGAGCTTTCAATTGACTGGGATGATACTCTGCTGGCTCTGTCTTCAGACCAGAGAGGGTATACCTAAGAAGCCGTTGAACTTGACTGGACAATAAGATGTTGGACTCTATGTTTGGTATTTGCTTGCAATGGGGGAATCTCAACTGAACTTGAGCTGTGGTTATGCAACAAGGTGGAGGAATCCACCATGGTGGGAGGGTTTGGGGAGGGGTGGGGAGAACCCAAGTATCTATGTAACTGTGTCACATAATACAATGTAATTAATGAAGTTAAATAATAAATAATAAAAAAAGAAAATATAATAAAAAAAAGAATGAAACTGACACCTTGTGACTTGATTATTGTTTTTACCCTTGTTCATACTCTGTGAAACAGTGGTGTTTCTGCTTTTGAGTTGTTGAACATTATGGCTAATGGTGTATTAAATCTGTGATTCTAAAAAAAAAAAAGTTAACAATTCAATTATTAATGGTGCTGAAAATAAATTGAAATCACCATAAATAAAAAAAAGACGTCAACTGCTAAGAAATGAGTTGTAGTGGAGTGGGTCTTTTAAGAGAGACCAGGACCCTGAAACCTTAAGCAGAGACAGGGTACAGTGGACAATGCAGTACATCACAGTTGATTGCCTCGTAGGTATGAAGAAGAGCTTGCAATCTACATTAGGCTGGAAGGGAAGGGAGTCTCAATTATGAGGCACAGGAATCACTGCCACTGCTTGTGAAAGTGCAGATTCCCAGACTTCCTGACTAATCTTAGGCCTCAGGAGGAGCCCCAGGACTTTTGTTCAGTATAGGACCCAATTAGTTATCTGACCACTCTATAGAGAATGCTATGTTAGGCTACGAGAAAGACACATCTTTATATTATCAAAGCTTTTTATAACTTTCAACTATTATAAACCTGTACGTAGTAAATTTAGGACTTACGGAAATTGTTAGATTTTGAATCTACCTTGTCATAAATAATCAGTGTCTCTTTTCTAGCAATATACTGCTAGAGTCAAGTCTTTTAAAAAATAGAAAAATATCTTGCCTAATTTACTAGCACATAAACGATCTATCCATTTTTTTCCTGGCATGCCTCTTTTAGTGCAAAAGCACAAACCACCAATAAAATAGCATAACTTATATAATAGAGTCAAAGTATATATTAATATATACACTTCTTTATTTTCCTTAAATATGTATGTATATATTGCTTAATTTATCATGGATTACATCTTACTGAATTCATTGGAAGTTAAAAATATATTAAATAAAAAATGGATTTAAAACTTCAAGCCTGACAGACATCATATTTCAGCAACACAGCACATTCCAGATTATCGGTTGTTTAGTTTCGTGATGATACTATTCGCTGGGGATTGGGGTTCACTGTCCCTACCTAGAATCCTGAGAGTATCATCCAGGAAAAGACAAACGCAAAATTCAGTTTCACATCACCTTGGGTTAAAAAATCCTAGGTCAGAATACAATGAGTTGAAGAATGTTTCTAATATAACAGAGAAAAAAAATGGCTTTTCCAAGATCCTTTTTGGCTTAATATATGCAAAGCATATGGGTGTGTTAGTCATTGTGAATCTAGGAAAGAAGGAAGAGAAGGTCTCCGAAGAAAACATGAGGGATTTCCTTGTTTACAGGCGTGTGTTACTGTTTAGTGGAGGTAAGGATTTGTCACAGTGATCAGATAGTCTCACCTAGGTTTTGTGACAAACATGTGAGATAATGTGCTACTTGGCACACAATGGAAATCCCAGTTCAGCCTGGTTGAATGCATGCTGCAACATCTTTATGGGTAAAAATAGCTAGTTACACTGTTCTAATTGAACAGAGGACTGATTTGAGCAAAAACTTATCTGAATGGATTTGAATATCTGAAGAGAAAGTATGCAAATGAACAACATTTCTCAATACTCCCTAAATAGTCATTTTAGAGCAAGTTTTTTTCTTTGTTTGTTTTTTACACCATTTATTTTAAATTATATTGTTGACAATCTTTACATAGTTAATTATGGTAAAAAGGTTCAGGGCTATAGGGAAGTGGGTAAGACTATTATGTCCATATTATTTCCTTCTTGTATCTGAGGTAAAGGGGGATATTGAGGGAGAAGCTCCACCCAGTTTCCCACCCACCCCAGGTCCCGGATGTGGGGCATGCTCTGATATCCTTGCTCAAGTGGTTTTAATAGTTCACCAGTTATAAAAATTGCTGCCATTTTCGCCACTCCCAGCTCGATGAGGTCGTTGAAGAATCCACTGATTGGCATAGTCCATCATAGAGTCTTCATTTGCCCAGTATTTTGCTGCCAACATATAGCTGAGGTGGTTGATTGAGTTGTTCTTTCTTCTGTCTTTTCTTGGCTAGGGTTCTGAGTCCAGCGTTTCAATTGGGGAGATCCCCAAAGAAACTTTGAGGTATTCCCAGACCAGATTCTTGTATGTTCTAGCAAGCACAGGGCCTGGCACAGTCCATCTCCAGGATCAGCTGGTGGTTTCAATTGCTGGGTTGGTTCTGTTTTCAGTCCCGACTTCCACTGGAACCAATGGGTGTTGCAGTCCATCCTGGTTCTGCCCAGCACATACTCGGCCTAGAGCAAGTTTTTTTTTTTTTTTTTTTTTTAAGATTTACTTATTTTTATTACAAAGTCGGATATACAGAGAGGAGGAGAGACAGAGAGGAAGATCTTCCGTCCCATGATTCACTCCCCAAGTGAGCCGCAACGGCCGGTGCTATGCCAATCTGAAGCTGGGAACCTGGAACCTCTTCTAGGTCTCCCATGCGGGTGCAGTGTCCCAAAGCTTTGGGCCGTCCTCGACTGCTTTCCCAGGCCACAAGCAAGGAGCTGGATGGGAAGTGGAGCTACCGGATTAGAACCGGCGCCCATATGGGATCCCGGCGCGTTCAAGGTGAGGACTTTAGCCTCTAGGCCACACCGCCGGGCCCTAGAGCAAGTTTTTGAAAGAATCAATCTCCAATATTGTGTCTCCAGCCTGTAAGCTGAGCATGTATTAGAGAAAATGTGAATATTTGGCTTTAAATATGACTTTGTTTTATTAGTAGTGTGTAGAAAAACTATAGATTTTTACATATATGTTTTCTCAAAATCAAGTGGAATATAATAAAAAACAGAAACCAATTATCTTTAAAATTCTAAAATAAAGGAGTGGTTGTTTGGCCTAGCAGGTTGAGGTGGCTGTGTCCAGCATTGCACTATGTGGACTTGATTCGTAATTTCTGATTCTAGTTTTCTCCAAATGTGGACCTGGAGGGCAGTGGTGGTGGCTCAAGTAAGGCTCAAGTTATTGCATTACTGCCACTCAAGTGGGATATCTGAATTGAGTTATTAACTGTAGGTTTAGTAGACATTTGAGCAGTAAATCAGCAGATGGGAGCTATTGCTCTGTATCTCCTCTCTGCTTCTTTGCCTCCCAAATACTGAAGTAAATTAGAGCATGAACAGTTTTCAACAGTTACATGTGCAAATCGCCTCCCTTGTTGTGATAAGTCATGTTGAATAGATTTTCAGTGAATGAGTTTTTTTTTTTTTAATTTGTAACGTGAAAACACACTCTTGGTCGTTTCTGTAAATTTTTTTTTTCAAAATAGTAATATTGCTCACAATTGAACTGAATTTCTTGAAATTCAAAAATCAGAGGCAGAACATTTAGTTCAAGCATAAAGAGTTTATGGCTAGAAGGTGTATATTGTTGCTACTTTTTCATATTCATAGAAAAGCCCTGACAATGTGGCAATCTCTGGCTTATGAATCTGGTATGTTCCACAATTAATATCCTGATGAAAGCCAATTTCTCACAGGAAGATTATAATAAATTGTAGATAGTTGCCACCTCTTTGTCAGAAGACAAAAATCTCTGAAAATTTAATCAAAAAACTTAATTGGCTTTTGTCTACATAGGCAAGAAATATTAATTTTAGTTTGTATATAAATTACATATATTTGTAGGATCCTATGCTATGTTTCAACACAGGTATACAATATAGAATGCTAAAATCAGGATAAACAACTAGTTCCTGAGATAATTACCATCTTTATGCTAACAACATTCAAAATCCTTCCTCCTAACTTAATTTTAAGAAAAAAAAAAAGACAGTATAATATCACAATCTATCATAATCCCACTGTGCAATAGAATACCAGAACAATTTATTCTCACCTAATTTTGTTTGTAGCTATTTATTAGTGAATCTTTACTCATTTCCCTATGCCCCTCCTATCTCCAGCCTCTGATAAAAAAAACATTCTTATGTCAAACACCATGAGGTACTATCTAGAGTCAATATATGAGTGAAATCATGCATCTCTTCTTGTGCCTGGTTTATTTCACTTAACCAAACGACATCCAGTTCCAATCACACTGTTGAAAATTCTGTATTTCATTTATCTTTTATAGCTGGATGGTATTGCATTGTATCAATGCAGTATTTTTAATAATTTATCAGGCAAGGATGCATTTTGCAGCACAGAGTGAATGTTCCACTAAATTAAGCAAAACTTTGCTTTCATGGGCAGAACAGGTATAAGTGAAGGATAAACAACCAAGACATGCAAATCATTTCAAAATCACTTTCATCATAAAATTAAAGCAGAGGGAACTTCCTTGTTATGCTCAGTAAAACTAGACTATTTGAATATTAGGCTATTACCACTTTCTCTTCAATTTTGGAAAATCAAATAGCTACTTTAGTGTTGACTAAGTTTGAACAAAACTTCAACATGAGCAGCTCAATTTTGATTAATATGTTCAGCCTTGTACACGAGCTCTGTTCACACTATTGCCCTCTATGTATTTAATATACATACTGAAAGTATCCTTCCAAAAGCATATTCTGGAAACTTCATCCTAAAGGCAACTGTGATGGGAAGTGGGAAAAGATTGGGAGGCATTTAGTTCTTAAAGGCTCCACTCTCTTGAGTGGATGAATGCTGATTATGAAAGGGCTTAATGAGTTTGATGTTTCGCTTACACACTCCTTCTCTTGCCCTTCCACCTTCCATCACATAAAAAGCTCTAGCTGTTCCCTGGATCTGTGGCCTTCAGAACAGTGAGCAAATGAATTTTCATTCATTTCAAATTACCCAGTCTCAAGACTATCCAATAAACAAACAAACAAACAAACAAACAAACACAAAAACTTTCACTGGTGTGTGATCAAATGAGACGAATGGTGAATGCCACTAGTGTTTCATGGAAACAATATAATGAAAGCTGTGGATTGTTTCTCCCCAAACACACACACATGCATACACAAAAATACACACACGCACACAACAAACAACTAGTTAACAACAAATCAGATTTATCTAATGACAAACTAGAATTTCTGTCTTCTGCTACAGCTAGTAGGTACTGCTTACAGTGGCTACCCACAGGCAGCAGCAGAATTTTAACTGAGTTTTGGCATGCACAACCTCTAGGTATTTACTCACCGTTATCAGTATCAGGGAGAATTTGCATTCCTCTCAGAGTTTTTGAGTTAACCTTTCTCCATATTCCTCCAGAATTTATTACGTTCTATATTTTTTATAATGGCCAGAATAACAGAGGTAATGAGATATTCCATTTTGATTTTAATTTGCACTTTGTTACCATCTAGGAACATAGATTTTTTCATATATTCATTGGTAATTTGTATTTCCTCTTTTGAGAAATTTCTATTCCTGTCCTTTGGCTATTTTGAAACTGGATTTGTTGTTTTTATTTTGTTGAATTTTTGCATTCCTGATATATTCTGAATATTAATCCATTGTTGGGTAAGTAGTTTTCAAGTATTTTCTATTATTCCAGAGATCGCCTTGCTTTATTTTTTCTTTGCTGTTCAGAGTATTCTGAGCTTGATGTAATTCCACTTGTCTTAATTTTGTTTTTGTTGCCTGTGCTTTTGGTATATTATCCAAAGGAAAAAAAAATACTTGCCTATATCAATGATGTCAAATGCTTCATTTAGCAGTTTCATAGTCAAGGTTCTTATATTTAGTTCTTTTAAAATCTAGATTTGAATTTTATGTATGCTTAGAGGTAGGGATCCAATATTATTTTTCTACATTTCTTTATCTAATTTTAAACAACATTTATTAAAATATTATATTTTTTGCTAATGTCTGTTATTGTCACCTTTCAATAAAATTAGTTGACACTATGTATGTTGAATGATTTCTGATTTCCCTATGATGACTTTTATATATATATATAATAGATGTAGATGTCCCACATATGGTTTCAATTAGCATAAGTTTATAATGTGCTTTGTAATCAGATAGTATGATGCTCATAGCTTGACTTTCCCTGCCCTCAGAACCATTTTGGTTATTCTGAGTTTTTCTTGGTTTCATATGACTTTAGGATTGTTTTTTCTAGTCTGGAAAGAGTGTCATTAATATTTCCTTAGGAATAGCAATAATAGTATAGATTACTTTGGGTAGTCTGGGTAGTTTAAACCATTAATTTATTAACAATATTTTTAAAAATTTTTTATGTCCCTTTATTGTTTTTATACATTTAAAATTACTTTCATTGTAGAGATATTTATCTTTTTAGTTAATATTTATTCCAAAATATTTAATTTTATAGCTATTATGAATGATATATATTTCTTGATTTCCGTTTCAATCAGAACTCATGAAAATGTATAAAAATGTAGTGATTCTATTCACTGCATAGAAAGCACACACACACACACACACACACACACACACACACACACACACAGAGTATACAGAGAAAAGAGAGGAAAAGAGGGAGGGAAGATGAAAAAGATCTTCACTGGTCCACTGTTCAAACATGTAACAGTCAGGGAGGGTCCGGTTCAAGCAGGAGCCCAGAATGTCATCAAGCTCTCCCACATGAGTGGCAGGTTCTAAGCATTTGATTCAGACTGCTGTTATCTTTCAAGGTGCAATAGCAGGGAGCTGGATTGGAAGCAGCTTGGGGCTTGAACTAGCACTTGGATGTGGGATGCAAGTATCCTGAGAGGTGGCTTAACCTCTACACCCAACTCTAAAATTCCTGCCCACGTAACAATTTTTTTAAATGTCAGTTTTACATCCTATTATTTTACTGAATCAGTGTATTAATTCTTACAATTTGGTGGAGCATTTAGATTTTCTTTTGACAAATTTGGCAAGCACGGATATTTTGAATTAGACTTTTCTGATCTTGATGTCCTCTCTTTCTTTTACATGTCTTTTGCTCTAGATAATATTTTCAGTACTATGTTGAGTATGAATAATGAAAGACAACATTTTCGTCTTATTCTGGGTTTGTGGGGGCATATTTGCAGATTTTCCCCCACTCAATATGACATTTTATGTTGCTTTGTTCTATATAGCATTTGTATTTTTGAGATATTCTCCTTCTACAGATAATTTGTTGTTTCATTAATCATGAGGGATATTGAATCTTATCAATTAATATTGATGTTTAAGAACTAATTCGTGCTTGCTTGCTGATTTTCTTGTGTGTGTTATTTTCTGTCTTCCTCTCTTCTAGTCTTTTTGTTTTGACATCATTCTGTCATATTGTTAAAGTTTCTTCTTTTGTCTTTTTGAGTATCTACTCTTAGTCAATTTTGTAGTATCATGTCTTTTCAGGAGGCTTATTTTGATTCTTCAAAATGTTTTTCATTTTATTTTATACTAAATGTGGGATTACAAAGTAGAAAGAGAGAGAGAGAGAGAGAGAGAGAGAGAGAGAGAGAGACGAGGTGAATGAGAGATTTCCCATTCTTTGTTCTCTTCCTCACAGGGTCACAATGGCCAGAACTGAGACTTTCTGCAGGCCAGGAGCCAGGCGTTTCTTCTAGGACTCTCATGTGGGTGCACAACCCCAAGAACATGAGTCATTTTGTTCTGTCTTTTCAGATCATAAGCAAGGAGCTGGATCAAAAGTCGAACAGCTAAAATGTGAACAGGCACCCAAATGGGATGCTGGTGCTGCAAATGGAGGATTAGCCTTTAGGCTACCATGCTGTTCCTTCCTAAAGATGCCTTTCCTGTCACTAAATTCTGGCTAGAATATGTAAATTATAGGTATTTTGGTAAAATTGAGCACAAAATTTTCGTAAGAAACAACCTGTAATGGTGTGGTGCCAACAGTTCAAAGTGTCATGCTTTCTTATTTAGGGAGAAGATTAGTTACAAAAAGAAATGTTTTTCAACAACAAAGTTTGAATAATATATTTGTAAAAAAATTAAATAGTTGTTTCAAAATGATAAGTCACAGCTATGAATTCCAGGAAATCATAAATGTAATCACATTATGCATTGCCATTAATGAATTTCCATTAATAGACATAATTTATCAACCTCTTCTTTAAGATGTGCAATATCTTTTGGATGAATCAAGCATAAATAAGCCTGTGTATTATGTACTTTTTGCACAAACTCAGCATATATTAGTAACATATTTGTGGATATTGGTAAAGTCTTACTGCAATTAATTATTCTACTTTCTATTTTACTGTTTTTTCTACCCAAGTCATGAATCATTATTGATTGTTTCATCAATACTATCAAAAAACCTTAACCAAATAAATGCGGGAACTAGAAACATATAGAATAATGTCCAAATCTTCACTATAGCATCTGGGCTTTTCCCTGTTCTTTTCTCTCATTTGGCTGATAATGCTTTCTTAGACATGTTTCTTGATCACCTGTCAGTTCTTTGTATTTTCCAGCGAATCTTTCTTTGCGTGGAATGCTTTCCCTCTCCTTGATGGCTTTATTAAAAAACTCAGGTCAGATAAGAATTGCTCCAGAAAGGCTCCTTTACTGTGTGGGGATATTTGTTCTTGCTCCAATTATGATTGCACATTAGTTTGTAATGACCTGGCACACTTTAAGAACCACTTATTTTTTTTTTTTTATTTATCAGAAGAGTTTTATTTCTCTGTCAATATTTCAAGAGAAAGACAATACACAAGATACCACATGTAGTTGTAGTTCAATAATAAACAGGTTCTTTTGCTTTCTAAAACACATCTGTTTAATGTAAGACATCTTGCGTGCCTAGTCTGAACATTTCTGTACTCTAACAGTAAATTGTGGAGGTCTTGTTTTCATTCACAGCTCCAATATTTTGTTAAGCAGCATTCTTTGTAAGCCAATCACAGTTTTATTTCTAGATAATTACCACTTCATTTTGTAATTTCACGTTATATTCAAAGCATATGAAACAAATGTGCTTTTGCCATATTGTTTCCCAAGGTCGTGTTGTACACCTTTGGCAGTTGACAGAGAATATCTATACATTACAGGCAAGAAGACATACACTTCTGTTCCCACTTTTCCTACGAACCCATCCATCTCATTCGCAGTTGTAGACAGGTAGTGTAGGCGGTACCGTAGGACAGAATGTCAAAATTCCAAATATGCAAGACTGAGAATAGGATAAAGAATAAGACTTTCTGAATTTCGAAAAATGGAAATTTTGCATCCGAAGAACCACTTATTAAATTAATCCTTGTTTTCTGGATGTTAGCTAAGTGTTAGTTCCTAAGTCATGCTTATCTTCATATTTGTACTTTGCATTGGATGAAGAATAATAAAGACATCCAATTAGTACTCAGAAAATAGTGAGTTCAGAAGAATGTGTAGTGTGACTTTCAATTTTCTCTCCATTGCTCATCCTTCCATCACTATGACACTTATTCATGTTTCTTTATGTATATTCGATATAAACCTTCTCTTTGTGAGTACCACTTCAACCAAATGGAAAAAGAAACTATAGTGACTTCACAACTTAGTATTAACTACAAATGGCACTTGTAACTTGGTCTCTACCTGTAGCATATAATTTTATCATCTAATGTATAGTGTATCATATACTATATATTACATATTGTATGTATTTCTATGTGGTTTAATGCATATGTTTTGAAAATTTGGCTGTTTTCTTAAGTATGGTGTCATAGGTGCGAGGTCTGGATGAACTTCCTTTTTCTTGACTTCAACCTGGCCCAATGCAGGTCACTGCAGTCATCTGGGGAGTGATCCAGCCTGCAGAACATCTCTCTCTCTCTCTTTTGCTTGCTCTCTCTCTGCTTTTCCATCTCTGAAGACTCTGTCTTTCAAAGAAGTAAATCTGTGGAAGAGAGTATATTAATTGACATTAATTGACTTATGGTGTTTCAATAGAAGCACCTCAGAATATTTGCTTTAGTTTTACTTGATTTTATGAAGGACTTGTTTATGTAACAGTTTGTTTCCTTTTGGTACTTATGCATTTGACTGCAGAGAAGGGCGATGAAAAGATGCTCTATACCACAAACTTGTAAGGATGTAAGAATGTATTAATAATGGTGACTCCACTGTTTTTATTTTCTCTTATTCAAGGCAATCTTTATTCCTTCCTGTGGAGAAATTACACTCTGTCAACAACAACAACAACAACAAAAAGCTTTTTGGTGCTCATGATTAGCTCATAAGGTACATGGCTTCTTTACAACAGAGATCATCAAATATTATTTTATTGGCAGTATTAGAAGAATAGAAAACCATGATCTTATGTCCTATCTCTCCTGGAGTTCTTTCCAAATCAATTTCTTATTCAAACATAAGATGTGCTTCCTATCAATCCTTCCTATCTCCTCAAACTTCTTGCTTAGGATAAGTCCCATAAGCTTTTGAAGTTCTTCAGCTTAGTGGTTTTTAATCTGCTTTTTAAAAGCATCACTTGTAGCTGGAAATCTGATACAATTTAAACTGCTGGGCTATAGTATGCTGAAAAACTAAGATTTATAAATACAAATTAAAGATACAATACGGCAATCAAACTAATCAAATAGCATGATGAAGAGTGGTAGACATGTATGTTTGGAACTAATTTTTTAGGTATTAAATTCTGATTCTAAGTTATGTCAAGATCAAACAGGTCTTAAAGATAGAAAAGAGTTAAAAGTTATTTTATGAAATGTTCATAAATTACACTCCTTCTTTTAGCTTCATTGGCAAGAAGCATTTATGAAAAAGAAATTCAATAAATCCATTAAAAACATGAACAAAATGTTTTCATATTATATTACAGTTATACTTTATGCTATTTTGCACTTAGGATAAAATTATTTTATCTATGAGTCGCATTCTTTCATTTTTCTGATTTTTTTCTAAAAGATATTTAAATATTCCATTTGGGATCTAGTTTCTGGTAATCTGGAAAGTCTCCTGAAACAATTGAATTACATATTTTCTTAAGATATTGCAAATTATCCATTTCTAAATGTAATACCAGATTTTAAAATTTCTCTGATGTTAAATGTATGATCTTGAATAAATTTCTGCTACTTCACGAAGTCCTCTGTAATGAGAATTTTATTACTCATAGTCAATAACTAAAGTGCTAATTATTGGTTGCCATGTTTGGAAATGGCCCATCTCATGATACCAGAATATAAAATTATAAAGGTTATATATCACATACTAACACCCAATATCTTATAGAATGGGGTCTGTGACAAAACAAGGATACCCACTTTGGCTCTTCTTATTCACCATAATATTGGAAGTTGTAGTAAGACGGATCAGGGAGAAGAAATGAAGGACATCAAAATCATGAAAGAAGAAAGGAAGATGTTCATGTTTGCAGATGGCATGATGCTGTGCAGGGGCAAAACTGTAAACACTTTACCCAAAAGCTGTAGACACTGATATTAACATTTCAGTAAAGTTTCAGTTTACAAAGTAAACATATAAACAAGTGACTTTTAAACTTTTAAAGTACAACAGAGGACTTTGTATTTTGAGACCTATTCTTACGGTTTACAATGAACATTAGGTGTCTTATTTCGGCTTGTCCCCAGGTTAAGTCAAGTAGAATAATGCCCTAAGAACATTTGTTCTTAATGAAAGCAATTTGTTATAAGCTGGGGGGGGGGAGGGGGGAAGTGTCCTTTGTCCTTCTGCCAAAGCAGCCTTGCTCTGTGTTTGTTGAGGTTATGCAGATTAATGGGAATTCAACAAGATCCTTTAAGACAAAAGCATTAGTGGCAAGCTACAAAGCATTTTTCAAAAACAATGCAAAAACACAAGTGAACATGTGTATCATGAGTTCAGACATCTACTATGAAAATGGCTTACAATTAATTATTCTTAATTGTGTTTTCCTATATGGTGTCCATATGATGCGATTCTTCATTTGATAAAACGTTTCCTGAAAAATGTTGTTTTTAGGGCCATGGAAGAAACTGCATGTGTGATAAGTGCATTCACAATGCTACACAATTTATAATTTATGCTCAGTTCTTTGTACTAATACTAGGATTAGAACACAATGTTCTATTTTATCCCTAATAACCCTATCAGGTAAAGACCATTTAGTAAAGGCAAAAACTGTCATCTCCAATGCAGAACAAGAGGTGGAAAGAATTGAAGAGTACAATACTAAGGAAGATAGTGTACAAGTCACATTAAATAGGGTGGATGTGTAAGGCTTATAATAATCACGTAGATGGATATATGTGCTTTTAAGGATATCACTTAAGTGGAACTTTCTTTTCTTTTACTTACAATTCTGCATTTTTCTTTTTTTTATTAATTACATTGCAGTATGTGACACAGTTTTATAGGTACTGAGATTCCCCCCACCCTTCCCCAAATCCTCCCCCCATGGTGGATTCCTCCACCTTGTTGCATAACCACAGTTCAAGTTCAGTTGAGATTCTTTCATTGCAAGCATATACCAAGCATAGAGGCCAGCTGACTAGATTGACAGCTTGGAAAAAAAGTTCTATCTTTATCACATGATCTGTTGGCTGCGTAGCTATTTGTTTAAACATTTTGTTTATTTCTTTGAATTTGGAAAATGTAACTGTATATTCCATTCCAAGTATTCTGTAATGGGGAGAAAATAACACATTTATTTAATTTGACATTAAAAGAAAAAAAGCTATTGAAATTCCCTCTGGTCTGGATGTCATGAGAGTGAATTTATAAGAAATAACATGCTTCATCACGGCAGAGATTTCAGACCACATTGTGTCTTAGATGAATCATGCTCTTTAACATTTGCTTTCTTGCTAAGGTTATTCACTTGGGTATCAGTTAGGATCAGCCATTATGCCTACTGGCTAATGACTATAAAATCAAGAGAAACAGTATTGGAATGATGTTGGATGTAGCATGGTGTGATTTTAAGGGTTAAATAATAATTGAATAGTTTGATTAGCACCTTTATTCATCTGCAACAGAGGCAATGTATTTCTACATGATGGGCCTTGTTTAAGAGTAACTGAAAACTGAAATCTATATTAGGATTTAACGAAGACTCACAATAACCCTAGCAATAATAATGGTTTATGTGAGCTATAAAGATAATTGTACAGATAATTGGAAGATGTACTTCATTGACTGCCAATGTTTATACAAAGAGGTACAAAAATGTTGATAAGGCACTGTCAACATGCATTCATTATGAATTAATTAATGAACTTTCTCAGAATCTAAGCATTAGCACACACTTTATTAAAATTAAATTATAAAATAAGCTCAAATAAATAGTCCACATTTTTGTTTAAATTTAAGCTACATTATTGAATAGCTTTTTTCTAAATTTTTAAATAGAATAGCTAAATACTGTATACATGCCTAACTAAGGCAATAGCAGTTGAAGGAACTTGATACATATAAACAAAGGCTATTTTTATTCTGGATGCCTTGACTGATGCTAAATTATGATAATCTTTAAGCATTCTATTGTTTGTTACAAGAAGAATTGTTCTCCAATTTTCACATACTGATTGGATGAATTAATTATTGCCTTGCTCAGTTGTATTATTAAAAGCAAAAAGAACAAAGATGCCAGTAATCCAGCAAATTAAATTTTATAATTTCTCTTTCCCTTCTTTTATCATACACCGTTCCATCTTCCATTTCTTCACTCCATTAAAAAGTGATTTTAGTTGACTGTAATATTACTTCTTTGTAGACCAATGCCATTATTGAAGTTGCCACTTCGAAAATATATACATGCTTTTGTTTAAGTTGGCCACCTTCAAATCTGACTTTAAAAATTATTGCTCCTATTTTGTGTGTATCTGACATATTTAGGGTGAACTGAACTTTAAAAGCAGTGTGACTGAGCATCAGCTAAGAAACCTATGTATTGCAGTGTGAACCACTGATTTTCTCTGTAGCCTGTGGTTTCTGTCGAATTGTAATGTGGTCAAAGATTGAGGACTTACAGCAGACAGTTGGCTCAGTGGTGTTGCTTTATGGTAATTGATTTTTGTGAGGCTGCTCCAGATTGCATTCTTCCCTCTGCATGTGTGAGCAGAAGTTATCCTAATCTCTCACCTGAAACACAGCCATGGGTCCCCCCTTTGAGATAGTAACTAGCCTGTTGTTTACAGCTTTAGCTGGAAGATCAGGTACTTGGTGAAGAACAACAGTGCCAGTTTGCTCATGAATCACTTTTTAAGAAGAGGTGCAGAAAAGGATGATGATTCTGAAGAACAGTTTTGAGGTGTAGTGAGTAAAGCCCTGGATTGCCCTACTGACATCCCATATAGTCTTCTCTGCTCTGCTTCCAATCCAGCTCCCTTCTGGTGACCTAGGAAAAGCAGCTAAAGGTAGCCTAGGAGTGTGGTCCCCTGTCACAATGCATCTGGGAGACTTGGGATAAAGCTCTGATCTCCTGGCTTTGGTGTGGTTCTTACCTGGCTATTGTGACCATTTAGGGAGTGAACCGGTTGGTGGGAAAGATCCCTTTTTCTCTCCATAGCTCCAACTTTCAAATTAATTGATCAATCAATCAATACATATTTTAAATAATTATAATTTAATAACAAGGAATCAAAACAAGAAAAGCAAAAACAAAGAATAATAATTCAATAGAGAAAATTACAAAAACAAGCCATAAGAATATGAATATTCATAAAATATAAGGAAATTTGAAAGTGTATGCCATCTGGATTTGATTCAAATTGATTTATTTTCTACATATTTTTTCAATGTTGAGTTTACCTTCAGCGTATTCACATTTTGTGTTTGTATTTTGCTACTAACTGACTAGCTAAGGAGGCATACGTTTTACAGCAACATTTTACTTGAGTTGGAAAGGGACATGAAAGAATATTATTCAAAATTCATGTTTCTTTTCTAAAAACTAGGCTTATTCCCTTCTTTTAAATCATCCTTATTCCCAACTTGAATTTTACTAGAAATAGAGTCTAATCATTTCTAATTTCCTTAAGAGCTGAAAAGCTGAGGCAATATGAAAAAAATTAAGATACGGCTCTATTATTCCTATAACAAGCATAATTTTACTAGGTTGCTATACAAAAATGTTTTTGAAGAATTATTGTGTCATTGGATTTTGAATTACAGAAAAGTTCCTGATAGTTGGCATATTAACAGATGCATGAAATGTTGAATTTATAGAATATTTTCTATAAGAATAGTTAAAATAAAAAATAGTATTGTTTTTAAGTAAAGGTTTTTTTTGAAGCCAGGGTTACAGAGAAAAGGAGATACACAGAGAGAGAAGAGAGATCATTCATTTGTTGGCTGACTCTCCAAATGGCTACAGTAGTTGGAATTGAGGCCAATTCAAAGCCAGGAACCAGGAAATTCTTCCAGGTCTCATACGTTGGTGCAGGATTCCAAGGACTTGAGCCATTGTCCACTGCTTTCCCAAATCATAAACATGGAGCCAGATGGGAAGTGAAGCATCCAGGGCCAAAACTGGCACCCATATGAAATACCAGCACCTGAGGCAAAAGCTTAGACTTGGTCCTGTGGTGCCAGCACAATTCTTTATGACAGAATTTGTGGCATGTACTCTAAGAAATAATTGTTGGTTATTATTTATTCAATATTTATGTATTCATGTATTTATACACACATTTATATATTTATTTAAGCTGCAGAGTTACAGAGACACAGAGAGGAACAGAGAAAGGGAGTAGGCGAGAGAGATATTTCATTCATTCCCCAAATGGTCAGGACAGCCAGAGCCAGGCTGTCCAAATCCAGAAACTAGGAGCATCTTCCCAGTCTCCCACATGGAATCAGTGGCCGAACAACTTCTTCCATCCTCCTCTGCTTTCCCAGACACAATAGCATGGAACTGTGTTGGAACTGGAACAACCAGGACTTGAACTGGCAACCATATGGAATGTTCACATAGCAGGCAATGACTTCACCCACTTATTTTATCAGCAATTAATGTTTTGGCTATTAAAACAAGATTATCTATTATGTAGATAGAATAATATAAGAGAAGCAAAACAACTATTCTAAATAATAGTTTATTTAGTTATTTGTATTGATATCTAAACAGTTCCCTATCAATGTATCTTATATATGTGAATATTAATTTTTTTAGTTTTTAGCTGTTTATATGAATCAAAATTAATTAGCTTCCATTGTTAAAAGTTTGTATATATTGTTAATTTTAAAACAAGAGTGTGGAAGACTCTGGTACGAATTTTTTGATTACAGTTACACTATTTGCTAGGTTTACCAAAGGATGAAACTATGTCACTAGCCAAGTAATCAAGTGGAATTTAGGAAATTGCATAAAAAGAGCCCCTTCCAGCATGAAAGCAAAAGCATTATGATTAATCAAGAAATGATTTAAAACTATGTCACATTAGGATAGGTGTAATTCTTTCATTTTATACCTTCTCAGCTTTCAGCATTCATTTGCCTCCCAACCCCCTAAATCAAGTTAGCTGATCAATTTTCAAATTGTTCCATGTTCACTCTAAAATTTCCTGCAAGTCATCCACTTCCTTACATTATTGTAGTTGAGTGACCTGGATATGAGCAAGCAACTCATCGTTTTAAAGGTTTTTTATACCACTGAACTCAGATTACATAGCTCTGTGATTTGAAAAGCGTAGTTTGGGGAGAGTTGAAGCACAGATAATTAATGAAACAGAGCAGGTTGCTAGTGGAAACTGCATGGAAGAGACAATAGATGCTATAAAGGTATAATGTGCAAGATTGTGAAAACACCTGAACTTAAAGGACAATTAATTAATTAGGACAATTAATGATAGCTTCTCAGCTCTGTAAGACATAACGGCACTAATGAAATCATAGCAAAAACTTAAGATAACATTTACTATGCATTCTATGTAAACTAATTCAAATCCTCAGAAAATCTTGAAAGGTGAATTATATCATCACTCATTTTAAAGGAAAAACAAAATAAATAACAAAGACAATAAAAATTATTTGCATCAAATTATGAAATGACAGATGTGATCTTTATGTCTTGGAAGTGTGGATTCAGAGTTTATCATCTTTTGCTTCATATAATAGTATGCTGAGTTGCACCTCTACCAGTATGTATTTATTCCTAATAATGGCATGTACTCATGTTTGTACAACATATGAGCTTGGGCAATGGAGAAATAGTTTGTTAGGTATTTTCCATCTTGTTTTGTATCTAAGTAGGTGGATCAGGAAATTAATAGGCTGTATTGAAATGTATTTCCACACATTCATAATGAGAAAAACCAAGTGCATCTTGTAATGAGAGTTACAGCATATCCTAATGAGTCAAATTGCTCCATAGGGTTCACATAGGCCCCCAGGGATGTGCCTACAGCTGACACTTCACTGAAATAGTTAATCAAAATGAAGACTTGCTAAAACCATGCTGAAAAATATTCTAAAATTCAACCCTTTGTATCTCAGGATTCTTATATAGAAAGGACCCAAGGCAATGATTCTTTAAAATCTGATGTAATTGTGGGTTTAAAAGTTTTGGCTTTTGAAATCCAGAAAAAGTAAGCAAGTATTAGCTATATGAAAAGCAACCAAGAGTGCCTTCTCTAGAGCCACGTTGCATACCTGCAAACTCCAGCCAGGATAGTTGGTGATGACCTTGTGTAAGTTTAACTCATGCTGTGCAGCTCCTTTTCATCAACTATGTAGTGCGTACTGTATGACATATTAGAAATGTTAAAAGAGATCATGTAAAAGTGTTAAATTTGGTACCCAAACCAGATACTATTTAGCCTGTTATTAAATAACGTTTGTTTTTAATACACATATATGTGTGTTACATGTATAATATATAGTAATCTCATATATATATAGTTATTCCAGTGGTGTGAAATTTGAACAAGGAGCTTATTCTTTAAAGTCTTGGCTTCCTTAACCGTGTCCTTATTATAATAAACATTACTTCGTAGAGTTGATGTGAGGCCTACAAATAAGAGTGAATTGAAACTGATTTGAACTATGCATGGAATAAAATCAGGGCTTGGTGACAATATGCTTACTGTTTATTTCTATCATCTAATCTTTCTGTTTTTCTTCCGAGTAATTGTTCTGGGTGAAAATCCATATCTGCTACCTTACATTATTGTTGCTATGCATTTACCCTGTTTTGATGTAGAGAAAAAAAAATAATGCAGGAATATAGAGAGATGAAGAGGTGTATACTACACCAGCTGATCCAAGCATTGAAAGAAGGTTGATTCAACGCACGGTATTTGTTCTGGTATACAGCAGAACATGATACATTTCCCTTTGCTCAGTGATTTCCCATTTCACTCACCTCTGACCCCTTCCCCCCATTGTTTTCCCCTATATTGTAACAATAGTTTAGTGCCTTAACATCAGTCACAACTCCATCATTCTATATAAATGTATCCTGACACTGTATGCATAGAGAATGGCAAGAAGTCCAGCATTCTAGTGTCAGGACATGTTTACGTTTTACTGGGAGTCCATCTTTTACTCAGAAGTAAAGCTGTATACTGCAGTGTATCTCCACTTCATGGTATACTTGCCTCTATTACACAGAGCATCTAGATAAATATATGTATATACATGCTTACCTATGTATATATTGCTGCTGTATTTCACATATCAGTGAGAAAATATGCTATTTGTCCTTTTGGAACAGGCTTATTTCACTGAGCACAATGGTCTCCAGTTGGCACCATTTATTTGCAAATGTTTGAGTTTCATTCTTTTTAATAGCTGAGTAGACATACCACAGTTTCTTTATCTGCTCCTCTCTTGACAGGCATCATGGTTATTTCCATGTCATTGCTATTGAAGATTGTACTTCTGTAAATACAGGATTACAGCTCACTTTCATATATGCTGTATTCATTTCCTTTGGATATATTCTCAGAAGAGGGATAACTGGGTCATGCACAGATCCATTTTAAAAGAGCTTTAGAAATTCATTGACATCAAAACAGACAACCCTGTGAAGAAATGGGCAAAGGAAATAATTAGACATTTTTCAAAGGAAGAAATTCAAAAGGACAATAGACATATGAGAAAATGCTCAGCCTCACGAGCTATCAGGGAAATACCAATATAAGCCACATTGAGGTTCCACCGAACTCCGATGAGATTGGCCTACATTCAGAACTCTACTAATAACACCTGCTGGCATGGACGCGGGGGAAAAAGGTACCCTCTTCATATTTGTGGAAGGGTAGGTTAGTACACCTCTATGGATGTCACTATGGAGAGTGCTAAGAGAAAAGGACCTTATATTTCTTTCAAATATTGAATGTAAGTGCTAATGTGAAGGTGTTATCGTAAATTAGAAAGAAGAGGAATAAATACCCTATGATTTTCACAATATTTCCTTTGTGATAAGATGCACAATACTTGGATGAAACTCCTTTTCATATCGAAGAGTGTGACCATAATAGAGAGCATTTCAAAATGTATTTGGAAAATGGGATGAAGAGAGAGTTTATTTTGGTACAAAAACATTTGAAATCTATATGCACAAGGATGACATCTTCAAAAAGTTCTTTGAAAATGATTGGTAAGGAAAGTTATGCATAATTTTTAAAATATTTGTTTATTTTTATTGCAAAGTCAGATATATACAGAGGAGGAGAGACAGAAAGGAAGCTCCTCAGTCTGATGAGTCACCCCCCAAGTGGCTGCAATGGCCGGAGCTGCCCGAGCTTAAGCCAGGAGCTCTCCAAGGTCTGCCATGATGCTGCAGGTTCCCAAGGCTTTGGGCCGTCCTCCATTGCTTTCCCAGGCCACAAGCCGGGAGCTGGATGGCAAGCATGGCTGCTGGGATCAGAATCTGTGCCCGTAGGCGATCCCAGTGCATTCAAGGCAAGGTCTTTAGCCACTAGGCCAACGCACTAGTCCCAAAGTATGCATAATTTTAAGGTCTTTTGAATAAAAAAGCGAATCTAATTTCACTCCTTGTGTAAACACTTGCAGATGAGTAAAAATTTTAGTGGATAAGTAGGCCAGGCACGGAAGTCTAGCGGCTAAAGTCCTGTCTGTAAGTAAAAGTCCAATAAAAATAAATAAATCTTCAAAAAAATTGTTACTGGATAAGTAGGCTTTAAGTGAGCAAATTAAATATACTAATTTACTTTATTCTCCATATTATGATGTAAGTGAGAGATCATAATCCTCAAAAGATGTTGAAGAAATTTAGACTTAGATTAAGAATCAAACATCAAATTTAACGGCAAATAAAATAAACAAACATATATTTGATGTTTGAGCTGTCCTACATTGTGTGTTTGTGTGTGTGTATGACATGTGAGGTTGCATGTAAACTTCCTAGTTTCACCAATGTAAGAAATGTAACTTGTAAAAACAAATTCAATTTCTATTTGAAGGTTATAGTCTTCAGTAGTATAAATACGATCTTAGCTGGCTTTGCATCCTTTCTTTAAAATCTATTTTTTAAGTTATAGCGTTTGTCAAGACATATAGTCAGAATGGGTCACTTCATCCCTAATAGTAAATATCCAAGGATATGTAGACAGTCCTTATTTTTATACAGAACGTATTATTTACCATAGAAACCAATTTTTTTTGAGAAGAAATTGAATTACTAGAAATATTTATGCTAAAACAATAAATATAACACAGAACTACTTAAGATAAACCACATGTATGATCACTATGTGTACTCCGCTCTGATGGATATCATCTGGTCTGGCAACTCTTTCTAAGTATTCTTTGAGCATGACTTCTTAACAATGAAAGGTTTGGAAAGGGAGCGTATGTGCCTAGGTATCAGTCAGTGGAGATATTACCAAGACAACATGTCTTGTTTTTCAACAAAAAATCTACTGTGTGTTCTTAGAAGCAGGAAAACAGAGATAAATTCAGAAAGAACCCAGTAACGGTCCTGCCTGCCCTGCAACATCATCGCTTCAGGGAATACTACTACTATAGTGGCTGCAATGGTCATAGCAGCGCCAATCTGAAGCCAAGAGCCAGAGGCTTCCTCCAGGTCTCCCATATAGGGTGCATGGTACCAAAGGCCTTGGTCCATCCTCTACTGCATTCCCAGATGACAAGTAGGGAACTGGATGGGAAGCAGAATGGACGGGATTAGAACAGGTGTCCACATGTGATCCTGGCACATGCAAGGCTAGGACTTTGACCACTAGGCTTCTGCACTGGTAGACTTTCTACGTGATGCAAGCCACAAAGTGTTCTCATTATTTCCTGCCTGATCTACTATGGGTTTCACTTAATAAGAAATTGATATAAAGTGTATTAGGAATTGTCATCACCATCAATGTATAGAAACAACAGAATGGATTACTTATAATTATGAGGCTGAGTTGTAAGCATTTTATAGAAGCATTCTGATTAAAAATCATGCTGTGTAGTTTTAAACATTTATTTACTACTAAAATAGTAAAACAAGAAAAGTATGTATCTAAGTTTTTCTTCTTTCCACCACTCACATTCATATGCTTGAGAACTTCTTCAATGTAAGTTCTGATGCTAAGAAATAAGAAAGAAAAATTTTGTTTTATTTCACATTGAAGATAATTTTTTTAAGAATAAAAGTGAGTGTTACTTTGTTTTGGTGTGCTATTTGAGAATGAACGATTTTTCTTAATGTTTGTAAGTGTACTAGCCTCATGTATCTTGAACATACGGTAATAGTTATTGAGAATGGCTGGTGGTTTCACTGGCGGAGTAAATAAATTCCAGTTTCCCTGTGCAGAGCGGCAGTAGGAGAATATTTGGTTTAAAGTGCTGAATCAATTTATGTACTGACATGTGGCTGTATTTAAAAATATGTATATTTCACTGTAACAAAAGCTATGAATTAGAGACTCAAAGGATGTCTAGTCATCTGATTTAATTGTTTCCCTGAAACTCTCAGAAGGATGTTCCTTAACTGTGATACTTTTGATGCCAGTCTGGGTAAAGTTAAGTATCTTGAGTCCTTCTCTTCCATCACCCACACAGTCCCGGTCCCTACTTCCAGTTTTGTTCTTTTGGCTAGTGAGTGGATTCAAAACTTCAGACTGCATCAGTTCAAGGACATTTTGCAGTCTTCATAGGTAAGTACCTGAAAAAATGAACGCAATTCTGTCAATGCTTACAATGCTTACTACTTACATGACAATAGATATTTGGCTACATTCTTGAAATGTACATTTGGTAAGAAAGACTTTTTAAAAATTCTTTTGGAAAAAGATGATCTGCATTACCTCTTTAATTTCATAAACACATAAAGCATCCAGTTGCTGGCATTGAAGAAAACTATGGAAACAGAAATGGTTTTGTGTATAAAAAGTACAAATGTACTGCTGTACTTCCAGTGTATGAGGGATTATTTCCTCTCCCTTCTGAAAGGTGTTTCTTCTTTTCTGTAAATCAAAAGACAGTTTATATCCATGTATATGTAATCTGGTTATTTAGCAACTTATAAGAGATGGTGCGGTAAGATAAAGAGGAGCACATAAATAATGCTTGGCTTTGCCAAAAAGAGACACGTTAACAAAAAAAATGAACTGGACTTTGTGTATCTTAGTTTGGATGTTTTGGCAGGTGTCATAGTTATGATATTAGTAATGAAAAATATAGTATGCCCAGGGTTAAATTCATAATTTTAGCACCATTTTTCCAGCATCTCTTGGAAAAATGTCTACTTTTTTTTTTTTTTTTTTTTTTTAGATTTTCAGCAGTATCCCTATGCCTAGTAGCTGATCCTCTCCAATTTTTGCTAAGCATTGTAACCTCTATCTATGGCTAGATGTGTGAGAGTCAAAACTGCTTCTGGCAGAGAGTACTGTTCTAAATTCATCCTCTCTCCAAATGTTGTAAATATCATGAGTGGTAATAGTCTCTCTCTAGAATTGGGTCAAATGTTCCATATTTTAAGTTTTAATTGTATCAACACTATACTTCTTATAGCAATGGCTGCATTAGTTGTCATTCTCTATTATACTAAATAAGAAATAGTACAGAAAAAACCAGCATAACTTTTAAAAGCATAACTTGATTTCTTGCCTAGATGCTAGCTGAGGCAGTTATTGGTTGCCTGAGTGTCACATGTCTACTTCGTGCCAGCAAACAGACTGAATGAGAATCCCATATTTGTGACACCATCTTCTCAGCACACAGGGTACAGGAGATGCTCATCCATGTGATGGCTCCTACAATTCTGTTGGGATATGGAATACTAGAGATCTACTATGTCAAGGCAAATTAAATAGTCAAGAGCAATGTCAATTGCATAGATAATCTCATCCTACAGAAAGAGTGAAAGTCAGGACAGTAAATGATTGAATACAACGGCATAACCCACAATGAATAGAATAATCTTTTATGTCACAAGTCAGCTTTATCCCCTTGATAAAAGATTAGCTTCCCCGAGGGTGTGGATACTAGAATCTGAGTTGAGACCGGAGATTGATGTTGCAGAACTAACACTGGAGAGAGGGAGAACACGCTAATCATGTGTACAATGTAACATTTGCATCTGGAATTTCTGAGCTCCAAACATTCTAATAAGGAAATAAGCAGAGCTTCTAGGAAAGAAAAGTGAAGAAAACTTGACCTGAATATTCTTGCGAGTTGTGAAATAAAGCTCCAAGCAAATTTCTGTGTTAAATGGCATTTCCCATACCTGTGAGTAGTACTCTAAAATGTTACAGGCAGTGTTGTGACTGTGTTGATTCAAGGCAGAAATGGGCAAATATTTTGCATATAACAAGATATTAATCTTTGTTGCTATTTGGTCCTTCGCACAGCTATTCAAATTTGACATTGGGCCATGAACACAATAGCCAATGTGTAAATATGAAAGCTCCAAAAAAACTTTATGAAAATAGAAGGTAGAGTTATTGGACTCTGTGTGTGTGTGTGTGTACATGCACGCACGTGTGTGGCAGGGGCAGCAAGGTTGATAGTTTGCTACAGTCTGATTTAAAGTAAAAATGTGTTCTGAGCTCCAGATAGCACAATTAGGGGATATGTGACAGTAACTCAAAGTACCATCTTCTCTCCTTGGCCAGTGAAACTGCAGGAGACAATCAGTAGAAATGCAATACAGTTGTGAATATAAGGAGACCAGCAGAGGTTGAAAGATTGAATGAATCCCGCCCCCCCCCCCCCCAATCTTGAGGGCACCCTGAGAGATAGCAGAAAAAAACAGAAACAGATCTCGACATCATGACATCATTGAAGATTTAAGAAATATTCTCTGTTTAATTCTTAATACGCCATAGTATTTTCCCTATGTATTTTACTAAATCTGCAATGATCTGGGATATTTTATCAGTCTCAAATTCCTGTGAAGCCTTTATGTTGTGTACATTTGCCAATCTAATTTGTGTATTTCTCTGTAGTTAGCAATCATTATATTGATCCGTGTAATTAGCCAAGCTAATAATAAATTGACCAACAAATATTTCTATTTCTATTTCTAGGGAGAAACCCCAAAATTTGATTTATGCAGCTGGGAGTGAGAGTTGGTATTATGTTGGCGTGTGTTTTATTTCATGGTTTTAGGAGTTGGTGAGGTATCAGCAACCATGGTTAGCAGGCAATGGCCGCGGGTGCACACCTGTGCTGCAGTGGCCAGAGAGGCTGACTAGAGGGACAGACTGCAGGAGTTCTTTCAGAACAATGTGGTGGCAGCAGTGGTTTCCATCCTGATAGTTTTCTCACTTTCTCCTGGTCTTGGAACTTAGCTTCTTCTTACCTTACCCCACTCCCCTTTTCCTTAACGGCACTGGCCGGTAACTGACACTTTACTGCTTGACTTTCCTGAGTCATAAGCATTGAACTGATTGGTGAATGGCTTTTAGAGATATAATCAATTCCTAGAAAGCAGACAGATTGTCCCTACATAATTGTCTCTACTTTCTTTTGATGGACAGAAAAGGAATAGCAAGATGAGGAACTGTTTTGTGGGAGTTAAATGCCTGCTTTCAACCAAATAAATTAATTTAAGATGATTAGATTGTAGAACACACGTTTGAGACAGGATGGCTTTTAACTACTTTCAGGTCCATGTTTCAGAGTTGAAGTAATAATAATAATGATTTCAGGTTATTAAAATAATCAACAAAAGGGAAACAATAATTTTACTTGTTATGTGTTCTCCGACAACCCTTGATTTTTTTCATTAAATTACCAAAATATCCATTAAAACATAATCAGAATTTTAGAGGTCATAAAACACACTAAGAAAATTCAGCAGGTTATAATTCCTGCTGGTAGAAATTGTGATTTTAAGCATTTAACATTATTTTATAAACCATGAAGACAAAACAGGATGAGATTATGCTACTTCAGTTTTCATGCACATTATTTCGATGACAGCAGTCTCCAAAATTTTATTATACTAATTATAAGAAATACAATTTCTAAGTACTACAAATTGAGAACTTTAGTATTATGCAGTCTGCAGTCTTAAATCATTATTTTATTACATTGCAATACGTATTTTGCTGTTTTTAACCATTTATATGTTGTTTTGCTATAAAATGAATTTACAATCAGGCATTCTCAAGGTTTTTCGTGCAGAGAAAAGGATATTTTAACAACTCTAAGTAATTAATTTATTTTAACCAACTTTCTTTTTCTGAACATTAGAGTTACATTACTTCCCATCAGGTTCAATGTTCATGAACTCTTGTAGTAATGGAACAGAAGATGATACAATAAGTAATTAAGGCATCTTCATTTCAAGGGACAAGTCTAGCTCCTCCAGTCCCTATGTATATGTCTTCCCCATTATTATATGAGTCACAAAATGTTCAATCCTAGTAGACTACATGTTATGAAGTTTGCCAGGTAGTATAAAATTCTTTTAAACTACTCCTTTTTCCTATTATCCTATAGTACCTCTGACTTACTAGAGGTTAAATAGAAAATTAAAAATATATGTCTTACTGATCAATATTGTTTATATCAATTGTTTATAAGTTAATATAGATAAAAACAAAATTCATTTGATCTTTAAAGGTATTTGTGTTTTAATAGTGGCTACTTTCACCATCAGATACCAATGAGTACAATATGATTCCATTAAATATCCCTTGACTTACTTTTTGAGAGCAAGATATTTTCCTTATAGATGAAACTAATTTAGAGCTTATAAAATATGCTACTTTTTACTTGCACTATGCTTAAGGGAAATAAATGAACATTCAGCATATTATTCTAAGCAAGAGGTACCTCTATAAACATACAGTTTCAGAAAATAATATTAAAACAAATAAATGTTTCATTTAAGAACTTGTTTTCTGCTGTTTACACAAAATAATAGACTGTCAAAATATCCACATTCTAAATTTGGGAATTAGTGAATATGTACCTGATATGGCAAACAATGCTTTGTAGGAATTATCAGATTAAGCTACTGGGATGCATTTGTTTCCTGAATTCTCTAATTGGGAGTATTGTAACTGCATTGCTGATTTTGGGACCCTGGTAATCCCTGCTGGGAATATTGTCAGAGTGAGATATAATGATGAAAGAATGGTAACTTTGAAGATAGAAACAAAAGGGTCCATAAACTAAGGAATATATTGGAGCAGGTATTGTGGCATAGTGAGTTAATTGAGCTATCACATAGGATGTCTGTATACCACATCACAGAGTGCCTAGTTTGCATCACTGCTAATCTGCAATTCCAATTCGACTTCTGAGGCACTCTGGAGAGGCAGTGGATGATGATCCATGCACTTGTGTTCCTGTCACCCATACGGGAAGATCATGATGGAATTTAAAGCTCCTGGCTTCTGATTTTGATTTGATGTAACCCTGGCTATAAAGGACATTTGGGGGAAAAATTAGCAGATGCAGGACCTCTCTCCCTCAGATAAATGAAATATTTAAAGCATTTATTCATTTATTTGAGAAGAGGGAAGAGAAAGAGAGACCACTTTTCCATCCAGTTGTGTACCTCCCAAAGGGCTCCAATGGTCCAAACTAGGCCAAGCTCAAGAAGCCTGATGTTTCTTCCCAGTCCCCATGTGGTTACAGAAGTCCAAGAAGTGGGGCAATCTTACTCTGCTTTCCCAAATGAATTAGCTGGGGATGGATCAGAAATGGGTTAGCTATAGGCTATATCTACTGTATCACAAAACCAGTCCCAAATAAATTCTTTTTTCAAAAAATGAAAAGTCGGGAACCCTTGAAATATAGATTAAGTAAGGAAATACATTTTCCATGGAGCATGTTGAAGGAAATGTGGCCTATTGACATCTTGATTTTATCCTAGAGAGATCCATCCTCAGAGAGCAGTGGAATTTGAGAAACAATGTAGCAGTATTTCTCTTAGGGAGTGGGCCTTATAAGAGTGGGGGGGGGGCGCAGAGGGAGATAGAGATAAGAAAGAGAGAGGGAGAGAGAGAGAGAGAGAGAGAGAGAGAGAACACTTTCATCTTCTTGTTCAGCCCAAATCCCTAAATAGCTGCATAGTCAGAGTAGCACCAGGTGAAGATTAGATCCCATAACTCAATCTGGCTTTCTAATATGGTAAGAAGAGTCCACATTCTTAAGTCAACATTCATTTAATTCATTTAATTACTCAGAATTATTAGCTGGGAGCCAGATTGGAGGTGTAGTAGTTGGCATGTGGAATGCACTCTGATACAGGATACCAGCATTGCAAGTGACAGCTTTGATATGGAATAATGGCATCACTAGGATAAGCTTAACACACTCTAACAATGCCAGTTCCTCTCATGTTCCTTACACAAATATTAGAAATATACCTTCTTATGTATAAGCTTGTGATTCATCTCAAAATAATTCTGAGCTATGAAGTAGGAATCAAATTTTGTTTTTGTCTTTTGTTAATCAATCAAAATGTTCCCAGACCATTTTTTCTGAAAGGCTTTTCTTTCCCCTGTGACACAAATTTGTAAATTGGTCAAAACATGCTTGCTCATATAGCTAACTTCTTATGTATGTTGATGTAGCTTATGTATCTTTATTTTTTTCCTAGGCTATTGCCACATTGTCTAAGTAAATAAGACATATAATATTGTTCACGTTTAGTCTTTGCTGATTTAAGGTACTTTGAATTTACAGGTACATTTCTAAAGAATTTTCAACTTCCATAAAATACATCTGTAATTTTTGGAGTAGTTTTACACTGATCTGAAGGTTAATTTGGTGAAACAGACATATTTACATGATTGATGTTGCTACTGTATTAGCATGTAGTATCTTAAACTTTTAATATGCAGATCTTGATTTTGATAAAGCAAATTACAAATGTGTTCTTTTCTCAAACAGTTTTTGGAATCTGATTAATTTAAGTTCATTTTTTAAAGACATATACTTTTGTATTGTAAAGACAATTTTCTACAGAGAAAGAAAGACAGATCTCCATCCACTGGTTCACTCCCCACATGGCCGGGGCTGAGCAGATTTAAGCCAGGAGGCAGGAGACAGGAGACAGGAGCCAGCAGCTTTTGCTGGGCTTCTCACATGAGCCTAGGGTCCAAGAAAGATTACTTATACTGCTTAGAGTAATTAAATTTTATGTGAATTATTGCCATACAATTCTAATTAGGGGATGATGACAACAAAAAGGTCTGTACCTGCTCAATATAGTCTATTATTCTATCTGTGGTTACTTGAATCTGCAATGCAGAACCTGTGAATAAAGAGAGCTAATCATATGTTAATTTATCTTTGGAAAAATTGTTGAAAATATGATTGTGCCCTTAATTACAGTTGAGAAAATTGAGATTTTTCTCAGGGTTCAAATATTTGCCCAAGATGCATAATTGTAAGAAATAAATCAAGGAAATATTCCTTGGTATTTTTGTCCCTGAGTTTTCAATACCTTCCTGTGTGCTGACCAACATTACTGCTTTGGCATGGTCAAAGGCCTTTTCCATGATTTGGAACTTGCATTGTTGAAACTAGCATAGAGCCAGAGAGACCCTAGTGCTGCATTAACCTTATCATCATGAAGATTCAACCAAATTTACCAATTTAAAAAAAACATAGATTTAGAAGGATGGGGGTATAATAAGTGATTGTTTCGCTCAGTTGCACAGTATGATTACAAGAAAGAAGGCCTAAGGATTTTGTGGACTTCTGGAATCTTTAACACCTCAATGACTTTACTTTTATTTTTAATGGAGGCTAAAAGAAATCGGAAAACTTTAGAAAATTGAGAAAAGCCTGTATATTCTGGTAAATCTAGCAGAAAAAAATGCAGGCATCAAGTTCCATTCGGCTCTAATTATGTATGGTATAAATACTTTTCTATTTTACTTCAGGATTAGGAGAAGGAAAATAAATTATTTTATGGAGGATACCTTGCCTTCCTCAGGCAGAAGAATCAAGTCAGGACTCAGCTGTGCAGTGGCAGTGGGTCTCTAATAAAGTCCAGAGTGAGCTCTGGGAATCACTAAATGCACGGCAGGAGAAAGTTAGAGGAAGGGCTTTATTTGGCAATCTGAAAAAATGTAAAGGCAATCTTACCTGCTCAGTGACTTACTGAGGCCATCAGGAATTTCCAAAATTGCCAGTTCTGCTAAAGGGAAATTGTTACGTTCAGGTGGTCTCCCTAACAGGTTTCCAGTATAAAGTAAGAGAGAGCAAAAACAAATGGGAGCTCACAGGGCTCTGAAACATAACTCCAAAGAAAGCTCTATTCTCAAGACAGGAGTGGGAGAGAAGGGAGCAGTGAATCCTTAGAGCTCGTTATCAATCAAATCTGACACATAATACATCTAAAGGAAATCCCAAAGGATGGTGTTTTTCTCCTCCCTATATGGCTTTCCCCCTTCCTTCCTATAACTAAAAAGTAACTATTTACGAAAAGGGTATTACAGATTTCTTAGTTATTTTGGGGAATGATTTTATGTTCTAGTAAGATCGCTTGTGTGCAAGAGGGAATTTATTTCTTAGCTTATATGAATTTTGGTTTGCTTGTAATGAAAACCTCTAAATTTCTGAAAAATTTTGAGAAATATTATGCAATGTAATAATCACAATACAGTGTTTTAATGGGTGCTAATCTTGTGGCAAAATTATGCTAACTTTTTCCAATGGTGTTTTACTTTACCCTCACAATAACTTTAGAGTTTTCCAATGTTCTTTGAGGGAAAAGCAGATACACACAATGTGTGTGACATACTTACGATCTTGCTCTTGCTAGGATTTCTTATTCCCAAAGACAGACTGACTCCTCATGAGTGAATATTTGGGTCATAACACAATGTCGGCCACAAAGACATGGAATTAACCGATGATAATGAATATTATTTGGAATGGCAATTTGAAGAAGGAGATAAAGAACTTCAGATGTGATCTTGAAACTGACTGCAATTCATTCTAAATATTACTTTGGGAGGAATGCCCCAGGTCACTGAAGGGGCCAATTTGTGATTGCATGGGAAAATGACTCTGCATGAAATAAAGGGTGAACTATGGGGTCTCCTTCCAGAAAGAACTTACTCTTTAGCTCCAAAGACTGCAGTTAGCTGGCAATCTTTAACCATTAGTGTCTTAAGGAACTATTTCAGGGTCTGGGCTGAGGCCAGACTTTTTCTATGCAATGTGCCCAGCCAATTATTGATTGCAACAGGATATTAAGGTCTGGACACTTCGGCCAAATACTTGATTCCTCTAATGGGTGATCTTTATTCTGGATCAATCTGTTGGATTAGTCAGAATGTCAGATTTCTAAAGTGGTCTGTAGCTGTCCCTGAAAAGCACTGGCTCCTCTTACTTTCCTTCCACTGATCAGATCTTAATTTGCACTGTGATCATTCTCTCCTTGCTCTACAGTGTATTTCATTTATGTTTCATGGTCATTAGCCACATTCACTCACAATAATGTTATTGTCCTCTTAGAATTGCCTTAGCTATGGCTTCCCAGAACACAAAAGAAATAGAAACTCTCACTCACAAAGGCTAAACCCAATTAGTCCCACCATCAAATGGCCAGGCTTCCAGAAAGAGAAATCTATATTGAATATTGTGTATAGCTATACTCCTCAGTCCAATACATTGTTTGATTGGAAACTGAATAATACTTTTATAAAAAGTATAGTAGTTCAACCTTACTAGATTTGATTCATATTTTTAATATAGTTTTGATTTTCCAGCTTGCAAGGACGTAACCAACATCACTATACAAAAAGTTTTTACTGTACTTAGGTCCCTATATGGAATCTCACAAAGCAGCATGTTGAATCAGGGGGCTACATATAAAGTAATTTAAAAAGACTTACTTATTTTACTGGAAAGTCAGATTTACAGAGAGAAAGAGAGACAGAGAGAAAGAACTTTATTCTGTCATTTGGTTCACTCCCCTAAGTGGCCACAAAGGCTAGAGCTGAGCTGATCCGAAACCAGGAGGCAGGAGATTCTTCTGGGTCTTGCATGTGGGTGTAGGATCCCAAGGCTTTGGGTCATCCACTGCTGCTTTCCCAGGGCACAAACTGGATGGGAAATGGGGATGCGAAGATACAAACCAGTGGCCATATGGGATCCCGGAGCATGCAAAGCAAGGATTTAGGTACTAGGCTATCGCACAGTACCCTTAAAGTAAATTTGCCATAACAATGTGTAAATAAATGTGATAGTCACTGCGGCAAATGATGTTGAATCACCACAAGCCATTGGAATAAGACAAAACATGGAGTAGCCTTTTCAAAGTGCTGTATCATTGGTTCATGAGAACAAGCAAATCGACCCCTGTGGAGTTTCTCCCATTACTTTCATTCTGGCAGGTTTTGTTATTGTTTAGAAGATTCCTAGGTATGACTGCTAGTGCCTACCAGGATCCCCAAATCACAGCTGATGTTGCAGTGTGCCACGCTACCTGATACCAGGGGGTAGATACGGGGGTGAATTGTGACTTCTTCACCTTTTGTTACTAGATGAAATGGCATTGCTGGTCAAAGATTTCAACTGCAAAACCAAATCAAAACAAAAAGAAAAGTGAAAATAAAGAGACAGTTTGAACATGCAAGTAAAATGACAGCTTGGGTAGCAAATCCTGCAATGCTGGGACAAAAAAAAATTTTGTACAGTAGAAAATAATTCAAAAGTTTCAGGTGCAACCCTGAAGCAATGAAGTGAATGGCCCTATGTCTTTACAATAAAATAAGTTTCCAAAATACAGAACAGATTTTGGAGTGCTTTTGATTATCACCACTCTTATCTAAACATTTGGCTGCTTCTCAACACAATTCTAGTCTCTCTGAGCTAAATAATCTTGTTTCCAGAGGGAAAATGTTTCAAATTTGGGGCTCAAACAGACTCATTGAACTATATCCTATTATTTTTGCTTAGACTTTTGGAGCTTTGTATGTGAAGAAGTAAGCAGGAAAGTGAAAGAACTGCCTTGGCAGGATCTTTAAGACATAGCAGGGATTTTATTATATAATTTTGATATGGAGGAATAAACTTGGCACCTCAGTGGTTTTGTAGATGTTTCCTATTGCTTTCTTGTCTAATGTGGTTAACTAATGACTAGTACAGCAACCAGGGGGTGCAAAAGGATGGCCAAAGATAAATATTTGCTTCATGTTACCCCAAAACTTCATGATGGCTGGACCAACAAAGATACTAGCTAATGGCAAGTATAGTCTGGGGTGGGTAATGAAGGTAAGTGATGTTAAGTATAACTTGTGACCTTCAGACAAGCTATAGCAATATTTAACCTTCCACTGAGGGCTTCTTTATGAAAAGAAACCATTGAAATTATGGAGGCAACTCACTCCAGAGGTGGGTTTAGAGGCAGAGATTTTAAACAACTGAAAGGTGAATTATAGAGCATGTTGTGATCTATAGCACAGATATCCTCTTTAGTACCTAACACGTATCTTCTCAGTCCAGCCTCTGCCAGATCAGAACGCTAAGGTTTCAGACTTGAGATCTGTTTTAGAAATGTCATTTGGCTAAAAGAAGTTGCCGTGTGTTGTCTTTTTGCTCCTAACAGAAATGTGCTCTGTTTAGGTGCAGTAGCAATATCATTAGTAGATCCCATTGGCATTTTTAAGCACGGTCAGATGCCTTTCAAAGGTTGGAAAGGAGATTAACTGAAGTGAAAATGTGAAGTGTGTAACATAACATGCCGCCTAAGGGCCTGTATCTTACTGTCTATCCCTCAAGGCTGCAGACATTTTTTTTTTGAGATTTCGAAAAAATTTCTGTCTTAAGAAAACAAGGAATTACATTAATCCTTCCTTGTTCTGAATGGTATGGCTATTCTAATCATGTTATGATCCTTTAGTTTATAGTCAAAAGGCTTCAGGATCTTTTAAAACAAAACATATTGCTGTTTTACTATGAAGACGTTTTTCCAAGAAGAGAAGACACTATTTACTGTCACCCAGAATAATAAAGACTTTAATACATTTTTCTTGGAATACTAATATAATCCAGAAGGCTGAGGAAAAACAAAGCCAATAAATCTGAGACTTGAATGTGGTTTTATTTTATATAACGTATTTTAAGAAATTAAAATTAAATCAATTAAAGAGATGTAAGTTAGTGAAAACACCATGCTTCAAGTAAGACTCAGATTTCACACAGTTCTGAGAAACAAGAATTCACTATCCATTACAGAAAAAATAAAGAAAACCAGTTAAAGTAAGGATACACTTACAAAGTTTGTGTTTTAATTCACCATGAACATAATGACATTAAGACTTCCAGGAATTCAATTTATTTTCTTTCTTTGAGGTCATCCTTTTTTCCTATTGTAGTTCTTCTCATGGTGGATGCTAGATAATAACAGATTTTCTCTTTTTATGTACTTAGAATTAGTTTCTGGTCTTTACGCTATAAATTATTTTATGCACAAAACTGAACAAAATCTAGGTAAACAATATTTTCATAGAAATGTTTAAAAGTTATTTTCTAAAAAAAAGCCTGTGTTAACTTTATAGTGACTAAATTACTTTTTGGTTGAAATACAATATTATAATAAACAACCAAGACAGAAACAAAAATATTTATTGTAATGAGTCACATGGAGTTTGAAATACAATAAGATATTTGCACTTAAGTTGAAGTAGAATGCTTATTTTTCTTATTGTCAGAAAAAACCATGAGATATTTAGCAATCACCTTAAAATATTTACTGTATTCAAAGACAGAGAAGCATACAGAAACCTCCAATATGTTGATTCTTTCTCAGGTTCCTGTAACCTCTTGGGCCAGATCAGTCTAAAGCAAGGACACAAGAATGGAGTCTCAAATACCTGAGCTATAATTTACTCTCACAGGCTGCACATGAGTAAGTAGCAGAGATGCGCTCGCCAACATAACGCAATCATTCCTCTGTGGTATGTGTATATTCCCAATGGCCTCAACGTAGGGAACATGCTCACTATGGTCATGATTGTTTAAAAATTATTTTTAGAATTTTCCATGATACAGCTTTGTCGATATGGGTATTTCCCTTTCCCTTTCCTTCCCTCTCCTCACTTTCTCCTCTCACCATATTCCCCTTTATTATTACAGAAATACATCAATACAGCTACAATTAGTTGATACAGCTACAAACTAAAGAGGAAATGTGCATGTGAGGTATTAAAGATTACAGAAAGTAATCTTAGTATTCTAATTTTTGAATCCTTTTCACACACATGCATATATATATGCGTGAATTATTACTATCAGCTATAATGCCAATAAAATGAAAAAAAAACCTGGAATAAATGAATAAATTTCTGGACACATATAATTTACCTAAACTGAGGCACAAAGACATAGAAGTCCTGAATAAGTCAACAAAAAGAGAACAAAATTGAATAAAAAATAGAGTGCCCTGCAACATGAAAAATCCCAGTACTGAATGTTTTTACTGTTGAATTCTACCAAATTTCCAAGATAGTTCTTCCTAAACCATTCAAAACAATTGAAAGGTCAAAAGTAGTTCTAAATTCAGTCCATAACAATATTGTTATCTTAATTCCAAAACAATAAAAATAACCTACAACAACCAAAGAAATACAGACCAACATCTGTTGCAGATAAATAAAAAGTGCTCGATAAAATACCAGTAAATTTAATTCAACAACACATCAAAAACATTGTCTGTCAAGAATAATAGGGCTGGTGGAGGCGAGAAGATGGCCCACCGCAGAGAGCTGGTGTAGGTTGGAGTAGGGAAAGAGGGGAACCGATCCAGCAGAGAAACAGACTAGGAAACAGAAAATTGTAGGGAGAAGAGCGAGAAGGTCACTGGAGCTCACTAAAGCAAGAAGATCTACACGGCGTAAAGGAACAGCCGCAAAAAGTGGGAAAGAAAATACAGCACGCTGCGGGGAACTTGGTGAGTCATGATCCCAGGCAGGGGGAAGGCGGCAGGGACTCAACCGTCCCAAGGACAGAGGCAGCTAGAAGGATAGGCGCCCACACCAACAGGGGCACCAGTCCTCTGGAGGGCAGGAGCCCCGAGAGGAGGCTACTGGACTGATCATTGGGGGCATCATCCCCTGCAGAAGTGGAGGACAAGCAGGGGAGATTTCCCAGAGGTGCACCTCTCAGCTGCTCAGCATTTTTGGGAGAGTGCAGAGGGAACAGGAGCAGCACTGTGGGACTGGGGCTCAGAGATCCCCATATCGGCTCCGAGCTGTGGACTGGCTCCGTCCAGTGGATCCTGTTGCTGGGCTCGGACTGAGCTCCAGAGGCTGGGCAACGCTCGGCAGGGACCTCACGTCCTGGGCGGAGGAGCAGACTAGTGGTGGCACGTCTGCAAGCCCCTCACGGCTCTGTGCCTCTCGGGAATCCGCTTCCACCCTTGAGAGAGTGCAGCTGAGGAAGTGGCTTCTCTGGGGTGGAGTCCCCTGCTGGGCGCAGCCCAGACAGGTTCTCCCAGCAGGAGCTGGCTGGGAAAGACCTGCTTGCAGCATCAGTAGAGCAGCGCCTCTGAGTAGGAATCCCGGAGAGCACAGTTCGGCACTGGGACCAGCAGAGATTTCTAGCCCAGCCCAGCTCGGCAGTGGGGCACTGCCTTTGAGAGAGAGTCACAGGGGAAGGGGCCTGGCATTAGGACTGGCCCACAAAGCCTCCTGACCCAGCTCGGGGCTGTGATCTACAGACCCTGAAAGTAGCTGGTGACTCAGGCAGTACGCCCTGCTGGACTCAGCCAGAGACCCCAAACCAGAGCCAGCTCAGCTGAATCAATGCTAAAATCCCAAAACAACAAGAAGCAAAAACACAATGAGGAGAAGTATCAAAAAAGCAATGACCCAGAGGAAAGATCAAGCACTCCCTCCCAATACAACCAAAAACTAATCCCAATATCTGAGATGCAAGATGAAGACATAGAGGAAATACCAAATAAGGAATTTAAGAAACTAGTGATGAAATTCATCAGAGACAGTGAGAAGCGCTGGGAAGAGTCCAAGGTATTCGAAAACCATGTCACTGCAGAAATAAATCAAGTCAAAAAGGGAATCCTTGATATAGAGCACAAAATTGAAAGCCTAACCAACAGAATGAACACAGCAGAGGACAGAATATCAGAATTGGAAGACAATCAGAATGAAAGGCATCAGCTCATCAAACAGTTGGAGACAAATCTAGAGAAAGCCAATAGGTCCATACAGGAAATGAAAGACAACCTCAAAAAATCAAATATTAGAATAATAGGCCTTCCCGAAGGAGTGGAAAAGGAGACAGGCTTGCAACGGGTGCTCAATGAGATAATACAGGAGAACTTCCAGAACACTGGAAATATAAATGCAGCACAAATCCAAGAAGGACAAAGGACCCCCAGTAGATATGATCCAAACAGATTGTCACCCAGACATGTGGTCCTCAAACTGCCTTCAAGTGAATACAAGGAAACTATTCTAAGACAATTAAGAAAAAAGGACAAGATTACTTTCAGGGGAAGGAAAATCAGAATCACAGCCTACCTATCAGAAGAAACGCTCCAAGCAAGGAGAGAATGGGGTAAAACCTATCAAATCCTGAAACAAAACAACTGTCAACCAAGAATAATGTACCCAGCAAAGCTCTCATTTGTATTTGAGAATGAAATCAAATACTTCAACAATAAAGAGAAACTCGAAGAATATATCAACACAAAACCAGCTCTGGAAAATCTCCTCAGGAAGGTGCTAAACCCAGAAAGAAAAAATGAAAACCAAAATCAAAGATGGCAAATGGGAAGACCTCCCCACTGAAACCCATACAAGGAAAGTCAACCAATCAGAAACTCTAATAGTCGCAAATACACACTTGCACACTTACACACACTCATGGCAGCCCAAAATTAATTTCTCTCAATATTATCTCTAAACACAAATGGCCTAAACTCACCAATAAAAAGGCATAGATTAACAGAATGGATCATCAAACAGCACCCAACAATCTGTTGCCTACAACAGACACATCTAACCAGAAAAGCCCGTAAGAAATTTAAAGTGAAGGGAAAAAGACATTTCATGCCAATGGACGAGAAAAAAAGGCTGGGGTAGCTGTTATAATCTCAGATGACCTAGACTTCAAGCTGACAGACATCAAAAAGGACAGAGAAGGACATTATATAATGGTGAAGGGTCTGATCCATCAGGAAGTAATTACAATCGTGAACATATATGCACCTAATTCCAATGCACCTAGCTATGTGAAGCAATTACTTACAGACTTAAGGGGAGACATAGATACACACACAATAATAGTGGGTGATCTTAACACTCCGCTAACAACTATAGACAGATCAACAAAACAAAAACTCAACAAAGAAACAACAGAGCTCATACAAACATTAGAACAACTGGACTTAGTAGACATCTATAGAACTTTTTATCCTAAGACCACAGATTATACATTTTTTTCAGCAGTGCATGGCACCTTCTCCAGGATTGACCACATGATAGGACACAAAGCAAATCTAAATAACTTCAAAAAGATAGGAATCATACCATGTACCCTCTCAGACCACCACGGAATGAAACTGGAAATCAGCAATTCAAAATGTCCCAGGAAATACAGAAACTCTTGGAGGTTGAACAATATGCTATTGAATGAACAATGGGTCAGGGAAGAAATTAAAGATGAGATCAAAAAAATTTATGGAAACCAATGAAAACCCTGACACAACATTCCAAAATTTGTGGGACACTGCCAAAGCAGTGCTACGGGGTAAACTCATCGCAATTGGAGCTCATGTCAAGGCCCAAGAGAGGCGCCAAATACAGGAACTAAACACACACCTCCAGGAATTGGAAAATCAGCAGCAGAAGAGCCCCACACACAACAGGAAACAAGAAATCATCAAAACAAGGGAGGAAATCAACCAGATAGAAATAAAAAAAACCATACACAAAATCAATGAATCAAAAAGCTGGTTTTTTGAGAAGATAAACAAAATAGACACCCCGCTGGCCCTACTGACGAAGAAAAAACAAGAGAAAGCAAGAATTAACAGCATCAAAGATGAAAAAGGCAACATAACAACAGACATTACAACCATTAAGAACATAATTAGAAATTACTACAAAGCACTGTACTCCAACAAATCAGAAGACCACCAAGAAATGGAAAAGTTCTTAGACTTCTACCACCTGCCAAAACTTAGCCCAGAGGCAACAAATGACCTGAACAAACCCATAACTGAAGTAGAGATTGAATCAGTGATTAAAGACCTCCCAACAAAGAAAAGCCCAGGCCCAGATGGCTTCGCTACAGAATTCTACAAAACATTCCGAACAGAACTAACCCCAATCCTCTACAAACTCTTCAAAGCAATAGAAAAGGAAGCAACCCTTCCAAACTCATTCTATGAAGCCAACATTACCTTAATCCCAAAAACCAGATGAGATCCTACAGAGAAAGAAAACTACAGACCTATCTCTCTGATGAACAGTAATGCTAAGATACTCAACAAAATCCTACCCAATAGAATTCAAAAAATCATCCGACAGATCATTCATCCAGATCAAGTAGGATTTATCCCTGGAATGCAGGGGTGGTTCAACATAAGGAAATCCATCAATGTGATACACCACATCCAAAAACTGAAAAACAAGAATCACATGATAGTATCAATAGACGCAGAAAAAGCTTTCGACAAAATCCAGCACCACTTCCTGCTAAAGACCCTAACCAAAGTAGGCATAGATGGAAAAATCCACAACATAATCAAAGCAATATATGAAAAACCCAATGCCAGCATCATACTGAATGGAGAAAAACGAGAACCCTTCCCACTGAGATCTGGAACAAGACAGGGATGTCCGCTTTCTCCGCTGCTATTCAACATAGTTCTAGAGGTACTCGCTGAGGTCATAAGACAAGAAAAAGAAATCAGAGGAATCCAAATGGGAAATGAAGAAGTCAAGCTTTCACTATATGCAGATGACATGATTCTTTATATGGAAGAGCCAAAAGGCTCAACACAGAGACTGCTAGAACTTGTACGAGAGTTTGGTAGAGTGGCAGGGTACAAAATTAATGAACAAAAATCAACAGCTATAGCGTATGCTAACAGCCCCAAGTTGGAAAAAGATCTAACCAGCAAGATACCATTCAAAATAACAGAGAAAAGCATGAAGTATCTGGGAATAAACCTAACTAAAAATGTAGGAGACATATTTGAGGAAAACTACAAACTACTGAAAAAAGAAATTGAACAAGATCTAGAAAGATGGAGTAACATCCCATGCTCCTGGATAGGTAAAATCAATATCATTAAAATGTCTATACTGCCAAAAGCAATATATACATTCAATGCAATTCCAATCAAATTGCCAAAAACATTCTTCATGGAACTGGAAAAAATGATCCAAAGGTTCATCTGGAAACACAAAAAACCACGAATAGCTAGAACCATCCTGAAGAACAGGAAGTTAGCAGGGGGAATCACAGTCACAGACCTCTGGACATACTATAGGGCAGTGGTTATCAAAACAGCCTGGTACTGGCACAAAATTAGAGAGGCAGATCAATGGAGCAGAATAGAAACACCAGAAGGGAACCCACACAGATACAGTCAATTAATCTTTGATAAAAGGACAAATGATAATCCAGGCAAATGGGAAGGTCTGTTCAATAAATGCTGTTGGGACAACTGGTTGATAGCCTGTAAAACAAAAAGATAGACCCATATCTCTCACCATATACTAGGATCAAATCTAAATGGATAAAAGATCTAAACCTGCATCCAGAAACCTTCAAACTGTTGGAAGAAAATGTTGGAAATACTCTGCAAGATCTAGGGGTAGGTCCCTACTTCCTAAGAAGGACACCAAAAGCAGTAGAAGTCGAGAGCAAAATAAACAAATGGGACCTCATCAAACTAAGAAGCTTCTGCACAGCAAAGGAAACAATCAACAAAGTAAAAAAGCAGCCCACGGTATGGGAGAAGATCTTCGCACACGACATAGGTGATAGAGGACTAATCTCCAGAGTATACAAAGAATTACAAAACAGCCAAAACACCAAAATAAACAAGCCACTCAAGAAATGGGCACGGGAAATGCGCAGACATTTCACAAAGGAACAATCCCAAATGGCAAACAAGCATATGAAAAAATGCTCAAGCTCCCTGGCAATAAGGGAAATCCAAATTAAAACATCAATGAGATACTACCTAACGCCAGTAAGGGTGGCCCACATGAAAAACTCCAACAACACTTGCTGGCGAGGTTGTGGGGAAAAGTGAACCCTACTCCACTGCTGGTGGGGCTGCAGATTGGTCCAGCCTCTATGGCAATCAGTATGGAGAATATTCAAACAACTCAAATTCGACAAACCGTATGACCCAGCTATAGCACTCCTAGGAATATATCCAGAACACTTGTTTTATGAGAAACCAACATGCACTCCTATGTTCATAGCAGCACAATCAGTAATTGCAAAAACATGGAAACAACCAAAATGCCCATCAGCAGAGGATTGGATAAGAAAGCTATGGTTCATCTACTCCATGGAATACTACTCAGCTATTAAAAAAAACAAAATGCAGTTCTTTGTGGCCAAATGGGCCAAACTGGAAACCATAATGCTAAGGGAAATGAGCCAATCCCAAAAGGTTAGATACCACATGTTTGCCTTAATTTAAGATGATATGATGTTAAGCATATCATGTTATGTTATGGATATTATGTCATTTGTAGTATATTAACTAAAATTGAACTGTGAATGGGGGGTCACAGAAAGTGGTTAAGAAATTGCATTTATTTTTAACATGTTGACTGCTCAATACCATGTCAATTAATTCCATAACGATGTTAATTGTTGCAGATGATATATTAGTGCTTTTATTTGACCAGGAAGATACTCTGCTGACTCTGCCCTCAGACCAGAGAGGGTCTTCCCAATAAGTAGTTGGACTTGTCTGGACTATGGGATGTTGGACTCTATGCTTGGCAAATACTTGCAGGGAGGGAATTTCAACTAAAGTTGAACTATGATTATGCAGCAGGGTGGAGGAACCTACCATGGGGGGAGGGTGGGGGGGGAGAATCCCAGATTCTATGTAATTACAACACAATGTAATTAATGAATAAATTTAATAAAAAAAAGAATAATAGGGCTTTAACCCTGGGATGAAGGGATAGTTCAACATAGCAAATCCATAGATGTGGTACATCACATCAGCAAATTGAAGGATACAAACCATGTAGTTATCGCAATGCATGCAAACATTTAATATAATACAATATGTTTTATGGTAATAGTCTTAAGACATTGGGTATAGAAAGAACATACCTCAAAAACAATTAAGTGTAAAATTCAGTTGCTAATGTCATAGTGAATGAAGCATTTTCACTAAGATCTACAAGCCAGATAACAATAGTCACTCTTGCCACTGTTAATCTAGTTCTAGAAGGTTTAGCCCAAGTCATTGTTAGATTCGCCCACCATCAGTGAAGGAACACAGCAGCCGAATATAGAAAAAAAGGTAAAAGGCCTTTATTCATGGAACTCCATCCTTAGACCTTTTTCCCTAGTAGTGGAGAAGCAGAAAGGAACAGGTTAGCTGTGGGGATGAAAAGGCACGCCAGGCAGCTTGCTGGAGGTTTTCAAACCTCTTCTGATGCGGAAGCCCCAGCGGGTCCTGTTCTGGTCCTTAGTAGGTGAAAGATACCGGCTGGCCTTGGTCAACAGGTGGATCCATTTCTCATTAGGTCCTTCAGGAGTGTGCTGGCCTGGTGACATACCTTGTCAGGCGCAAATTCCATCGGTCTCCCGTAACTTCGGCATCCATTCAGTCATTAGGCAAAAGAAAAAGGGGGGGGGGGGAGAGGGACGGAGATATATAAATTGCAAAGGAAGTATTCAAATCATCCTTGCTTACAGATGACATGATGTGCTTTTGAAGTGAACAAAAGTTCTATCAAAAAACTATTGGGATCGTAACAGAATTCAGGAAAGTTACATAAGATAAAATGAACAGAGAAAAATCAGTAGCATTATTTTATACGAACAACGATGAAGAACTTGTAAGATCAGTCCCTTTCACAATAACTACAAAAAAATACCTACATTGGGATAAATTTAGCATCTCTACAATGGAAATTTTTGAAATGAATGAAAGAAATAGAAGCATACACACAAAAATGTTAAAATTTTCCATTTTAACGAATTGGTAGAATTAATATAATCACAATGTCCATACTACCCAAAGCAATCTATTGATTTAATGTGATACCAATCAAAATGCCGTGGACACCCTTTACAGACTGAAAGGAAATAATCCTTAAATTCATATGGAAACACAAACCAAAAGAGCGAAAGCAGTGCTAACCAGGAGAAAAAAAAATGCTGGTGGTGTTAAAATTACAGAAGTACTGCAATTTGGCCAAATTGCCACATTCATTTCAAGACATGCACTGATATAAAAATATGGAGTAAACCAGGTAGAACAGCACCCCATAATTTAATCTGCACACCAATAACCAGCTAATCTTTAATAAACTAGGTGAAATCATGTCTTGGAAAAAGGGCAGCCTCTCCAAACAATGGTGCTGAGAATATTCAATTTGAACATAAAGAAATTGAGAGATCCCTATCTTATACCCTATACAAAAATAGCCTTCTTTTTTTCTTCTTCTTCCTCACTCTCTTTTGCATTCTGAAATTTATTTTGGTGTACAGAATGAGAAAAAAATTGCTAGGATAAAAAAAAATATGGAATCTCAATGGCTAAATCCTCACCTTGTGGGAAAAGGATCCTATACGGTGCTGGTTGTGTCCCAAATGCTCCATTTCCCATCTAGCTCCCTGCTTGGGTCCCTGCATCCAAATGAGAGACACAGAGGAGGCTCCTGGCTCCTGGCTTCAGATTGGCTCAGCTTTGACTACTGTGGCCATTTGGGGAGTGAATCAGCAGATGAAAGATATTTCTGTCCATCCTTTTCTATGTACATCTGATTTGCCTTTCCAATATTAATTAAAAGATCTTTAAAAAATCACACCTTGCTGAAAAGCTGTAATACATTTCCATTTTGTTTTACTTTAAAAAGTTCAAATTAGAGAAAATATTCACAATATAAATGGTCCTTTTTAATCCTCAATGCTTGTGGTTTTAATGCTGAGAATTAATCCTGTTAGTATTGATTTATTATTTGTTTTTCGTTTAAGATTACTCATTTATTACAGATGTTTGAGATCTTCTATGCAAAATTCACTTTGGCAAATACCTATCAGGGTACTGTTTTCACAGAACTCTCCTTATAGTGCAGTACGTGAAGACAACTAATAGATTGAATATATGAAGATTAACAGAATAATTTAAGAAAATTGCTAAGGTTGAGAGCTAAAGCATGGCAATGGGATAAAATGCATCACGGAAAGGTCATGAGAAAAGAAAATTTCATTTTCTATTTCACAATTGCTACTTTTCATTTACATAGGTAGTTACAAAGATCTTTCTGAGATGTGATATTTAAAGATGAGTAAGTTGGCAAGAGCTATGGATGTCTTGAGGAAAGGAAGAAAAAAAAGAAATGAAGAGAGAAAGAAAGAAGAAAAAAAGCGAAAGAAAGATAAAAGAAGGAGAAAAGGAAGGGAAGGGAAGGGAGGAAGGAAAGAAGGAAGGAAAAAGAAAGAAAATGGAAACCAGAAAAAGAGAAAGGGAAAACAACCTAAGTTATGGACAATTCTCCCGGAGACTGTACATGAACACTGAACCCTTCTCTAGACATGTATCTGAGGGGCTTGTAGTAGCATTTTTAACTCATATAGCATTTGAATATATGGTAAGCATATGTATTTTCCAGTAGGAGACTTAAATGATTATACTCATGTCCAAACTCTTATTTTGTCTTTTTGTTGAATATCATGATTAATAGTAAATTAACCTGTGAATATAGAGTGGCTTAAAAATTATGACTGAGTAAGAGGGAAGGCTGGAGAAGTATGGGAATGGCAGGGGGATTGAGGGGATGACTATCTTCTTTTTGCTGCGCCCTTGGTATGCATGGAATATGTTCTTTTTATATTAATAAAAATAAAATAAAAATGAATTTGGGAAACTAAATAGTTTTTTAAATGTTTATTTATTTATTAAAAAGTCAGTGTTGAGGGCCTCAGACACAGACACACACGGAGGGGAGAGAACAAGACACAGAAAGAGAGAGAGAGAGAAAATGAATGAATGAATGTTGTATCCATTAATTCACTCCCCAGCTAACCAACAACCCTACTTTCAAATATCACAAACTGAGATCTTAGTGGTTAGGACATCTGTACACAAAATTACATTGGACACAACTAAACCCATAGCACCATTACATATTTAAAATGTTTTAAATTTTAAATAAATATGATTTGTTTTTATCATTGTGACTGCTTTCTCTCGTTCATATTTTTTAATATTTCTCCTTGAAAATTAAGTTTATTTTTCCCGACTTTCTCATGTTTTACTAATGAGTGAAATTGTTGCCATAGAAGCTTTTATTTATGTACAGATCTTGCTGTACCTTCTAGATTTTGACTGTTTTCGATAAATAATTTACTAGTGAATGTTTGCTTCCCAGTTAGAAAAACCATATTAAAGGAAAGTTTTTTTTTTTAATTTCAAAATGTAGAATTTCTGAAAAGGATGGCAAGACATATTACTACTGGAAGTGTTCAGTAAGCTGATTTCCAATTATCCTAGTAGATTGGTCATTACTTTGATCATTTAGCAAAGTCCATGTATTTGTCCACTGATTTGAAGACTGAGAAAATGCATTTTAAGGTTGAGACATGAGAGTGCCATCATCTCCAACCTAGTCTAACTTACAGCATTTTACTGACAGATTCAGTAGACCAACGAGAGGCCAGTGCTCTCGGCTGTAGGGATGCCTTCTGAGGAATGCAACATTAGGTAATTCCATCCATGTCGTGGTAATACGGTTATGACATCAACGTCGTACATGCAATTTAGCGTTGGTGAAAGCATTATTTTGTGATGCATAACAATACTCTTATGTTAATCTGAACCTGCTGATGAGAAAATTCACAGAATTGTGACCAGTTAATCTTCTTCAAAATCAGATGAATTCAGAGTCAGTAGTCGCTGTGTTTTGTTGTTTTTTGTGTGTGTGTTTAAATAAATACATTGCACTAGACAAATACATCATGTGCTGCATTAAGATTATCACAAATATATTCCAACAGGACCTGTTCAGTAGGAGTAAAATAATCTGATGATTTTTTGCTTTAGGCTTGTGTTCTTAAAGGGTACTTACAACTTTTCAGCTTTGTCCCTGGGGCATAAGGATTCATGAATGCACTCTTCTACTTATGATTCCCTTAGCTACATTAATGTATTCATTCATGCTGTAATCAGTAGAACTTAAAAGACTTTGGATCTGTTTAAAGTAAATTTTACTAGACCTACAATTTCATTTTATTTGTGTGTGTGTGTTATAGTATGTATTTTTTTATATTTATTTTTTTATATTTTATTTTTATTTTTTTTATGTGATACATTTTTTTATGCACTGGGATTCTCCCCGCCAACCCTCCCCCCACGGTGGATTGCTCCACCTTGTTGCATTTCCATAGTTCAAATTTAGTTGACATTCTTTCATTGGAGGTATTTACCAAGCATAAAGTCCAGTTTCATTGGAGGTATTTACCAAGCATAAAGTCCAGTTCTTTTTATTCATTTGAAATTATCAAATGTTAATTTAGTTAACCTACCTCTGTACTTTGTTCTGACATATATAGAGTTGCAAACCTGAAAAGGGGTTTTAGTCTTCTAGGGCTTTCAAACTAGAAGATTTTAATTGACAATAAAAGTATACATAAAATTATACACTTGACTTAATTTTGAAATCTGTGTTACAATGGAGGAATGCGAGGGCAACTTGCCAGACCAGAAGATTCATTTTTATAAAATGTTATTGTGGCTTACTATAGTAAGATAAGAATCTCACTAGTGTAAAATAAAGGATTGAGCATAACAGATCAAGGGGATTACAATGGTGATAGCACCACCAATAAAGGAGAGAATTGCAGTAAAGGAAACAAAAATATTTGTAGGATCTTGCAGTTCAAGTGAGATATTTTGTAACATATGCTAAGGTAAGGTTGCCTTTGAAATGTTTATATAGGCAATTCTTTTCATATTAATTTGACTATTGTACTGATTGTAAGGGACTGAATGAATGATACAAAAAGTTCTGCTATTATTACTGTTTAGGTCCCATGCTGGAGGTTTGAGAGTGGTGGTTACAACCATGTTAAGAACATAATTGTGCTGGATATGCATGTAGTAGATAAGACCTATTATTTGATTAGCCATTTTTTGTAAACAAGAAAGACCTGGCAAAGATGATGTGTAGATATTTGGCATGGGAAACCTGGTAGAAAAAGCTCAATAAATCTTGTCAATTTTTAGATGATTGTACAGTAGTTGCCAGAAAAATTATGGCATGTAACAAATCACCCATACTCATACACGCACATACAAATCATAATTTGAAAGAATAAATGCTAAAACAAGCATATAAATGAAAAAACAAGACATAAATGTAACTAACACAAAATCATTCTTTTGTTGTAGATGATTTCATAAATTATAATTTCTAAAACCACTGAGTGGAAGTCTTTGGATGTGATGTCATTGACATCATAATTAGGTGTGTTTAGTCAAGGCAATGGGACTTCATGTCTCTGAGATTCAGTTTCCTTAACCATAGCACAAAAGCATGAGTTCTTGTCTGTGCGTTTTTACATAGCTTATCCTCAGATTGATGTAATAACATGGGTATTTCTGGAGGGGGCATAACTGTGATTATGCATTAGTCACCATCTGTTTTATAATTTGAACATTTGAATCTTATCACCTATAAATAAATAAAATTGGGATGTCTGGTTGAGAGCAAGTCTAACCTTAAAATATGGCAGAACCACTCTGGATAGAAAACAATAACATATTTTACATTGAAAACACATGTAGGTTCTTCAATTAGGAGTTCATTAATTAACAATATTGAGATACCATATGGTAAGTGGATAAATAGTCATACATAGTAGGTCATCAATTGCGAAGTTTCTTCTTAAAATCCATCAAGCTCTTCACCTTAATGTGCTGCTTCGACTTAACAAGAAATACTCTGAATTGACTCTGAAATCTCTAAGGTTGCCTCCTGCTCTTTTTCCCTTTGTTCATTCATAGAGAGTCGCTTTCACTTGAGTCTCCTTTGCCTTTATTGGTTTTTAAAATGTTGCTGGCTGTTTCCTGCTTCAGGTCTATGTGTAAACCCCTCTCTCTTTCAGAAAGCTCCATCTTCAGTCTTTCCTGGCTGCTGCTTCTTTGATATCTGTTGGTACATGATCACTTTGAGACTTGCCCTTAATTTTTTTCATCTAAATGTGGTCCTCCACTGTTAACTTCTTTTATACAAATCTGTTAGTTTCTTTCATTGAACTGCTCTTTTCTAATAATTTGTGTATGTTTTGTTTTCGATTGTTTCTTCAAAGTATCCACAGCCAGTGATTTATCCTCATGTTTCTAATGCTATGCTACAGTGTCTGACAAAATGTCTGACGTAACTTGGACATTCAAAACTATTTTCAGTCATATTAACAAATAAAGGGTGTGATCGCATCACAGAAACTGTGCAATCTGAGCCCTGAATTTCACCTGGCTACAGCAAGTATGATATTTAAATTATCTGAGCTTAATCTCAACTGATCTTGAATCTCACAATGAAATGAGTCAAAAACTAGTTTAAAAACTGAGAGTATAATGAAGAAAGTAATCCCTGAGTCAAAGTTAAAAATGAAAATCTTCACTACAAGTAGCTCATCTTACCACCTTTTAAAAATTTTATTTTTAAAACATATTGAGCAAAATGTCACCATGTTATTCACACATATGCCTGTGACATGTGTAAGTTATTTTAGACAAGGTGTAAATTTAATTTAAAAGTCAGAAATATTCAAGAGTCATTTTGTTTACTTTTATGTAGTCTCAATAAAGGTTTTCAAAATTCAATATCTCTGGTATATTAATTTAAGTTTAGCTGAAAAGACTTTTAATTATGGGACCTGTCATTGCTCACAAAATGGTGTGAAATCACTCATATTTTTTTTTCTGAAATTTATCCGGGTTGTCGAAGAGTAAGAAAGCAGTGAAACACATACCTAGATTGAGAATTAGAAGACCTTCTATGTGATGGATCTATGTTTTAAAAATGCAATAAACCTCATAGAGTAAAATATGTTGGATGTGGAGGATTATGTCATTGGGTGATTTTCCATAGTCCTAAATAAATCACTTGCCAAACATCAGTTGAGATTCCAGAAATTCAGTTTTGAGGCTAAGGGATTTTTTTTTTGTTTATTTGTTTTAACAGTTTTATGTGTGTTTCTTTCCTGTTGGTCAATACTCTGTAAACAATTTTATTTCCTTCAACTACATTTGTATAACTGTTAAGAGAATTTTTTCTTCCTATATTGTCCTGTCTGTTGATGTAATAAAATAGCTTCTTAGCAATTACAATGTATAATTCCATTTTTCTTTACCCCTCTTTTCTTTAGTGAATATCTTCCTTTGAAGAAAGTTCATACTCTTTCCTAATAGTAATCATTATAGACAGCAGAAAGAACATTTTTGAACTTTATATAAATTTATCATAAATGTACATTTTCCACATCAATTTAGGGTACTATACTTCTACATTTACATTAGGGGGAAAGCACAGCACTTACTAGTCACCAGAGAGAATGTCAAGCAAACACATTTATGCTCTGCCAACTTATTCGTGGATTATACATATTGCCTTCCATACTTTTTTGCCCTTCTGACAATTTATTCTTAAGTACATATGCAAATAGTGCTACAGCCTTTGGCGTAGGCAATCTGTCTCTAGGTTATATTTCCATCCTGTCAGAGTCATCCAGCTAAGTGATATTGATGGGATTTTAATGATAGAAATTAATTACAGGGTTGACTTGTTTCTCGCCATTGTGTGCCACTGTGTTGTCACATTGCTTTCAGCTTCAATGCTTGCTGCCTCTTGTCTCTCAAGCAAGTTCTGCTTGTAATTGAAGTGTGTGCATGTTTATCTCAGTTTGAACATATGTGTGTTGGGGAGACAGGATTATATTTTCTGGTCCCAACTTGTGATGACTGTTCAACTCATTAGATCATTTTATTTCCCAAGATCTAGTCTTTCAAGATTTAATTTCATTGAAAGCATTATTTAAATTACTAAAAACTAGCAACTGGAAAAGTTAATAATCATTAGCTGCATTACAGATAATAGAAATTGTGCTAATTTTTAAAATACTATGTTTATGGTATCTAACTGGTTCTAATTAAAGTAAACAATACTTGATTAATTGATTTGTTGTCAGGACAAAAGGATTTTTTTATAGCAGATTATTGCTTTAAAAACCTGCAGAATGTTTTATTATTCACAGGTAGACTTGAAGCATTAAGAATGAAAGACAAGGGGCCCGGCACCGTGGCCTAGCGGCTAAAGTCCTCGCCTTGAACTCGCCAAGATCCCATATGGGCGCCGGTTCTAATCCCGGCAGCTCCACTTCCCATCCAGCTCCCTGCTTGTGGCCTGGGAAAGCAGTCGAGGACGGCCCAAGGCTTTGGGACCCTGCACCCACATGGGAGACCTGGAAGAGGTTCCTGGCTTCGGATCAGCGCAGCACCGGCCATTGCAGTCGCGTGGGGAGTGAGTCATCGGACGGAACATCTTCCTCTCTGTCTCTCCTCTCTGTATATCTGACTTTGTAATAAAAATAAATTCTTTAAAAAAAGGAATGAAAGAGAAGAGTTAAAAGGAATACATACATGAGGGAGCAACATCTTGACAAAATATTATAAGCCAATAAACCAAGTAAGAAAATATAATCTAGGAGATGTCTTTTTATTTTAAAACTGATAAATGTATATAGAATCAAGAAAGAACAGAGTGGGAAACGAATCTGAGGAAACCTGGTAATAAAAGACAATTGGAGGTAAATACATAGATGCATAGATAGATATAGATGATAGATAGATAGATAGATAGATAGATAGATAGATAGATAGATATAGATGATAGATAGAAGCTTTGATTATGAATCATACCAAAAATATATTTTACATTATGACCTAATGTGTACATCTAAGCACATACCACACACACACACACACACACACGCACGAGCATACTTTAGAAGACAAAGCCAATAATTACATTTACTATTTTTAAAATTAGTGAACTCCCTCCAGCATATGAGAAAGATACCTGCAATCCTACATTTACAGTTGCATAATCTACACTAGCAAAGACATGGAAACAATCCAGATGCCTGTCAAAAGAGGAGTGGATAAAGAAACTGTGATACATCTACTCTAGGGAATGCTACTTAGCCATTAAAAAGAATGAAATTCTACCATTTGCAACAAAATGGTTCCAACCAGAGACCATTATGATGAATGAAACAAGCCAATCCCAAAAGGACAAATATCATATGTTCTCTGATATAAGGAAATCTTCATACAAAATACAAGACCAATAGATACATAGGTAAACATATGTATACATACCATCATCTAGAGAAATTACATAATAGAGACTATAATATGAAGAAATGAAGATACAAGGCAGTATGCATCTACTCCTGAATCAAAATAGACTCCCAGTGAAACTGTGAAGCACATTTTGACAATTGGATGATGGACTCTCTGCCAATTGTTCATATCTGCAATGTCACGATACACTTAAATAGCAGAATAATGGACTTCTGATTGTTTTTGAAGGACTATAATATTGTAATAATATGGAAGAAATCAGTGTGTGGGAGGTGAGGAGCAGGATAGTATAAAGGGAAATCCCTGAGTCTAAGGAACTGTATCATGAGAAACATAAGATAAAAATAAATCATAAGCTTTATTTTAGAGCAGGTTCAGGTTCACAGTCAAATTGAATAGATAGTATGGAGAATTCAAATAATCCTGTCACTACGCAGGTTCAACCTTCCCCATTAGGAAAATTGTGCTTTATGGTAATATATTTGCTATAAAAGATGAACTTACATCAATACAAAATTATTGCCCAAAGCATGCAGTTTACTTGAGAGATCAGTTTATGTCTTGTACATGTTTGGGGTTTCAAAAATTTGTAATGACACAAATGTGTCTTGAGGAATTGTTTTTTTTTTTTCTATATTTTAAAGTGCAAGTTCTTCCTAACATTCCTTTATTATCTTTCAATGTCCATGAATTCTATGCTAATATTCTTTCACTTTTGATAATAGCAGTCTGTAGTTTGTTACTTTTATTTCAGCTCAGTGAAGGTGTATTAATTTTATTAACTTCTTGGTGAAATAGCATTTCATTTTATTGACTCTGCTGGCTTTCTATTTTCTATTTCATTAATTTTTTTCCTTTATTTTTTATTTACTTCTGCTTACTTTGTGTTCATTTTGCCTGTCTTCTTCAAGTTTCCTAATGGGAAAGGTCGCATGATTGACATTTATCTCGTGGTTTGTTTTCTGACATATAAATCCACTGCTAAAAGTTTTCACTTAAAATTTAAGGTTATGATTGGCGTTAATTTCTACCTTATTTGAACATATTTGTTACTATATTCTACCTGTTGCTCTTTTCATTTGTTTCTCATTTTTGTCTTATACAATATTCTGTCTTTTACTTGAGCATCTTTTATGTTTAGTTTTCTCAAACTTGTTGTTGTTGCAAAAGTCATAAGTGGTTGTTCCACAGTTTGCCATACACTTGTACAAATAGTCCAATTTCTCTTTCAGATTGCACTGACAGGCTTCATAGGCAAAATAATCTTCAAAATAATATGTCTCTAGCTTTTTTCGTTGTCCCTTGTACCATCTGGTACCAATTTACTTGTAAATAAATAAACATCATAGTGTCTACATACATAGGCATGTATATTTTACTGTTGTGATTTTAAATAAATTGTTTTTCACTATAAGAATTAAGATTAAGAAAAATAATGTTTCGATTCATTTAGTCTATAATTCTTTTTTTCTTTATAAACTTGCAAAGTTCTGATATAAATATTTTGCTGTCTTAAAAATGTATAATTTTTTTGCAGGCAAGTCTTCTGAGAGCAAATTATCTCTACTTTTGCTTATGTGAAAAGGTCTTCATTTATACTTTATTTTTGCAAGATAAGTTGCAAGGTACAGAATTCTAGTTTTGTGGATTATTTTTTCTGTCATATTGCATACTTTCGTTTCTGCTTTTCTGCATGGCTTCAAACAAGTCAGGTATAATTCTTGTCTCTGCCCTTCTGTGGCTAAGGCATGGTTTCCAGCAACTTTTTCAAAGACTTTTCCCTTTATATTTGGCTTTCTCAAGTTTGAGCACTATATACCTGTATATACATGCTTGTTCTTTTTATTTATCCTGCTATTGTTCTCTGGGCTCCTGGGATGTATTGTTTTGTAGCTGACATTAATGTGGGAGAAATTCTTAATCATTATTGCTACAGATATTGCTACATCTGTTTTAAACTTTCTGGAATTTCGTTATTTGAAAACATATATTCATTTATTTGAAAGAATGACGAGAGAGAGACAGAGAAATAGGGTGAAAGAAGCAGCAATCTTTCATCTGCTGTTTCATTGCTTTGTTTCAACAGGTAGGAATGAACCAGGCCAAAGCTGGAAGCCAGGAGCTTTGGGTATCCCAGGGAAATTGCAGATTATTTCTAACCTTGTAGAAAATGTGGCATTTTTAGTTAAAGAGTGGGTCGAATATAGTGAGTAAAAGCATTGGCAGCCAATAGGTTGTGGGGGAATGGAAAGGATTTACTACAGTTCTACCTTTGGGTCTCAGTCTTTTGATGAATATTTTCCCTTGGACACTGAATTTTTCTGGCACCGCTCAGCTTTTTTTCCTCCCTTTTGGCAGACATTAGAGATGAAGAAATGTGGAATGTGGCATTTTTTTTCCCCTAACTGAAATGTTGCAGGGAGTTGAAAATATTATTGGGTATTTCCCTTTTACATGAGAGCGGTTAGAGCTGGCCAGAGAAGGAGACTTTTCTTCCCCTGATCAGTTAAGCTTTAATAAAACTCCATATTAATTTCTCCTGAGCATAGGCCTTGTTGAGAAGGAAATATTCTGCACTATTCAGAACCATTCATTCATGGAAACATGAGGAATATTTTTTCAGATATCCATTGTGTGTTATGGGTAATGTTTTTGGAGATTCACCACACAGTTTTACATGATTTCCAATGGCTGAGTGTCACCAGTAATTTGAATGGTTGATATTGAACCTCCAACAATCGTCCATGACAATTCAAGGTTGCCGACACAGCACTGTTAGAGATTTCTGCCCAGGAAGATGTAGATTTTTGCCTGCCTGTTTGCTGCTCCAATTTGGAGTCAATTTTTTTTTCTATTTCCTTCCATTTCTGATAGATCTAAGATCTAGCTCTTTTTTTTTAAGATTTATTCATTTTTATTACAAAGTCAGATATACAGAGAGGAGGAAAGATAGAGAGGACGATCTTCCGTCCAATGGTTCACTCCCCAAGCGACTGCAACGGCCAGTGCTGTGCCGATCCGAAGCCAGGAACCAGGAACCTCTTCCGGGTCTCCCACGCGGGTGCAGTGTCCCAATGCATTGGGCCGTCCTCAACTGCTTTTCCAGGCCACAAGCAGGGAGCTGGATGGGAAGTGGAGCTGCCGGGATTAGAACCGGCGCCCATATGGGATCCCGGGGAGTTCAAGGCGAGGACTTTAGCCGCTAGGCCACGGTGCCGGGCCCTAAGATCTAGTTCTATTGAGCTTTTAAATTCTGAGCTCTACATGCTGGACTGGCCTGATTTTTTTCTTATTTATTCTATTTAACCTAACAGGTTGAAAAACCCAAACACTTATTTTCATATCTTTCTAATGGGAAAATATTTGTAGACAGAGTACATCATTTTTTCCAGGGACAATGTGCTACCTGGAGACCCATGAGACAGTAACGTCTTATGATTATTGTTATGTTTACAGGCAAATAATCCAGGATTGAATTTTTAAAAATAAATGTTTCAAACTGTTTTTTTGTTTTTCTGCTTTCAAATTTGTAAAATACCTTAAGTTTTGAGAAGCAGGGAGACTTTTTTTTCCCTAGGAGTTCAAACACTAACTCAGGTGCTCGTATTTTGAATCAGAATATCTGGGTTTGGTTACTGGCTGCACATCCTAACTTCAGCTTTCAGCTTGTGCCCACATATTTGATTCCTGCCCCTACATGGAAGACAAACACTGAATTCCCCGTTTCTGCTTTGACCCTGGACCAGCCCTGGCTTTTTCAGGCATCGAGGCCTGGAATGGAAACATGCTGAGTTTCTTTTTCTATCATATTTGTTTCTTAAAAACAAAACAAAACTGGAAAATACACGTATATGTTTTCTTAAAAAAAATGTTATTATGTGATCTTAAAGAACTTTAAAAAATCTGTTTGCTACTTCACAGGTTTCCATATGCCTACCTTGTCTAACCACTGCAATCTATAAAACTGCATGTGTATTCTAACTTTTTTTAAGATTTATTTATTTTTTTATTGGAAAGTCAGACTTACAAAGAGGAGAGAAAGAAAGATCTCTCCACTAATTCATTGCCCAAGTGGCTTCCTAGCTGATCTGGAGCTAGGATCCACAAGGTTCTTCTGGGTCTCCCATGTGGGTGCAGGGTCCCAAGGCTTTGGACCATCTTCTACTGCTTCCCAAGGCCATAAGTAGGGAGCTGGATGGGAAGTAGGGCAATCATTATGCAAACTGGTACCCATACAGAATCCCAACGCATGTAAGGTGAGGACTTTAGCCACTAGGCTACTGCATCCATCCAGAGTTCTAATTTTTATGACATGATTTATGATTTGCTGACAATGTACAATTCTACTAGTTCAAGATACCTAATTTTCTAATACATTTTATTGCTGTAACTCTGTTTTCCTATTAATAAACTAACGATTCATTATTAAATTTTATATAAAGATCTGACATCACATTGTTCGTAACATTAGATAGATGAGAATTTCATTGATTCAAAAATAAATACATAAGTTGTGTTGGTTAATTTTTATTATTCTTTACTTACTGATCAGCTTAGAAATGCCTTTGTGATTGTCCATGTTCTGATATCTAATACCCAGAAAGTTAGGGCTAAATCAGGACTTCCATGTTTTAAATTATTGTTCATTACTTGATATAAATGAAATAATGTATGTTAAAAAAGCAAAGTTGGTGTTGGTTGGAGTTAAGTCTTATGTTGGAATGAATCTCGGTTGGTGAGTGGCATAACACAGTTGATATTGTTCCTTTACTCATGACAGGGAATCTCAATTAAAGCATTTTTCTACCTATGACACAAATTGAAAAAGCAAACAACCGTGCTGTAGTCTTTAAGTATCTAGGGTCAAATTGCTCATTGCATGCAAAGTAAATTATTTCTGATGTACTAGGATAGATTTTCAATAAAATTTGCTGATTGATTATAAGACAATTTTCAGTTGGCTTTTATTCTAAGAGACATTTGACCAACTGAAAAAGTCAGTACATTGACATTTTGAATCAACTGCCCCAAGTGAATATCTAACAAAATTAGCCAAAGAAATTTTCTGAATTCCAAAGGAATTTGAATTGGAATCACTTCTTGTTCACTTCCTCTTCCTGCCCCCCACTTCTCCACCAGGAGAGTTAGCTTTGCGTACACTATGACAACTACTTTGCAAAGAGATTACATCAATACGTATAAGTAAACATGTATGTAAATACATTCATCTAGAGGAACTGTATAATGGAGAATGGCATACCAAGAAGTGAAGATACATGGCAATATGCGTCTCTACTTCCAGGTAAAAGTTGGACTCCCAAAGAAACCGTTAAATTTATCTTGACAGTAAGATACTGCACTTTCTACCATTGTTATATCTACATTATCAGGACACACTTAAATAACAAAATGAAGGACTTGTGACTATTGTTGAAGGACTAAACTATTTAATAATATGGGGAAATCAGTGGGAGAGACGAGAATGAGGAAGGGGGAATAGGAAATCCCTAAACTTATGGAACTGAAGCAGAAAAAATACAACAAAGAGAAAAAGAAAGAAAAAATAGGCAACATATTGCTTCAATCTATGTCATTTTATTCAGCTATTATACGTGTAAAGACTGGAAAGCGTTTACTAAATTGTTATGAAGTTCATTAAAAAGGAGATTAGCAATAAAAGCAGGAGAAAAGCTGAGACAGTGTAAGAGACCTAAAACTACTGTGTTCCCAGCTCAGCCATCCTCAAAATAGGCTCAGGTCTGATTAGGCTGACCAGCTCTGTCAGTTTGCCAAAGTATAAAACTTTTCCACAGGTGTAGGACTTTCTAGCCAAAAGGTTGAGAAAACTCTAGGAAATCTTGATTCATTAGCCATCTTAAATTCTATCCTCAAAGATAGAGATCTAAATTTGCTCATAATATTTCATTTGACTGTTGCATTACTCTTACTCCAAAAATTTAATAATAGGAGTAAAAAATAATAAACAGACTAACAGAACTGAAGGATTTAGGGAGTCAGATTGAATTTATTAAGACTTATACTTGATTCCTAACAGTATTCACTATAAACTCAAAAGAAATGACAAATTTGGGTAACTCCTAAGGATGGATGAAATTCAAAGTACTTGGGGTAAAAACATATATATTTAAAATGAGGGGTATTCTTACTTTTCAAATGGAAAAAAATTTGAAGGCTGTATGGGCAGATATAGTAGGAAAAACAAACAAAAAAACACTGGAGAGTCCGGCGCGATAGTGTAGTGGTTAAGGTCCTTGCCTTGAAGGTGCCGGGATCCCATATGGGTGCCAGTTCCAATCCCGCAGCCCCGCTTCCCATCCAGCTCCCTGCCTGTGATCTGGGAAAGCAGTCCAGGACGGCCCAAAGCTTTGGGATCCTGCACCCACGTGGGAGACCTGGAAGAAGCTCTTGGCTTTTGGCTTCAGATTGGCTCAGCTCCAGCTGTTACAGTCGCTTGGGGAGTGAATCATCAGACAGAAGATCTTCCTCTCTGTCTCTCCTCCTCTGTGTATATCTGGCTGTAATAAAATGAATAAATCTTAAAAAAAAAAAAAACTAAAAAAAAAAAAACCGCTGGAGACAAAACAACAACAAAAACAACAACAACAAAAACAACAACAACAAAAAGAAAAACACAGGAGACCAAGAGAAGAATCAGCTGGAGCTTAGAAAGGAAGTAGAATTATACTAAGATAAAAAATACGTAACTCAAAAAATATTTACGAGTCAATCATCCACTGCTAAAATTTTAATAATGATCATTGGCACTATCACTACTCTGTTTCTAGTCTGCCTTTGACTCTCCTTTTATTTCATAATCCCAACTCTGATGTCACTGATCCACGTTTAGTAGCTTGATTGTGTCATTATTTAACCCTCTCAATAAGCAGTGCATAAACAGACATAAACTCCTTGTCTAATACAGTATATAATCTAGGGTGAAGGGGAGACACAGGCAATCCACAAAGGATATTGGGAACATTTACAGTGAATTAGAAGTTAGAATTGCTTTAGAGGAAAGAAAGAACAGGGACAGGCAGTCGGATACAACACTATTGCATGCTTTTGAAGATATTCCAGAGGAAGCCAAATTTAGTGGCAAGCATATAAACAGGATGCATTAAAAATCAGTATGAACTAGCTGGATATTATCTGAACATATGCTTTTTGTAACCCAGCAAATAGTCAAAGGAGTTTTTCCTCTAAACCAATAAATATTAAAGACTTGAAAAAGTTTAAAAAGGCTGACAGGAAAAGGATCAAGTTTCATAAGACTTGTAGGACTATATCACTGCTCTTTTATTTCATTTTTCTTTTTTTTTTTTTTTTCTGAAAGTGAACCAGAGAAATACTAGAATATTTACTGTGCCTAGACCCTCAGGCACTGTATTTCATAAAGAGATGTCTATGAGTAAACCAAAACACAGCACATAAACTAGTGTTTTTTTTTTTTTGACACAATTCATCTCATACTTTGTTTTAGCAGAAACTAGCCTTCCTTTAAACCACTTTAGACAAGTTTAAAGCCTGATGCATTAAAGTGCATTGGATATAAAAGCCTCTATTTAAAATGGTACATTTCAATGTTTTGTGATATTTCCATGAAATTTATTTATCAGAGAGGTGAATAGGCCTTGCATCAGTAACTCCAGGCTTTCCTACATTGCTAAAATTACTGGCAAACACAGTATTTTAAATGAGAAAACTAATGTTTCTGCATTTCAGACATGTAGCCCTACAGCAATATCTTTCTTTCAAATATGGAAAGTGTTCCTATCTACTAGGAGAGGCATTCCAGTTACTTCTTTGCAGTTAAGGTACATTACTTTTTTGCTAGATTTAATAGATATTAATATTTACCACAGTTACTATAGCATAAAACCATTTGCTACCATTTTAAAAATACATAGAATATTTGCTTTTTGTGATTTTGATTACTGACTTGCATGAGTCTATAGTACAAGGATAAAAGAAGATATGATGCATAAAACATAAAATTCATATGATATAAATTACAACATGATTTCAAATTAACTTATTGTATAGGATAATTCCAAGGATTGATTATGTTGTAATTATCGATAAACGGTCTTGGCTATAAAAACTTTTGATTCTTGGAAATCAACAGAATCTTCTCAGAAAATATATTCTTATGCCTCTTTCTTCAGGAGCATGAATCAGAGGTTCTGTCTATTGGATTCTCTATATCAGAGTTTGCTTTGCAATTGAAAACTTCAGGACGCCTTTGGTACTGAAGTGTATGGTTTGAGATTTTAATATTATTTGGTGTTTTTTTTTTGTCATTTTGAGTTGACTGAATTGTGACATCTGAAAGGACTGATCTGAGGTTGTCCCAACTTAAGTTTTCTTGCAGAACTAAAGCACTTAGTAAAACTATTATGTTGATTTGACCACTGATTCTTTTCATAAAGTTGACCTGTGGATTTGTCTTGCACATCCCTAAATCTCACGTCTTAGTTAATAAGATAAAAAGAAAGAATAAGCTCAAAGAAGCTAAATTACTGTAATACACTTATTTTACAATTGTTTCCTAGATAAATACATATGATTTCTTAAATTTCTTTCAAAATTGAAGAACTTTTAAAATTTGTGGACACTGAGCACATTCAGTAACACTTTACTATATAGAGACATTGAGGCATTTGCTACATGGTGACATACATGCAAATAGCAAAAATATGTTTTAATAGTTACATGTTAATATACCTAATATGCTTATGTACTTTCTTTTGCAGTAATCTAGGTTGTCTGTGAACCACTAGACTAATTAGAAAAACTTAGAAAGAACATGAGCTCAGACACAAAAAGGTGAAATACCATATTTAAAACAGATACAAAACAGATAGGGCTCCCATCCACTGGTTCACTCCTCAGATACACACAATGGCTGTTAGACTGGGATGGAAGCTGCAAGTCAGGCACTCAGTCTAGGTCTTCCGTGTGAGTGGCAGGGATTCGGTTACATTTGTCATCACTATTGATTTTCTGGATTCATAAATTGGAACCAGAAACTGAACCCAATATTCCAATATTGGAGGTTGATACCTTAGTCATTAGTGAAAACACGAAAGCCAACATGAAGCATCCTTAACTGGAAAGAAATTGCTATTCAGCCTGAGTAATAACTGAACACGCATGTCAGTATAAGTTTTAAATTACACCTATCTCACTCATAGGTGTACTTGGTTAGAAATGTAACATGTACCCAGAATTTACATAATATTCATTCTTTTCATTAAAAGATGTGTATTTTTAATATAAAGTGGATAAATTTTATCTATTTCAAAATGCTGATTTAGAGTAGCAGTGCACATACTTATACATGTATATACACAATGTAGACATACAGAATGATACATATTATTAAGTAAATACACATTATATAAATTATAAATATAATTACAGTGTGTCATATGCTCTAGTAGATGTATGTACTCAAATGACATTTATGGTTACTCAAAATATGGATTATAGACAGAGTCTAAAAAGAAAGACTTTTTCTAAGGGGTTTCTAAACAGAAACAATTGGTTCAAAATCAATTCAAGGAAGACACACAAAGCATTTTGAAAAATGAAATAATGGGGGAATAGAGAATACTACAGTTTGAAGAACACAATATCCTTGGTTGCAGTTTCTGAGTGACTGGAAATTTGTGTACTAGTAGTGCTTATTTAAAGATGACTTTGAAGACTAGGAGTAGACACAGAGTCAGTGGAGGAAGTGGCTTTGAGGAAAAGTGAACATAAAACTAATGACATGTAAATGTTTCCACCCAATGTCCTCAGAATGCATAGGCAGCTAAGGATGTCTGCCTTTGGGTGCAAATGCATGTCTGTGATTTATTTCTATTTAACTTTGCTTATGGATGTGGGAGACATGGTTGCTATCAAGCAAGTCAACTGGTATACCTCAGGGTTTGAAATTGTAACATTTCTTAAGTTTAGATATTTTATTTCTCTATATGGCAATGGGACTATAAGAGATAGTTTACATGCTTGTCATTCTTAATACCATGACAACCAAGGCTTGGTCAGCACAAAGCCAGGGGTCAGGAAATCCACAGTAGTCACCAACATGGGTGACGTCTAGCTTACAAGCAGCTTTTCCCAAGAGCTGAATTTCAAAAGGAGAAGCCAAGACATAAATCAGTACATTGATATAAAATTCTGGCATCCCGCTTTGCCAAACAAAGTCCCTGAAATTCTAATGCTCACCAAGACCTTTAGTTAAGAGGAATATTCTATGCTCAGAATAGGATACAACTGTTTCATCTGGTTTGTTAGTTGACTATTGATGAAATTGTATCAATATCATTTCTCCACACTGTCTAGTATGATTATATAGTTTCGTGTCACAAACTTACATGATTTGGGGATTCTATATTTCTTTCTCTCTTTTTAAAAAAACTCTGGTTAGGTTTTTGTTTTGTTTTGTTTTTGTCCTGTTTATAACTTTACAGTTCATGACATGAATTGCAGGCTATCCTTGTTGACTAATGTGTCATTTTGTTAAATACTTATCTATCAAACAGGCATCAGATCTAAGTTAGCTTTTGCTGGTAAATTATTGAACTCTAATAGTGGATTTTTTTAAAAGATGAGTGTTAAAAAAAAAGCTTAAGTGGCATCAACTATACATTTCTATCATTATTGCTGCTTATTTTTATACAAAAATTTTAAAAAATTCTTGCATTATTATAGGCTTCTTAATTTTTACAAATTTCAGTAATAAACTTGCACAAGTTCCTGCTTACTCTTTTTAAATGTCATCTTATTTATATAAGAACAACAAATTTCACATAGTTCACAATACAGATATGGGAGCATAGTGATATTTCTGATTCTATGTGCCCAATTGTCAATGTTCCTCATCCACACACTTCCTTCTTGATTTCTTTATTTTATAATGACGTAAATTCAGTTGACTTTACAATCGGATGCTTTATGCTCCATTAGGTAAGAAATTCAAAAAACATGGTTATTCAACAGTATATCACAGGAAATGGGAAAAAATATGGTGTTGTCTTTTCTTGGGACTGGTTTATTTCACTATGCATAATAATTTCTAGCTGCATTGATTTTGTTGAGAAAGGCAGTTTCTTCTTTTTCCTTGCTGAAAAATATTCCATTTTATATATATATATTATATATATAATATATATATATATATATATATATATATATTATATATATATTACATTTTCTTTATTCCATCATCACTTTGTGGGCATTTGAGTTGAACCGATATCTTAGCTATGTTAATTGAGCATGTATAAACATGGGAGGAGATAACCCTCTCATATTTCAATTTCATTTTGTTTGGATAATTTCTATGAATGAAATGGCTGGCTCATATGGAAGATTTATGTTCAGATTTCAAAAAATCTCATACTGTTTTCTGGAATGATTGTTCTAGCTTATAGTCATACCAATAGTGGATTACAATACCTTCTCCCCACCCTCCAATATCCTTTCCAATGTTTAATGTTTTCTGATCTCTGTATGGTAATCAGTCTAGATGGGGTAAGGTATAACTTCTTTGTGATTTTTATTTATATTTTGCCAGTGGATAGTGATCCTGAGCATTTTTTCACATTTCTGTTGAAATTTGAGGTCAGGACCACCAAATGGGGAGTGATCCAGCAGATGAGAGATATCTATCTATGTCTTTCCCTCTCTCTTTAAATCTGCCTTTCAACTAACCATATATATAAACATTTAAATCCCAATTCAATTCTTTAGGTCAGAGCTCTCATAGTTCAATCACCTCCCTGAAGTTCCTTCTCTTAAACCCATCGTTTAGGCTTGCATGAAGTTGGAAGGACATGGATATTCAAACCATAGCATCACGTTCTGGTGTAGATGACAGCAATGAGAGTCATGTTATAAGAATTGAAGAAAAGGCAAGGCTTGAAGTCAGTGGCAAAGAACTTGTCTCAATTGTGTTTATATCCTAATATTGAATGCAAGGTACAATTTAGGTACAATGAAATTGCATTGTTTAGCTGAGGATATCTCAAAGCAAAGCACTGAATGAGTTGTTTGAGTTCCTTCTGATTGCTTATGCTGAAAAGTGAAGGAAGACATATTCATTAAAAATGGAGTTCTTAAGTAAAATGAAAGCAAAAATTGAAGATGTCCAAAGTTCTCAGCCTGCCTATAAGGAAAAAAATTGTGAAAGAATTTGGAAGATAGCACTAAGGATATTCTTTGATAAATGTGTTCTGGGTTTAGAAATACAGACTTGCGCGATCATCTCAACAAGAGTTAAGAGTAGAGTTATGATTATGATGGCAGAAATACAGTCGAGACTTAAATGGATAAAGTGCGACAAAATATAGGCAGAGTATTATACAGTTTATATCCTATAGGACCATATTTTGGAACGATTAAGCTTTGTATATACTGTTCTTCAGGATGAGTGAAAACAGATCTGGAGAATGATTTACAACCCCACCACAGCTCAAAGTGCTTGAATTTAGAGTGAGGGATGTTACCACATTAGTTTCAAAAATGTGACTGGCACTCAGCAGATCCATGGGCTTTGAGCTGTCAGAGCAGGGGCAAACAACTACTGAAACAGAAATAAAATCCAGGACCATAGCCCTGTGAGTCCTGTGGAAGCCATTCCTGATTGCATATGGGAGACAGGAAATCAAACCAAAGATTATTCTTGAAACTCAAGATCCAATATAACTTGCCTTTTTAAGTGTATTAAGGCTGCTTTCCACAGTCCTCTTAGAAGACCCCAAAGTGAAGTGAAGGAGGCCCTGCAGAAGACCACTGAGAAAGGAGACAATCAGCAGTCAACCAACCAATCCATTTATTGAGTATAATAGTGAAGCTTTTATACTGGGTGATAAACAGGAAGCCCAAAGCATTGGTTCCCCCATCCCTCACAGACACAAATCAACTTAAAGGTCTCTAGCTAAAGTCAGCTCTTTCTTCTCAATATGTCTATTTCACTTTGTCCATGATATTTTATAGTAATTCTTAATTTTGAAATTGAGAACCTGAAAATCCTCAGACATATTTGTGGTTAAGGAAGCTGAGATCTAGTAGTAAAATGGTCAAAGAGGCAGCCAAATTGTCCAAATGACAAAATAAAACAAGTGTTGATGTGGCTGTGGAAAAAGGGAATACTAACGTACTATTTAGTGAAAATGTAAAGCAGTTAGCAATCATGGAAAACAATAAGGAAGTTCCTCAGAAAACTAGAACCAGAACAAATACACAATTCAAAAATTCCATTTTTGTGTATATATCTTAGATAAAGTTTACTTGTTGAAGAGACATTTGTATGCCCATATTTGTTGCCGTAATATGCACAAAAGTCAGGAAATTGAAACAGCTTAAATGTCAAATTACTGATGAACAAATAAAGAAATGCAATACATACATACAAGAGAATATTACTCAGACACAGAAACTGAAATACTACCTTTCCCCACACTATGAATCCAACTGGGGGAGTGGATGGATTCTCTTGGCCCTCATGTTGGGTAGAATAAGCAAAGAAAGCCATGTATTCATGATGTCAATCAAATATACACTTTGAAAAAATGGATGATCTCTTGTAAGTTAAAAGTATAATGGTGTTTACAAAAGGTTGGGGGAGTGAAGTGGGGAAGGAGAGAAGAAGTGAGATGGTTCTATTAATCCTAAATTGTAGCTAGATAGAAGAAAGAAATTCTGGAGTTCTATTGTACAGTTGGGTTACTATATACAATATTAATGTAGCACATATTTTCCCAAAGCAAAAATCAGAAAATTGGATCTTAAATGTATTCATTACAAAGAAATGTTAAATGTTTGAGATTAAATATATTTCACATGATTGTAACTTATGCAATACATAAGCAATAAAACATAATATAGCACTTCATGAATATGAAAATTTTAAAATAAAATAAAGCATGTTTCAAATGTATTAGTCTAGGAAAATGTAAAAGTATAATTGATCAGTCACAATTCATTGTAGTCACAATTTATGCTCATATTTTGGATAATTGACAAAGTTAATACGAGGAGAAAACAGTTCATTTATCTGAAAAGGTAAACAACATATTTATCAGTAAATACTTTGCTAGCAAGAGGAGATGGTATTAAAGTTTTCTGTATTTGTCATTTATAAAATATGTAAATTAAGGAATGTATCTTTCAAAATTGATCCCTTAAATGGCTGACATAGCCAAGGATTATTAAATATATTCAACAAACATATTAATGGGTAAACTATTTGATTTGTTTCAGGAAGAAAATGAATTTACAAAGCATAATTGCAAAGGCAATTTGGTAGAGGTCATGGAGTGTGATTCAGGCAATCCTTTATGTTTTCATCTCCCATGGTCTACACTTGAAGTATACTCATATTCTACGATGAGTCATGGATCTCATGACAGGCACTTAACAAATACTTGATGAATGAATAAAGAAACCATATCAAATTTTCTAGAAGATAATAATACAAGAATCATGTAGAAATAGAGCTAGACTAGTTGAGCACCCTGGAGAAGTGAATATTCTGAATATTTCTGAATTGGACTAGTTCTTTTCTGTTTTGACATTTTTCTACTTTGACTTCCAGGCCAAGGTAATATTGTAGTGCAGGAGTCCAACAAGAAAAATAGCATTTTCAAATTATCTTGAAGTGGGTAGTGCTGTGTTAATTGTAGGCAAAGCGGTTGCTAGATGCACTGGCATGCCAAGTGGGCACTGGTTTGGATTTGGGCTGTACCAGTTCTGATCCAGCTCCTTAGTAACCTGCCTGGAAAAGCAGCAGCAGATGGCCCAAATACTTAGATCTTCTGCATTTGCTTGAGGAATATGGGAGAGGTTTTTGGCTACAAGCTTTGGCCTGGCCCAGCCTTAGCTGTTGGGACCATTTTTGAGGAACATCATTAGTGATGAATCTCGATTACTTAAGAAAATAATGTTAATGGGGTTAATAAATGATTATTGTAATGGTCAAAACCACATTCAGATTGAGCTTTGCCTTCTCAGATGAGGAAGAATAAAGCTTTCTTTTAAAAAAAAAATCCTGACCCCACAGTCCTTTTTCCAGTAGACTTTATTCTTGAGCTACTTGGGCAAACCTTGGGCGAATCTCACTCAAAGCAACAAGAGGAGAGGAGCTAGTATAGATGTAGAAAGAACAGTTGAACCAGAAAGAAGGCTTGCATGAGCCACTCCTATTGTTCTTGCCCTTGACTCCCAAAAGTGGAAAACCTGTTAGGTAACAGCTTTTAGCCTAATTTTTCATCACTTTGAAATTTGGCATGCATGCTACCCTACTGTTCAGGCTTGTCTGACACTGACATTATTGGCTTGCCTCATTAATTTTTTTTCCTGGTTTTGATTCTTACTATGTCTTCATGACTCACTGTCCAATGACTAATTTAATAAATAAATTACATTCACAGTTTTGATTGGCAGGCAGCTAAAATAATAGTATTACTGTATACTGAAATGCAAGAAAAATAAATATTTTTGAGTTAGCATTTTTTATTTTCTTTTTCTTTTTGGTACTAATTAAGACATTCATTTAAGAAGATAATTGTATTTTTGTCTTGGGATTGTATTATACTGTATGATTGCCAGAGGGGGCAAGAGTTGGAGAAGTAGAACACTATTTCCTGTAAAGACAACTGATATTAGATGCTTGATAGAAATATCATAATTTGAAATTACAAAATGATTTTTACATTAACCACTGAAACCTATCTACTTTTTAGAGAAGACAGTGCCCACCTTTCAATATTTCACCATTGAAAAATTTGATGAAAAATTGAGTGAATAAGTTTTAAAAGATACAAATGCATTGAAAATAGTGAAAATAGCAACATGTTTAGGACACAGAAAAGAAAACCAAAGATTGATGATTGACTGCGTTAATAATTATTTATTTCAAAATATGCTTGATATATATAAGCTGCTGAGTACTCATGTGGGAAGTAGGATTAAATCATATTTAATTCTTGCATTAAAGGAAGTCATGGCTTACCAAACTAGTGAATGAATTTATAAGTAGAAAAATGCTTTCAGAAGTAAATTTACAAGTGGGTTCAGAAGGTTGACTGAGTGCTCATTTTGATTCCAAAGGTAAAATAATCCCAAGCCAATTATCAGATATACAAGTGAAAATGTTTTCTTCTAGCTTTTTAAATTTTTTTCAGTTTTTCTCATAGAAATATTCCACATCTTTGGTTAGGCTTATTCTGAGATACTTAAGGCACTCCTCTACTACTTTCAAAAGGATTGTTTTGACTTCGTTTTTTGCCCTGGGGTTATTTTTGTGTACTAGGGCCATGAATTTATGTTCCAGGTTATGTTCCCCTTCGTACCCGACCTCATTGCCAAGTTCTTTCATACGTTCTGCTAGACTTTTTATAGACTCATGCCCTCTGCAAACAGAGACAATTTGACTCCCTCTTTTCCAATGTGAATTCCTTTAATTTCTTTTTCTTGCCTACTAGCTCTAGCGAGAACTTTCAGTAACAAGTTGTGATACTGGACATCCTTATCTCCTTATCTCAGTGGTGATACTGGACATTTTTATCTCATTCCAGACCTTAGTGGGAAAGCTTCTGATCTTTCCCCATTTGTAATGCTGCTGGCATTGGGCTTTCATAAATTACTTTCATTTTGTTGTAGAATTCTCCTTTTTATGCCTATCTTGCTAAAGGTTTTTAGCATGAAGTGATGTTATATTTTATCAATGCTTTCTCTACATCCATATATAGGATTCTTAAAGATGGAGAAATTTACCATGTTCCTGGCTTGGTAGAATCAACATCATCAAAATGTTCATATTACTAAAATTAATACACAGATTAGATGCATTTTCTATCAAAATACCAACAACATTCTTCTCAGAAATAAAAAAGATTTAGAAAAGATCTTCCAGAGAAACACAAGAGACCATGAATAGCCAAAGTTGTCTTGAAGAATAAAAATCAGGATGGACTAATCACAACTCCAAAATCAAGACGTACTACAAGGCAGAGGTGATCTAAACAGTCTGTTGTTGCTACAGAAACAGAAATGATTGTCAATGGAACAGAATAGAAACCCTGGAAGAGAGCCCACACAGGTACAACCACCTAATCTTTGACATGAGAATGGAAAATAACCCAGGGAGAAAGGTTGGTCTCTTTGAGAAATGTTGTTGGGACAATTGGATATCAGCCTGCAGAGGTAAAAATCAGAACTCCCTAGGGCTCGGCAGCGTGGTCTGGTGGCTGAGGTCCTCGCCTTGATCCCATATGGCCGCTGGTTCTAATCCCGGCAGCTCCACTTCCTCTCTATCTCTCCTCCTCTCGGTATATCTGACTTTGTAATAAAAATAAAATAAATCTTAAAAAAAAAATCAGAACTCCCTCCTTCCACCCATATCTGTCATCTTATACAAAACTCAGCTCTAAATGGGTCAAAAAACTAAATGTATGCCTAGAGACCATCACACTTTCGTAGGGAGCACTCTTCAAGATGTAAGCATTGGGAAAGACTTTTTAGGCAGTTAAAATCAAAATAAACAAATGGGACTACATAAAACTAAAAAGCTTCTGTTCAGAAAAGGAAATGACCAACAAAGTGAAGAAACAGCCAACAGAATGGGAGAAAACCTTTGCAGAAATACAAGAACAAAACAAACTGCCCTGTGAAGAAACGACAAAGGGAATGAACAGGTATTTGACAAAACAGCAAATTCAATGGCTCATAGACAAATGTAAAAATGCTAAGGTTCCCTAGCTATCTGGGAACTACAAATGAAAAACTTTTAGGTTTCACCTAACTCCACTGAGACTGGCATATATTCAGTGATCTATTGGCAACACCTGCTGTTGACGATGTAGGAAGAAAGGTACCCTATTCCAGTGTTGGTGGAAGTATAGGTTAGCACAGCCACTATGAAAGTCAGTGTGGAGAGACAACTTAAAATTGATCTACCGGAGAGAAAGCCAAGATGGCCAACATAGGAGGATGGATGTGAGGGAGATCGCAGCGAGAAAGGGATAGAATGCGACAAAAGTGTTAGTGGAGCAGCAAAGAGCTGCGGGGAGAGGTGTGTGAAGTTCTCTGGACAGTGTGGAGCAAAAAAGATCCACACAACTTGGAAGAGCAACCAGAAAAAAACAAAACAAAAGGCAGGGAAGACGGTGTCCCGCTCCAGACCTGCTGAGTCACGTTTAAGGGCAGCCAACAGGAGACGCAGCTGACAGGAAATGCAGCTGACCCAGATGATAAGGAAGCTTGGAGGGATCATCACTGGCAAAGGTCCTCACCAGTGGCAGAGGCAGACTGCAAGAACCTGAGGTTTGGCTGAGCCGGGTAGGGGCAGCAGTGGGTCAGCAGCTCCCGGAGCTCACCCTCCAGGGGCATGCACAAAGCCCGAGCCTCCTTGGTGCTCCTCTCCCCACCCCTCCCTTTGGAGAACACTCAAACATCTCATATTCAACATACCGTATGATCCAGCAATAGCACTCCTAGGAATATCCAAAACACCTGTTACACCAGAAACCAACATGCACCCCTATGTTCATAGCAGCACAATCAGTTATTGCAAAAACATGGAAGCAACCAAAATGCCCATCAGCAGAAGACTGGATAAGAAAGCTATGGTTCATCTACTCGATGGAATATTACTCAGCTATTAAAAAAATGCAGTTCTTTGTGACCAAATAGGCCCAACTGGAAGCCATAATGCTAAGGGAAATGAACCAATCCCAAAAGGTTAGATACCACATGTTTGCCTTGATTTAAGATGAAATGACGTCAATATGAAAAATAGTACCTGTAGAATGTAATATTATCTCAACCTCAAACAGCCTATCTCACATGCAATCAGACATTGTGAAGTAACCAACGAACCAGCAATCAATGTGAGTCAGACTGCTTATGATCTACATCAAAGAATTGTAAAACCTAATGTACTTTTAATATCCTATGTTATTCCGTAATGGGGTGGAAGAGTGGAGAAATCTTCCATCACCCTAGAAGGTGTGAGGAAGACGTGAAATAATAATTACTCCTCACTAGGGTATTGAGGATTTCTCTGCACACCCCTCCTAAAACTGTTCTGCACCTAAACTGTTGACATATGTCTTGTTGGAGTTATAAGCCAGTCTAGACTACCAGAAAAAAAGCCAGGTTCAGCAAAATTATGCTTCAATGCTATAAAAGGCTAAAAATTATAATGAAAATAGGCACAAGAAAGCTGAACAGTAATCTATACCTATTTTAAGATGTATAGAACCCGTTGTATATAAACTAAACTTGAAATGTCAGTGAAGTAGACACAGGATGTGGTTCAGAACTTGGATTTATTTTTAACATATTGGTTACTCAATACTATGTCAATTAATTCCATAACATTATAAATTGTTGCTGATGTTATGTTGGGGCTTTTAATTGATCAGAATGATACTCTGCTGGCTCTACCTTCAGACCAGAGATGGTCTCCCTAAGAAGCCGTTGAACTTATCTGGTCAACAAGATGCTGGACTCTATGTTTGGTATATGCTTGCAATGAGGGAATCTCAACTGAACTTGAACTGTGGTTATGCAACAAGGTGGAGGAATCCACCATGGGGGGAGGGTTTGTGGAGGGGTGGGTAGAATCCTAGTGCCTATGAAACTGTGTCACATAATACAATGTAATTAACGAATAAATTAAAACAAATTAAAAAACGGTGTCACATAATACAATGTAATTAATAAATAAATTTTTTAAAAAGTGAAAAAAATGATCTACTATCACTTCTCAGCCTTTTGGCTAAGATCAAGTGAAAACTGATCTACCACATGAACCAGCAATTCTACTCCTAGTAATATATCCAAAAGATATGAAACCTGCATTAGAGAAAAAAAAGTCCACATTCCTATATTCAAAGTAACAAAATCCACATTAGCAAAGATATGGAAACAATCAAAGATATGGAAACAATCAAAGATATGGAAACAATCAAAAGAAAATTGGATAAAGTAATGGTCATACATCTACTCCATGGAATACTACTCAGCCATTAAAATGAATGTAATTCTAATATTTGTCACGAAGTGGTCCCTAACTGGAGACCATTATGCTCAGTGAAATAAGCTAGTCCCCAAAGAACACATATCACATATTTTCTCTTACATAGGAAAATTTTAATGTAACCTACAAGACAAGAAAAATATATAGATTTTAAATATATATATATACTTATATTCTTATAAATGAATGGTGTGTTGGAGACTAAAACACCGAGAAACCAAGGACTGCCATATGAAACTCTACACCTAATTAAAAGGAGGCCCCAAATAAAACTGCTAAATACACTTTGACAACAAAATACTAGATTCTCTACCATTCCATATACTTTCAACGTCATGGTATACATAAAGAGTAGAATGTTGGAGCTGTGGCTGCAGCTAAAGGAATATTCTGTTAGAAAATATGGGGGACAATGGGGAGGAGAGAGTTAGGAGGGAGTACAGGAAGAGAAAGGGGTAAGTGCTATACCTGGAAAATAAGGGAAAAAATGAAGGTCCTGACTCATAGCCTACTGGGTAAAGTCCCCACCTTGCACATGCCGGTTTCCCATATGGGTGCCGATTCTAGTTTCAGTGGCTCTGCTTCCTATCCAGCTCCCTGTTTGCTGCCTTGGAAAGCAAACAAGAATGGCCCAAAGCCTTGGGACCTGCTTCCGTGTGGGAGACTTGCAAGAGGTTCCTGGCTTCGGATTGGCATAGCTCCTCCAGTTGTTGCGGCCGCTTGGGGGGTGAATCAGGGGACAGAAGATCTTCCTCTCTGTCCTTCTTTCTCTCTGTATATCTAACGATGCAATAAAAATAATATAATAAATCTTTAAAAAGGGGGGGAATGGAAAAATAAAGTACAATGTTTTAAAAAATGAGAATGAAAAAAACACCCTGACATTTGTAACTAGACTGCTAGACGTTAGATGTCCTATTGACAGAACAGGATACTCGGGCCTCATTTCACCGGAAGTAAAATAATTTCCTGTGTATAATTTTTTCTGTTTAATGAGCCTGAGATTAAATTTCTTTATCTGTGGTCTAAATTATTGTAAGTGAAAGCTGGAAATCTCTTACTTGAAAACAGTTAGCAGGAGCCAATGAGCTATAATAACATGCAATTGAGATGCAGAAAACACATTGGATGAGCCATTAGATGCCACGTTCTGATTGCATAAATAATAAAGATTGTGTTTGCATTTAGTGTAACATTTAATTCCCTCTTTCTTTTATTTCTCTAAAACAAAATCTGAAAATGCAGCTTAGATAATTTTTAACCCTGTAAAGATTTGATCTTAACAACTGTCATTTGCTCTTAGAAGTAATGAGAATCTTATTAATATAAATGTTAGGAAGGAGGAAGAATATTTAGGATATATGTAAGATCTCGATGTAGAATTTATTCAATATGATTTGATTCTATAAGAATTTTGTTGCATGGTTTTAATTTTAACTTTTAACACCATTTGATGAAAATAATATTTTTGTAGAAGGAATAAGGGTCAGGTGCTGTTAACATGGAGGTTAAGTTGCTTCTCTGATTACATCTCCTATTAGCACCAGTTCATGTTCCAGCTGCCCCCCTGCAACCAGTTCAGCTCCTTACTAATGCACCTAGAAAAGCAGCAGCAGATAGTACAAGTGCTTGGATCCTTGCCACCCACAGTGGTTAAACTCATGATTGTTGTTGATCCAACAGATGGAAGACCTTTCTATCTCTTTTACTTCATCTTTTTAAATTAATGGACAAATCTTTTTTTAAAAAATCATGACAGCATACAATCTAAATTAAAATAAACCTACTCTTATCTGTTTTCTAGTATTTAGTACACATTTTTGAGTGTGGAACTCTAGATAGAGAGCTTCAAAAAGTAATGAATCTGGTGCGACTGGTGCTGTGGTGCAGTGAGTTAAGCTGCTAGCTTTAATGTCATATCCCATATGAGCACTGATTCAAGTTCTGGTTGCTCCACTTGCAGTCCAGCCACCCTGGTAATCAGTCTGGAAAGAAAGTGGAAGATGGCCCAAGTCCTTGGATTCCAGTCACTCATATGGGAGACCTGGATAGTGTTCCGGACTGCTGGCTTCACCTTGGCCCTGTCCGAGTGATTTCTGCCATTGGCAGAGTGAAGCAGTGAATGGAAGATCTCTCTTTCTCTCTCTTTCTCTCTCTCTCTCTCTCTCTTTTTCTCTCTCTCTGTAACTGCCTTAAAATAAATAAATTGTTTACGTAAATATAACTTTAAAAAAATAAGTAATGTACTTCTTTGAAAAAGAGTAAATCTGATTATATCCAATAAAAGTTTTTGAAAGTAATTCAAAGTAAAAATGTAACACATACAAAATAGTTATAATTTAAAATCATTATGTGTATATGATGCATGCTGGCCTGTTATTTATATTACTAAAACAAATTCATATAAGTCTCAAGAAATATTATTGTTAGATACTATTGCTATCTGCACTTTACAGAGGAAGAAACTAAAGCACTACTAATTTTTAAATAAGTGGAAACTTCATATTGCTGTTTTGCATGTTCTTGATGTGTTCCTGAGTATGAATGCATTGTTTTGCTTTATTTTGTGTTGATAGCTCTCTCAGAGAATGTTTATATTATTTCATTGATTTAGCTGATAGGTTTTTCTGAGACATTGTTATTTGTCACATGCCAATGGGAGGTGGCAGTAATATGGAAGAAATAACACAGAGACTGTCTTTGGAAAGGACAGTCAGGTAACTAGCAGTGTTTGAGATAAGCTAGTTAGGAGACTATGAATATTAACACAGGAGAGAGATGTCAGTGATTAGGATAACATGAGTGAGAGTGGCAATGCACAGATTTTTAAATGTCTATGTGTCAGAGAAGAAGTCTTTTCCTTTAAAAATATATATTTAAATATTTATTTTGAAAGTCAATTACTGAAAAAAGATACATACAAGGAGGGTGAGATTAAGAAAGAGAGAGAGAAGTGAGATAAAGAGAGAGAGAAAAACAGATACCATGCTTTGGCCAGAACCAAGGTAGAAACTAAGAACTTCATGAGGTTTCATGTGAGTTGCAGGTATCCAAGCAATATATGTCAAACCGAAAGCCAACACTATACCACTATATTGAATGGGGAAAGAATAGTTTCTTTTTCTTTTCTTTCCCTCATTGTTTCTATTCCTGGTTTTCTCATCATTGTAGTAGTCATCATCATCATCATCATCATCATCATCATCATCATCCACATCATCTCTCTCTCTTCCCCCATCTTTTCTCTCCCTCTGTCATTTTACTCTGATTTGTAACCACTAACCTCAACAACTTATCTTGAATGTTTCAAGAACTTTTTGTAAGAGAAACTCAGCATAGGCCAATAAACACTTAAGTAATAAAAACAAATCCCTCATTCTGACTAGAAAGCAATTTATACATATCCAGCACTACTTAATGTGAGATAAGTGAGATGAGTATATGTGAGATGAGTATGTTTCTCATAGTAAAATGTCTCAAGAAATTCATGATAAATTTTATTAAAGATACTTTATTTTGGTGCAACTTCTTAAAAATCCACACAACACCATCTCTGACAATACAAATTACCTGAGAACCTTTTCAAGATTTTGCACGGTAATATTCCTGGTAAGAGTTTTCCCAGTCATCTAGCCAACTGAATTTTATAATTGGCATAAGCAGAAATCTTTAGTGTAAAGTAGTATCACAACAAGACAATTAAGAATGGACTTCTACATTTCAGTTATAGGTTGCCTGGTCTCAGCGTACACTTGTATATCAGTGCATTTTCTAATGTATTTGAGCTTACCACATTCCCAAGATTTTAACACACTCCCTTAACAGTCACATTTGAATGAGTAAACAAGTGAATTTTCTAGAATTTTGCTTAGTACTTAAATCATTTGTCTTTCCTCTCACTCACAGTTATTTTGTAGGTTTTCTAAAGTCTCATGGCTTGAATTTATAATGTTCAGATGATATTTTATAGGAAATTTTAATCAAGCCAGTGAGGAAAGCACATTTATTTTTTTTTTACATATTTGTTTATTGGAATAGATAGGAAGAAAGGGAGAGAGAGAGAGAGAGAGAGAGAGCTCACATCTACAGCATCAGTTCTAAATATTTGCAATAGAGTGTAGCCTAGCTGAAGCTGAAAGCTATCAACACTATTAGTCTTTCATGTGGATGGCATGAACTGAACTGCTTTACTTTGGCTGTCTCCCAGGGTATGCAATACCAGGAAGCTAGAACAAGGAAAAGAGCCTGGACAGGAGACCATGCACTCTGATGCAGTATGCAAGAAAATTAAGCCCCAAAATCTTTCTTTACAGATAAAAAGCATGTTTTCATCTCTGTTCAAAATGAATTAAAATTTCAATCTAAAGAATTCTATGATTAGCATGTACAGATTTCACAATATACATGAGTTTTTAAAATTCTAATTTCACCTATAAAACTGGTTAAAGGCAAATAGCAATAAAATTCTAATTTCTGTGATCAGATCAAATATTTGAATATCGTTCTTTGTCTTTTTTTCACTAGCTTCAAAGGAGTTTGGGACTAGATGGAAAGGATTAATGAGATGAATTGTGTGAACTGGAATTTAGATTACCGTGACTTTTTAAAAACAGAGGTGCTAATATAATATACAGAAAAATATCTGTAAATGTAAAGTAATAGTAAATGTATTTATATTACATGAATGTAACCACAATATAATTCCTGTAAAATATCCAATTAAAGAGGTAATTGGAAAAAGGCCTCCTGTAATAAACCTACAGCCCCCTGTAAGGGTATCATACTTTACTTTTAATTTGATTGTGTAGAAGTAATGACATACACACATTAGCTAATAATGGAAATTCTTTGATTCATTTATATAAATCTATATGTTTCTCAATGGGACTCTCAGAAAAACACCATTATTATTTTATTAAATACTACTTTTGCCTACTTGCTCAACAAACAAATCTAATGGCATGAAAGAATTTAATTTCAGAGCTGAATGATAATTTGTTAGGCACTGTTAATTCACATAATTCAAAGTTAATTATGTTTGCAATATTAGGAATGTGATAATTTTGTTCTGTTGAGCTATGGTTTTCATGAAATTTTATATTCTGATTAAACAAATCTGATTGACAAGATACTTGTATATTGAATATTTCTAGGGGATGTTTTGTGTGTACATGTGTATGTCTAATCATAATCATATTTTAGACTAATTCAGTAACATTCATAGACTTTGCATTCATTTCAAAAAGGCTGTGATGCATTTTTCAGTAGGTGTTCTTTTTTTTCCATTGAAAGTGGTTTATTCTGTGATAAAAACTGAACAAGATCACTCCAACAGGTTGCATTATATCAAGAGAACATACGACATAACCAATCTTCATGCAAAGTACTAGAGCAATAGATGTATAGGTAAATATGTACATATGTATATATCTATATATCTGTATCTATGGCTATATCTATATTCATCCAGAGGAAATATGTAATGAAGGCAAGTATACTGTGAAGTGAAGATACATTTCAGTATCCATCTCTGCTCCTGAATGAAAATGGACTTCCATTGAAGCTGTTAAATATATTCTGGCAGTAAGGTTCTGGACTCTACCAGAACCTTCTGGACACTGGACTCTACCTCTGGACACTGTCATGCTACATTTACATAGTAAAATGACAGACTTGTGATTGTTTTTGATGGGCTTTACTATTCATGTAGGGGAAAATAGTGAAGGGAGGTGGAATGGAGAAGGTGTGTGGGGGAAATCCCTGAGCTTATGGAACTGTACACGGGGGGAAAAATTGCTCCAACAGGAGCGTAGTCTATAGAACCGTATAATGGCAAAGTGCACCCATTGCAGGTCAGAGAAATGTATGCCATCTTATTTTGATGCAACAACAACAAAAATCAGTAAAAGTTAATACTTGAGTCTATTTTCCACTGACAAATTCAATAGTGTCAGTTTCACACATAAATAACAGTATTTTCTGGATTCTAGAAATGTTTAATGTCATGGTATTTAGGATAAAGATACTTACAATATTATTTGTTTTCTTTAAAGGGATATGGTACAATAATTATGCTCCTATCATAACTTAGTTGTGTCTGGAGCAAAGTGATCATTTATCCGTAGTACAAGCTACATATATCATCTATATATCAAACTAAAATCTTTGTTTTTTTTCACTTAGCATTAAGATTTCTTGTTTGTAAGCCATACTATTCAGTGACCAATATGTCAATCCCTCACTGTAATTTAGAAAAAGGACATTTGTCCTTGTGGGTCTCAAACTGTTAGACCGTTACTTGTTTTTAAAAATTAAATATTGTAGAACCACCTGGATAGTTCAGGATCCAGCAGTTGGTTGAGTTGGTTAAGTAGGGAAACAGGGGGCTCCTACCTCTTGGGTTGTCACTTCAACTGGTGGGCATGAGAACCAGGACTGGGCAGGCATATCTAGACAGAGAGTGGCACCCTACAGTGCACATGTGGGCTGGCTATTGGGGCTGGTTGGAATAAACTATTCTTCAAGGTGCCTTGACACATATGAGTGCTGATTGGAATGTGGGACAGATTGGACCAGTCGGCTGTAGATACTGGCAAGCACAGGAACCAGGGCATGGGGTGGGCCTGGTGGGAGTTATTGTGGGTCACTTCTACTATGCTTCAGCTTCTGCTGGTTTACATGAAGGTCTGGTGTGTGGTGGGCAGGATCGGGTTGGGCTGCAACACACATTGGTTTGTGTAACAAACAGGGCTGGAGGCAGAATTGACCCAGCTATTGTAACTACCAGTGTGTGTAGGCTGATTTGGGCTAAGGACTGTTTCAGACCCTGTATTGGCATGCACACACAAGAATCAGATCTAAGATTACCTCAGATGAGGTTTCTTTGGTGATTCCCCTGCAACTGAACCTCTGGACTCAGAACCTCAACCATGGTGAGAATTGCAGGTTCCATGGTCTGATTCTGGAGTGCGTGTGTCAGAGCTGGGCCTCTTCACTGGCTTAGATGGAGCAGTGGATGGCATGTTTGGTTGCACATGGAGGATATGGAAGTACATTGGAGTCTGCAGAGGACACCATAACAGAGAATGGAGAACAGAATAGCTTGATCAACCAACTACCTCAGCCAAGTGTTGGCAGTGAATATCTGGACTCTAAGGTGGACTATGTCAACCAGCTGATCCTGGGGAGATTTCATTGTGCTTGGAGTGGTGAGACTGGCAGTAATTCAAAGCAGTTGAACTATGGAAACATCTTGAGCAGGACTGTCAGAGCATGCCACCCATCTGGGAAACTGGTATAGTTGCGAGACTGGGTGTGGCTTCTCCCCTTATCTCCTTCCTTCCCCCAGATACAGGAAGGAAAAAAAGAGAATGTGGAAATGGTGATCTCATCCACCTTCCTGTACCCCTTGATGTTGGCAACGCCCGCATCACCACGTACCCCGAGCCGAGCGGAGGGACTAGGGTTACAACACAGACAGCGCACAGAGGACAACACAACACAAGACGCAGTACACCGAATGCCAATCGATGATAGATTGATTGATTTTTATTGCAACTCCAGGCTTTCTTTTATACTCTGCTTAGCTTCTCCCAGTGTTTATCCAGTCCTCAAGTTGCCACCCTAAATCCCTTTAGTTTTATCCAATCCCTTGGCAGATAACTTGACAAATAGGAAGCAGGAACTTGCGGTTAAGCCAGTGGCTAGATGTATCAGGCCAAAATTGCCAATCCTGTTATGCTCTGAGAAACAAGCTAGGCTGTGGAGTTAATCCTTGGGAGACCGGGGCCTGCACCTTGACCCTTATCATTCTAATCAAAATTATCAAATGTAGAAATAGTTTTAAAAAGTGAAATACTGTAAAGTTATTAGGAAAATACTGTTTCAAATAAACTACATAAATAAAAATGTACTGCAAAACATGTGGGTTTTTGTTTCATAATATTGTATAAACGATAGACAAGTTTTAAGCAATGAAAGTGTGGGGAACGGTGCACTGGAGCCGCCCCCATGCGTATGAAAGGCCGTCACAAGATGGCGGCTAACCAAGGGCCAGGAGGTGGGATTGGTCCCACCAGTAGACAAACAGAAAGTCACAGGGATAGGCTGCTGCCCTCGCTGCCATCATGTCATTGCTAGTGGACTCACGGGAAAAAGTGATTGGTGGAGAGCTGTATATAAGCAGCCTGCTTTCGGCAATAAAGGGTTGTTCAGTTCCGGTTGCGTTTCCAGTTCCTGTTTTCCCAGACCCTTGAGAGTGTGCCTCATTATTTAGCATTGCTGCTGGTCAGCAACATGAAAGAAAGCACTGTTTCTTATAAAAACAAATAAGTAACAGCAGCTTTTACATTGCAATGTCTAGAATATATATAGCTGTAAATACGTTTTGTCCAGGAATGATTGCTGACACCAAGTCTTCAATAAGTGTATTCCTTGAACAGTGAAAGGGTTTATCAGTTTATAACTGAGTTGATTTTTCAGGGCCACTAGGAGAGTAAGTGAAGTGTAGACACTATTTTTTTATACAACAACATGTGATAAACTACAAAAACTAGGGCATCTGATGGACTTCATCATTGTTTGAAGGAGAGAAAATGACTCAGAAGAAACTGAAACACCTGAATGGGACTGTTCAAAGGTGTCATGTTTAAACTTGGTATTTACTATTATCACTCATTCCTTGATTGTTTTGTCAAATGCATGACACTTAGCACTAAGAGATTGGCCTTCAGTCCTATTCCCATGCTGGGAGGTGAGTGATTTTGATCATTGTCAATACACTTGGGGTGGTATGAACTCAGTGCAGCAAAAGGGCACAGTGCAGCTGAATAACAGACGTTTGCTTTTCAGAGGTTCACTGGCTTCACTTATTTCCTTCCTATTTTAGTCCCACTATCAAACCTCCTTTAAGTTCTGGGGAGCAGCCATTCCCCTGTTTTCAGCAGCATTCACTGCAGACGTGTTGCTATCTTGGAATAATTACCTCAAGTCTTGTGATGCCTGATGAATGGACCTTGATTTCAAGAATTCCATCTTTATGCTTTCTTTGCTGCTTTTGAAGACACCACATTTCAGTTCTTAGTAGGATTAGAATCCCATTATCTAAAAACAAACAAGTGAGGCTATAAATATGTGAGATAGTTAGTCTACAAGTACAGAACACCCTCCATGCTCCAGAGCCACAGAAGGCTGGAGAGATGTGCAGAACTGGAACTCAAAACCAGGCATTTCACTATGGGCAGTGCCCAGGGCAAAGTCTTAAGAGCTTGGCCAACGACACAATCTAGGAAAGCTTTAAACAGCAGTGAGAGGCTGAGATGAAGGTCCAGGTTCCTTTGTGCCCACTGTTAGATCTTTGAAGAAATAAAAAAGTGAATGAAATATCTATCTCCCTGACATTTAATAAAGGAAAATTAATTAATTAAATTTAAAAACTAATAGCAATGAAAGTTATTACTTTTTGATAAGTCATAATGGAGATACAAGAGGTTTAGATAATGGTTTTATTTCAGCTTTCAAAAAACATTGAGGACAGTACAACAAATCTATTTGAAAACACTATTACAAGACTTTGAAAATTTGATGACATATCACCAGGTTTAAGTGAGCAATGAAATACATTTTTTAAATATTTTGCATTCAGCATAGTTTTAAATTTACCAAACAAAAGTCATAGAGTTGTGCAGAGCTCCCAAATACCCCATATGAGACTTCTTTTTTAACTATATTTTTTAAGATTTATTTTTATTAGAAAGACAAATTTACCAAGAGGAGACATAGAGAGAAAGATCTTTCACTCAGTGGTTCACTCCATAAATGGCTGTAACTACTGGAACTGAGCCTATCTGAAGCCAGGAACCAGGAGCCTCCCCCAGGTCTCCGACATGCTTGCCTGGTCCCAAGGTCTTGGCTCATCCTCAATGATTTTGTCAGACAGTCATCAGCGAACTGGATTGGAAGTGGAGCAGCCACGATATGAACTGGTACCTGTATGGGATCCCAGCACATACAGAAGGAAAATTAGTTAAATGAGCCATCATGTCAGGCACTTTTAATATATTAGTGTTTTTCACAATGTATAAACTATACCCTGTATCCCCTATTTTTTGCTTCACAGAATATTTCCACTTACAGATTCCCTTTCCTCACAGCCTCTAGAAATCAACATTCTGTTCCCATATTGAACTATTGTTGACAATATCTTGGAGAACATACGGTATTTGTCTTTCTGTGTTTGATGTGTTTCACTTAAAATGATGTCATTTGTAGCAAAATGCAAAACAGATGGAGATAAGGCACTTTGTGATATGTTGACTATGAGAGGTAAATCAAACAAAAAGACCATCCTGGTTTATCATAGATCTAATATTTTGCATATTGTTTTCTTGATGCTTTCATAAAATTCAGAAAATTGATTTATAAATTACATGTGAATTCTTCAAGTCTCTTTGTTCTACTTTAGCATCTTTTATCCCTATAAAGAGAACAGGCACTTTTCAAGCAGTTGGACACCTTCTTCAACTTCTTTCTAATTTTGATAACTTTTTACATATTTTCTTTTTTTTTCCATTTCTTTTTTTAATTTTTTTCTATTCATTTATTCATTAATTACTGTGTATTACATGACACAATTTCATAGGTACTGGGATTCTCCCCCCTTCACCCCAAACCCCTCCCCCATGGTGAGTCCCCCCACCTTGATGCATAACCACAGCCCAAGTTCCACCAAGACTCCCTAATTACAAGCTCACACCATACAGAGTCCAGCATCCCACTTGTCCAGTCAAGTTCAACGGCCTCTTAGGGAGGCCCTCTCAGGTTTGAGGGCAGAGCCAACAGAGCGTCACCTCGATCAATTAGATCAGCAACAATCCAGGTACGATGAGACTGGTGCAGAGTTCACTGATTGACATAGTCCGTCTTAGAGTTTCCCCTTGTCCAGTTTTTCGCTGCAAACATATAACTGAGGTGGTTGATTGATCTACTCCATCTTCTATCTTTTCTTGGTTAATGTTTTGATTCCTCCATTTTGTTCAGGGGAATCCCCAAAGAAACTTTGAGGTGTTCCCAGTCCAGGCTCCTACATGCACTCCTAGTAAGCACAATACCCACCACAGTCCATCACTCTGATCAGCTGGTGGTTGTAATCCCTGGGTTGGTTCTATTCTAAGCCCCTACCCATATTTTCTTTACAAACTGTGAACTGTTACAACAATATCTTAGCAACCTAACGTACTTAAAAGCTATTATTTTTGCTTTTTCTGTTTATACTCACTTTGTCCTGTTTGTCTTAATAAAGAGAAAATAAACCTGCTTCATAAGAAAAATCAGCATCTGCATGAAATGCTTGTTACTGATTTTGGTTTAGTCTCTAATGTATCGCCTGCATTTCATTAGATATTTTGGGAAATTGCATTTTAGGCTTTAATTTGCGTGCTTTCCACTTTGATTAAATAGTTTGAAAGTTCGAGACAGATGTTAAAGCAAGACTTTAGTACATGGAAAATCACCACAAAAGAAGTTCATTGGTGAGTCCTAAATTCCTGAAGTCCTAAATTCTGTCAAGTCCTGGATAGACACTCCTGGCCAAGGCAACGCTTGTCTGCTTGACACAGACCAGCAAGCAGCCAAATAGGCTTGTGCTGGGTTTGGGGACATATTTCCACTTACAGGCCTTATACTTTACCCCAGGAAGCATGCTGTTGTTCTCTTATTTTCCTAGTTTAGTAAGCAAGCTTCTCCAGTTCAATATCACACAGAGTTCTCCTATTTGTCTTTTGGAATGCAAGGTATCTAAGACTGGTTCCTGATGCAAAAGGAAGTTGAAGAAATCTGGACAATAACAATTCAAATATTAATTACTAAGATAAAATAAAATAATACTGGATTAAATGTACTATTTAACTGTTATCAGAATTATTGGATGAAGGATGTGATATGGACTTTGACATTTACTCCATTTAGGCTTTAGCAGATTGAAAGCACAAATATCCTCGACTTTCTGCCTTCAAAACTAGCTACACAGCTAGGTGGCTTGAGCAAGGCCATGAACTTAAGTGGTTTAGAATTCATGTCCATGCCTTCCTATAGTGTCTTGATTCTTTTCCTCCATGAAATTCTCCTTACGACTGTTACACTGACTTCATTTTTCTCTGGACAATACTTTAACCCTAGCATCATTAAAAAAATGGCTAAGTTTCCCTTCTGATGGAACGAAACTGTCTCAATCATTAATCTACTTATAAACTTAAGTACTACATAAGCATGTGAGAATGAATGGTTGCCAGATTTTTCTAGCAGTCTTACTTGTAGAGACACTTCTGTACTTTGCAAATGATTAACCTAGAGCTTGAAATCTTGGGAGCAGGAATGATAATCATTTAACCAAGAACTAGCATTTGGGGAGTTGAGTGTTTGGCCTGGCTGTGGAGCTGCCAGTTTCGATGCCTGCATCCCATATCATGGAGTCAGTGTACACTCTAGCTCTGCTCTTGGTTCTATCTTCCTGCTGATTCACATCCTGGGAGGCATCAAGTGATACTTCAAATGATTCCTTCCCTGATGCAAAAGGCCTGAATTGAGTTTGTAGACTTTGACTCCATCTTGGCCCAGCCTGAATCACTGGGCACACATGCAGAGTGAACATTGTTTAACCAAAGAAACAAATGAGCATAAAAACCAAAGGTGTGCATTTCATAAACAGAGATCTCTGTTATTATGATACCAACATTATTACATGAATACTGGCAAATGTTTTGAAAAGTTATGGTAGCATTTTGTATAAGATGTATCCTTTCATCAGATTATGTGACTTTTTCAACAAAGCTATTATTTGCAGAGTTCTACTAAAATTAACACATCCCTTGAAAAAGCCAACTGGAAGGGCCCGGCAGCATGGCCTAGCGGCTAAAGTCCTCACCTTGAACGCCCTGGGATCTCATATGGATGCCAGTTCTAATCCCGGCAGCTCCACTTCCCATCTGGCTCCCTGCTTGTGGCCTGGAAAAGCAGGAGAGGACGGCCAATGCGTTGGGACACTGCACCCGCGTGGGAGACCCGGAAGAGGTTCCAGGTTCCCGGCTTCGGATCGGCGCACATCGGCCCGTTGCGGCTCACTTGGGGAGTGAAACATCGGATGGAAGATCTTCCTCTCTGTCTCTCCTCCTCTCTGTATATCTGACTTTGTAATAAAATAAATAAATCTTTAAAAAAAAAAGGCAACTGGAAGGCGAAGTGTTAAATGTTATTGATCTTATTTATTTGCATTACTTAGTTCTTGTCCCGGGTCTCCTTCGCAGGGTCAGCCAGCTGAAGATAATTAAGTTCTTCACCACTGGCATTGTAACCGGCAGCTGTGACTCCAGTCATCCATAATGAAAATAAGGAGGACAGCACAAGCTCTCCCTGATCAATCGTAAAATCAACTTATTTCCCTCTCCTTTTGTTCAGGGGAAAAGAAACTCAACGGAAAAAAAAACTTTTATTTCCAAAATTAAATAGAGAAAATTCAGGCCCAGAAAGATGTTTTTGTTATGTCCATGAAATTGGAATTAATCTTATTTAGCAAGAGTGCTGGGTAAACAGAAAGATACTTTTAATCCCACTCTTTCGATAGGAACATATGAAGTCCTATTTCAGGTTTGTAGATACAAAATCTTGCATTGATTTTTTTTCTTTGAAGCTTTTTCACACTACGCAATGGACTTTCTTTGATATGTTTATTTTTATTTCTGTTTGGAACTTTTGCTTTTCATTTTTTTTGTTGTGAACCTAGAGGGAGAAAAGGAGAGAAGCAGAGACAGAAAGGAAGAGGGCAAGGGAGAAACAGAGAGACCTAGCAATACTTAGAGAAATGAAACAGAGACCTCTGTTTACTGGTTAGGTCTCCGAATGCCTTTACCAGAATTTGTACATAACAAAGCTGGGAGCTAGGAGTTCCACACAAATCTTCCATTTGGTTGGTAGGGATCCAACAACTTGAGTCATCACCCAGTACTTCCCAGAGCCTGCACTGCATGATTCTAGAAACAGGCACTCTAAGAAGGCAAACCTTGCAAATTGTATCTTAGCCACTTTGCCAAACACTTGCCCTACTACCACTGCTACTATTTTTGTTCTTAGGAAGTTACATAAGTGTAGTGTATGGCACCCCACCAGTGACCAGTTAAGATTCAGCTTGTCAGGACATGAGCCACAGATTGTAATAAATGCCGGGGGATGCAGAAAGCAAACGCAAAACATTCAGGTAAGGATGTTTTCTTCCCAGACAGCATTATTTGGCACTGGCAGTATGCAGGGTGAAGATCGCTTATTTACTTTTGTGAGGGATGTTACTCTGTCATGGACCAATTAGGCAATAGCTGGAATCAACAGAGACTGCTCACACAGAAGCTTGGTGGGCCTATTGAATTCATGTTCCTCTAGGAACTCCAAGCAACAGCTTTCTCAGAGAGAATCCTTCTATCTGAGCTGCTCTTTTCAACTGTAGAGGAATTTCTGTGGAATTTTCCCCTGCAGCACAATTACAGTCTCATGCTGAAAGCATTGATGCTGTAATAACAGCAACAACAGCCTCAGCAGTTAGATAATAGCCTGAAATTTGAGATCTGGAAATGTTTTTCTAGCAATGGGTGATAATGGATAGTATAGACTGGCTTCAGATTATATGAGACTACTATGGATCAATAATCTAAAATGCTTCTTAGCATTGATGCTGTTGTTATTGACAAAGGGACCATCAGCGTTGTGTTTCTCTCAGCAAGAATGGCAAGACTGCAGATGTGCAAAACTGATTAAGGAAATAGGAAGGTCTCATATCTCCCTAAAAGTCATAGTTCAACATGAATTAGAACATATTAAAGACTCAAAAAGCATAAATTTTATTAAAACCCTGCACATGCATAATTCTCTAATTATTGATGACTTAGAAACAGTCGATTAATTTATGCCAGGCTACAGCATCATGTCTTTACTGAACTTTCAAATCTCTGCCTTTCTGTTTTGCCAGTATGCCTATAGCATATTTGTAATTCAAGAGTATCTGGAGTCTACCAGTCTATGATCTTTTTATGGTTTCTATTTATAGAACGATTTTCAAAAAGTTCATAGAAAATATATGTTATGAGAAAAATGCATAGATTTCAAAAATATTTTTGCACCAAAGTAAACATCATTAAATTGCATTTGTCTTGGACCTGGCATGGTAGCCTAGCAACTAATGTCCTCTCCTTGGTACCTGCCAGGATCCCATATGGGCACCAGTTCAGGTGCCAGTGGCCCTGCTTCCCATCCAACTCCCTGCTAATGGTTTGGGAAACCAGTGGAGGATGGCCCAAAGCCTTGGGACCCTGTGTCCAAGTGGGAGATCCCGCAGGGACTCCAGGCTCCTGGCTTTGGATCACCTCAGTTCTGGCCATTGTGGCCACTTGGGGAGTGAATCAGCAGATGGAAGATCTTCCTCTTTGTCTCTCTTCCTTTCTCTATATCTGACTTTCCAATAAAAATAAATAAATCTTAAAAAATAAATAAATAAAAATAAATAAATCTTTCTAAAAAATCCATTTATCTCATGAAATTTTAAAAGTACATCATATTTATGAAATCATGTTAGAAATCTTATAGGGCTAATAAAAATAATTTTTATTAAAAATATTGATGGATTTTAACAAGTTGTTCTGTTTACTACAATGTATTACACAATACAACTGAACAAAATGCTGTTTCTGGTCCAATTGGAATACTTCTGCCATGATTACATCACTTATTATTAGATCCCTTGTTGACCAATATGTGTGCTATTATACCTTAATTCTTTTGGAATCTACTACAGAATCCTTTTTCTTAAATTGTTTCTCCTTTTAAAAATATTTATTTATTTTTATTAGAATATTTACAGAGAGGAGAGAGAGAAAAATCTTCTATCTGCTGGCTCAGTACCCAAATGGCTGCAAATGCTGAGGCTGAACTGATCTGGGCCCCATAGCCAGGAGCCTTGTGCGGGTCTCGCATATAGGTACAGGGTCCCAAAGACTTCGGCCATCCTCTGTTGCGTCCCCACGTGATTAACAGGGGACTGACTAGGAAGTGGAGCAGCCAAGACACAAACTGGCATCCACATGGGACACCAATGCTTGAAGGTCGACAATTAATCTTTCTCAGCACTGTGCTGGTCCCCAGATTGTTTCCTCTCTTTTGCTTTCAATTGTTAATCACTTCGTCTTCACTGCCTAATTTCTTTTTCCCTCTTTTAAAAATGAATCTGAAATAAAGTGTGCAGTGAAGACAATAGAAGGAGGCAGATTCAAATCACATAATATTTCTTCTAGAAAAGTATTTATGCATTAGAATCTGGAAGGATATTTGGAGATGCTGATTGGCAGGCTCTCTATGGGTCAGGCATTTTAGATTCAGGGTGCTGGCGTGATCATCGCTACAAAATAACCCATGGATTTGACTGAACCAAATGCTCCAATGCCACTCGATGCTTCATGGAAAATTGAGAAAATGATTTCAGCATTACACCTACTTATCATTTGATTTATCTGTGTGATCTTAAACCTATAAAGAAGAGAGAGTTCACAAACTAGCAAAGTGTGCTCCTGATTGCTTGATAGGTGTGGAGGATAGCAGTCCGGCTCATAACTGAAGGTGAGCTCTCTGTGGTCACTTGCCATTATGCCTGAGAAATACAACAATGTATAGAATCTGGAATTTTTTATTTTATACCTGTTAACAATGTAAACATGAGTTCCTTTATTTATAAACTTAAAGATACCTCTTTTTGAATGTGGAAATAATATTTCAAGGAAGATTTACACTTGATGTTGCATCAGAAACATGACACTTTGGGACCTGAGGCATTGAAAATAAACCCAGTTGCTGTTCAACATTTTATTTAATGATTTAAGATAATACAAACCAGATTAATTATGAACCATGACATTGTACCAATATTGTCAATTTATTATAATTCTTCAGGCCTGCAGTTTATGCAATCTGAAAGTGAAAGTGATTCCCATAGTAGTTATTACCTTATAAGGCCTTGGGGATTACATGAATTCACACATTTATAGCATCCAGAACATTGTTGGACGCATCATTCAAAATGAGGAAGCAATTATTATTCTGACATAAGTGTCTGTAATTTTAGCCACAGAGAAATTTTATGTAACTGCTTTAAGAAAAACCCTTAATGCAAATAATGCCGTAGAAAGAATACCAAAAAATCCAACAAGAAAATGAGAATAAATTCCTGTTTCTTGAGTTGGAAGCAAGTTCAAGAAAACATTTACGGAAATAAAATTTGAATAACATTTAATTTTTTTTTAAAGATTTATTCATTTTATTACAGTCAGATATACAGAGAGGAGAGACAGAGAGGAAGATCTTCTGTCCGATGTTTCACTCCCCAAGTGAGCCGCAACGGGCCGGTGCACGCCGATCCGAAGCCGGGAACCTGGAACCTCTTCCGGGTTTCCCACGCGGGTGCAGGGTCCCAAACCTTTGGGCCGTCCTCGACTGCTTTCCAGGCTGCAAACGCGGAGCTGGATGGGAAGTTGCGGGCAGGTGGTGCCAGGATTAGAACTGGCGTCCATATTGCACCCTGGCGCATGTAAGGCAAGGACTTTAGCCACTAGGCTGTAGCGCCGGACCCTACTTGGCAATCTTAAATTGATTCTTAAAAATTAAATGTTATGGGCCCGGCGGTGTGGCCTAGCGGCTAAAGTCCTCGCCTTGAACGCCCCGGGATCCCATATGGGCGCCGGTTCTAATCCCGGCAGCTCCACTTCCCATCCAGCTCCCTGCTTGTGGCCTGGGAAAGCAGTCGAGGACAGCCCAAAGTCTTTTGTTCCTGCACCTGCGTGGGAGACGCGGAGGAAGTTCTAGGCTCCATGGCTTTGGCTGCTTAGGGAGTGAATCATTGAATGGAAGATCTTTCTCTCTGTCTCTCTACCTCTCTGTATATCTGCCTTTTGATAAAATTAAATAAATATTTAAAAATACGATTGCCAATTAGAGGCAGGATTATTTTTCAGTGCAGGTTATACAGCATTCCTCTGTTTAGAGGCTGTTTCAGTAGCCACCTCAGATTTGCTGTATTAGTGTGTCTCTTCTTTCCACATGCACGTATCTTCTGAACACATCGCTAATCATGCAGATTCCCACTCAGTAGCTCTGTGTCATGAACAGACATTTGGAATTCTCTTCAGGCTCACAGTTGACATGGAACATATTTTGAGTAACAAAATGACAGATGACTATATTCTTTGGGGTCTCTAACGTATTTTATAGCGAAGTAAAAAGTAGAAAAACAAACAAAGGCAGAATGCCTCATTCAGTTCTTGGTGTGAATGGATCAATCATTTGGCTGTGTCTTTTGGCCGTTTTAATTTATAATTTATGGATGGGATTTATTTGCTTTGAGACTCTCATATGTTAGACACTATTTCCCATACTTTTGACTTTCATTATTTTTAATGGAAAAGGTTATATATTTTATATGTTTCCTGCGACACTCATTCTTTACATGGTTCATACCAGTGAAACTTAGGCCATGTTGGTCTCATAATCCTTAAACACACAATTCTTCCTATAGCTGTGGCCAGTTTTGCTCACTTATTTCAGGATTTTCAAGATTAGAATCTAGAGGTGATTTTGATAAATTTTCTCTGAACAAATTCCATTGGATGTGAGGACAGTAAATCCAGGGATTTAGCGTTAGATGGGAATTTAGTCACTGAATTTGCATGTCACTAGCGTGTGCACCCTAACTAAATTAGGATTTGTTAGTAAGAAATTAATTATTGAATCTGGTGAATGACACAACTAGGGCAAGAACAAAACACTAAATTGTAGAAACTATGACTGAATCTAGTTCCATTTTAGGATTGTGAAGGTTAGCTGGGACTCAGTCTTTCCACATTCATGTGACATGGGGGCCATCATTAGGTGCCTGAGAGCTAGAGAAGATAAAAGAGGGTATTCTTAATACCTCACAGGCGCAGGAGATCTTAAAACTTGTTCAGACAAGGGTTTCAAAAAGAATTTTAGTATTTTAATGATTGTTCTTTCAACGAGACCTCAAAGGCCTACTTGACATCCGCAGAAAGTGTTTGTGACGCCAGTGGACTGTACATTGTTTCTTTGAAGAGCACACTTATAATACAAGGAACTCATAATATGCAAATACTTGAGGCAATATCTAAAAAAACATATATCCGGTTTCAGTAAGCAAGAGCCAGGGCCCTCTCCTGGCACTAGGACTTGTTTCTAAGCCAGAAAACTTGTACTCCAAATCACGTGTTTGAAATTCTACGATGTCCTGAGCATGACTTGGCCAATACACATGAATTAGCTTTTCTTGAGTTTGTAATAAATGCAAGCAGTAGGTGCCAGGACTGGCAGGTGGCGGTGCCACTGTGGGTTCCGTTTAGAGGCTGCAGAAAGATGGCTTAATCTGGAGCAGCAGTTTTGGTAAAATTGGGTAGATTTTGTCTTGGTTCTAGTCAAATCAGATAACCCAAATTCTGGTGAAACACTTTAGTGTTGACAAAAAATTCAAGCATAAATCAGGCATCAGTATGACTATCTGGTCATGCATATTTTACAGGCAGGCTAAACATCTGAAACTCTGGGACTTAGTGAATGTGTAAATGAACATGAGTTTATCCAAGACCTATACAATTACAAAAAGAAGGTGGAGATAGACTTAGACCTCAAGCACTGAAAGGATATAGCTGCTGAACTTTGATCAGATTGGGCAGGACTAATCTGAAACTGAGATAGAACTGACAATATGAACTGCAGAGCTTCAATATCAGCATTTAGCAGCATGAGAACAAAACACTTCTTCGTGGCAATACTCGTAGAAATGGATTTGATGTATATTCAGCATACAGCATGAGGTCTGCTCCAAGCAGGCTCCTCTTGAGTTGAATGCTGATATCAATTATAGAATGTGCAGTACTTTATCCTGACTCATTCTTTAGGAGTTCACTTGAAAAGAGGTGGGAAAATTTTAGGAAAGGAACCTTAGGCAGGTGCTAGAATTGGAGGCATGTGACTTATACAACATGCTTGAGTTCCTCTTAGATGGATTCACACTAATGATCTTGGTAAGTTTGAGGATGACTTGCTAATTCTGATGAGGGAAGCACAAAACACAGCATAAAACATTTTATAGATCAATAACTAATCTTTAAAAACTTTTTTTAAAAGATTTATTCATTTTATTACAGTCAGATATACAGAGAGGAGGAGAGACAGAGAGGAAGATCTTCCGTCCGATGATTCACTCCCCAAGTGAGCCGCAACCGGCCGATGCGCGCCGATCCGAAGCAGGGAACCAGGAACCTCTTCAGGGTCTCCCACGCAGGTGGAGGGTCCCAATGCATTGGGCCGTCCTCAACTGCTTTCCCAGGCCACAAGCCGGGAGCTGGATGGGAAGTGGAGCTGCCGGGATTAGAACCGGCGCCCATATGGGATCCCTGTGCGTTCAAGGCGAGGACTTTAGCCGCTAGGCCATGCCGCCGGGCCCATCTTTAAAAACTTTAATGAGCATTTATTTAGTTCTGGCTATGTTTTATCTTAGGCTTTGATAATTATCTCCAACAAAAGAAAGAAGGCAAATGATCAGGCAGTCTATATGGACAGAAAAAAACAACTTAATAGGCAAGTAAACATTATAGCTCTAAAATTACAAAGTTATAGATATAAAATTATAGTTACAAAAATGTTTAAAAAATACACAGACAAAACACGTTGGGTTTTAAATTTTGTTCAAAGGCATGTTCTATAAACACACTAGTTATGTGAAGAATACTGAAGGAATAGCTCACAGCAAATGACAGTTCTTCATTTTGGCTTTCATGATGCTTCCATAGCAAAATCATGTCACTGGGCAGATTTGGGGCAGGGAAGGACCCAGAAATAGGCTAGGAGGGTAGCAGTACAGCACTGTCTGTTCTCACAAAGACGCTGCAGAAATACAATGGAAATTCTTGGTAGAAACCTGACCAATCATTATCTCCCCTGATTAAAGATGGGAAATTTTCCCTTCTTACATTGAAGGGCCAGCACCCAGTCTCTCAGTAAGTGAAGATATTGAGGAGATGTGGAGTGCCAGGAGATACTGCAGCTGGTAGCTGTGGAAGTACCATACATTTCAGGCCAGGGGAATGCGTCCAGCATGCGTTCACCTTCCCTCCTAAAATGCTATGACTGGACTGAAAAGTATATGAGGTACATTATTAAATATGGTCTTGGACATGTGGTTGGCACCAGTGAAATGGATAACATGTACAATAATCTATAGACTCACAATACATGTGTATCTTTACAATTACCCGATGCTCCTAGAAATTCATATAAAACAGTGCTGTGATGAATAAAATTCAACCATATCAACAAACTGAGAAAGAAAATAACAATGACTATAACTGACATGGTGAACTCATAAAGAGAAGTAAAATCATGTTCTCAAACTACAGTTTTACTTATTTTGAAAAAAGAGAAAACTCTCCTAAAACTTTTCTCAGAGCATGGGAAACTTTTAAAGTCTGGGAGAAATGACAGGTATTTAAAAATTGAAGTTTGATTAGAAATGTGATAAGATAGTGGTGGTTCTGAACAATGGAGGGAATTTGAAAGCACTCCCTCTGAACTCCAAAAATAGAAACGTAAATTTAAAACTGTGGCTGGAAGATTTAAAGAAGCTGAACAAACTCAAAGTAATCATATTGCAGATTAGGCAATTGTGAGGTGAAATAAAGAGTGAAAATTACATATGAAAAAGATAAGAGGAAAAGGAACAGAAACATTAAAAGCAAAAGAGTCATAGTGAGGAATAGATATAGCATAGATCTTGTCCTTGTCTCAAATAGTCCCTGCTGACCTATCTCTTAGGGTATGGGTAAAGGATCGATCTAGAAATCACAAACTTTAGTGTCATATCCCTTTACCTGTCTTGTCCAGAAGACGTACCTACAGATCTTTAGGTCCAAATGTCCTCAACTTCATTAAGCTGGCTGATGGCTACCCCGGGCACTGGAGGTGAGAGGCTGAGACTGCTACAGACCCAGCATGCTACCCAGGCTTCAGCCCGAAACAGGAGGGGCCACAAGAGCCAGTTACGTCACTGGCCTTTCAGGATTCCAGCAGACCAATGGCACACCTGAATGGACATTCCTTACGTAATTGGGGCATAGACAGCCTCTTTGCCAGCCTACGTACCTAAAGGAGTATAAAACTCCTCAACACGTATCTCATAGGCCCTTTTCTCTTCCTCCTTCCCTCCATGCTGCGCGAAGGGGGTCCAGCAGCAGATTTTCCAACAAAGCTTCCATTACAACTTGCTGATATTATTCCACCAGTGGGTGAGCAGTCGGCGGTCATCATCTAACACTGGTATCTCCAATATCACCTTTTAAATGTCACATTCACTAAAGCACCACCAGCCTTCCAACTAGGGTACAAGCTACCCAGGTTATTCATTCAAAACTGGAGAAAGCTTGAATAAATGACCTGTGTGCTCTGCACTGGGGAGGCTTTATGATCTCATTTAAAATGTATTAGCCAAGAGCCTGGAATGATAGCCTAACAGCTAAAGTCCTCACCTTGCACATGCTGGGGTCCCATATGGGCACTGAGTCTGATCCTGGTGGCCCCACTTCCCACTCGGCTCCCAGCTTGCAGCCTGGGAAAACAAACGAGGAGGGCCCAAAACCTTGGGACCCTACCTAGATGAAGCTCCTGGCTCCTGGCTTCAGATTGGCACAGCTCCTGCCATTGTGGCTGCTGGGAGAGTAAATTAATGGACAGAAGATCTTCTCTTTCTCTCGTCCTCTCTGTATATCTGCCTTTGCAATTAAAAATAAATGGATCTTTAAAAAAAATGTATTGGCCAATTGTCCCTTCTTGCCTACTTTTTGAAATGTATTTCTAATGAGAAATTTTTTTTGATAGAGAAGACAAGTGTTGAGTTTAGTTGGCATCAGAGGCTCTGATTCAGCCAAATGGTGTCTCCAGTGAGTCCCTTACTTCAAGGGATTGAATGAGATATTTTTCTGAGGTTCTGCAAGAAACAACACTTTACCCAAAACTCAATCATTCCATTTATCTTGAAACTGCGAGTTATCCCTGTGGAGATTTTTGAGCTCAATGAAGTTGAGCTGGACCATGCTGGACTTCATGATGGAACTATGAAGGAAGCATCTGAAAGCAAATGGATACTTTAGTCCCTACTCCAGATAATTAATCAGAATAATCTCTATATCAGTAGTGTCTAAAGCTTCCCACATAATCACAATTTGTTGCCACAACTGAAAGTTATTCTTTGTGTTTGATGCACTGCCTGTATAACAAGATCAGATTCCCTAGGCATTTTTAAATAAGAATCAAGTACAAAGAAGTTGACCATTCCTTTAGAATTCCAGGTATCTGTGACCATTCTGAAATTTTCCTCCCATAGGAGGATTAGTCTGCTCAATTCTGGCCTTCTCTTTCAAACTACTATTGTAGCTTTGCAATTATGAAAACAGGCACTGTGCAAGGACAACTCAGAAGGAGAAATATATCCATTTTGTGTAATTCCTTTGGAACAGTCTCTGGAAAGAAAGAAATATTCAGAAGTTAAGTGTGAAAATGTCTTTGAAGCCATAAAATGGGTGTTGGGATCTCTATTCTAAAGTTCTTTATTAATGTAAAGTGGGACAAATGCAATCCTCAATAATGTCCTTTGGAAGAATATTATGGAATACTACTCAGCCATAAAAAATGAAATTCTGTATTTTGCAACAACAAATGCATGCAATTGTAAATTATTATGCACAGTGAAATAAGCCAATCCTTAACATACAGATATGATATATTTTCATTATCTGTAACAGTATCTTGAGATGCGATTATTATTTAGAAACTTTATCTATAAACCTGAAGAATAGTTTGATTATTTTCTTTTTTTTTTACGTTCAATATGCAGTTTTTTTATTTTTCATTTTACTTTTCATTATATCATTTTATGATACAGTTCCATAGATCGTGTAATTTCCCTTATTCTCTCTCGAATTCCCTCCCCACTCACTGAGTTCCCATATATCATTGCTATAGTATAGTTCATACACAATCGTATGTCCATCGTTGTGGGCAAAGACAATGACAGAGAGTCCAGCATCCTATTTTCAAGATATAGTAAAGAGTTTCATTGGGAATCCATCTTTTTTTTTCCTTGTAAAATGTATTTATTTGAAAGACAGAGCCCCCGAGAGAGAGCAAGAGAGAGAGGCTGAGATAGAAAGAGAAAGAGACACAGGGGCAGTGTGTGCACAGGGAGTGATTCAGTGTGCTGGTCTGCTCCCAAATGACTGCAATAGACAGGAATGGGCCAGACCAACATCAACAGCCAGGAATGCCAGCCTGGTCTCCAACATGGATGCCACAGATCCAAGTACTTAAAGCAAGTTTGATTATTTTCTAACTTGACATTTGTTGAAATCTTTACCCAATAGATTGCAATGTTTATTATTGTGAAGCTAAATGAAAGTATGCTATTTAGAACTTTTTTGAAAAGGAAACACATAAGAAAGAATGAGGGTGTGTAGGGAACATGGATTGGAGGGAGGGGAGAGTAGAGGTATCACTAGGACTCTAAATCTGTTATAAAATATGTGAAATTGTTCACTTCCTTGAATATTTTTATCAAAAAAGTGGACTGTAAGAATCAATTTCAAAAGGTAAACATTTAAATACTCTGAAAATGAACTTTCAAAACATTGATAAAGTGATAGGACACCTCATATCTTTCAACTTGAATAAACTGAAGATAAACATAAAAAGATAATTCAGGCTGCAGAAGGAAAAGCTCCAGTGTGATCATTATCTCTGTATAAAAATCAAACTTGTACTTTTTGACTTCCTAACTCCTACAAGTAGCATCTAGGGGTTAGTGCTGTGGCATAGTATATTAAGCCTCCACCTATGGCACCAGAAACATGTATTGACCCCTGTTCAACTCCTGGCTGCTCCCCCTCTGATCCAATTTGCCGCTTGTGGACTGGGAAAGCAGCAGAAGGTAATTCAAGTCCTTGGGTCCCTGCACCCAGATGGGAGAACTGGAAGAAGCTCCTGGCTCCTGGCTTTGGATCAGCTTCACTCCAGCCATTCCAGCCACTAGGGAGTGAACCAACGAAGTGTCTGTCCTTCTTTCTGTAAATCTGCCCTTCATATGAAAAACAAAACAAACAAACAAACAAAAATCCTGGCTGACAACCTGGGACTCCAACACTGGAGGGGTTTTCTGGAATTACAAACAAAACAAAACAAAACAAAACAAAATGCCACAACTTCCTAATGGATGCGTAAGTCAGCTTTGGAATCTCCTCAGTGAGCAGCATGCACACCTAGTTAGCAGATTCTGGCTGTAGAATGAATGGATTAACTGAGAGGATAAAGACTGAAATGAAAAACAACCAAGAAGAAACTTCGACCATGACAAATGAGCAGAATCAGCCAAAAATTTTAATTAATATTTTCCTTTTTACCCATCAAGCCAACTTTAGAAATCTAGTCTAAAAAAATGAGCAGAAACCCTTAGATCTATATGATATAGGTTCATAACACTACTCAACCAAACAATAATAATATAGAAATAATAATAGCAAATAACAATAGTAGCAAGATAGAATATTAGGTTATATATAAAGATTTATATGATTCTATATGAGTATATAGTTATAATACTGAAGACCATAGGTCATCAAAACTCATTTTCTAATGAAAAAAATAATTGATATAAAAATTTAATGATAAAAAGATTAAAAAAAAAACAAAATTTAATGATAATTTGGGCCTCATGCAGTAGCCTAGCAGCTAAAGTCCTCACCTTGCATGCGCTGGGATCCTATATGGATGTCTGTTCTAATCGCAGTGACCCCGTTTCCCACTCGACTCCCTTGTGTGTAGTCAAGGATGTCTCAAAGCCTTGGAACCCTGCACTCTCGTGGGACACCTGGAAGAGGCTTCGGACTCCTGGCTTCAAATCAGCTCAGCTCTGGCCGTTGCGGCTGCTTGGGGAGTGAATTAACGGATGGAACATCTTCCTCTCTCTCCTCCTCTCTGTATATCTGTTCTTCCAATAAAAATAAGTAAATCTTTAAGAAGGTAATGATAATTTTAAAAACAAGTGGCTCTTGTATCAATGCACAAAAATATTACAAAAAACACTACAAAAAATTTACAGTGAAACAGCACAGTAATTCAACTAACACCTCTGACTTACCAGGAAACATATTGCCAGTTTAACTGTAGGATCTGTGGCTGAATGCCAACTGTATTGCACTACAGTTGAATGCAGTCCGAGCCCGTATGAACCGTATTGTTATCTACTCTGAAACAAGACCCTGAAGAGCTTATCTAAAAGACTGGATTTCTTAAGAAGATTTGGGAATTTTTCTCAAAAAAATAAAAGAGCAAACTACTAATTATTCTCAAAAATTGTACAGAGTGCATAGTAACAAAAAATGGAAAAGACTTAAAAAAGATAGCAGTATCTTGGAAAGAATGTATGGATATGTTATTGGTATTATTGGAAAGATGAGCTAAATGAATTTAATGAAAATATGACTGGTCTGATCCATAGTGTTCTAGAGGAAATAGGACTTGTTAAAAAATGGTATGAAAGAGCTCCTTGTTTATTGGTGACTCTCCCGTGCTTGAACAAGATAGTTCCAGAGGAAATTGAAACCTGGATCAATGTTGCCATTTGTCCAGGGTTAGTTTTGGCAAGCTGCTAATTTATTATCTCAGGTCACATAGATATTCCTAGACTAAAGGATTAAAATGTAGATGTAAAATACTTTGATTCAGTTATCAGCATGGCAAGCTGAAGGGAATAGGTGTCCATCTTTTAATTTAATTATGCCATTTATTTAGGACCATTGTACGTTGAGTTGCCATGTCACATATAGTAAGCATTTCAATAGAATCTGATAAAATCAGGTCCTGTGAAGAAATTAGAATTATATAGAAAAGTGAAGTTCACTGAAATTTCTCCTGAAACTGAGTCAGATATAATCAATAAAGCTCAGAAAAAATGGCTTTGGAAAATAAATGAATTTTAAAAAGTCTAAGGTAAAAGTACACAAGTGATATAATAATAAATTAATTAAATAACGCCAAAATCAAGTGGAATGACGAAATGCCCCAATTCCTAACAAGCTAAAAATTATAAATAAACAAATGGATGAATGAATAGGACTCATGTAGAAAAGTATTTTATTTTTTGGAGTTTTTCTCCTATAGAAAATGCCATGTAATTTCTGGATTTCCTAAAAACTATGTGGGCCTATTTGTTATCACTAATAACATTTATAGGTGAAGCTAATCAGGGCCATTGAAGTCAAGATTAACTGATGTGATATCTGCAAGGATATGGAGTGTGTCTAAAGAAATATTGTTATTGAACTCCTGGGAATAAGTTGTTAATGAGTGTGAGAGTAATTACAAGTTCATTACCTGGTATATTTTTAGGGAGCGCATTTCTGCTAATAGCACTCATGCAAACTAATCTAAAAGCATCATTAAATAACTGCAACACCTCTGCCAAATGATGCATTTATAAACTTTGAGCATGCATGACCTTATTAGTGCAGGCAGGAATATATGTTGGCTAGAGTGAGAACTGGGTTGAGAATGAAAAGAAACCCTTTGCCAATCCCCTCAATTTAGAAATGAGGGAGCTAAGCTAGTCAGGCTGTCACTCTCCCAAGGTCAAATCATTAAATGGCATGAGAACCTGGACTGGAATCCTGGTCTCTAGAGAAATGGGATTGATATATTGCAAGGGAGAGTAAAGAAAGTAAGAGGAGCCCTAGAGTGATGCTCATTATTGAAAATACTTACCTGATTGTATCAAAAACTGAATAGCAAATTATGTAGTTTTTTTAAAAAAGATTTATTTATTTTTATTGGAAAGTCAGATTACAGAGAGGAGGAGAGACAGAGAGGAAAATCTTCCATCCATGGTTCACTCCCCAAGCGGCCGCACAACTGGAAATTACACTGTGAGGAGTGATAGGAGAGCATTACAGCGGTAGGGGACAGATACAAAAAGGTATACTCAGAGAAGCCCAATTCCAGAAAGGAAAATAGGGCCAGGTATGCCAAATGAGCAAGAGAGAGAGAGAGAGAGAGAGAGAGAGAGAGAAATGCCCCATCTGTTAATCCATTCCTCAAATACCCACTGTGAATGGCCAGGAGTACAAGGATGAGCCAAGGTCAAAGCTAGGAACTGGAAAATCAATTCAGATTTCATTGTGAGCTTAAGTCATCACTGTTCCTAGGATGTGCATAAATAGGAAGCTGCAAGGCAGAGCCAGATACTGAATTTAGGTACTGTGAGGTGGGACATTAATGTCTTAAAGCAGCATCTTGACCACTACACTACATATCTTCCCTCAAATTTTCAATGTTTTAATGTACTAATGTGGATCACTAACTTTTTATGAACTCTCCATCCAAAGTGGTTTCTTAGAGATCTCCGTTTTTCAGAGCGGCTTGTTGAATATCCATCCTTTATCAGAATACAGAAATCTGTAACAAAACATGGCCTATAGACATGAAGCTGTTCACATAAGAGAAAAGATATATAATGAACAACTATGAATAAGTATGTCATTACAATTTCCCCACCAAGTTAAAAGATTTTTCCTTCAATGAACGATGATGGTGAGATTGTACATTCCATACGGAAAGGAGTTGAACTAAAACAGAAATAAGCTTGGTTCAGCATGAAAGAACGAATAATTTGGAAACTAGATACAAATAGACCTGTTGTTCATACTGGATGACTATATAGGAGGGAAAAGCACAAAGCATGGAGTTTTATAGGGCATGGTTGGGAGGTTGGGTGTGGCTTCTCCGGTCATCTCCCCCCTTCCCCCAGATACAGGGAGGAAAAAAAAACAATAGTCTTACCCACTTTCCTATAGTCATTGACCCTTTGTGCCCTAATCAACAATGTAAAGATCATCAAAATAAAATAATAATAAAAGAGAGAAAGAGATACAGAGAGAAAGGTCTTCCATCCACTGGTTGATTCCCTAAGTGGCTGTGACAGCAGGTGCTGAGCAGATCTGAAACCAGGAGCCAGGATCTTCTTTCAGGCAACCCACATGGATGCAGAGTCCCAAGGTTTTGGGCCATCTTCGACTGCTTTTCAAGACAACAAACAGGGAACTGGATGAGAATGAAGCCCCTAGGATATGAACCAGTCCCTATATGGGATTCCAGACAGGCAAGGTGAGGATTTAGCCACTAGGCTATCATGTTGGGCCGGAAAGCATGAAGTTTTATAGGCGCACAAAATGAAGACCTTAGAAATGAGTGGTAATGAAGAAAAGCTGCACTATCATAGTTCATCAAAATAAATATTCTAATTTTCTACCTGTTGTTTCCAGAGCCTAGGTATACAGACAAATGTGTGTCTCTGTGTGTGTGTGTGTGTTATATACATATATATTAAATGAGTAAATGCAGGGAATATTCATGTTTATAAAATTTATGAGCCCTGCAGGGAGCAAATACCACAGTAAGAGGCCGCCATGTGGACTGGCTGCCTGCAGGGTGCAAGGAGCCCAACTCCCCACTGTTGGCCTCCTCGAGGGGGGGAGGTGCAGGCTTGTGGGGGAAACAGGGAGATGGCACCAGCAGAGACCTGGGGAGACCCGGGGCGTCCCATACAGATAGACAGAGCAAGCCTGGAGATCTCCTCAAATGCATGGTGTGTGGATTGATCAGGGAGGGAGGTAAGGAGATGTGTGAGAGGGAAGTCTATTGAGGAAATATGTTGCAGGTGACGAATGACTTCTGAGGAACCCCCATGACAGAGCCACTGTACTTTCAAGTAAGTGAGGGGGCTGAGACCACGGTTCAGAGGGTGGAAGCTGCAGGACTTTCATGGAGCATACAGATGCATCAAGCTAAGGTGGGCAACGGGCTATGTCAAGCTAGGTCAGCACAACCACTGGCACATGCAAGATCTGGGGCTGGGAACTGGCCTGGTTGGGGTGCTAAAGACATGTCAGCCGGGTTGTGATTCCCACCAGTAAGCACAAGAGCCAGAATGGGGACAGCAATCTTGACTGGACGTAATGTCAGTGTCCCTCAGCATGGGTGTGGGCTAGGTCTGCAGTATGCCAGACTGGGCTAGACTCCAGCAACCAATGGTGTCCCTGAGAGCCAGAGAGGATGCAGGATGGGCTAGGCTAGGTCTGTGCCCCCAGTTAACCATGCCTGTGTCTGAGCATGGACCAGGTGTGGCTGGGCTGTAGCACTCAACCGTAAGAAGTAGAATGGGGTTGGGCCATTTGGGCAAAGCCATTATTTCTGCCAAGACAGGAAGAGGACTAAGTCATTGTGGGCCAAGGATCTATCAGTGTGCATGAAACCTGCCATTGGGAGGGAACCTGATTGAGGAGCTTGGGGAACTCCTCTGTCGGGATGCAATCCCTGCAAGTGAGTGCAGAAACCAAGGCTGGGAGCAGCCCAGACCTGGCCAAGTTAAGGTACCTGCTGGCATATGTGTGGATCAGGACAGGGGGTGGACCAGGCTGGGCCAGTCCATAGCACCCACTGGCAGATCTTAGACCCACAATGGAGTGCAGGATAGGCTGGGTCAGGCCACAACACCAGCTAGTTCACATTAGTGCTGGGACTGGGGACTGGCTGGACTGTGCTAGACTATCGTGCACATCAGCAAGAGCTGGAGCCAGAGGCAGGTCGGGCTGGGCCAGGCTGCAGCACCCATTAATAAATGCAAAGGTGAGGTAAGTCATGTCAGCCTGGGATGCAGTATTCACCAGTACAAGTGAGAGTCGGGAGGGGCTGCCATGAACCCAGTAAAAGGGATGCAAGGTGCTTCCTTGCTGGGCCACTGCTCCCACTGGTGCATGGGAGCTGGGATCAGAAGCATATCAGACCAGGCAGGGCTACACTGCTTGTTGGCCTGCACGTGAACTGGGCTAGAGGAAGAGCCACTGGTGACTGCATAAGCCAGAGTGGGTGTGGATTAGTTATGCTTTGCTGCAGCATCAGCTGGCAAGTGCCGGGACTGGCCAAATCCTATGAAGCTAGACTACAGAACTTTCTGGGGAATGCAACATCCAGGAGTGAGGGTGGGCCCAGTAGGAAAACTGTGGGTGTCTCTCTGATGGGTTGCGATCCTCAGTGGTGAGCATGCCTGGGGGTGGGCCTGGTTAGACCAGTGGTGGCAGCCGCTGGCATGAGTGCAGTCTAGATAGTACACATGGAGGATGTGGCAGTCCATTGGAACCTGCTGAGGACATCTAGTATCCTAGCAGATCAAATCGGTCAACTATCCCAGCCAGGCATTGGCAGCAAATATCTGGACTAATGGAGACTAATGTGGACGATGTCAGTCAATGGCCCTTGGAAAGATTTCCTCATCATTGGAGTGGGGAGGCTGACAGTGTTTCAGAACTATTAAAGCCACCTAAGCAGACCTCTTGGAGCATGCTGCACATTGAGGACCCTGGGGTGACATCAGCTGGCCATTCCCCATCCCCGGGTACTGAGGTCATTGGAAGATGTGCCTTCTCTCCTTATCATCTCCCTTTCCCCAGATATAGAAAGAATAAAAGAAAAATATGGAAACAATGGTCTTGTACACTTTCTCCTAACCCTAAACCCTTCCTACCCTAATCAACTATGTAAAAATCATGAGAAGTAAAATTTTATAAAAACTGTGTTTGTTTACATTGCTTGCCTGTCCCTTCAACTGATAAATCTCCTTAAGTTTGAGGAAATGTGCGTGATGAAAGCGGGTTGCACACTCGGACAAAGCATTTATTATTGTATTTCTGGGACATCTACCAATAAAACTCTCTTTCAATTATTTTTCTTGAGCTCCAAGACTGATGATGTTGTATCAACAGGTGATCCCAAAGAAAATGGTTTTGGATAAAAGTAGGATAATACTCTCGCAATCTTTGGGTCTCCTCCAGAAAGGATAACTGTTATTCGTTTTCCATTTTTGTTCGGGAGAAAGAAATAATCAATGCATGTCCATAAGTTTCAAATTTTACGAAATGAAAAAAAAGTAAGGCCCCTGTAACTGTAATTAAGACAGAGTATATAGACCTAGAGTTACTTATCTATAGACCATTCATTTCTGAAATCTATCCATTCATTAGAAAATGACATGTTAAAACATTTGTCATGCATTCAATTTATATATATTAAATATTAGTATGCTTAGGTTCCTTTGCAGCTAGTGGTTAAGCCCCAAATTAAAATTCACTATACCCTTTAAGAGTTTCAAAGAACAAAGAAGAAAGTTGTACAAATAAATGGAAATATTGTTATAATTAGAGAAATTGTATCTGATAGAACTATGAAGCAAGGAAAGTTTTAGTTTTAAAGACTTTGCAGTAGCAGAGAAAGATTGAACTCAATTCTACTAAAATGGTAGGAGAGTTTTTAAGCTCTGGGGTCAGCTAGTGGAAAAGTACAAGAGGATATTACTGAGGAAGTTAGTCAATGTAATTAGGCCATCTATGTATGCTAATTAGTGTACATGCAAGATAGGTCTCTACCTTCCCACAGAGATTAGGACATAGGGGCACTATCTTTCTTGATAATTTCATTTCAATGATAGTTCCTAGGTTTATAAGAAAGATGTTCCTATGAAACTTAGAATAAGCTTTGTTTCACAAGGAAGTGAGAAAGAATTTGCATTATTTAATATTCTAAAATAAATGTTCTAGGGGGCAGGTGGTTGATCTAGAAATTAAACATACACCTACTGAAATGCTTGTTATTGATAACTGCCTCTGATCCTGATTCCAGCTTTCAGCCAGTGCAAACCATGTGGTGATGGTTCCAACTGCTGAGTTACTGTCACCAAGGTGGGAGACAAGATTGGGTAATGTGCATTCAGCTTTAATATTTTCATATTTTTGTTGTATTTTGGAAAGTAGACAGAGAGAAACACACAGAGAGAGAGCTTATATCTGTTGGCTCAGCCTCCAAACATTCACAAAATCTGGTACTGGACAGATTGAAGGTGGGAGTCCACAACTCACAGTGAGGAGGTCTTATTGTGGGTGGCAGAGGAGTTAGGTTTTAAAGCAGGCACTCTAATAAAAGTGAAACAGGCATTGCAGTGGCATCTTAAATAATGCACTAAATATCTGCTCCACCACAAGGGATTCAAAATTCAGCGTAAGAATCAGAATGGGGCAATGCACTCTGTGGTATTCAGGATTTTAACCTTGTCTGTTGGCTTAAACCATTGCCACATGAGATCATTTCCAATGTGTTTGAGTTCTGATTTTTGTCTTTGATGGTAAAATCATTATCCATGTAACTCACAATGCTCAGTAACTCTCAAGTACAATAATACTTATATTTTTGTAGCATAGAGCATATAAATGCACACAGAATTGTTAAATTAATGGCCAAGTCCCTGGAAAGATGAAAATAGTCAAGTTATTCCAAAAGCCTCTCAACACAGATAATTTCACAATACATTTTTCAGTTTTCAAATAACTGATAAATCATATTTCCATATAAGCTCTCCATCCCTCAAGCTTCTATTTCTTTATTGTATTAAAATTATAATCTTCATTCCAGAATCTCTGAAAAATGGACCAAAAGTAACAACTTTTCACAATTATATTTTAGATTTTTCCATCAAGAATGTAATACAACATTCCCAGATGTGGTGTACTTCAGAGAAACAAAATGATTCTCTGTTGGAAAATCTGCCAACATAATGTATTCAATTGGTAAGTCACAGAGAATCGCACTATTTATGAAAGACTCAGAAAGGTAATTTTCTACTGTATAACAACCAATTCTTTTTAAAATTACAGAAAGATAGGAATGGAAAGACAGTCACCTTATAATAAAGGCTATTGAAGTCAACAGAAAACATTATACTTAACCTTGAAACACCAGAGGCTTTTCCATTAAAATCAGAAGCAAGTCTCGAAGGCACAGACATTGCAGTTAACATTGCTTTGGGAATAGCAGCCAATCAATGACAGCAATCAGCAATAACTTAGTACTGCTAAAATGGAAAAAATATGATTTATTGCGTTCTTGGAAAAAATAAGTGCATGTTAAAAATTCTGTGGAAGATAAATTAAAAATACTATTAAAATGTGTTATAAAGAAATGTCAAGACAATTGTGGTCTATTGTCAAATATAGTTGCAGAACTAAGTTTAAAACATATTCTTCATAGTCTAATAATTAAATTATACATTATTATAAGTTTTACAAATTATAAAATATTACATTAAATTGTTTTTCAAAAACAATTGTAAATCAATGATGAGGACACAATTAAGTAACTGAAAGTGACATACTATGTTCTTAAATGAGAAAATAAATCCTATAAAAATGAACTGATACATTTTTTCTGTTTCCTATTTGAAAATATATCACTTCATTTTATTAACAATTATATAATTTGCTTACCAAACCCCTGAAAAACTGCCCCAAAGAAACACTTTTTCATATTTATATTTTATGTTTATATTTTTATATTGTCCATTGGTATGATCTGATTCTAACAAGAAAAATGGGAAATTATGTTAACAAAATAGTTGCAAAATAATGCAATTATCAAGTACAGTGTTAAAACAAATTTCTGTTTTAAACTGGCAGCCATATGTAATTGAGCTAAGGAAAAATGAAAAGTGTGTTTCATTCAGTCTTTCTTTTTCTAGTTTCACACATTTCTTCCAGCGTCCAGAATTGCTAGAAAAAGACTATCATACTGCATATCAGAATGTGTAAGTGATATGCAAACAATATATTTCATGGCACAAGAAGTGGTATAGGATAGTGTAAGAACCTGGACTATGATCAGTGTGGTAAAACAAATGGGTTGAATTACTCAGTACCTCTGGGGTTCTATGGCTCACAAAGAGCACAGCACCATGATTGAATCAAAGCAAGTCGCTACAAGGTGCTGGAACATGTGTTGTGGACCAAAAATAAAGTTAGAGTCTTTTTATTCAATATATACCATATTATTTCAGATGGATCAAATAATGACATGTAGGAAAACATATCTCTAACAACCACATAGATTGCAGATAAATACAGTGTAAGGATGAAAAGTTCTCTCAAAATAAAAATACCAATAAAAATGGCATAGGAAAGGTGATTATTTTGACTAAATGTGGATTGTGAAAACTTTGGGGGTAAAAAAAAATTGGAATAAAAGGAGTAAACTAATAGAAAGGCCCAGAACATTTAAAGTAAATAGAGCACCATCCTTTGATATATGGAAGAGATATGTAATTTTATATAAACAATTATATATATAAGATTAAAATCAATTTTAAAATTAAAGCACCAACAAAAAATTCAGCGAATACATACATGACAAATTCCAGATCTATAAAAGCCAAGAATGTAAATTAAGTTTCTTAGTAATTTATAATCACTAGAAAATGAACCATAAGAAAATGAATATTATTAAACAGAACACTACTGAATCAATGATAGGCAAGTAGCATACTGTCAGGTGAATGTAAGACTATAGTGAAATGGGAGTTTCAATTGATACTATTAGCTCAGGCATAAGAACCTATATTAGAAAATTATAGCTTAAATAACATTTAGATGTTAAAGTTTATGGAGGGGAATTTTTGCAAAACAAAAAACTTTAGCTCAGACATAATATACATATTCATAATAGAACGGCTGTAAAAATTGCAGTAGACACATCTGCATTAATATTATAAAGCAATTGAAGCTGTAGTTTTAGTGTTTAAAGGACAGAAAATATTCATCATGTAATAAAAAAATAAGCATGTAGGTAGACATTTTAAGAATAAAGTTTCATATGATAGTTATGCACATATATGCATATATATTTATACTAACAGAAAGTATTCTTTTAGTTCTAAATGATTAATATTGACTGCAGAAAACTTTATTTTTCACTTTAACGGTTGTTCTAATTTTCAAAAAATATAATTAGGCTACTGTTACAGTCAGAAAAAGAAGTGTTGTCAGAGTGTAAATGGAAATCTTCATTGTGACTTAGCTGGTCAAACCACTACCAGCGACACTAACAACTCTTCTTGGTGAGTCACCACTGCTCCACTTCTGAGCCAGCTCCCTGCTAATGCACTTGGAATCAAGTGCAAACTGTCCAGGACTTACGTTCCAGAACCCTTGAGGAAGACTAGATTGATGCTCCTGATTCCTGGCTTCAGCTCTTCTAAGCCCAGATAATTATAGTCATTTAGGGTGTGAATCGTCAAAGGCAGATTTTCTCTCCTTCACACTCTCTGTAACTTTTTGTTTTGTTTTGTTTTTCTTTTTAAAATTGTATTTATTTGAAAGCTAGACTTACAGAGGGAAGGGGAAAAGAGAGAGATCTTACATGTACTGATTCAATGTCCAAATGACTGCAACGACTCGGGCTGGGACAGTTCAAAGATAGAAGCCAGAATCTTTGTCTGGGTCTTTCATCTTGCGTGACAGCTGGGTCTTTCATGTTGAGTGGCAGTGGTCAAGCACTTGAGCCTGTCTCCACTGTTTGCAAGGTGCATTAGCAGGCAGTTGGATCAGAAGTGGAGCAGATGGGGCTCAAACTGATGTCCATATAGGATGCCAGTACTCATGAACCCAGCACCACTGACCCAAGGCTGGCATGGCTTGCCTCATTTCAGCATCCTCTACTTCATTGCACGGCCTGGCTCAGTTCAGCCTGCCCCTACTTCCAGCTTTTGCTGTTGGGTTTTTAAAATGTATTATTTAAGATTTATTTATTTTTATTGGAAAGTCAGATTTACAGAGTGGAGGAGAAACAGAGAGAATTTTCGGTTGATGATTAACTCCCCAAGTGACTGCAATGGCTGGAGTTGAGCTGACTCAAAGCCAGGAGCCTGCTTTGGGTATCCCTAGTCCTTGGGCCATCCTTGACTGCCTTCCCACGCTACAAGCAGAGAGCGGTATGGGAGGTAGAATGGCCAGGATTAGAACCAGTGCCCATGTGGGATACTGACAAGTTCAAGGTGATTTTAGCCACCAGGCTGCCATGCCAAGCCCTTTTCTTAAAAAAATTTTTTTTGATGATGAGTGCATGGTTGATCAGAGTGGGTGGATAGAGGGTTAGGGGAAAGTAGGTGAAATAATTTTCCCAAATTTTCTGTTTCTTCTTCCTGTCTCTGGGAAAAAGGGAGAGATAAAGGGAAAAGCCACACCAAGTCTCCTAAATGACCCAGGGTTGGGGAACCACCACCTGGTATAAACCCAGGGTCCTGATGTAGTGCATGTTCTGAGGGGTCTGCTCAAGTGGTTTGGGTAGTTCTGAAATGGTCTAAATCATGCTAGTCCAAGGATGAGGAAGCCCTCCCAATGTCTATTGGCTGACATAGTTGACCTCAAGTTTCTATTCACCCAGATTTGTGCTGTCATTGTTTGGCTGGAGTAGTTGTTCAGTTTGTGCAGTTCTCTCTCCTCTGCTATGGTATCCAATGAGCCACTATATTCTCCATGTGCATCAGGGTTGGAATTGACTGCTGTGCCTTTTTCACTTGTAGAAGGGACCCAAAGACCCAGACCAGGCCAACTGAGCCCGCTGGGTCCCCTGCACCAGGGCTCCAAAACCTGGCACCCATCTCATGGATGGGCCCAAGAACCCAGGCCAGGTGACCTGAGTCCCACAGGATTTCTGTTCCCTGGCACTCACAAACCTAGCACCCACCTTGCAGGTGGGCCCCATGACTACACCAGGCAACCTAAGTCCCAATGGATTCCCCATCCCTGTGGCTCATGAGCCTGGCACCCACCACACAGGTGGGTCCCAGGACCCAAGCCAGGCAACCCAAGCCCTGCTGGAACCTCTACCCCTTGGGCTCATGATCCCAACATCCAATGACCCCAGGTTGGCATGGCTCACCTCATTTCAGCATCCTCTATCACATTGCACAGCCTGGCTCAGTCCAGCCTGCCCCTAGTTCCAGCTCCTGCTGGTGAGTGCTACAGCCTAGCCTAGCCCAGCCTAATTCCTGTCCTGGCCCTTTAGTGAACTGGCTGGTGCTGCGGCCTGACCTGAGCCCTCTGAACCCGTCATGGTTCTCAGGTCTGTCAGTGGATGTTATGAACTGGTCTAGCCTGACCCAGTCCCCAGACCTAACCCACATGTATGCGGCAGTTACTATAACCTGGAATGGTCTCAGATGCTCCTTGTCTTGGTTCTTGTGCTCACCTGCACGGACTGCAGCCCTACAACCCTGTGAAGGAATTTCCCAAGATCTTCTGTTCTAATCTTTAGGATAAAAGAAAGATAATGCACATTTATACTAGACATGGCAAAACAATAAAAATTGTGCTTTGTGTCAGAAACTCATCTTTTTCTAGTTCATCCATCTTCATTTCTTTCTTTTTTTTTAAATTATTTATTATTTAACTTCATTAATTACATTGTATTATGTGACACAGTTACATAGATACTTGGGTTCTCCCACCCGTCCCCAAACCCTCCCACCATGGTGGATTCCTCCACCTTGTTGCATAACCACAGCTCAAGTTCAGTTGAGATTCCCACATTGCAAGCGTATACCAAACATAGAGTCCAGCATCTTATTGTCCAGTCAAGTTCAACGGCTTCTTAGGTATACCCTCTCTGGTCTGAAGACAGAGCTAGCAGAGTATCATCCCAGTCAATTGGAAGCTCCAACATACCATCAGCAAAAATTTACATCATTATGGAATTAATTGACATAGTAATGAGTAACCAATATGTTAAAGATAAATGCGAGTTCCCAGCCACCTTCTGTGACCACCTCACCTACACTTCAATTTTAGTTTATACACAACATATAACATTCAAAACATAACATGTTATACATAACATCATATCATCTTAAATTAAGGCAAACAAGCCACTCAAGAAATGGGCACGGGAAATGGGCAAACACTTCACAAAGGAACAAACCCAAATGGCAAATAAACATATGAAAAAATGCTCAAGTTCCCTGGCAATAAGGGAAATCCAAATTAAAACATCAATGAGGTACCACCTAATGCCAGTAAGACTGGCCCACATGAATAAAAGCACCAACAACACTTGTTGGCGAGGTTGCGGGGAAAAGGGAACCCTACTCCACTGCTGGTGGGGCTGCAGGGTGGTACAGCCTCTATGGAAATCAGTATGGAGAATATTCAAACAACTCAAATTCAACATACCGTATGATCCAGCAATAGCACTCCTAGGAATATATCCAGAACACTTGTTTTATGAGAAACCAACATGCACTCCTATGCTCATAGCAGCACAATCAGTAATTACAAAAACATGGAAGCAACCAAAATGCCCATCAACAGAGGATTGGATAAGAAAGCTATGGTACATCTACTCCATGGAATACTACTCAGCTATTAAAAAAAACAAAATGCAGTTCTTTTTGGCCAAATGGGCCAAACTGGAAACCATAATGCTAAGGGAAATGAGCCAATCCCAAAAGGTTAAATACCACATGTTTGCCTTAATTTAAGATGATATGATGTTATGTATAACATTTCTTTCTTTGTTAAAAGTGTATTTCCGGCCTGGAGCAGTAGCCTAGCAGCTAAAGTCCTTGCTATGCATGCGCTGGTATCTCATATGGGTGCCAGTTCTAATCTCAGCAGTGCCACTTCCTATCCAGCTCCCTGCTTGTGGCTTGGAAAAGCAGTGGAGACGACCCAAAGCCTTGGCACCCTGCACCCATGTGGGAAACTCAGAAGAGGCTACTGGCTCCTTGCTTTGGCTCGGCTCAGCTCCAATCATTGTGGCCGCTTAGGGAGTGAATCATCAGATGGAACATCTTTCTCTCTGTCTCTCCTCCTTTCTGTATATCTGACTTTTAAAAAATGCATTTTTTTAATTTTGAAAATTAAAGTGACAGAAAGACAAAGAGCTCTTCCATTTACTGACTCCATCTCCAAATACAATAGCTGGGATTGCAAAATCCACTTTACCTGAATCTGCCATGTGAGAAGCAGCCGGCCAAGCACTTGGGCCGTCGTCCACTGATTTCCTATTACCATTATCAGGGAGCTGGAGAGGAAGTGTAGCAGTGTATACCTGATCTGGAAATCAGATGTGAGATACCAACATTACAAGTGGAAGCTAACCCTGCTAAACCATATCTAGTCTCCATCTTCATTTGTCTAATCAGTATTTATATAGCATTAGGTAAAATAAAAAAATACATATCCTGGAATAGGTTACGTTGTCAGTAATCATGATGTTGAAAAAGAGGGGCAGGCTCTGTGGCACGGTGAGTTAGGCCATCATCTCCTTGGAGTTCCTGGGTCTAGTGCCCCACCCCAGTCTTCTTATCCAGGTTTCTGCTGACATCAGATGGGGTTTTTGGCTCCTGACTTCTACCTCGCTCAGCCCTGGCTGTGCAGAGCATCAAGCAGCACTTAGGGAATCATGTAGGGAATGAAGCAACGGATAGAAGACTTTCTCTCTTTTAGTCTTCTCTCTGTCACTTTTATCCTTCAAATAAACAAATATGTGTTTAAATTAAAATATTGAAAAGATAGTCAGAATGATAGTTTTTCTAAGACTAACTGAATTTTAGTATCTTTATTTACCAAGAAATGTAACTTGTTTATTCCTTGACTTTTTTTAGTGAAATTCCTTATCTCCTCCTTTTTTATTCATTTACTTCCATTTGTTTTTGTCTCAATGCTTGGCCTCATTATCTATTTTCTGTGTTAATTAACCATTCAGTCAACTTGATAATTCCCTACAGGGCTGACTAGCTAAGTCTAGGCAGAGTGGACACTTATTAAATAAATGAAATTAATTCCATGTTTCACTCATATGCAAAATTATTGCCTGAACTGGTGCATTCAATTTTAGATAACTTTTCTCTACTGACAGATAATGTCTTTGCAGGTATTGTCTATTTAATACCCAGTGTGACGACTCAGTGACTTCTAAATACCTAACTATAAAATTAAAGTATTAAATATTTAATATGGTTTAAATATTAATGTCCTTAGAGGGCAGGAATATATAAAAATGGGATTCATATTTTATTCCTTTAGATAATGGTAGTGAAACAATAATCATTGCATCACTTAAGCATACAGATGAATAGTTTGCTGCAGAGGAAAAAGCTAAGTCAATGTCCGTCAGATTTAGTTGGCTGGAGGCCATTGGTTCTGAGACGTCAAGACCACTGCTGTATTCTTGTGCATTTGTTGGGTTTTTCAAATGAAATAACTCATGCTCATTTGCTTAACAGGCAATTACCACTGTTACGGGATAAGGTCACATTTCAAAATTGTCCCTTTTTAGAAATATTTGTGGAATTGAAGGAGGTACTATTGAGGAGTCATAAAAAGTATGAATAGAACAAGATCAGGGACATAGTGCATTACTTAATTGTGTTAAAAATAAGTGCACATTACCAGAATGGAAGAGATGTCGCCTACCCTGCTGAAATGGAAGGAGGGAAACAAGCAGGAGGAATTGTGGCTTAAGCGCTCTTTTTATAAATCAATGGTATGTGAATTAGGGTGAGTACACCAATGGATACAAAAAGTTAGTGCCCAGAACTATGGGGAAAAAAAAAACACTAGAAATTAAGATCCTTTACTTCCTAAAAAAGAAATAAAACTTTGCCCAGGCTGATATTTGAAAAGTAAATTGCTGCTGTTGTCTTCCTAGTTGATTTTGTTATGTTTACCATCACATAAAGAATCCATGAGCTATCCTGAGGGAAGAATAGGGGCTGCACAACACCACAAAGATGTTTGCTTTCAGTACTTTGCAGTGTTTTGTGTATACATGTGTCTCATTAGGTAGTGTTACGGGTTATGTTACCTAGTTTTGACTACACTAAACTGATGTGAATTAATGTGATCAAAATGAATTATCTAGGATAATGTTGGATTGAAGATGATGCCTCTAAGCACAAACAGCAACCTTGTTCCCCTAGCTTTTTAGTAAAATTTTACTTCTAATTACACATTCATTAAATATATACAGTATTCACCAAGAAATGTACTAGAATTTTTATAAAATTGCTGTTTTAATACCCCAAAACTTTTCTCTGCACTAAATTTCTATCTATTGTAAAATAAATGCTCCATGCCATGTTGTTGAAACAGGACATTGTACATCATTTAGACTGACAAAGCCGTGCTCAACAATATTGATAAATCTTACAAAACAGGACATAAAAATGACGAAACAGAACATGCTAAATAATAATAAAAAATGTAAAATAAAGCAAAATTCAGAATAGCTTGTACTGTCTGAGATTTAGTGAATGAGAAGCGAGGGAGTACTGTGTGTCTTTTGAGTTTCTGATAGTATTTCAGATGCCACTCTGAGTGCTGGCTCATGTGGGCACATCAGGTTTTTAAAACCCTTCGAGATATTAATTTAAGCATACTTTTCATTCTGTCATATTTGATTTAATAAAACTATTACATGATTGTGGCAGAACACAAAGGTTGTGAAAACCTGTGGTAGTTCATATCTGTAAGCATGCAAGAAAGCTCACAGGAAAGTCTGCCAAGCAGTACGTGGTGCCAAGCTTGAGAGATGTGGAGTGTAGTTTGGCTTCACGTCCACAGCAGTCTGACTGTCTCTTTTCTCATTTTGGCAACTCTCCTGCAGCAGTGAGGAAGCAAAATGTGACATATCTGTGTTGGGAGCATTTTTCTTTTCCTATAGATATGGTAGATAATGAAGAGGTAAGGGAGTGGATGTCAACAAAAAAATATCTTCATTTTAGTGGATAAGATTGGATAGGAGAACAAATAGAATTTCTTCATAAATTGAAACGCAAAGAGAAAAGGAATTACAGTTTTTGTATGTTTAAATTACAAGTAAGGTAGGAGTATCTAAGTGAGAAAATGGAGAAACATAGCAGTTGTAAGTGGGAATTTAAAAAGAAAACTGCACATGTTTAACAATTCTAGATTATTACAAAATCCAATATGAAGTTACGGGTTTGAGGACCTGTGACAGGGTAGATATGAAGGATATTAGAGTTGAAAAACTCAAGAACCCAAGCAGCAGGTCTGCAAAATGACATTGAGCTAACCAAGAAGATGGAGAATATTTTAAATATAGAAGAATCGCAGTCTGTTTCAAAGAACAATGCTGATTTTTTTAAAAAAGTAGAGAAATTACTTGAAGGTTCATGCATAACTCTGAACTGTACAGCCAAATGGTGTGACTTGAAATGAAGTAGGCTTATAGCCAAGGGGTGGAGGAAGAGGAATAAGAATTGCAAAGTTCCAGATCTGGGGTGGGAGAGAGCAAAACGCTGGGACCCTTCCTCACCCATGAATTTTGTATTGCTATGACTGACAGTCACCTTTTCGAACTGGTAAGGAAGGGCCGATTTTTAACAAAAACAACTGGAGGCAATGTTTGATAATCCATGAGTCAGGAAACATGGCCTTTCCTTCAGGGTTCAAGCAAAATGTTACTGAGAACTCATTTTAATGATTTCAGAGAAGTTCTAGGCTACTATTAGAGAATAATTTAGTTTATGGGACAGGTGCTATACGCCTTCTTTTAAACGATTCCTGGTGGATAGGAAAGCATGTCTTTCCTTCTTAAACAATACTGAAGTAACTGAGAGTTGTGACCCATGGCAATGATCCCCGATTCCTAGTTGGATGGTGGGTCCTAACAATAGAATGTAGCTTTTCTTAAGATTGGAACAAAATGTGTACATGGAAAAGACCCTGAGATAGAAAGGTCTTAGAAGAAATGAACTGATTCTGAGAAGATATGCACAATGAAAACAAATAAACGGAAAGATGGCAGGTTGATCCTCCAGTAACAAGCTGCCCCTGTTTGTCCCAGAGGAGTGTTTTTCTTGTTTCTGGAGCCAGCAAAAATCCCCCTGAGTATACCTGCCTATTACCTTTTGTACAAGACTTGGCCAGCAGCTAGGGAGTGAAGGGGTCTGAGATCATCCCACAGGAACAATCACTGCCTTTCCAACAGTTTGAAAACACTCTGAATTGGGCTTCGGAGTTTATGAAATGGTGTGAGTATATGAAGGGCTGAATTTCCTGCATAATCAGAATGAGCTCTCTTCTATTAGCTTTTGACATTAGTGCCCCACAGCCAAGCATTTGCACAGATCCAAATGCCCTGTAGCAAACACCTGGAATCACATGGCTAAAATTATGAGGGGAATAATGGGACTGAAAAATTCAAAACAAGATCTTAAAGAACCTTACAAAGACAGAAAGCCAATACATGTTCACTGGAGAGTAAAGATTTTAGGGATGCTTATAAATATTTGAGATGTATTAGAAACTTTCTTAGAATAGTGTGCCAGTGGCTATGCATATATGTGTGTGTAAAAGAGATAACAAAAGCACAAATGAATGACTGACATGCAGAGCTAATAAGGAAAATGAGACTTAATATCCTTGGGAAATACTTTCACTATTTCAATGAAAAGTAAGACTGATTTTATTTGCAGGGGTTTCAAATATCTGGTATGTTCAAATTGTATACTAAAGGTACCAGAAATAAGAGAGTTGGATTTAAAAAAAAAAAAGATGAAAGGGTTAGTATCTAAATATGAGAAAATCCTGAAGTCTTGGCTGATGCTGCTTGCTCTAAGCTCCCCTTTTGACTTCAGCCTGTAGCCTGTCTCTTCCATGCTTTGTAGGGCTGAATTTAGATCAGTAAATAAAAACATAAAAATGTGAAAACAATTCATCAATTTGAAGCATTTAATGAGATGTTCCAGGGTGCTACATCATGCTGTGGATGCTAGTTTAACTCCTCTCCATGTTTAACAGACTAATTTATATTGTGCTTACAGTTTTACTTTTAAAGTAGCTATAATGACCTTTTTGAGCCTCAACATTAATTAACTGAGGCCCCCAATTTTTAATTTGGTGCTAAATGCATCAATTTTTACAAAGAGTTATCATATTTGATCTGTGACAACTATGGACATTTTATTTCTCATGTAATAAATATTATGTAATTGTTTCTTCGCTGCTTTTAACATCTACTTAGTATCTGTCTCCCTAATAGCTAAATATTAAATGTGGAATTGTGCTGTGTATGTGCAAGGAGTTCAGCTATGATTAAGTGGCAAAGAATTAGAAAATACTCCCCTAGAAAAAACACTAACAAAGCATTATTTGCCTTTTCAGTGTGGAAAATAGATGCTGCATTTTATTGCTCTCCATCACCACCCTTAGAATTGCAGTTGTGTGCAGTAGCACCAAGAATAAAGCAAGGTCATTTCTAAAGTGTTTACTTTTCTTGGCTTTGTTCACCTTTTCTCTTAGGGAAGGAAGTTATACGACTACATTGTGACCCAAATGTCTCCAATATGACCAGAAGATCTCCTTTAATTACTCAAGTGGACAGATAAAAATAGCAAAAGCACAAAAAGTTTATAGTTTCCATAAATGCATTCATTGTAGCAATTTTCATTATCATTAGCATCTGAAGGCTATGTGCTTTTTAAAGCTGGCTCTTCCGAACTTGCATGCAAAATGGAACTATAGAAAAGTTAATTTCAAACAGAAACGGAAGAAAATTTCTCTTTACCAACATTTTAAGACACTACATTTAATAATTGTATTTTTCACTCTTTGGGACTTCCTCCCTTTGCTTTGACATGTAGATAATGGATTTCTCCATTGTAAAGAACATATACTCTGAATTCACATTCTAGCTTGTAAGTAGGGACCTTGAATTGCCCTACTAATAGAAACCTAGGTCTGAGTAACTTTTTATCTTAATTAACCAAGCTAATCTGTTTTTGAAAACAAATTTCATCTTTTCATTTACATTTTAATTACAGACAGTACAGAATGTCAAGTTTTAATTGGCTCCAGGGAAGTATGCACAAAAAGCCTGGTGCTAGAAGCGACAGTTGACTTCACAGGAATCAGCCGGCTCTCAGTTAAGTTAGGGTCACCATAAATGGAGAAGCTTTAACCCCCTTTCAGATCCTCCAATATCTCAAATCAATGTACAAAAGCTTCATAGATGTCTGATCTTACAAGAGAATGTCACAGATGATTTCTCCTGAGAATCTGTAATAAGCTCTGGCTACTACTCACTGTCTGCACAATTACAGTACCTAGAAGGCCATAAGCAGCTAATGTTGATTGGATAAATCCAGAAGAATCATTGCAGGTCTATGCTGAATAGTGGGTGAATGAAATGTCCCTCAAAATAACCCAAATCCTTATGATTCCAAGGAGTTCTAAATCTTCTTATGTATTTGTTATGTAAACAGTATTGTTCAGCCATAAACATGCTGAAGCTCTTTGTATTTCAGATGTAAATGTTCAACTCACTTCCTCCCTAGCTCTCAGTTCTCTTCCCATTTTCCCTTTCTATTCATTATCCGTAATAGCCAGTGGCTTTTTCAGAGCTTACTGAACTGCATCCATCTTTTCACTGGGCTCTGACAGATAGGAAGCCTTAAAAATGCAAAGTCTTCAGGATAAGACATGTGAGGAAAATATACTGTGGATTTGTTTTTGAATGCCTTCTCCAGCATGAAGTACTCAGAATGAAACATTTCAAGCACTCACTGGGAGTATGCATACATTCAGTGAAAGACAGCTCACCAGGCTTCACTCCCAGAGCCCATCACTGAGGCGTCTCTAGCGGGAAGCCAGTATGAAATTCTCACTCAAATACACTGTTTTAGCATTTGACTTGGAATTTTGCTTGCATGCTGCCACCATTAAACTTTTGAAGTATTTGCGTGATGTCAAATTAGAAAAGATCATTTATTTTTAATGATCTTTAGAAATGTGTCCATTTATTTTTAATGCTGCATCTTACTTTGGAAGATCTGATTCAAGTAAGTGCTACTTTCCTTAATTCAGTTCCTTTTCAACCTGTATCTCTTTTATGTCAAGAAGCATTCAGTGATTCAATAAGGAACTCCTTATATTGAAACAAAATTCAAGAAAATGGAAACAATTTTGTAATGTCATGGCAGATTTTTCCCAAATTTGAAATCCTTTTATTTTCTCTCACATTTCTAGATAGAGGTTCATCTTTATAGATTATTATGATAGTATTTAATTAGTGCCTATCACAATGTTTCTTAGTGGCAATTCTTATAAAGGCATAGAATAATTGCTTGATACAGGGAGTATAAGGAGATTTTTGAAATAGATTTGTTACTGAGAGAATCTCATAAATCAAGGGCTATGTTTCATGAACACGAAATTATATTTCAAATCCTTTAACCATAGAAATATGATGAGATGTTGCTCTTCAACCACATTAAGAGAAAAGTGGAAAGTCAAATTATGAATTGTGTATCTACACTTGGTCAATGATTTGAGCATATCTTGACCACCAGGGGGAGCAAGTTACTGGTCAAAGGAAGTGCTGTCTAATTTAAGGCTTTCAGTGAAAAACTTGAATTTAGCAAGCAAACTTACACTTCATTTAAAAGATGAACCCCCACCCCCCAAAAAATGTAGTTTAATAAGAGTTACATGGACTTCAAACTCTGCAACATAGTATCTTATTAAAATCAAATCATTTCACTTTAGTTTCTGAAATATCCAGCTATACCAATAACACACATGCTTTTCTTTGTAATTTTTTTTTTCCAAGTGAGGTGTGCTTTTGTAGTAATCCACATATTGACTACACTTTTGGAAATGTAAGTGAATCCACAAATTTAGTAATATAATACCAACAAGCTCCATATTCACAGAAAGAAAAAGTCTGCAGTAGAGAAAACCTGCTAGCTTGAAAAGCAACATACACATAAGCTAAACAGCAGGTAAAATGACTAACTTTATGAGTAAGTGTTACGTAAATCATATAGAATAAATAATAAAATAAAAGACCCTTCAAAGATTCTACATTCAATTTAAGGAGAAATAACTTATTTAAAGAGAGAGAGTAACTTCTAAGCAACATGAGAAAGTATTGTTCAATCCTACAAATAAGGATATTTAGGAAGCGCTTCAAATAACAGCAAATATCATTTGTAAAGAGTTATAGCAGCTATTTAAAACTTTACAAGTCACATTTAGCTATGTAAAATTAATGAATTTTAAGAAAAGCTATTATGAAAGAGTAATAATATTTTACAATGATGTTAAACAAAATTTAATCCATATTTTATTATGAGCTATTGACTGATTTTATACTTGCATGTAATCCTAAATATAATTAGCATATCTCAATTCTTTCATGTCTACAAAGAAAGGAAAACATTTATCACCTAATTGTTCCAAAATACAGTATTCCTAGAAGGTACCTTTTGCAATGTAGAAATACACAAACATTTTAAATAAGTAGTTAGTGAAACCTTCTAAGAGGAAATTAAAATGCAGTTGCATAGTAAGAATTATCCAAGTGAGAGAGGGAAATGAGACTGGCATAAAGGAAGAATGATTCAGTTAAAGAAAATTGCACTTTTGAGACTTGTTCAGAGAGAAGATCTCTGTATGATTAAGGAAATGAGAAACGCCTGAGCAGGTTGAAGTTGGGTCATAAAGGAAGGCAAGTCAGCAGAGATGAAGGTGGGGAGAATTGTGGCATCAGATGAGTCTGCAAAGTCAGGTTAGGCTGCGTTGAGGGTATTAGCTCTTAGAATGAACGGGGCATTGAAAGATCTGCTGGAAAGTAACATGCTGAATGCTGTGCTTTAAGGACACATTACAAATCTGTTAGTAGAATAAAAGAGAAAACAAGTTGACAAGCTAGCAGTCCTTTCCTGTAATTTGGCTAGCAGAAAATCATGGACAGGATAATAGTGGTAACAATGAAAATGAGGAGAGTCAGAGGCATATAAATGATACGCATGCTTCTTGTGGATAGGGAAAGAATTGTCAAGAGGACTTATTCAATGAGTGAAAGAGAGGGAAACTATAAGGTTAGGTGAATTTTCTGAAGAAACTAGTTTTTCAGATTAATGATTCCTATTTTCAAGTGTTTGAATCCTAAAAGCTTAAAATACTTGTGAACCATGCATATCACCAATGCCAGCTATTCATATAGTTTTGCCTCTATTACATACATACTGTGAAATAAGTAGTATATTAAATAGGTCATCAGATACCAATTGAAGGAATGAGAATTAACAAGACAATCCAGATTACAGTGAGAGGAAAAGAGTCACTCAAGACCCAATGTTGAGAAACATGATAACTAGATATTTGGAATAAATGAAAAATTACCATCAAAGTTGACAACCAGGGAATGCTAAGAAAAGAGAAAATCCAGAACTGTGAATGCATGAAAATCAAGCAAATTGATTACTTGGGTGATAAGCTTTTGTTGCATATTTTGGAATGTTTTGCTTTTAATGTACTAACCATACCCAGAGAGGCTACTAGCATGTAGCAATGACCACTATGACTGCAGTTAGAAATACTCTCAATCCATTGCTGCTGCATGTTGTATTTTTTTAAGGAAATAATTTTATTAACGTTCTTGATTGATCAGTTTTGAAAATGAGAACCAGGCAATACTTAAAGATAATATTCTAATACTCAGTTTTTCTGTGTATAGAATAAAATAAATTCAGTTCATGTGCTTTGGGTTAATGCTTCCTGGCGCCATACCCCTTTAAAAATGGTTTGCTTTGAGACAATAAAATGAGTCTTGAATGTGTTCCATATATAAATATCTTAAGATCAAATTTCCCAGTTTCCTATTTCACTGTCTTTAGGTGTCACATAGTATAATGGAGTCAACCATAAACATTTCTTAGTATTCCTTATATCAAGTATATGTTTCTACATTTTTGCTATTCTAATTAGCAACAGATTCTTCAATTCTGTTCATTTTACTGTTATGGCTATTCTTAAATTTGGGATATTTCTCCAACTTTTCATCAGATGATGTTTTCTGGATCAAAATATGTCCATATTAAGTCTGAAGCCATTCAGATAGTTTGCTTGTACATTAGAGCACAGGTGACCTCAGCTGATGCCTCCCTGCTCAGATGGATCACGATCTCCCATAGGATATCATTGTATCATTCATCTTACTTTCAAAATTAGACTTTTCTTCCTGTCTTTTATTTAAGTGTTTTATTACCTAAATCTCAGTACACAAATATTTACCCCAAAGTTGTCTGTGCATTTTGTAGCTTAGGAGTGTCAGAGAAAGGTGAATGTAATTCCATCATAATAAATCTTGAAATTTTCTCTGTAAGAACACATCATGCATAAAGTTTGTGTTGTTGAAACTCCATCATGGTGTTCTACGCAGACAAAAGCAACTGGAAAGTTTGGCAATCCAATATTTCTAACACCTGATTAAATCAGTGAACTCAGACATATGCAGTTTGATTTTAATCTTATTTTAATATGTCAAACATATTGACTTCAAAAGAATTATCTCTCGAGATGTTGGTAAGATGTTCAAAAGGAGACATTTGGTAGAAATATTTTCTTATTAGCTTGGGGAAATGTTGCTCTTGTTTGCTTTTTTCCCCTTTAAGTGTAAAATCATTTAAGGTGCTATTTTTGCTGTTAAAAAAAGGAATATGAAAAACAATGTTGTGCTGTCATCAACATAAAGGCCTTCAGATAAATCAGGAGCCATTTGTCCTGCTAAGGAGGAATACCAAAAAGTGAGTTCACTACAAATGGCAAAGCTTGCAAAATATCTGTGTTGCATGTGATATGAATTTCTGAACAGAAATTTGATCCATAACAAGGTGAATTAAAATACACTTTCTTCACCTGGAAAGCATTGCTAATGAAATGTTAATTCGTTTTTCAAAGAGTTACTTATTTTTATTTAAAAGGCAGCTTTTACAGAAAGATGGAGAGACAGAAAGAGAGGCCCTCCATTCACTGGTTCACTCCCTGAACAGCCACATTGGCCAGAGCCCAGCTGATCTGAAACTAGAAAAGAGGAAGAACTTCTCTGTCTTTCACATAGGTGCCATTTCCCTAGGACTTGGAACATCCTCTGTTGATTTCCCAGGTCATAAGCAGGGGGCTGTGTTCGAAGTAGAACAACTGGTATCTCGGGGGTTCCCTATCTACCTGGCTCCCCAAACCACAGAGGCTGGGGTTTGAGGCAGTGGTGCTCTTCAGCACAAACCACCAGAGACAGTCTGATTAAGCACGTCCATTTATTTAAAGCCAACACATTCTTATATAGACTAAGAAAAGGTTAGGGAAAGGCAGCAGGACATGTTCTGACAAACCTTGCACCCAACAGAGCCAATGTAATTGCCTAGAAGATATGTCTACCTCTCAGAACTCTAATCATCTAACAGATCATATACAACATGCATGGATGACAGGAATGCCAGAGAACAAGTTCACCATGTGTGGCTGTGAGTCATGCACACCACATGTGGCTGGCAGGAAATGTGGGATCACACCAGCTTCTCAGAGTTGCTTCAAGGAAGTTCCAGCACAGTTGATCCAAAGACAGAGAAGAGAAACTGTGATATAGTCCAGCATTCTCCCCTGTGTGTCCAGTGAAAAGGACACGTTGAAGTCTCGGTTAGCCAAGCCTATTTCCAGGGGTTTATCTCCAGGATGCACTGTGCTACATGCTTATGACCTCCAACATAGGCCAAACAGGCAGAAATCCGGGAGCAATCTCCCACACTGGGACATGATGCAGCATCCATATGGGATTTCAGTGATAGCAGGAGAAGAACTAGCCTACTATGCTATCATGACAGTTTCTAAAATGCTAATTTTATAATGAACCTAGACCATACTTAAATGTCCACATGCAAAGTTTTTAAAATATTAAATCTTTTTTTTTTTTTGAGGACACGTTTAAATGGATGGAGAAACATTTAATTTGGATAAAGCAGAGAGGACACATTCCAGGAAATAGGAGAGGACAGAACAACAGCAGAAGGGTACCTGGAGACTGACAGACACAGGAAAGTAGTGAATACAATGGTGTGGTGTTGCAGTGACTAATACTCCAGCAGCATTCAGCTAAGAGGTGATTTGAACTCCACCAGCAGCTGGAAATCCACCAGCAGACAGGTGGGAAGGGACTTTCACTGGGAGCTTGGGAGGTGAACCCAGACAAAGAGCTACCATCCTGCTGGTTTGTTTGATTTGACCAGGAGCAGAGACAGAGCGGCAAATCCCAGATGGACAGTGTGGGAACAGGGTGGATTTCATAGCCAAGTCAGCCCTCTAGAGCTGAATTGGGTGCCATTTTGCTTAAGGAGGCAAAGGCAAGGGAAAGGACTGAGCATATGCTGAGCTGGGAGTGAACTCATTTCTGACTCATTGAACTGCAACAACGTGGCATTTTATGGGTTCCACCCGGGGCAGGTCTGGATAGCCCTTAGACCTGATGGCTGGCAGATGAAGAACTCTAGAAGTGGCAGCTCAGGAGCCATTTTGTACAGTGTGGCAAAAGTTTTAGGACTTCGGGGAACATCGATGAACTGTGTATGTGCTAAGCTCGTGAGAACTCACTGAGTTCAGTGGATTGCACTGGTCCCACAGGAAAATAGTACAGACTGTGGCATCTTATAGGTCAACATAAATCCGTGTGGCACCCAGGCCTAACATCCAACAGATTCTGGCAAGATCAATGCTACCAACAACCTAGCTATATAGGACACCTGGTGTCTCCCTAATCCTGGGACCTGCTCCAACCAAAAGTGGGAGAAAGGTTGTACAGACAACAATGCAACCTCAGCATGATATCAGAGGAGGTGGAGAGTGGTGAGCCAGGAGCTGGGGCTATGGAGACCATGGTGGAAATCTAACATAGGAACCCAGACCTGGGGCTCGCAGGAGGGATTGGCACAATTGGCTGCAAGCAAAGAGTTGTGTACCAATTGCAATAAGTAAAATCAAACTGTAGACCTGTGGGTGACACAGCTTAGAATCCTGTCCCAAAGAGAAGACTCTGCTAACCAAAAGTGCAATGACCAAGAACAAAAGAAGAGACAAAGGCACTATGGATATTACTGAAGACTCCCCTGCAAAGGAGAAAAAACCTATGCCAACCTCAGAGTGAACTGAGGAAGACAATGTGAAATTGGGGGACACAGAATTCAGAAAACTCATTTTAAAGCTTCTGATCAACAGTGAGAAGCACATACAAGAGTTCAAAGAATTTAAGGAATATTTTACCCAAGCAATAGCAGCAATAAAGCAAATCAAGGTTGATATATCAGAAATTAAGAACACAGCCAGGGCGTGGTTGCCTGTACTGGATATGAATGCAGCACCCAACCAGCACACATGAGATCCAGGAAGGAAGGGAGGGGCAGAACTGGCGGGGGGATTAAGGGGCTGGTTCCCTCGCCGGACAGCTACTCCCAATGGAGAGCGTGGGCTGGGATAGAGACAGACTAGACTATGCAAGGCTACAACACCTGTGCGCTGCATGTGGACTAGATCAGGGAAAAGCCAGGCTGGGCTGATTATTCCTGCTGGTGCAAGCATAAATTAGAGTGGGTGAGGGATGTTTGGGCATAGCCGCAGAAGCTGGCACTGGGGACTAATTCTGTCAAGTCAAATCACAGAACCACCTAAAGAGTGCATAAACCGGGACAGAGAGACCTGGGAGGGAAAAAGTGGGTTCCCCCTTCTTGGGTCACTATTCCCGTGGGAGGGCATGAAGACTGGGACGGGGGCTGGGATGGCTAGATAGAGAGGCACTCAACAACATCCGTGAGGGCTGGATGGTTGAGTTGGTTAGATAGAACTAAGCTTTAATATTCATTGACCCGTACAAGAGCCAAATGGGATGAGGGACAGATTGGTCTTCTGCTACACATACTGGCAAACCAGGGTAGGGGGCGGGCCTGGTGGGGGTTATTGTGGGTCGCCCCAACTAGGCTGCAGCTCCCACTGGTTTGTGTGAGGGCCGAGTACGTGCTGGGCAGAACCAGACTGGACTGCAACACCCATTGGTTCCAGTGCAACTCGGGACTGAAAACAGAACCAACCCAGCAATTGCAACCACCAGCTGATCGTGGTGATGGACTGTGCCTGGCCCTGTGCTTGCTAGAGCATACAAGAAACTAGTCTGGGAATACCTCAAAGTTTCTTTGGAAATCTCCCTAATCGAACTGCTGGACTCAGAACTCTAATCAAGAAAAGACAGAAGACAGAGCAGATCAATCATTCATCTCAGCTATATGTTGGCAGCGATATATGGGGCAAACGGAGACTTTATGATGGACCATATCAATCAGTGGACGACCTCATCGAGCGAAACTGGCAGCGATTCATAACCGGAGAACTATTAACACCACTCGAGCACATATCTCAGAGCATGCCCCACATCTGGGACTCGGGGTGGGCGGGAAACCGGGTGGGGCTTCCCCCTCAATATCCCCCTTTACCTCAGATACAAGATGGAAACAATGTGGACATAATAGTATTACCCACTTCCCTATCCCCCTGAACCTTTTTTTTTTCTTTACTTTTTCTTTCTTTAACTGTAATTAACTATGTAAAGATTGTCAACAACACAATAAAATAGAAGAAAAACTGGAAAAAAAAAAAAAAAAGAACACAGTAGAGCAAGTTAAAAGTAAAGTGGAGAGTCTCCAAAACAGAATGTAGCAAGCAGAAGAAAGAATCTCAGAATTGGAAGATATTTCCTATCACCAGGGAGAAGCAAAAACAAAAAGCTGGAAGCAGAGCTGGATCAGGCCAAAAAAAGTGTTCAAGAATTGAAAGACACTATTAAGAGGCCAAATCTAAGAGTTATGGGAGTCCCAGAAGGTGCAGAAAGATAAACTGATTTTACAAATATATTTAATGAAATAATAAAAGAAAATTTTCATAATCTAGAAAAATTTGGGAAACAACATCCATGAGGGGCACAGAACTCCCATCAACATTAAGCAAAATGATCTTCACTTTGACACTTGATCATCAAGCTCTCTTCAATCGAACATAAGGAAAAGATTCTTAAATGTGCATGTGCATGTGAAAAAAAATCAGCTGATATATAAAGGAATGCCAATTAAACTCACAGTAGATCTCTCACAGGAAACTGTACAGTCAAGTAGAGAATGGAGTGACATATTCCAGATTCTAAAAGAAAAGATTTGTTGGCCCAGGTAACATATCCAGAAAAGCTTTCTTTTGTCTATGAAAATGAAATAAAATTCTTCCATAGTCAAGAAAAGTTAAAAGAGTTTGCCTCTTCCAAACCTGCCCTATAAATGATACTTAAAGATGTTCTCTTAACAAAGAAGAGGAATAGCACCAAATAAAACCAAAGGCAAATGTGAAGAACATCCCAGTAAAATGACAACAGAAAACTAAATCAATGAATAACCCATTCCTAAAATGACAGGACCAAAGTATCACCCATACATTTTAACCCTGAATCTAAATGGTTTAAGCTCAAACGTCATAGATTAATAGACTGGATTAAAAAACAAAACCCATCTATTTATTATCTAGAAGAGACACATTTCACCAAGAAAAATCAGCGCAAACTATATCTCAAGGATTTTGATGTTTTTGTTAGTTTCATCTCTTCAAAACACTTTCTTCTGATTAAATTCTTCACCGAATCATAGATCATACAGTAGCATCATTTTCCTCAAGAAGGCTCTTGATTTTCTTTTTCATTTCTTCAGCCACACATTAGTCATTCAGTAACATGTTATTTCACTTCATGGTGTTGTTAAATTTTTTTTCTTCCTGTTGATTTTTTTTGGTGGCTTTTCTTTTAAGGGGATGTATAGTAGCTGTGTAATGGAGACTGTCATATCTAGTATAATGTTATTTAACTTCATGGCATTGTAAATTTCTATTTTTCTTCCTATTGCTGATTTTGTATTGTGATTTTTTATTTAAGGGGATGTACAGTAACTATGAAATGGAGACCAACATATCCAGATGTGAGGATACAATATCGTATGCATTTCTGCTTCCAGACAAAGATGGACTTACAATGAAAATGTTTACAATATCTTGACAATAGGATGCTGGACTCTCTGCCATTGTCCATACCAGAAATGATGGACATATGACTGGGTATGAAGAATTATACTTTAGTAATGATATAGGGGAACTCGGTGGGGGGGAGCAACTTAGGTGGGGATAAGGGAAATGCAAGGAGCCTATGGAACTGTATTATAAAATGATAATAATAATAATAAAGAAATAAAATATTTGTAAAAATCTTATTTTATTTTACTTATATTCTAATATTAATTTTATGTAATTTATACTACATCTTATATTATTTTATGTTATATGCAATTATATTTATTGAATTATATAATTTCTATTTTATATAAATATGTTAAATTATATAAATTACAATATGTATCTATATATATTTGTTATATATTTTTAAAACATAAAATACATATTTATAAAATATTTATATTATATGCATTTAATTTTAATCTTAATTTTAAGTTTAATTTTTACGTTTTTACATTTTTCAACATTTCTCTGTAAAACATTGATTTTTCTGGTTTTCTTGCTCAAACAATTATCCCTAGGCATTGGTATCCAAAGTGTCTTGTTTGACAGAAGTGTCTTGAAAGAGACGGGGGGGAGACACATGTGGTCCAGATTTGTCTTGCTAGCTGAATTATAATAGGACTTTTGAAAAATTTATTTACAATGTGGCTAATTGTTTTATATTCCATAAAAATTGTTCAATTATAATGTAGTATTATTGGCACTGGTATTACTCAATGTGCTGAAGTGGCCACATCAGATAATGTGAATCAGAGCACTCTAGAAAAACAACACTAACAAGGTGTGGATGTGGAGAAAGAGGGAGAAAGAGAGAAGTTTTAAAAAATAAAGGAATTGAGTCTCACAATTATGGAAAATGACAATTCAAAGCAGTGCTGAATGGGCCAGTAGGCTGGAGACCTAGAAGAAATCTGCAGGTCAAGTATGAAGGAAATCTCTGATAGAATTCCTTCTCTTTGGGGAGGTCAGTCATTGTCTTAAGGCCTTAAGATAACTAGAACAGCCAATCTACATTGTGGAAAATACTTACTAATAATTTTAAAAGACTTATTATTTATTTAAAAAGAAGAGTGAGTGATGAAAGAGCGATTTATTTATTTAAATAGAAGAGTGACAGGTTCTGTTATGCATAAAGAGGATAAAGAATTGAAGAAGACATTGCATTTTAAATGTATATATATATGAGAGAGAGAGAGAGAGAGAGAGAGAGAGAGAGAGTCAGTGAGAGATTGATTCAGAGTGTTAGGGACATAGTCAGAGATCTTCCAGGCTCTGGTTCACTTAATAATGTTTTTAAAGACAGAGATGATCCTAGACAAAATCAGGAATTTCATGTTTGTCCGTTGCATTAGTTGGAAGAAGGTTTGTAAGCACAATAGCTGGGACTTGAACCAGCACTCCAATATGCCAATGACACAAAGGGCAACCTGTACTGACGTAAGTACTAATCCCATCAAAACATCCACAGAAACATATTTGGCCAAGTATCTGAACATTGATGAAGATGTAGCCAGGCTAGCAGGTGAAATTCATCAACACGGATAGTGTTTATAGCTTCCATGACACAGGAGAATCTTCTACAGAAAATAAGACTCTTCGATTGAATAAACAGTTCATCTCTGTATTTTTACTCCTGAAAATGTTTGTAGCCAGAACAATCAGCTATAGGCTCCAAAGGGTGCTTTATTTAACTATACAGGAAGTTAGCTTGGCTTGGGAAGAACTCAGCCAGCCAGTGAGTCACTGCCACTCTGCCCGCACCTTTTCTTCTTCTTCTTTTTTTTTTGGTTTGGACATAAAAATTAATATGAGTTGAAAAGGTTTTTCTGTAGGCTAACCTAGCTTTCAGCTTGTGCTGCTACTGACATTACAAGCAAGAATTTGGAAAACAACATCGAGATGCATTGTGAGAAATGTCTTGGGTGTAGATCCAATTTACTGACACCTTATATCTAATCTCATATACAGTACATTTTCAAAGATTGGAAGCCCTCTGGCCTGGTTAGCATTGATATTGAAATAGAAAATAACTAGAGTAGACAAGTTCTGTTATGCATAAAGAGAATAAAGAATTGAAGAAGACATTGCATTTTAAATGTATATATGCAAGTCTAGAAACAGTTTTCTTTTATCATATTTTTAAGCCATGATTTTCAAACTGTTTCTTTAATGTTTAAAATTCCCTTTACAAAAACTAGTACATAAATTTAAAGTATGTTAAAAGTTGGAATATAAGCATGGGTTACCCACAATTACTAATTTTCCTGCTGATCTCTCTATAATCATAGTTTTGTGTGGTAGTACTAAAGATCATTATAATGTGCCAAGCTACTTCACAATTGTCATCATATAAATTTTTCCTGTTCTGGAGTTCCTAGTATATACAAAAAAATACTTGTTAAAAACATGAATAAATACTGAATAGAGAGAATAAAGACAACCCATGTCGTAATTCTTCATAGGCACTGGTTTTAAATTTTAGCTCATTGGATCAAGTAAGTATAATTATAAATCCATTTGTGTACTATATGGTATTTATTTGTATTTATTAATAATATGTCAGAGAGCATAAAATAGAAAATGTCTTCTGCTTCTGACACTATTTTCTCAGTTACATTAACAGAATGGATAATATTTGGTGAAAGTCATAAACATTTTTGCAGAAAGCAGAAAACTTCCAGTTTGCTGGTAAAGTCCTTTCAGAAAACAATGGAAAATTATTTTTATTGTAACAGTTAAAGCTTTCAGGTCAAATGATGTTTTATTGTATATAGTTAGTAATGATTGATATATGAAAATGTATGTTCACAGGGATGCAAAGAGTAATGCAATGGTTTCTTTCTGATATTCCTCAAAAATCTTTCATAGCCCAGTGATGCATCTCTGAATAAAGACTGTGCTTTTGAAATGTGAGTGAACAAAAATAAGAAAATATTAAAGCATTCCAATATCACGCTTCTTACGTTCAATTTTACTCTTGTTTTGGGTTACCAAACTGAAGTTTTTCCTCACACACACAGAAACTCAGTAATTATTTCTGTTGAAAGAAGAGAAAGATGAATAGGTACTTTGGTAAGCACGCATTTAATAAAATTGATTGGCTTAGATCAGAATGATATTTAAAACTTGGATTTATTCCACCAAGAGTTCACAAGGAAGATAACAACGTTGTGGACATCTGTATTGTTTTTTCTAATCTATATTCATGACAGGATATTGCTTAAGGAGAAACTAAATGCTAATATAACTAATGATGCAGACTTCAGGCCCCGGATAGATGTACATAGCAATGGAAAAGTGCTGTCTGCGGAGTTTATGGCTTAAAAACACATTACAAATATCAATTTTAAATGCACTAATAAATTGGTAATACTTCGGATATGATTGGGGAAACAAGTTAAGAGCAGACAATAAAACTTGTCAGAAGAGGATACAAATACGTAAAATACTATTGCTCATTTATTTTTTAGAACAAGAATTAGGAGCAGCTGGAACTAACCTCAGTTAACACATGGTAAGTCACCTGTCCCTTCTCCCCCATAGTCTAGGAATTTATGTAATTATATTTTTCTTTTAATAATTTTCTTCTCAGGCCTGGCGCAGTGGCCTACCGGCTAAAGTCCTTGCCTTGAGTGGGCCGGGATCCCATATAGGCGCCGGTTCTAATCCTGGCAGCTCCACTTCACATCCAGCTCCCTGCTTGTGGCCTGGGAAAGCAGTTGAGGATGCCCCAAAGCCTTGGGACCCTGCACCCGTGTGGGAGACCTGGAAGAGGCTCCTGGCTTCAGAACGGCGCAGCACCAGCTGTTGCGGTCACTTGGGGAGTGAATCATCGGACGGAGGATCTTCCTCTCTGTCTCTCCTCCTCTCTGTGTATCTGACTTTTCAATAAAAATTAAAAAAATTTTTTTTCTTCCAAAGACTCTTAACTGCATGAGTCTAACTCTCCAAATTTTTGCTATCTCAGATCATCCTAATTTTTATGAGTACTTCTCTTAAGAAAATAAAAAACAAATACAATGATGAAGTCAGGGAAAATTGCAAAGATTTCAATAATTAAATAAAGTTGTCAGTTTTTACTAAGGGGTTTTAGTGATCACTGTCCTTGTATAACACTATGAACTTCCTGTTGTTTCACTTTACGTTTGAAAAATGATCGAGGTAAAGCAGGAGCAGATAATGTTTTTCAATACAAAACAAAAATACAGAAAGACAAGTAACACTAGTCCTCCAAATCTGCTGTGTAAGAATCAGCAACATCCTTGAAAACATTCAAGGCAGCGTTGTCCAAGGATAGCATCATTGGTGGCTATGTGAGAACTGTGGATGTTAAGGCTCATCCCAGACCTGCTGAATCTGCATTTTACAAGATTTCCAGGTGACTCCAGTGTATGTTAAAGTTTCATTAATAGGAAATGTGTAGAAAATGCAAATTGACAAACAGTAAATAGATTAATGATTGGATGGGGTGAGCAACGGAGGTGGAGAAAAACTGTATAAAATGTTGAGGGTCCTTATTTAAGGAACAGAAATACTTAAAAACTTGTGTATTTTTATGATGGTATATGCTGATAAGATTCCTAAAGTTCAATGAATTATAAAAAAAAGTGGATTGTTTGATATGTGAAATATGCCTGAATAAGGTATACAAATATGTTAGGAAAAATGCAGATTCCCAGGTCTTAGCCTGTATCCCATTGTGATTACCTACAGATGTTTGAGGAACTCCAATTAAGAAACATCAATACAACATGAGTTGTAACTGCCTACCTGCCTAAACCCACCTAAATCATCATTTCAACCTTACAAATTCTCTTTCTTTACATGCCTTGAATAATTCAGTACTGCAGCTGCTTCGCTCTGTTTGTTTAATTGCTGTGCAATATCTCATGGTGTGCTGGTCCTCTTTAATTATTTTGATAGTGATGGGGATTTCATCTTCAGCATTACAAACCATGTTAGAGTTGTAATTTTCACACTTTCCTCTATGCCTGTGTAGGTGTATTTCTTAGAGGTGGAAATGGAATCTAACTATATGAATATTTTAAATTGTAATAAACAGAGTTGAAGTAGTATCCAAAAAACTGAACCAATTTATCCAACACTATAGTGTGAAAGTGGCCATATTCTCAAAGCAAATGATTAATTTATGATAGCACTCTTCTTCATTTTTCCAAGCACTGAAAAAGAGTTTACTATTTGCATTTGCATTTCTTAATTTAAAAAATTAAATGAGATTATTTTAATTTTTTTATTTCTTGAATGGCTTATGGATTTTCCTTGTTTAATATCTTTTGGGTTATATTAAGGGTCAGAAAATGCAAATTCTGGAAAAAATCTATTCAGTTATTTTGAAATAGTGGTAAAATAAACATCAATTTGATTTCTCACATAGTTCCATTTTTACATACTACTTGAAGTTCCTTTGAATATTTTTATTTGTGTACACTATTATGGTTAACTAATATTATGTTTCTTTGAAAAACTAATATTGACATATAGTATTTTATTTCATTTTAATCAAGTTTATATTGTCTATAATTCTGATTTAATATACATATAATCATGCATACCAATACTCATTTACATATTAGCAATATAATTCATTTCCAAATGTGTATATATTTATATGTCAAACAAAATGACACTTACTAAATACCCATTTTCCTACTAACATTTGGTGGGTGAACCAGCTAATGAAAGATCTCTCTGTATCCCCTATCTAACTCTGACTTTCAAATGAATAAATATTTAATTAAGAATAATAGTAATTATTAAAACAAATATATCCCAATGACTCAAAATGAAATCTTCCTGACAAACCTTGAGCCTTGCTTCTACCAATTATTGGATGACTTGTCCAACTTAGTCCATTATGAGCCTGTTACTCGCAAATCTACATCACTGTCCAGGGTCTCCCTTCAAAGCTTCTGCAAGATATGTCCGTAAATACTCTTTAGAATTCATTTTCTTCGTGCACAAAATTGCTCCTCTTCACTTAACATCATATTTTGCTCCTAGTGTTAAAACTTGAATCCTGGAAGGCAATCATAACTCACTCTACTCTGTCCTTTATCTGAAAATGAACTGTAAGGGAAATACAAAACAACTCCTGATTTAATAAGTCTGTTTTCTATATCCCTAAGTCATTTGCCTTGTCCAGTTTAATAATGGACAACTGAAACAACTTTCCAGTTATACGCCCAGCATTCTAGCTTCACATTGTGCTTGCTTAAAAGTACTTCAGGAGCTTTCAAGGAGGTATTTCTCTGCTCGAAGCTTTGCTGACTGTCATTGGGTACATAATGCTCTTGATTTAACTCTGCTTCTTTGACCTGCCATTTCTCATGTACCTTTTGTCATCTTCCTACATTACCTTCTGTAGCTGTGAGGAGCCACCTGCTAGTAACAAGCTATGATGCACATTTTGTTGCTGATGATCCTTTGGTTCTGTGATCATTTTCTGGAATTCTCCTTTGTTTTCACATGGCTGACTCCTACTAACACCATTAGGCTCAGCCTGGGATGATTATTCTGGCAAATTATTAGAGTTTTAGTATGCGCTACATGCTGATTTAGATTCTTTTTACTTGATTCACCACTTTAGACCATTATCACAGTAGATATTAATCAATACTTGCATAAATGCATAAACCAATGAATGAATGAAGAATGAGGCAGGATAGCCAATGACTTAGAACATGAGGCATAAAATACGATTTAAGAGGAAAGGAGGAGACATTGAGGGTATATATATATATATATATATATAATTTTTAAAGATTTTTTTTATTACAAAGTCAGATATACAGAGAGGAGGAGAAACAGAGAGGAAGATCTTCCATCTGATAATTCACTCCCCAAGTGGCAGCAACGACTGGAGCTGAGCCAATCCGAAGCCAGGAGCCAGGAGCTTCCTCCGGGTCTCCCAAACAGTTTCAGGGTCCCAAAGTCTTGGGCTGTCCTCAACTGCTTTCCCAGGCCACAAGAAGGCAGCTGGATGGGAAGCAGGACTGTCAGGATTAGAACTGGCATCTGTGTGGGATCCTTACGCGTTCAAGGCAAGGACTTTAACAACTACATTATTGCGCCAGGTCAAAGGTTTATATTTTATTGACTCATTCATGGAGGAAATATTTGATGCATGAAAGTAAATACAAAATAATGAAAAACTGCTGTAGAAAAACTGAAATAAAATCTGAGTTTTTTGTAGATAAATAGAGTGAAGGTACTGGAAATACAGTATATACAAAAATGTCCATTATTTTTATGTAAGTATTTACACATTAAATCAGATTTAAATCTTATTTAAGAATGTGACTTCTAAAATCTGTGGATATGCAATTTCTATTGAATAATTACATCCAGTATTTTATTATGAAAAAGTGATAGATCTCAGATAAGTTTCTACTGGTATGAGGATTTGCCAAATATATTCGATATGATATAAAACTATAATTGAACATTTCAGTAGTATCAATATTACATTGATATGGTAATTAGCTTGTTGGGTTCCTTACTTCATAGTATGCTTTCTTGTACGCTATTTTTGGACAGAATGATGTGACCAGACTAATTACAGTAAATTGCATTATGCTTGTATCCTATTATTCAGTACTTTAATTGAAATAATTGTTTCATAGCCTGTAACTGTCAAAACAAGACAACAACAACAATAACAAAAGAATAGTATTAGAGTAATTGAATACTCATGAACTGAAATCTCTAGTTTCAATTTAAAGTGATTGTTATGCATCTTTTGTAACACCTGAGTTAATTCCCCAGAAGTAATTATTTTAGATAATAATGTATGAAAATTAATATAATTAAATTATATAAGAATTCTAAATGACAATTTTTTAGTAAAACATATTTGAATATTAACAATTATGTCTTGGAGATACTGAAAATACGAAACAAGATCCTTAAATCTGAAGGAGACATACAAATTTTAAAAAAATTTTAAAAATTGTCAAGGTAAAAATCTTGCCTTTAAGAAAGAAAATATTGAAGAGTCTGTGCAGTGCTCAGCCAGGGGCTGGGGCAAAAAGGGCCCTTTGCAGTGTGGCGGCTGTAAAGGGTGCCTGAGCCAGGTTGGACCCAATGCTTGGGACTTGATCCAAGGACAACATCACCATACTGTGAGAGAGTCCTAGGCTGTTGGACAGTCAGTGTGCCCACTGGGCATCAGGCTGTGCTTCCTGGCTGTCTGGCAGCGAGCTCTAGGGTTTTTAGGGTATGTAATTGCTACCTAGGGACATCCATGGATAAAGTAGGTGAGGGATGAATTTTGTGTGAGTCCCAGGGACGGGGTCATGGAAGTTGCTTGTAAGTGTGATGACTGAGATATGTGGTTTGGAGGGGAAAGTTCATAAGATCTATTTGGACCAGACTGATTCACCAGCCCACATGGAAATCCTGAAATGGGCTGTTATGGTAGAGCATCACTCACTGCCACACACCAGTCCAACATGGAAGCTGTGGATGGGGGCATGTCTGGCAGGGCTAGGTACCAGTACCTGACTGAGTGGCGGAACAGGAGATGGGTCACACTTGGCAGTGTCAAAATACTAACCAGCATGTGAGAGAATCAGGACTGTAGATTCTGTGGGGGGAAGTATGGGCTAAACCCCGCGGAAATACAAGTCCAGCAGGTTAGCTCATGAGTTGGGGTGGTGATGGGCTGAGTTAGGTGTGACCATGGAAACTGCCATCATTTATGGGTAAGGGAACAGACAACAGTCTGGACAGGTTAAGGCAGCAGCACCCAAACATGCATCCTGAAACAGGATGTGAGGTGGGCCGAGCTGCAAGTGGAAGGGGTGGACCGGGCAGGGCCTAGCAAACTTTAATTCACAAGGAAGAACAGAAATCAGGATGGGGAATAGGTCATGCCGAACTAGGCCCTTACACCAACTGGTCTGCATGAGCCAGGGAAACTAGGCCACAGCATCGAAGGTAAAGGCCGAGACAGGTGAAGGGTTAAGCCAAAACTGGGTCAAAGCAATCACTGGCACACGCATAATATAAGGCTGGGAATAGGCCCAGTTTGGGAGCTATGAGAGTATACCCTTGCTGGGTTGGGGTTCCCCCCGATGAGTGTGAGGGCTGCATTCTGGTCTGCTGTCTCCCTTGGCACAAGTGTGCACTGGAACAGGGCACACCTTGCTGGGTTAGACTCCAGCTCCTTCTGGAGCTCTGGAGAATCTGGGTAGATGTAGGAATGACTAGGCTAGGTTTCTGCCCCTACTAAGCCATATGTGAGCTGTGTCTGGATATGGATGAGCCTTGGCTGGGATGAAATATCTAACAGTAAGAGCCAGAATGCTTTTAAGGCCAGTAAGGAAAGACCACTGTTCCTGCTAGGACAGGAGGTAGACTAACTAGGGCTGGACCATGGGCCCACCATTATGTACAAGATCTGGCATAAGGAGAGGTTCTAATGGAGGCGCTTGGGAAACTCCTCTGTCGGGACACAGTCCCTGCAGGCAAGCCCAAGAACGGTGATAAGGGGCAACCTGGACCAAGCCAGAGAAAGATACCCACTGGCACACATTTGCCATAGGTCAGAGGCAGACCAGGCTAAACTACTTCATATCACCCGCTGGTGAATCCGAGCACCAGAACGGAGTGTTTGTTGGGCCAGGTTTGGTTGCAGTACATACCAGTGCACATTATGGCTGTGATTGGGTGCATGTTGGGTTGGGCTAGGCAGTAATCTTCATCAGCATCAGCTGGAACTGGGTCAGGCCGGGCCAGGCTACAACACCCACTGGCAAATGCCAAGGTGAGGTGGGCCATACCAGACTGTGCCGCAGCGCCCAACCAGCATATGAGAGAACCAGGGAGGCAGGGGGCAAAGCTGATAGGGGAAATGTGGAGAGCTCCCCTGCTGGACAATCATTCTCACTGGAGAGCATGAGTTGGGATTGGAGCAGACCAGATCAGGCAGGACTACAACACCTGTGGGCCTCATGTGAGCTAGATTGGGGAAGGACCAGATTGGGCTGACTGTTCCGACTGGAGCAAGCATAAATTAGAGTGGGTTAGAGTTGGTTATTTTTGCAGCATCAGCTGGCAGAGGCTGGCACTGAGGCTAATTCTGTCAAGTTAAACTCCAGAACCACCTGAAGAGTGCATAATCCTGCAGTGGGAGTGGCCTAGGAGGGAGATAGTGGGCTCCTCCCTCTTGGGTTACCACTCCCACTGGAGAGCATGACAACCAGGACAGGGGCAGGGGTGGCTAGACAGAACGGCACCCGCTAGTATGTGTGTGGGCTGGATAGTAGGGCTAATTGGGTTGACCTAGGCTTCAATGTCCTTTGACATGTATGAGAGCTAAATGGAATGTGGGACAGTCTGAGCAAGCCTGTGGTACATACTGGCATGCATGGAAACCAGGGCAGGGGGCCGGACACATGGGGGTTATGGGGAGTCACCCCAACTAGACTGCAGCTCCCACTGGTTTGAGTGAGGGCCAAGTATGAAGTGGGTAGGATTGAGCTGGACTACAAAACCCATTGGTTCACATGGAAGACAGGGTTGGAAACAGATCTGATCCGGCAGTTGCAATGCATGTGCATAAGCTGATTGGGGTGATGGAATGTTCCGGACCTGTACTGGCAAGCACACGTAAGAATTAGGTTTGAGTTCACCTCAGACGAAGCTTCTTTAGGGATCCCTCCAACTGAACTGCTGATCTCAGAACCCCAACCATGAAGAGATTATGTCAACTAGTGGATTCTGAAGAGATTTCAACCTGCTTGGAACAGCAAGATTGGCAGCAATTCAGAACTGTTGAACTATCAAAACTGCTTGAGCAGGACCCTCGGAGCGTGCCTCACATCAGGGACCTGGGATGGATGGGAGGGTGGGTGGGGCTTTTCCCTTTGTTTCTCCCCTGACCCCAGATACAGGAAGGAAAAATGATATTAGTGTGGAAAAAATGGTATTACCCACTTTCCTGTAGCCCTTGACCCTTTCTTTGTACCCTAATCAACTATGTAAAGGTTATCAATATATGTGTATATATGTACATATGTGTGTATATATATAACAAGCTATCTAAAATGCAATTTACATTTAGAGCATATGAAGAATTATAGTACTATTATCCTAAGTTTATTAGTCCATTGTTAAACTATGTGCGAGTATAATTTAACCTAATATAATTTAAAGAAATAAAGTGCAGGTCTAACAGTAATGGGCTACAGAATGGAACAAAAAACCCAAAAAATGCAAGATCATGGGAAAAATAGCATAATACTGTGTCAAAAATAATTAAAATATTAAACTTTAAGCTTTGTGCTTTAATGTCTTTTCTTCTGCTTAGACAATACCACTGTGCTATAATTTGATGTTTTATACATTATATAATTAATTTTACAGAAGTCACTGTAAAACACTTAAAACACTAGCAGATAACTTTTTCAAAACCAAATGTGTGTTTAAAATATTCTAGAAATTATTATATTAGCAAGATTATTAAATATTGCCAGCAACAATCATGTTGTCTATATTTTAGTTTTACACATTTAATACCTGTTTAATAATCAAGTGTGGAAATTTATCACTTGCCTTTAGTCTGATTTACAGGATCAAGTTATTCAAGCATGAAATTTAAAATAAAGCCAAAATTATTTTAGTTTGACAACTGTAAGAGCAATGGAAAAATAAAACATCTCTCATATCCTTATTGAAATATCATTAGCAAGAAAATTTAAAATTATTGAATTAAGATATGACTGGCTTAAATAACATGTAAAATACAGGTAAGGAAGTCAATATGCCAGCATTGTAGCATAACAGGTTAAGCATCTTCCTGTGTGGGCATTGGTTTGGTCCTGGTTGCACCACTTCCAGTACAGCTCCCTTTCAATGTTCCTGGGAAAACCCTGAAAGATTAACTAAGTACTTGGGAATCTGTATCTTCTTTCTCTCTCTCCATCTCTGTTTAACTTTGTTTATCAAATAAGTGAAATGTTTAAGGGCCTGACGCGATAGTCTAGCAGCTAAAGTCATCGCCTAGCAGGCACGTGCCGGGATCCCATATGGGCACCAGTTCTAATCCTGGCAGCCCTGCTTCCCATCCAGCTCCCTGCTTGTGGCCTGGGAAAGCAGTGGAGGACGGCCAAAAGATTTGGGACCCTGCACTCACGTGGGAGACCCGGAAGAAGCTCCTGGCTCCTGGCTCCTGGCTTTGGATTGGCTCAGCTCCAGCCGTTGCTGCCACTTGGGGAGTGAATCAGTAAAGGGAAAATCTTCATTTCTGTCACTCATCCTCTCTGTATATCTGACTTTCCAATAAAAATCAATACATCAAAAAAGAAAAAAGGACAGTTTAAAGCAAGTTTACTCCTCAAACTTTAGATTAGATGTTTGTGTAAAAGAAAGATAGATGGGCTTGTAACCCAACCTTATAGCAAGCTTTGTACTATTTCTTTCTGTTAAAAAATCTTTGAATATGAAATTATGAAACGGAGGAAATCTTTGCTAAATTTAACCTAAATTCCTTAGACGCTTAGAAGCCTTGGTTCTGCTTTTTACATGACTATAGACAAAAAGACATATTGACTACTGTGACAGGTTGATGGTATAAAATAATCTGTCTTTCCTCAAATTGTTTTCAAAGAAAGCTTAAAAATGATATCCTAAAATTGCCATAACACAAATAAAAGCCAGTGTGGCATTTATTCAGAAAAGTGAAAATACATCTACCCATACAAACCAGCCATCCCTCTTGGGGGAATATATCCTAATAAAATCAAATCTGTGCAGTAGAAAAGTACCTGCAGTCCCTTGTTTATGATACCATGTTTCACAAAGTCTAAGATTCAGAAACAACCCAGGTGCCTATCAACAGATGAATAAAGAAAATGTGATGCATTTATTCAATAGAATACTACTCAGTGAGAAAAATGAATGAAATATTGCTGATTGCAACAAGTTGGATCCAGCTAGAAACCACTATGCTTTGTGAAATAAGTCAGTCCCCAAAAGACAAATGTAATATGCTTTCTGTGTTACACAACTAACACACAGAGCATACACACACACACACACACACACACACAGAGCTATAACCTCTACAAGAAAGATTAACCTATTGAGAAATAAAGGATGAATATGGCATGTGCTTTTACTCCTGAATAACAGTGAGATTGCATTAATATTTTTACTTACATTTTATATTAGGTTGCTTTATTTTCTTCCTTTTTGTATTTATGCCACGCTATGATACATTTTTATATCAAAAAGTTAAGCTTGTAATGGTGAAATGAATGAGTATAATCATTGCAATAACTTTCAGACAAATAATAAGCAGGAGATATAGGAAGTGGGGAGAAGGTAGAGGGTTACTGTAAAATAAGTAAATCTTTAAAATAAAGAACTATTCAAATAAAAAAGAAAAAAATTAAAAATAATTTATCTCAAAATTATAAAAAGGATAAAATCTTAGGAATATATTTAACAGAACATATTCAATCTGGAGCACTGAAAATTGTAGATTATTATGAAAGGAAACCAAAGATCAAAACAAATGGAATATAGCCCATATTGTATTCGATTCCTGTTGCTGCTATAGTAACTTCTCACAAACTTAGTGGATTAAAATAATAAAATCTAATAATCTGTTCTGAATAAACCTAAAATATGTTGCTAAGTAAACATTTTTTTCTGGAGGCTTAGAGCGTCCAGAAGAATCCATTTTTTTAATGTATTTTCCCGGCATCTTTCATCATATCTTCTCTCTCATCTTTCTAATTCTTTTATTTATACTCTCGTAATTCTTAATTCACATTTATAAAGTTCCTGTTGTTATATAAAATAACACATTAACAAGCACCAGGAATTAGGATATTAATATTTTTGAAGTGCCATTTTCTAACATTTATAAACAGATTAATTTCTTTTTCATATAAATTCTTATATCTCAATTTCTCAGCTGCCTTTTAATATAAATCAGCAAATTAATCATAATAAAGTCCAATGAAACTCAGAAAGAAATGAAAAAGTGACAGAAGAAAGAAATTAATTATTGACAGGAGATTCAAAGACTGAAGACTAACATTTCCCAATTTTGAGTTTTATTAAAGAGCTACATTAAAATTGATACTGTGATATAGGCATAAGGATAGGCATTAAGATCAATGTTGTAACATTGAAACTATCTAAAGAAAACCTAATATTTACACTTATTTAATAATTTTTTTGTGTATAGAGGAAAGATCATGGCTCATATGATATTTCAGACTTAATTACTCAATAAATATTTGTTGAACTAAAATGAAACTTGATTTTGAGCATTATGTATTTTATCTGCAGATCCTAACTATTGTTGTGAGGATACAAAAAAAAGACAGCAACAAAAGCAAATAAAATAAGCAATAAACTTACTCAATCAGTTGTGAAGAACTGTGTAATTAATGGCACAATTCATGCTGAGTGATAGCTTTGCACATAATTTTTAAGAATTTTTAAGAATTGTTGGTGGGATGGCTCAATTTTCTAATCTTGCCTTGCAGACTTGCAGTGCTGGCCCCGGTCTCCCAAGGATTAATTCCACAGCTTAGCTTGTTTCTCAGAGGGAAACAGGATGAGCAATTTTGGCCTGATACATCTAGCCACTGGCTTAACCGCAAGTTCCTGCTTCCTATTTGTCAAGTTATCTGCCAAGGGATTGGATAAACACTGGGAGGAACTCAAGGGATTTAGGGTGGCCACAACAGGATTGGATAAACACTGGGAGGAACTCAAGGGATTTAGGGTGGCCACTACTGGGAGGAACTCGAGGATTTAGGGTGGTCCCTTGAGGACTGGATAAACACTGGGAGGAGCTAGGGAGAGTATAAAAGAAAGCCTGGAGGTGCAATAAAGATCAATCTATCATTGATCGGCATTCGGCGTACTGCGTCCTCTGTGCGCTGTCTGTGTTGTAACCCTAGTCCCTCCGCTCGGCTCGGGGTACATGGCGACGAGGGCGTTGCCAACAGGATCCCATTTGGGTTCTGGTTTATGTACTGCTTTTCCACTTCCTTTCCAGATCCATGCCTGTGGCCTGGGAAAACAGCAGAGAATGCACCAAAGAATTGGGATCCTACCCCCACTTTGGAGACCTGGAAGAAGCTCCTGGGTCCTGATTTTGGATTGACTCAGTTTTGACTGTTGTGGCTATTTAGGGAGTGAACTAACAGAGGGAAGATCTTTCTCTCTGCCTTTCTTTCTGGAAATCTGGTTTTCTGACAAAAAAAAAATAAATAAATCTTTAAGTAAAAAGAATTGTTACATAATTATGACAATAAATATATACTATCAGTATTTATGAAAGAAATTTCCACTTCACAAAACTCACTCAGTTGTGAATTTAAAGTGTCTGTTTCTAATATGAACTAAACTTCCAAGTGCATCATGGAAACAGGGCAAAGTTTTAAGTGAAATCCATTTTTCATTCTGACATAATACAAAGTATACTTTTATAAGTATCAACCATAATGCTTTTTAAAATTAGCCGTGTTAAAAGAATGCACATGACTTAACAATTAGTGGATAGAAAAATTCGTAGACATAGTTTCCATTAATATATCATTAGGGACATTAGATTATACTTTTTATCCTGAGGCATTATTTGATCCTTTGCTTTAGTCGCAAGTGTCTCATCTTTACGCTAATTGCATACAGTGAGATTATAGCTTTGCTAATTTGTGGACTTATTTACCCTGGACAATATGAAAATTGCTTTTTTTGGTTTTATGTTGGGAATATTGTTTAATGGCCGTGATAGCAAAATTCACATTTGCCTATTGGCTCCATTAGTCCTCTAATTTTTTCCCATTTATTGGACCATGAAAAATGATAACTTAAGTAATGTGTATTTGTGTAGAGCCTAAGACAGTTGTTTAAACCTTACTGGACTGACAGTAACATAATGCTTTTTGGCTATTTTTATTTTGGGATTAAATTTTATTAAGAAAATGAGGGGAAAACATATTAACTCATAACTTTTTTTTACTATTTAAATATTGATGTCATAAATATGTTTTGAATTTTATTGAAGAATCATAGTTTAATTTTCCTTTGTTGTGACTTCCATCTATGTGACATGAACTAAATTTATCATAAATCTGAAACAATAAAAATATACAGGATTCATGACGTCTATCATATACCTAAGGTGTCTACAAGAGCTCTATTACTTAAAAAAAATCTTCATGAAAACAACCTTCATGGAATCTGCATATGAACAGTATATTAACATATCACGTTATCACTATACTAACAAACACCTATCGGGAAACACAAACCTAATCCTTGTATTTCTTCCATTCAGAAAATGGCTGTGTTATTTGCTATTTTATTTGCTAATAACGTCACATTCTTTCTTTCTCCTAAAGATAAAAAAAGAGGGAAATAAGGAAATATGAAACAAAACCAATTACAACAGAAAACAACCAATGAATTGTTTATTCTTTGACTGTGATTCAGTTGGTTTCCTTAGTTATGTAACAAATTATCGCAAAATTTGGTACTTTAAAAAAAAATATATACCTAATGTAATTTCCAAGTTTTCAGTCTATCGGAGTGATTTAACTAGTGCAGCTGGGTTGCTGATAGAGGATATTATCAACTCAATGCTTGACTGGACTGTAGAGTAAGCTTCAAAAAGACTCACCTCTTGAGTACTTAATAAAGGTTCGACCTTCTGTTCACTACTCTGAGGGACTTCAATTCCTACCTATGTAAGCGCCTCCCAAGAACTGCTCATAACGTGACAGTGGTTTATTGCCAGAGCAAGAGATCTGAGAATGAAAACAGGGATCATCCAAGTCTGTTTGTGACCAAGACTGACAAGTAACATTCATCACATCTGTACTAGAAATAAAACATCAAGAATGTATAAGTATAGCTAATGCAGGGAGAGAAAGAACCTTCACTTTTTGAATGAAGGAGTATTAAAGAGTTTGTGGATGTATTTGACAACCACTGCATCTTCACTATTTGAACTACTGTAAGAAAACTCCTAACATTGCTCTCAGCAGATTTCTTTTTCTGCTAATTCAATTATCTGTCATCTCCTAATGACTACTTTTTTTTTTAAACTTTACTTCCATGTTCAAAAACTTATCAAAAGTCTTCCTTAGCCCTTTTATTGGTTGCTGTTTTCCAATGCTGCTTATAAACTTCTTCCAAGGAATGGTGACTACCTTGGTGGATGAACAGATTCCTGTTATAAAAGCTCATTTACACCGTGACATTCTAAACTCCAGAGAACACAATTTCCACAGGATACTGCAATGAAACAAATTCTTTTTTTTTAATATATATTTTTTTATTAATTATTATGCATTATGTGACAGTTTCATAGGCTCTGGGAATCCCCCCACCCTTCCCCATGCCCCTCCCCCCGGTGGATTTCTGCGCCTTGATGCAGTATTACAGTTCACATTCAATCAAGATTCTTTCCTTGCAAACATATACCAAGCATAGAGTCCAGCTACTTATTGTCCAGATGGGTTGAACAGCTTCTTGGGGAGACCATTTCTGGTCCAAAGTTAGAGCTGGTAGAATATCATCCCAGTCAATTAAGAGTCCCAATATAACATCAACAGCAATTTGTAACATTATGGAATTGACATGGTTTTGAGTAACCAGTATGTTAAAAAAAAAAAAAAAAACAAGTTCATAACCACAACCTATGATTTGCTCATTGACAATTCAATTTTAGTTTGTACACAGGACCGGCTGCTATATACCTTAAAATGGCTATGAGGTACCATTCAGCTGTCTCGTGTCTATTTCATTTTAGTATTTAGCCATTTGTTGTGTTGAAGTATAATTTTGCTGATCTTGGCAGATTTTAGGATAATCTAGACTGGCTTGTAACTCTAACAAGACATTTGTCAACAATTAAGGTGCAGAACATTTTTTTGGAGGGGGGGAGGGTGTGCAGGAAAGTCCCCAACACCACGGTGAAGAGTGACTAATCTTCATGTCCTACCCAGCGAGGCATGAGCCAATCCATGCCAGCTCTTTCCTGTCAGATTCCAAGCTCTACTTTTTGTGGTTTGTCTATTTATTTTAGTTTTTTTTAGTTTGTATGATTGTTTGTTTGCTATGAGGGGTTCTTGGAGCGATCCTGATGGTCATTGCAAGGGAGGGTGGGGGTTCAAAGGTGGAGCCAGGCTTGGTCCAGAGAAAGCTCTCCTCCCTGGTCCTGAAGGATATTTATTGTTCTTCTGTTTCTGCGGACCGCTCAGGGCTTCTGGTTGTCTTTCCAATGACGTTGGTTTCTGCACGGTAGTGTTTAGACTTCTTCCATCCCTAGCGGGAGCTCCGGTTGGGGGTGGGTGACCTCAGAGTACTCGGCCTCCGAGGGCATCCAATTCCCTGTGGCCTCCTTGGCAGTTGGGATATAGTCCTTGTTGCTCATATTAATAGTTTGTGGTGAAGGTCTGGGAGTCTTCATGGTTGGGATCCAGGCTTTCTCCTTGCCACCTGCTCCACCCTGGAGTGCCCCCCTGCTCCACGCACATGACCTCCTGTTAAGAGGTTGTCAGGATCACACCCGATTTCCCCCACATGCACTGGTATAGTAGTTTTACTATTGTTTAGAGCCGCTTTGAGTCTGTTGTCTATGAATTACCAGATTTGATCATGATAGGCTATATTGTACTTTTTCCTCACTCTTTTTATGGTCCTGAAAGGCTTCCATGCACTCCCCCCCCCCATTGCGGATTAACATAGCGTATTGAGGGTATAGTAGGTTTTACAGTTTTTCGATGCAGATCTTAAGTATTCTGACATTAATTGTTGGTTTATAGATTATATCGCATTATCTTATTGTATTGGATACAGGTTGTTAGAGATTGCAATAATATTACAATATACAGGTACTATCTTATCATCTCAACATCATACCCCTCGTCACTGTTGTCTACTTTCCTACTCTTCCAGGTGAGTTCTATTCTCCATAAAACATCATTTTAATTTTTCACTAACCCCCATCACCACTTCACTGAATCTGATATGCAATTTTGCATGACTATTACCTAATTCCTAGTAGGGAAATCATTCTGATATAGTTTTACCTACAGTTGTATCATTCCTACTTGGTGAATCAAAAGTTTCTTAAAGGGTGGAATCATTTCTTTTATTTTTTTTTAATTTCCAATGAACCTAACACAATTCAGAAAATATATGAAATATTCAAACATTTTTTATTCCCTTTTTCTGTGACACTAAACACTGCTTTTGAAATACCTTATGTAAGGAAACCCCGAAAACATAAAAATAAGAAAAATAATTATAACATTTTTCTTGTGTGTGTGTGTTTCTTTTTGCTTTGCTTAATATAAGAAAGTTAAGCTGCTGAACCAAAGGCTACCTCAAGAATTCAAATATAGCTTAACATTCAAAATAATTCATGACTGCAAAAAAAATATTTATTATGAGCATAAAATTTGCAACATTTGTATATATCTTCTTTTTAAATAAAAAGTAACATTTTGGTTTCACTTTTCTTAAACATAGGCATAAACATTAAAAAAACAAAAATAATATATTAATACTTCTCCTGGTTTGGGCGCCTTAAAAAGCAAAATTTGATTTTTTTTAAAGGATGTATTTACTATTTTTATTGCAAAGTCAGAAATACAGAGAGGAAGAAAGACAGAGAGGAGGATCTTCCGCCTGATGCTCCACTCCTCAAGCAGCTGCAATTGCCAGAGCTGGGCTGATCCGAAGCCAGGAGCCAGGAGCCAGGAGCCTTTTCCGGGTCTCCCATGTAGGTGCAGGGTCCCAAGGCTTTGGGCTTTCCTCAACTGCTTTCCCAGTCCACAAGCAGGAAGCTGGTTGGGAAGCGGGGCTGCCGGGATTAGAACCGACACCCATATCAATCCTGGTGGGCGTGCAAGGCAAGGACTTTAGCCACTAGGCTGCTGTGTTGGACCCTCAAAATATGATTTCTAAAAAGCATTAATTCTCTACACATTATGAAGTTTCTTAGCTGCAAAAGGAGTTATTTTCTGCAAAAGGTCTTTTATTTTCTCAGAATTGGTAGGATACCTTAAAAACTCAGCTACCTGTCGTGTTGTTTCATAGAGAAAACTCAAATATCTTTATATTCTCACTTGCTTTTTATAAGTGGTAATTATTGAAAACAATTTTAAAGAAATTTACTTATATATTTGAAACTCAGAATTGATATTCAGAGAAAGGAGGAGAGATCTGTCATCCACAGGTTCACTCTGCAGACCAAAATGGCCAACCAACACCTGGCTAGGCACAAGCCAGGAGCCAGTAGCTTCTGCCAGGTCTCCTGTATGTATCACAGAGGCCCAAGCACTTATACCATCTTCCAATGATTTTTCATGCCGTTAGCAGGAAGTTGCATTAGAAGTGGAGGAGTAGGACACAAATTAGTAAGTATACAGTGTTAGCCACTGTGTTGCAATGCTGGCTCTAGAAACCAGTGTTTGATATCATATTGAGTTTATAAAATGCTTTTATAGTGAAAACTTATAATTAAATAACAATGATGAGATGAACAAAACAGAAGCTCTCTTTTCCTACCATCATCACCAACAAGTTGCAACAATCAACATTTAGATAATGGTGTTTCATCCTTCACTTGGTAAAGATATTACGATCTTTTTTTACACTAGACCTCCATGGTTGATTCAAGCAATTTGCTGTTAGTGAATTAATTTTTTCCAAATATTTATTTACTTAATTATTTTGATAGAGATAGAGATATATTTGGAGGAGAATCTTCTAGTCCTTGCTGTTTCCCCACAGATGCCCACAATAACCAGAAGATACAGGCATTGCATGTTGCAGCTCATCACTCTGCACCACCATATTTTCCCCAGAGTTACAGAATTTTTAAAAAGATGGATTTTCTGTCCACCGGGTCTATAGGACATCTAAGACATCATAGCATTGTGTTCTAACATGCAGAGGAAGTAACCAAATCCTGCAGATATTTTATTTCTGGATTCCCTAGGTCAAATCACATGTGTTTTTCTGTGGTTTCCTGCTCTCTTACTTTTTACTTCCTATTTATTCACATCACAAATTTTATATATCTTTACTAATAGGAAGTAGCCTTGGAGACAAATGGAGAAAACGTCACTGAGATAATTTTACTGTAGTCTCCTAAGGTCCCCACCTCAGCCCATCTTTTAAACAATGGTTACAAACTTAGGACAAATACATGTTTTGTTCTCTGTGTTTCTGACAGTTTATTCCTTATTTTTCTATTTTTCTTACTAAACATATTAACCATTTTCTTTACTATGCATTAGTATCATTTCTGAATAATAACTATACATATCCACATAAATGCTTTATCCTCAATGTTTTTCTTTAATTATTATTTTTAAGGATTTGTTATTTGTATTTAAAAAGCAGATTCATGGAGAGACAGAGAAAGATCTTTTTCCTGCTATTTCTCCCTCCCAATGGTCTCAGGTGCCAAAGCTTAGCTGAACTGAAGCCAGGAAGGAGGAGCTTCCCTCTGAGTTTCCCACGTAGGCACTGGATCCCAAGGCTTTGGGCCATTCGCTAAGCTTTCCTTGGCATCAGTCAGGGAGTACGGTAGGGAGTGGAACAGCTGGGACATGAACCAGTGGTATTGGATCCCAGCAGTTGGAAGTTGAGGATTAGCCAGTTTAGCCAATGTGATATTCTCTTTCATTCTCAATTCTAATTCTTTCATTGCACCTCAAAATAATGGAAAACAAGACCATGACTTTCCTTTTGTCCTAATTTTACAGTTTTGACTGAAGATGGTGAAGGGGTCCATAACCGGTTTAGTGATGTAGGTGCCGATTTTTTGCATTCTACTTCAGAACAGTTGGTTTTGATGGCTGGCTCTGGTTAATGATTGCGACTTCCTACAGTAAGACACTGATAATGATTGAAGCACTTGGGTTCCTACCACCAACATAGGGGACCTGGATCCAATGGTCAGCTCCAAGTTTGAATTTTAGATTTTCAGACACTTGGTGAGTGAACCAGAAGGTGGGAACTATTTCTCTCTCCAATGTCACTCTGCATCTTAAACCAATAAATAAGAAAATATTTTAAACACATACCAGACTCATGCACACACATCTAAGGCAATAAAATTTTTTATTCAGTTTGAATGAGTGTCATATTTTTAAAAACAGTGTTTTCCACATCCATGGAAATTATTATCAGCTTCACTACCTAAACTTAGTGAATGATATTATTGAATTATTATCAATGCATTTCTAATATATATATTTTTAATATGTGCCGTTTGCTCATTACATTATTGAATTAATTTTTCTGTCATGTAATATTGGGTATTATATTTTTAAGTAATATTTATGTAGTTTTAAAACATTTTATGTTTGTTAGATATTTCATTATTAGATCTAACAAAATCTTTTTTTTTAAGATTTATTTATTTTTATTACAAAGTCAGATATACAAAGAGAAGAGACAGGGACAGCAACGGCCGGTGCCGAGCCAATCTGGAGTCAGGAGCCAGGAACTTCCTTCAGGTCTCCCACACGGGTGCACGGTCCCAAAGCATTGGGCTGTCCTCAACTGCTTTCCCAGGCCACAAGCAGGGAGCTGGATGGGAAGTGGAGCTGCTGGAATTAGAACCGGTGCCCATATGGGATCCCGGTGCGCGCTCAAGGCAAGGCCTTTAGCCGCTAGACAACACCGCCGGGCCTAATCTAACAAAATCTTACGTTGTGGTGTACCCTGGGTATCATCCTAAATACCAAGATCCTGTTGCCTCATTTTGCAAATTCTAAATTGGAAGTGCAAAGCAGTACATCCAATAAAACTAGTGGATGATGGAGTTTGAATTTGGGCAGTTCATAAATGAAGCAGTACCAACAAAGAGATTTTTATTTTTCTTTCTGTATTCATTTGGCAGACTTAATCTGTATAAGTTCTTTCTGTGTTTAGAGACAATTCTGTGGAGGCAGTAAGCATAATTACATTTTCATAGGAAAAATATCTAGTTTATTCTCCTCCTGCACTTGTATATCTAACTCCAGACTTTAAAATTTGAGATGTGTTCCTGAAGTCCTTAGGAAGCTCTAGGTCTCAGGCTAAACACTACAACATTGACCTTCCTGAGTCTGAGCCTCTGGACTTAGGCTGATCTGTGTCACCACTGTTCAATTCCTCTTAATTGCTGATATCCAGTTATGTGACATTTCAGCTTCCGAGACTATGTGAATCAATCCCCTAATAATTTCTCTTTCACCCTATATATATACAATTTGTCTTTGTTAGCTAATGTACAGTATAATTTCATAACTATTTCTATTCCCCATCTTTTCCTTTTGTATTTTTATTTTTATCTAATTTGGGCTTTTATTTTTTCTTCCTGTCTAGATTAGCTAATTATTTATCTAGCAGGTGATTTTCTGTATTTATTAATAAATTTCTTTTTCTCTATTGGTAAATTTTTAATTTTCAGTAACAAAATTGTAACCCATCTGTGAAGAAAACATCCAAATTTTTCTCAGCTATATTGGTTTAGAATAACCTATCAACTCAGTTTAGATCGAGCTTTTAGTGAGCCTAACCCAGTGTTTTATCTTCCAGTTCCCATGACACAGCAGTCTTATAATTAGCTGCTGAGAAAGTCTTGGCCCACATTTCCCTCAGTAATATTTTTTCACTTTGTGAGAAATCCAAATGTGTTTTGAATCTAATGTTAATGAACTACATGTGTGTACCAATAATTAATAAAAAATTGCAGCAGATATTTGGACCATATCTGTTATTCCAGTGCACACAGAATACAGATGACCAGCATATATTTAAATAGATTATTATGGATGGTTAAAATAAAATCAGTGTTTTAAGAAAAGTACTTAGAGAAATGATCCACAGTTATAAATTTTGGGGTGCTCTTCAGGTAAACTTTTCTCATCAAAAAATGAATCATCATGTTGTTCTAAAAGTTCATTCTATTTGTTGATGTTATCATCTCAGTTTTAACATAGCCATAAGACTTTTTAAAAATTTTATGTGTTTATTTATTTTTATTGGAAAGTCGGATATACAGAGATGAGGAGTGACAGAGAGGAAAGATCTTCTGTATGTTGGTTCATTCCTCAATTGGCTACAACAGCCAGAGCTGAGCTGATTTGAAGTCAGGAGCCAGGAGCTGAGTAGAGGGTGGGGCAGGGGGAGAAAGAGATTTTTCCATCAGCTGGTTTACTACCAAGTTAGCTGCATTAGTCAGGGTTGGTTGATACAAAAACCAAGAACCAGGGATTTTATCTAGTTTCCCACATGAATGGTAGGGGCCCAAATGTTTTGGCCATCTGCTGCTGCTTTTCCCAGGGCTTTAGCAGGAAGCTGAAACGGAAGCAGCTGGGACATGAGCTGGCAGTGCCCATATTAAATGCTGGCATTGTAGATGGCAGTTGTATTGGTTGTGCCACAAAGCTGGCCTCAAAAAATCTTTCTTTGCAATACGATACTTTTATGTGGCAGTTTGTCAGAATGCGTTTCTTACCAAGACAATATCTGGGACAGTAAAATTGAAGTAGTGAGATACAGGTTGAATATTAGAGAAAGATACACTTTGTGTATTTTGAATACTTTGTATGGGAAGACACACTGAAAATGAAATTGCATCAAAAATCCAGACACTTTATTTCAGTTCAGGAAACAACAATGTGTGTGTTATGCTAACTATTGGTATTGAGAAATATTAAAAATGGAACTGAAGAGAGGAAATTTCAAAATGAATTATATGTAAATAGTTAATGAACCATATACCATAAGCCTCCTATGTTCTTTCTGCATTATATATAAAAATGTTGTATATACAATATATGTAAAATATTGCATATGTGTTTTTATAAGATTTATTTTTATCTGAAATGCAGAAGGAGAGATTGAGAAAGAGAGATCTTCCACCTGTTGGTTCACTCCCAGTTGTTGCAATGGCTGAGCCTGAGTCTTTCCAAAGCCAGGAGCCAGAAGATTCTTTTTGGTCTTCCACATAGCTGCAGGGGCCCAAGAGATGCGGTCATCCTCTTCTGACCTCACAGGTTATAAGTAGAAAGCTGGACTGGAAGTGCAGCTGCCAGAACATGAACTGGCACCCATATGGAATGCTGGCACTACAGTTGGAAGATTAGATTATTACACCACCGCACTGGTGTTGAAAAACAGAAAATGCTTTGCACAATAAGCATATCACAATAGCATGACTGATTCTGTTATTTATACAATACAAAGGTTGCTGGCCTGGCGTGGTGGTCTAGACCTCACCTTGAACCCACTAGGATTCCATTTGGGCACTGGTTTTAATCCCAACAGCCCTGCTTCCCATCCAGCTCCCTGCTTGTGGCCTGGGAAAGCAGTCGAGGACAGCCCAAAGCCTTGGGACCCTGCATCTGCGCGGAAGACCCAGAAGAGCTCCTGGCTCCTGGCTTCGGATCAGCTCAGCTCTGGCCATTGCAGTCACTTGGGGACTGAATCATCGGACGGAAGATCTTCCTCTCTGCTCACATCCTCTCTGCATATCTGACTTTGCAATAAAAATAAATAAGTCTTTAAAAAAAACAACACAAACATTGCTGATTATTAATAGAATTTACTATTGATCACATTAAACATTTTGGCAGTCTTGAAATAACATTTGTGAAGGAGTACTGTTTTGGTGGTGAGTGAATTAATCACACAAGCCTGAGACACCATTGGAGGTAATTTGTACTCACTACAGCATGTACCAATACTACTACTACTAATAATAATAGTACAAGCTGCCACGTGTTTTTTTAAGAGGTTATACTTTTGAATTTATAATTTGCTCTCAACATATTATGAACATTTGAAGTCTGAAAAAGTACATTTTTTTTACAGTTACTTGGATGTAAATTCCTGCACTAATAGTATACAATGATAATTTTTGTCTTGGTAGTGTCTATTAATAGAAATCAAGGCAGAATGTCAAAAAGGTCACTTGTCAAAGTACAAAATATGCCCCAAATTTCTGTCTGCCACCTACATGATTAAAATGACACAGTGGGCTTCCAGGAGCACATCTGGGAAGTCATTTTCAAGCCTGGATGGTCTGCATTCATTAAAGCTTAAACTTTGACAAGTGCCTTAAAATGCATTCTCTTTCTTGGATGTGGGAGACAGAACAGAGAAGAGAAAATCTATTTCGAGTTTGAAAATGTGCTTTCGCCTTTGGTACGTTGGTATGATATTCAACTTCTTCAAAACTAATCTACTTGTTCAATGAGTTTCCAACAATTCTCTGGTTCTCAGGCTGCATGATACCTTATATGATCTTGAAACTGCTTATTTACAAATTTTCAGCCTCCACGGTGGGTGGATTTCAGCTGCTCTAAAATATGACACTGATTGGGATAAATTGATGGCAATTCTTTCCTGCTGAGTACCTTTGAGATTTGAGGCATAAAACACAGTCTATCTTCACAATTCACTGCTTGACCTTGTTGGGTATCTGTTTCCGCTGATGCTGTTTGTGCAGGTGGATTTGCCCTGATCCTTCTGTTCTGGATATAGGATATGTCACAACCATTTTTCTTCCAACCCATTTTATTTTTCTATTTTTCAAGACATATAAACACCGCAGCAACTTGGTAACTTTTCTTCTTATTGCATTTTCTTCTTTTTTTTTAACACTTCCCTTATAAGTATTTTGTTACATGCTTAATATAATCTAAATCCAGAATCCATACTAAATGTATTCTTCCTGTTAAAAGCAAGGCAAATTAGTATTACAAAACCTTCCCTTACAGTTTTTGGGTCATTCATTATATATATTTTTATATAAAGTTATTTTTTGTGAAAGATTTTTGAACATTTGATTTAAATTTTAACACATTGGGTGACACTAATCCTTAAAAAGCTCAGACAAAATTGAAGAAAGAAACAAACATGTCACATAATTTAATATCTTATACATCTTACATTTATTATAATTCTACAGGGATTAAATGAAGATCAACCCGTGTCCTAGGAATCAAAATGTTAGTGAAAAGCTTATGTAATTACTTCAAATTTTGTTTCCTTTGGGAAAATATCCTTACCTCTGTTGAATACTCCCTGGAAGACCAAATTATTCATTGATCTGCCAAGATTACAAATATCTTAATATGTATATTAAACAGCAATTTGTATATTTCTAAGCTAACATATAGAGTGACCACTTTCTCACTATTTTGTCCACCTTAATCTGTAAGTCCTGGGGCCTGAATTAGGGTTTGGGAAATAGAATTCCCACCTGTTATGCCAGAATCCCAAATGCATATTAATTGGAATTCTAAATACTCCACACTTTGTTTTAAGCTCCTTGCTAAAGTACCTAGGGAGGCAGCAGAAGATAACAGAAGTTTTTTGTGTTTTGCACTCACATGGGAGACCTGGAAAAGGCTGTTGGTTCTGGGCTTCTGCCTGACCCAGCACTGACCATTGTAGTCATTTGGGCAGTGAACCAAAGGATGAGAAATTTCTCTAGGCCCAGTGTGGTGGCCTAGTGGCTAAAGTCCTTGCCTTGAAAGCTCCAGGATCCCATATGGGCTGCGGTTCTGATTCCAGTGGGCCCACTTCCCATCCAGCTCCCTGCTTGTGGCCTGGGAAAGCAGTCGAGGATGGCCCAGAGCCTTAGGACCCTGCACCTGTGTGGGAGACTTGGAAAACGTTTCTGGCTTCGGGTCAGCGCAGCACCGGCCGTTGAGGTCACTCGGGGAATGAATCATCGGTGGAAGGATCTTCCTCACTGTTTCTCCTCCTTTCTGTATATCTGACTTTGCAATGAAAATAAAAATAAATCTTTAAAAAAATAGAAAATTTTTCTTTGCCTCTTCTTCTGTTACTTTGCTTTGCAAATAAATAAATTAATCTTTTAAAATATGTTATTGTCTACTCATTTCTGTTATTTTCTTTTTTGTAACTCAGTTGGCTAAACTTATTATCGTATCTCAAATTTTCCTTATGCATACTTTTTCAACATTTTAATATGAAGCAGCTACTTATTGTAGAGGGGAAATACATTAACAAAAAGCAACTAGCAATCCCGTGTGCATTTCATATTTACCTAAATCCCATAATAAAAAGATTCACAGTGTGCTCTTAGCTGGACACAAATGATTCTGATGCTTCTTAATTTCATTGTGAGTATACAAAGATTGTACTGCTTTTGTTACAGTAATAGTCATAATATCCAGCACCTGCAGTGTGCTATTTGTGCTATACAACATAGAGAAATAGTTCCTGGTGGGCTGATTATCCAGCCAATATAACAGAATCCAAGAGTTGACAGTCTGTCAATATTTTATTAGGAAGCAGTGAGGAAAATATCAATGGTCTCAATTTCTTTTTTGACTGGAGAAGTATCTGGAGGGCCAGGAGAGAACTAACTGCAATAACTGATTCAGATTGTGAAATAAAGAACAAAAGCAACTTGGTAATGATTCCTTCGGCATAAGAAAGGGTCTACGGCCATACCACCCTGAACGCGCCTGATCTCGTCTGTTCCAGTATAAGAAAGGAATAAACTAGGACACATAGAGTTAAGGCAGTCACTATGTATCCTTTGATTTATGGATCTTCATTTGATCATGGCAGGGCTGGAAGCTTTTGCTCTCAAGGATTAGAATATAGATATAATATAGTTAGGAAGAATGACAAAATGTACATAATAACAGGAAGCACCGACTTGAAATGTGAGTTCTTTTCTTCAATAGATGACAATTTAGCTTCAACTTGTGCATCAGACAGCAGCTTCCTAGGATGTAAGCCAATGCATATCTGTGTTATTGAGACCTTTGATTATTATGGAAAGTCTTGTCCAGAGAAATTTTGTTAAGGAAGCTACTTTTGATCTAGGTTTTAGAGAATAAGAGGTGTTTGACAAGTATAGATGTAAATGGTTGACATGGGCATATCATGAAGGAAAACAAGGAAACTCGAAGTAAGTGAGATTGAGAAAACCCTAGTCAGACTTAGGAGCATCTACAGGGAACAAGGGAAGGATTAGACTGCAACATTAGACTGTCAGATATTGTTCTTCCCCTTCTGTATCTATATTCTGTTCATCTTGAAATAAGACTAGATTTTAAACTAAAGGAGGAATAAATACCAGAACTGATAAACAAAGACAGAGAAGCAGATGACATTGAAAACATAAGGAGGCAAGGAAAGGGAACCTGGTAGGGAATGGAGGCAAGATCTGTATCATGAAAGAAGCTCTAAAGTAGCAAGCCAATTAATGTTCTGAATTGAGTACATAGCATTAAGATTATGCAATGTAGATCAATGCATTGAATTATAATGTCCTTAATTAGCATGATGACCACAGATGGTGACCAGGAAAACCATTGTCCATCGGATTCTCTATGTCTCCAGAAAAGCCTTATAAATAGAGTTCTTCAACCCACATTGTGACCCTTTCTATGGGCAATTCCACAAACTTTTCTCTGTTGGAAAGGCCAAGAACTATCCCCCTCAAAGGCATACAATTTTGGAAAAGAGTTGCTGAATTTATTTCTAATGGTCTTGCTTTGAGAACACAAGGTATGTGCTTGGGGCCTGCCTCTTAAGCACCTGTGCATGGATGAGTGAGCTATACCTTGACACTGACAGGAGATGGCCTGGGAAGAGTCACAAAAGTTCATTGGAAACTCAAACTTTTCCTGTCTTCCATTTCTCTAGTGATTATCAAATGATCATGTAGTTAATTTTACATCATTAGGGAAATGCTAGAATTGCAAAGTTGCTAGTCTGGATTATGTAGAAGAGTTATAATATCATCTATTGGTTCACAAACATTGGCAGCTTTCTTCCCTGGGAAACTTTTAGCAAATTTTTGACTATTTTTGGCAATTTTTTAAACAAATATCTGGCAAGTAGAGACCAACCATATCTTTAAACATCTGAAATGCATGGGACAACTCCCCATACACACAAAGGAATGAAGTGATATCCCAAGTCAGTGGCAGTGATGTTCAAACACCTTGGACTAGGACTAAACATGGGATGCTTTCCTGGTAAATTGAGCAGTGTCATCATTCAAAGCTGCACATCAAACAGGGCTAGGAGCTTACTACTGGTAGTCACAATACCAAAACCAATCATTTGATCTTGAGATGTATGGAGTTGTATAAGTCTTCATTGATTTATTTGAAAGATACATAGATAAAGACAAAAAGAGATATTCTGTCTGCTTTTTCATTACAGTAGTGCCCACAAAGGGTACTAGGGTAAAATATGACTGTAGAACTCAATCCATACCTCTCAGGTGGATGGTCATAGCCAAACTCTCTCGCCCCTCTCTTTCAGGGTGAGCACTACAGCAGGTTGGAATCAGAAGCATCTGGTATTTGGAATCGCAGATTGCTCAGGGTCCTGCCTCCCAGTACTGGCTCCCTTAACCTGGGAATAGATTTCAGGCTCCTGTTTACTTCTTTGCTCAGAGATTATTCACTGGGCTCCTCCACTCTTCTAAAGCTTGAGCTCAGGCAAAGAGATGAGACAGAATGTATTAAATAACCAGGTGTGATCCTGATCACCTGTGAAACTGTACTTTTGCTGTAAGTGACTGAAGCCTGAGTGTATACAACTTTGAATAGAAATTTAAAAAACACCCAAGACAGATTAAGAGGAAAAAGATGGTAGAGAGAAGAAAAAAAAGATTTCCCCACTCCCTTTGAAAAAGGAGCAATACATCTTAATTTTGCCTTGAGGCTCATGAATTTTTCAGATGGCCAGGAGAGGCTGGTAGGTTTTAATTGTTCTTCATGGTTAAGCAGATTGTCCTCAAAGAAAAGATTGGACCTTGGCTGTGGTACTCCTCTTTCAGGGATGATATAGTTGAGCGATATTCTTTAAAAGTTTGTTGGGATTCTTATGTCTGACTTCTATTTACCTGTTAGAAGTGTCTTAATTTTGTATACAGAAAAACATAATCATCATCATCATCCCAACCTTTTTTGGGCATCTGTTCTCCTAATATGAAAGTCAGTAACTGATTTCTTAGTTGCTGCTTTTTCATAAAGAAAAATAAGTTTGGGGAGCACATTTTGCTCTTTTTTTTTCATATTTTGTTTCAACAGCAAGGACAAGAAAAACTCACATTTTATGAAAGTTTTATTCACCTATTTCATTTATATTTGGAAGGGGTGAAAAAGACTCACACACACACACACGAAATCTTTCACCCACCAGTTCACTTACTTTTGACTACAGCAGCCAAAGCTTGGCTAGGTAAAAGCTGGAAGGTTGGAGCTCCGACCAGGTCACTCACATGAGTTGCTGGGACCCAAGCAATTGAACCATCATCTATTTCTCCTCCAAGTACATATTAGCAGGCAGCTGGAACTGAAAGTGGAGCCAGGACTCACATCGGAGCAATAAGATATGTGTAGTGGGTGTTCCAAGCAAGGTTTTTATACATGAATTCCATGTCCTATCCTGGCACTCATATTTCATACTAACTAAAAATTGTGCAGTATTATTTGATTTTCAGCTGATTTTTTAAAATAATAAATACTTATGACTTATAATTTGATACTGAAAATGTTTAATAGTGATAATTTAGTGTTAGTGATGTCTTTCATTTTTGTCATTTTTTAAATTTAATTTTGAGAATTTTTTGAGACCATTATTTTTGTGTCTTTCCTGCCTGTATCTGGGGGAAAGAGGGAAATAATGGAAGAAACCACACCCAGCCTCCAAACCAATACAGGGTCCCCGATGTGGGGCAAACTTGGAGGGTCCTGCTCAAGTGGTTTTGATAGTTCAACAGATCTCCATTGTTGTCCGTCTCACTATTCCAATCATGATGAAATCTCTCCAGAATCTACTGGCTGACATTAGAGTCTCCGTTTGCTCAGGTATTCACTGCCAATGTTTGGCTTGGGTAGTTGATCGATTTGTTCTGTCCTCTGTCCTCTTCTACGGTACCAAGCATCCTCTGCAGTCTCTAATGTACTGCAGTATCCTCCATGTGCATCTGGATATGCTGTCCACTGTTCCATCTAAGCCAATGAAAAGGCCGAGCTCTGACACATGCACTCCATGGACAAACCATGGAATCTGCCATTCTCTCCATGGTTGGAGTTCTGAGTCCAGCAATTCAACTGGGGGAGGATTCCCAAAGAAACCTCATCTGAGGTGATCCCAGACAATTGTGTGTGTTTGCCGATACAGGCTCCCACACAGTTCATTGCTCAAATCAGCTTATGCACACACTGGTAGCTAAAAATTGCTGGGTCAGTTATCTTCAGCCCTGTCTTCTATGTAACAAATGGGTGTTGCAGTCCAGCCCAATCCTGTTAACCACACACCTGGCCCTTAGGTAAACCTGTGGGAGCTAGAGCCTAGTTGGAGTGACCCTCAGTAACCCCCTCCAGTCCTGCCCCTGCCTTGGTTTCTGTGCTTTGCCAGCATGAACAACAGACTGGTCCAGTCTGTCCCACATCTTATTCCATTCTCACATGTGTCAATGGGCATTAAAGCCTAGTTAGACCCAATCAGTCCCACAATCCAGTCCACACTGATGCCAGCAAGTGCCACTCTCTGTCTAGCCATGCCTGCTGCTAGTCCTGGTTTCCATGCTCACCAGTGGGAGTTGCAGCCCATCAGAGAGGTGCCCCCTATTTCCCTAATGGGCTCACTCTGACTGCAGCATCTTATGCTTTCCAGGTGGTTCATCAATTTAGCTTGACATAGATTGCCCCCTGTGCCAGCATCTGCACTTGCACAGCATCTGATGCTGTGGCAAAACCCAGCCAACCCACATTCACTCTGGCTTACGCATGTACTAGTCCAACCCACCTGGCTTTCTCCCGATCCAGCTTACATGCAGACCAAGAGGTGTTGGAGCCCTGCCCCGCCTGCACTGCCCCCAATCCCAGCTCTCACATTCACCAGTGGGAGTAGTGACCCAACAGGGGACCCCCCCCCGCACCCCCCTTTCTGGGTTCGCCTGCTTGCTCTTGGGTCTCGTGAGTGTTGGTTTGCTGATATTGCTCTAAAATTTTTTGTGGGGCTAAATATCTTTTTGATTTGAGTTTATATAAGTAAAAAAGAATACATCACATGGCTTAAAATTGCTTACCTTTTTAGAAAAAGAAAACATTGTGTTATAGAAAATTATTGCTGTTTTTTGTAATGAACTTTTGTTTCTGAAATTTTTTAGTCCCTCGGACGAGGAGGGAAATTGAACTTTTAGGTTCAAAATTGTACGAACATGTTTTCCTGAACTGAATCAGTTAATGATAAAATTGGTAAATGCAGCATGTCTCTGTGGGAGCTGCGTGTTCCATGACAACTCGGCTTTAGTGCCCAGGAAAGTTCATCTTAATCTGTGTGATCCAGGTAAGTATTCCAGGGATTAGAAATGCTCACAGTCCCGTGTCTTTGTCTTTCAGGAATTTTCTGCACATCCAGCAGAATGCTCACATGTGGGTTGCAGGAAGAAAGATCTGGTGGAAATTCATGAGCTTTTGTGGAAAGATCCAGAAGTTTGTTCTTTCTGATGTGCTGTGATGCTGAATTATTACCAGGCAAAATAAAACGGAAGCTATTGTGTGTCTTTTTCCTAAACCTAAGAAAGTACATTTTTTTCCAAATTGAAAACTTAACTCATTTGAGAAATTGCTTAAATATTCTAGGGCGAAAAATCTTCTAAAAGCATTCGTTTATCACAGGATTAAAAAGAAAAATGGTAGATATCAAATTTTGATTTCAAATGTATTACTACTGCTGTAATAAAATATTCTGCTTCATCAAGACTAAATGTATTGGTAGGAAATGAGAGTGTTTATTTCCAGAATAATATAAACTTTAAAATATTTTTGCCACCTTAAGATAATGATTTAGTGTTACAGTATGTGGAATTAGAATAGGGAGAATGGCCATTGTTCCCTGTTGAAAGAGAAGGAGATGTACGCTAGATGAACACATTAGAGACAGTGAAAAGTTTGAGTTAGTTATTTGGTGACAATTTCTGCCTAGAGATAAAATATATCATCCATGTTTATTTTTAAAAATTTCCTTTTCATAGCGCAGTTCTTTGCTGGTTAAGAAGACAGATGGGTGACCTGCAGTCATACACATTGATTAGGTGACCGCCTGTATTCTGAACTCTAGCTAGGGCCATGGCCTGCAGAATTTTCCATTGTTGGCAATAGTCTTGCCCATACAGTGTGGACGCTATAATGGTTTTCCACAAATTAAACCACTTTATCTTGTGCAGTTGCAGGCCAATGGTTATGTTGACCCTGGGCACTTCCAAACAATCAGCATCTGTGTAATGTGACTTATCAAGCTCTGTTTCCTTTCCTGCTTTTCTTTAATTTGGGTAAAAACTGCCATATGTCAGAGTTGAAGTTACATATTGAGTCAATGGGGCAGTATTTTTCTTAATAGAATGGATGAAATTGCTTATTAGTATTATGTATTTCATAAAGATAATTATTTAAAAAACTATCTCCAAAGCTTCATTAAAGATAGAAAGTTGTGAAGGAAAATGTTTCAATATGTGTTTTTAGTTTGAGCTCAAATGTTTGGTAAACATCGTCTAATAGTAGTTATGGATAATTTTTAGGTTGAAGTCTTTGTAGCAAATCAGGTGGGCTGATTCAAAACAATGCTATTTTCTACCATTAAGGTAGAGACAGAGATTGGGCCCAGCATGGTAGACTAGCAGCTAAAGTCCTTGCCATACATGCGCCTGGATCCCCTATGGGCACTGGTTCTAAACACAGAAGCTCTGCTTCCCATCCAGCTCCCTGCTTGTGGCCTGGGAAAGCAGCTGAGGATGGCTCAAAGCCTTCGGACCCTGCACCCGCATGGGAGACCTCGAAGAGGCTCCTGACTTCTGACTTCAGATTGGTGCAGCTCTGGCTGTTGCAGTGCTTAAGAAGTGAATCAATGGACGGAAGAGCTTCTTCTCTCTCTTCCTCTCTGTATATCTGACATTACAACGAAAGTAAATAAATCTTAAAAAAAAATAAGGTAGGGACAGAGAGGGGCTAAAATATTGGAAAACTAGGTAAGTTTTCTTTTTTTAAGGTATTATTATTATTTTTTTAATTTTATGGTACAATTCCAAAGGATCTGGGACTTCCCTAACCTTTCTCCAAAAATCTCTCACCCATGACTGATTTTACCCATATTATTTATTACAAGAGTGTAGCCCTTCATAAGCAATCCTAAGTCCATCAGTTTGCTATTAAAGTGTGTCCTGACATAGCTGGTACAGACAATGGCACACAGTCCACCATCTTATTGTCAAGATGTATCCAAATTTTTTATTGGGAGTCCATCTTTGATTTGGAAATGGCAAGCATTCTAATAAGTTCTTAGTCATCTGCTTATTATGTTCACATATCAGGCAGGTGTCTGGCCTATTGGTTAAAATATCAATTTGAAAATCTGTGTTTTGTGTCTGAATGTTTGGGTTTGAGTCCCCTCTTATCCTCTAATCTAGCTTCCTACTGCCCATCAGGGTGGGAGGCAGCAGGTTAATGGTTACAGTACTTGAGGCCTGGCTGGCTACCCTTGTAGGTGACCTGAGATGTGGCTGCAGCCTTCCCTAGTTCTGGTTGTTGTGGGTCATTGAAGAACTGACAACTAGGTTTAAGATTCTGTCAGTCTCCTCTCCTGTTCAACCTGTCTTTCTCTCCTTTCTCTTCCTTTCAAATAAATGAAAAGGAATAACTAACATTTTTTCAGGTAAATTTTCATGTTTACTTTTAGATAATCATTTTAAGGGTGGCCTTTTAGCTTTCAAAAATTTTTTTTAAGTACTCCTGCTACATTTTTAAAAAAATGTATAACTCTGCTTATTTCCTTTCTTTTTCTTTAACTTTGCAAAGACATAATCTCAGTCCTGTTTATAATCATAGGCTCAATGCACCAGTAACAATAATTTTCAGCAAATAAAAAGTAGAAAGACCATTGTTAAACAGAAGTATATAGACAAGAACTTAAGCAACCATCAACTCATAAGATGTTCATTTCATTCCTGCATTTTTTTCTTTTTGTATTCTGTAGTGCTGACAAGATATCAGAGAAGACATTATTTGTCTTTTGAAAGTGACATATTACTAAACATAATGGTTTCCAGCAGCCATTTTATCCAAGATAGGATTTTGTTTTGTTTTTAATGCCAATATTCTATCTTGTGTCTATATGACATTTTTTTTATCCAGTTAACATTTCTTAACTATTATGAATTGATCTACAACTAGGTATATATATATATAGACAAATAACAGTTTCAAATGCTGATTTTATTTCATTTGAATGGCTGGGTCAGGTGGTAAATCTACTGTCAGATTTTTAACAATCTACACCCTGTTATCCACGCTGGTTGCATGAGTTTAAATACCCATCAACAGTAAATTATAGTGCCTTTTTCCCCACAACCTCTCCAGCTTTTTTATGTTTAGATGATAGCTATTTTAACTGGGGTGAAATGAAACCTCATTGTGTTTTTCATTCACATTTCCCTGATCGCCCTTGACCCTGAGAATGTTTTCATATATGTTGGAAATTCATAACTGCAGATTTTGAAACTTGTCTTTCCATGCACTTTGCCCATGTCTTAGGTGGATTGTTTTAGACACTGGGTTATATCAACACGAGAATCTTCTCTACTACAAAGAAACCTTCAACAAAGAGGCAACCAAAGTGGAAAAACATTTGTGAACTATGCAACTGTTAAAAGATTAATACCCAGGGTTTATCAGATCACAATAAACTTAATAATAATAAACACGTTTCTTTTTATCAATCTATGCTTTCCACCTGAAAAGTCCATTATATTTTCATACCTATTAAAAATTTTACGTGAATGAATATGGCCTTTTAAATGAAGTTCTCAATAATATTTTACATTGCAATTGCTTATTCTTAAGTTTCCATGTACTAATAGGAATCTAAGATATTTGTGGTAAATATTTTAATTTCAATTGTCTTGGTTACTTTGTATAGGGCCCGGCACGTAGCCTAGTGGTTAATGTCCTTGCCTTTTATATTTGATCCTCGCTGGGATCCCACATGGGTGTCAGTTCTAATCCCGACAGGCCTGCTTCCCTTCCAGCTCCCTACTAGTGGCCTGGGAAAGCAGTCGCGGACAGTCCAAAGGCTGGGGACTCTGCATCCGTGTGGGAGACCTGGAAGAGGCTCGTGGCTCCTGGCTTGGGTCGACACAGCTCCTTCCATTGTGGCCGCTTGGGAAGTGAATCAATGGATGGTACATCTTCCGCTCTGTCTATCCTCTTCTCTGTAAATCTAACTTTCCAATGAAAATAAAGAAATCTTAGTGTTTCTAAATGTCATATGAAATTTTTATTTAATCAATGTCTATTAACATCAATATTTTATATCTATGAAATCCAGAGGTCAAACACATTATTTTGGTTTTTTTATGTTTTATATTTATCTCTTTATTACAACACACCTAAATATAATTTATTGCAATGCCTGAAGAAATAATTTTTTCCCTTATAATATAAACAGTTGAATGAGTTTGGAAGGATTGCCTCCCTTTCTATTGTTTGGAAAAGCTTGTGGAGGATTGGTGCAAGTTCTTCTTGAGACTTTTGGAAGAACTCAGCTGCGAAGCTATCTGGTCCAGGGCTTTTCTTGGTTGGGAGGGTTTTAGTTACCAGTTTGATCTCAGCCCATATTGAGTCTATTTACATTATTAATTGACTCATAATTTCATTTTTGTAGAATGTGTGTGTCCAAAAAGCTATCCATTTCTTCTAGGTCTTCCTGTTTGTTGTCATATAGTTGCTTGTAATAGTTTCTAAAAAGTCTATGTATGTTCAGTGTGTCTTTTGTATTTCTTTTTTTGTCTATGATGTTATTGATGTGTATCTTCTCCCACCTTTTTGGTGGGGGGGAATCTGTTCTGTTGATTTTTATCAACCAATTCTTTGATTCACTAATCTTATGTGTGTTTTTTCAATCTCTGTTTGATTTATTTCATCCCTTATTTTGGTTATTTCTTTTTTCCTGCTAATCTTGGGATTGCTTTGCTGTTGTTTTTCTAGCTTATTTAAGTGTAAGGTTAGTTCATTTACGTGGTACTTTTCTAACATCTTAATATAGGTGTTGATTGAAATGAACATTGCTCTAAACACTGCTTTGATCATGTCCCATAAGTTTTGATATGTTGTGTTGATGCCTTCATTTGTTTCAAGCAATTTCCTTTTTTTAAAAAAGATTTATTTATTTTTTATTACAAAGTCAGATACGTAGAGAGGAGGAGAGACAGAAAGGAAGATCTTCCGTCCGATGATTCACTCCCCAAGTGACCGCAACGGCCAGCTCTGCGCCGATCCGAAGCCAGGAACCAGGAACCTCTTCCGGGTCTCCTACGTGGGTACAGGGTCCCAAGGCTTTGGGCCGTCCTCAACTGCTTTCCCAGGCCACAAGCAGGGAGCTGGATGGGAAGTGGGACAGCTGGGTCATGAACTGGCAATCCCAGTGGAGCCACTGGGATTAGAACCGGCACCCATATGGGACCCCGGCGCTTTCAAGGAGAGGACTTTAGCCACGAGGCCATGCCACCGGGCCCTCAAACAATTTATTAATATCCTTTTTGATTTTGTCAATGACCCTCTGTTCATTTAATAGTATATTATGCAGTTTCCGTATATTTGTATGTCTTCCTGGGTATTTTGACTTATTGGTCTCCTGTTAAGTTTCATCCTTTTATTGGTCTGAAAGGATGCATGGTGTAATTTTGATTTTTAAAAAAATTTCTTAAGGCTGGTTTTGTAGTCTATTACATGGGCAATCCTGGAGAAGGTTCCATGTAATGATGAAAAAAAATGTAGTTTCTGTAGGATAAAAGGTTCAGTAGGTATCAACGAAGTCCATTTGCTCTAGTGTCTGAGTGTTTTGTATTATTTCCTTGCTTAGTTTCAGTCTTGTCAATCTGTCCATTGATGTTAATGGGGTATAAGGTCTTCCATTATTAATGTGTTGGAGTCTATTTCTCCCTTTAAATCCATTAATATTTATTTCATGTAGCTATATGCCCTGACATTTGGTTCATATACAATTATTATGACATTCTCTTCTTGCTGGATGGATCATTTGATCATTATATGGTGTCCTTTTTCATCCCTGTTAATGTTTTTCACATGAAACTCTACAGTAGGGCCCTGCGGCGTGACCTAGCAGCTGAAGTCCTTGCCTTGAACGCACCGGGATCCCATATGGGTGCCGGTTCTAATCCCGGCAGCTCCACTTCCCATCCAGCTCCCTGCTTGTGGCCTGGGAAAGCAGTCGAGGACGGCCCAAAGCTTTGGGACCCTGCACCCAAGTGGGAGACTCGGAAGAAGTTCCAGGTTCCTGGCTTCGGATCGGCACAGCACGGGCTGTTGCGGCTCACTTGGGGAGCGAATCATCAGACGGAAGATCTTCCTCTCTGTCTCTCCTCCTCTCTATATATCTGACTTTGCAATAAAAAAAAAAAAAATCTTAAAAAAAAAAAAACTCTATAGTATCTGATATAAGAGTGGCTACACCAGCTAGTTTTTCCTTTCCATTAGCCTGGAATATCTTTTCCATCCTTTCAGTTTCTGCTGATCTTTATTGTTGAGGTGTGTCTCCTATAGGCCACAACAGATAGACGGTTTATTCCCCAAGTGGCCAACAATGGCCAGAGATGAACCTATCCAAAGCCAGGAGCCATTTGGGTACAGGATGCCAAGGCTTTGGGTCAACCTCTGCTGCCTTCCCAGGCCACAAGCAGGGAGCTGGATGGAAAGCGGGGCAGTCGGGGTTAGAACCAGCACCTATATGGGATCCCAGCGTGTGCAAGACGAGGACCTTAACCACTACGCCATCGTGCCGGGCCCCCAACCACCATACTTTATACACTTATATGGTGAAAAACATCATGATATTTTTTGCATAAGAGATAAAAACACATTCTGACCAATTTTTATTTTTTGCTTTTATTTACTGAAGCAAAGCTATTTTAAAAAGTGCTACTAGTGAAAAATTGGAAAATTGGAAAAATTATGAAAATAATCACAGCATAAGGTTACTGGAATTCAGGTTGGAGTGACAAAGCTAAAAGTAATGTCAATGAAACAAGTCCTGATGTATAATAATAAAATATTAATTAATTTTAAGAGAAATGATTGTTTCCTAACTTGATTAAAATAGCTTTAAAATATATTCAATATCTGGTAAGTAAGGAGTACTGAAAAAAGTAAACATTTTAAGTAATTTATCACTTTTAGAATTTGGTGCCAATGATTCTTTTTTTATATATATATGTCTTTTTTATTATTTATTATTATCATTATTATTATATTTTTGACAATCTTTACATAGTTAATTACGATAAAAAGGTTCAAGGGCTATAGGAAAGTGGGTAAAACTATTATTTCCATATTGTTTCCTTCATGTATCTGAGGTAAAGGGAGTTAGTTATTGAGGGAGAAGCCCCACCCAGTTTCCCACCCACCCCAAGTCCTGGATGTGGGGCATGCTCTGAGATACTTGCTTAAGTTTTGATAGTTCACCAGTTATGAATCGCTGCCAGTCTCACCACTCCCAGCATGATGAGATCATTGAAGAATCCACTGATTGACAGAGTCCATCATAGAGTCTGCATTTGTCCAGTATTTTGCTGCCAGCATATAGCTGAGGTGGTTGAATGACTTGTTCTTTCTTCTGTCTTTACTTGGCTAGGGTTCTGAGTCCAACATTTTGATTGGGGAGATCCCCAAAAAAACAGTGAGGTATTCCCAGACCAGATTCTTGTATGTTCTAGCAAGCACAGGGCCAGGCACAGTCCATCACCACGATCAACTGGTGGTTGCAATTGCTGTGTTGGTTCTGTTTTCAGTCCTAACTTCCACTGGAACCAATGGGTATTGCAGTCCAGCCTGGTTCTGCCCAGCACATAATCGGCCCTCACATCAACCAGTGGGAGCTGCAGCCTAGTCGGAGCGACCCACAATAACCCTCGCCAGGTCCGCTCCCTACCCTGGTTTGCCAGTATGTGTAGCAGACTAGTCCAGTCTGTCCCACATCCCATTTGGCTCTCATACATGTCAGTGGGTATTGAAGCTTATTTCCATCTAACCAGCTCAACTATCCAGCCCTCATGGATGTTGTTGAGTGCCTCTCTGTCTAGGCACCCCAGCCCCTGTCCTAGTTTTCATGCCCTCCCGTAGGAGTAGTAACCTGAGTGGAAGGAGCTTACTATTTCCCTCCCAGGTCTCTCTCAATCCCGGTTTATGCACCCTTCGGGTGGCTCTGTGGTTTGACTTGGCAGAATGAGCCCCCAGTGCCAGCTTCTGCAAGCTGATGCTGCAGCTAAACCCCAACAACCCTCACCCACTCTAATTATAGACTGCACCAGTAGGAATAATCAGCCCAGCCTAGCTTTTCCCTGATCCAGTCCGCATGAGGCGCACAGATGTTGTAGCCCTGCTTAGTCTGCTCTGTCCCCATCCTAGCCCACGCTCTCCAGTGGGAGTAGCTGTCTGGCAAGGGGACCAGCCCCTTAATACCCCTGCCAGCTCTGCCCCCTCCCTTCCTGGTTCTCATGCGTGCTGGTTGGGTGCTGCAGTCACATCCAGTACGGGCAGCCTCACCTTGGCAATCCGTTTTGTGGACTGGTTTTTGTCATGACCGAACCTGGCTCGACCCACACTCTGTTCTGGTGTTCGGATTTGCTAAACTGATTCAGCCTGGTCTGCCCCAACCCATGCCAAATGTATTCCAGTGGGAAACTTTCCATGGCCTATTCTGGGCTATTTCCTATCATGCTTCTTGCGCTTACCTGCCGGGTCTGTGTCCTGCCAGAGGAATTGCCCACGCTCCTCCATTAGAACCCCTCCCAGTGCCAGATTTTGCACATACCAGGGGGTCCATGAGCCAGCCCTATTCAGTTCACCTCCTGTCCTAGCAGGAACAGTGGCTTTTCTTGGCTGGCTTTCAACCCATTCTGGTTCTTGTTGTTGGATGTTTCAGCCCAACCATGGTTCGTCCATACCCACATATGGCTCACATATGACTCAGTAGGGGGTGAGACCTAGCCTAGTCCATACCACATCTATCCTGGTCCTCCAGGACACCAGACGGTGTTGGGGTCTGGCCTGGCCTGGTGCATCCAGTCCCAGTCTACACTTGTGCCAAGGGAGACTACAACTGTTTCCTGGTTAGAACACAGCCCCCATTCCAGCTCGCGCGTCCCTTGGTGGGAACTTCAACCCAGTTGGGGTGTCCCCTTAGCTCCCCAACCGGGCCTATTCCCAGCCATAGATCACATGCATGCCAGTGGTTGCTCTGACTCAGCTTGGCTCAGTCCCTCACTTGTCCTGGCCTCTGCCTTAGACATTGTGGCTTAGCATCCTTGACTCATGTAGACCAGTAGGTGCAAGAGCCTAACTCAGCATGACCCGTGCCCCATCCTGGTTTCTAATTTCACTTGTAGGCTAAGGTTTGCTCAGTCCTGCCCAGGACATCCTGTTCCATTACCAATGTACACGTTAGTCAACTGTTGCAGCCACTTTGCCCAGCTTGTCTGACCCCCAGATCTGGACCACTTGTTCGCCAGCGGGAGCTATGACTCACCAGGGGAGTTTCCCAAGTTCCTCCACTTGATCCACTCCCAGACCCAGTTCTCATACTTGCCAATGGGTTTTAGGCCAGTGCCCAGTGCAGTCTGGCCTTCCATTTGGCCATGTATGAGCTGGTGAATGTTGCAGCCTGGCCCACCCCATACTCTATTCAGGATGCACATTCAGGTGCTGCTGCCTTGACCAGTCCAGACTGTTATCGGTTCCTTTACCTCTAATTGATGGCAAGCTCTTTGGTCACACCTAACAGTACATCACCACCCAAACTCTTGGGCTTACCAGTGGGGCTAGAATTTCCACAGGGTTTGGCCCACCCATTCCCCGCAGAATCTACCCCCGGATATGGTTCTCGAGTGCTTGTTAATGTTATGGCATGCCTAATGTGACCAGTCTCCTGATCCATCATCATGTCAGGTAGTAGGATATCCTGCTGAACAAGCCCCAACCCTTAGCTTTTGCATGAACAGGTGTTCACAGCTCAGCATTGTTAAGTGATTACAAGTTCTTCAAAGAAAGAGTTACTGTCATTGGGAATCTTTAGGATTGACTCAAATCCCAGAAGCACAGTGGGATCAACCTGGAGCTACCTAAGCAGCGATTCAAAGAACCAAAACCCCAGAGCTCCGAGGCCGGGCGTCCAGCAGGCAGAGTATGGTGCCAAATGGCGCACTGGCCCGGGGACAGCTCACCAGGTGCACATGGTGGCTGGAGTTGGGGTCCGAGCAAGACGCCCCATCCTGAGACTCACCAGCAGCAGGGAAGCTGCCAGAAGTTTAAACCCCCAGGCCCAAGGTTGCATCCCTCCCCAATCCCGTTCACCGCCCAATGAGGGTGGTGGGTGGGTGGTAGGTGGGTGGTGAGTGGGTGGTGGGTGGGTGGGTGGGCCCCTGACCTACCCAGTCATGGAGACTTCCCCCCTAGGTGTATTCACCCCGAAGGAAACAGCCCCTGAACCCAGGCAGGCTATGGGACAGTTCACCACGTGCACATGGTGGCTGGAGTCAAGACCCGAGCAAGATGTCCCATCCTGAGGCCCACCGCCAATGATTCTTAAAAAAGGGAATCTTCAAGGTATTTACTTAAAGTTTTTGGTTTAATTTTTGACCAGTAAATCTATAAATTGGAGAAATAATTATATGAATAAATAATATTTTTACATCTTTCTGTGCTGTTTAATATTTTTGTCATCTGTTAAAATATTGCCATTTTTTCTTAAAAATTAGAAATTACTAATATCCATGTAATGAGCATTTTTCATTTGTTTCTCAAATTTCTGTGACCAAGTCTATAATAAATTGTTAACATAGTCTTTAACAAATCTATAATATATTTAACACAATTGAGTTCACTTTACTGAAAATCTTTGCCTTTGATAACGCCTCAGTATTCTAAAGCTAGCATTTTTATCTTTTTTGAAATATGGTTAATTTCTTTTGCCAAGGGTACATTAGAATATGAATTAATTAATACTTTATCTCATACTAATGTGATGCATCAGAAGTGAACTCCTTGAATTTATAATCATTAAAATATTATAATGTGATGGTGAGCATTTTAGAATCATTTTTTTTCATATTTTCAATTTCTGAAATTATATGTGTATTTATAATATGCTTCTGAGTTTTTAGGCTAATATTTAAGTTAGTATGGCTCAAATCCCATGCTTACATAGCTGAATCCCATTACTCTCAGAAGGTTTAAGGAAAGCACACATGATTATTGTTAATCTTTTATGTCATAGTGTTTGGCTCCATTCTACAGAGCATCAGTGACGCTGAGCTATGTTTATATTAAAGAAATGTTCCCTGTCTCTCAGTCTGTACCTTTGTGTGTGTGTGTGTGTTTCCTCTTTGTTGCTCTCTTGGTTCTTTAATAAACTTTACTGTATTTTGTCCTCCATTCATATTAGAATTGCCTGATTTCCTTTTTGTTCAATTTTTATCTGTACATAATTTTGTCCAATGTAATTTTTCATCTTTTAACTGTTACTTGTAAATGTTGTATAACTGTGTTATGTTTCTAATAGCAGTATAAATATTTTTGAATTTCAATTTGAAAATTCAGCCTAAATATATACATGTAAGTATATATATATATGCTAATATAATATTTTATGAAAAGTAATAAATAAGCAACTTATAATTCATTTTTTTTGTGCTCCTAACCAACCTTTGATAAATTTTGGAGACTACAATTTCATTCATTATTTTTACATTTCTCATCGCTTGAGAGTTTTATTAAGCTTTCTTATTTCTTGTCTTTTTAAAATTAATTTTGTTTTATGACACCATTTCATAGGCTCTGGGATTCCCCCAGTTCTCTCCCATGCCCTCCCCCCATGTTGGATTCCTCCACATTGTTGCATTAGTATAGTTCATATCCGGACATGATTCCTTCATTGCGAGCATGGACCATGCATAGAATCCAGCATCTTGTTGTCCAAATAAATTCAACAATTTCTCGGGGAGACCATCCCTGGTCTGAAAGTAGAGCTAGCAGAATATCATTCTATCCACTGAAAAGCCACAGCATAACATCAACAGCAATTTACAACATTATGGAGTTAATTGACATGGTATTGAGTGACCAATATGTTAGAAAATGCAAGTTCTTAACCACATCCTGTGACTACTTCATTGACTTTTCAATTTTAGTTTATTCACAACTGGGTTCTATACACCTTAAAATGGCTATAGATTACTACTATTCAGCTGTCTCATGTCTATTTTCATTTTTATATTTAGCAGTTTATAGTGTTCAAGCATAATTTTGCTGAATTTGGCCAATTTTAGGATAATCCAAACTGGTTTGTAACTCTAACAAGCCACATGTTAATGATTGAGGAACAAAAACAGTTTTAGGAGGGGTGTGCAGGGAAATCTTTAATACCTTAGTGAGGAGTAATTAATCTTTGTGTTCTACCCAGTAAGGTATATGTGAGTCCAAGCTGAACATTTCCTGTCTAGTTCTAAGCTTTCCTTTCCTTATTGATCTCTGTCTATCTGATCTAATTTGGGGTGGGGCGGGGGGGTGGGGAGGCGCTCTGGCACTACCCTGATGGTCATTGCAAGAGAAGGTGGGGATCCAAAGCTGGAAATAAGTAAGGACCAGAGAAAGCTCCCCTCCTGAGTCCCAAAGAAAGTTTACTGTTCTTCTGTTTCTGAGGACCGCTCAGGGCTCCTGGCTGTTGTTCTGATAACATTAGATCCTGTGAGGAAGGATTTGGGCTTCTTCCATCCCATGTGATAGAGCCAAGTGGTGTGGATGACCTCAGAGTTCTCGGTATATGAGGGCAGTCCATTTCCCCGTAGTCTCCTTGGCAGTTGGGATGTAGTCCTTGGTGCCCATACTGATAGTCCTTGGTGAGGATCTGGGAGTCTCCACGGTTGGGATACAAGCCTCCTCCTGTCTTCCTGCTCCACTCTGGGGTTCCTCCGCACCCGCTCTGTGCATATGACCTCCTGTTAAGAGGTTGTCAAGATCACTCTTGATTTCCGCATATGTCTTCATAGTTTTGCCAATGTCTAATGCTGATTCGAGTCTGTTGTCTATAAGTTACCTGGTATGTTCTTGATAGGTTATACTTAATATCTTCCTCACACATTCTAAGGAGGTGGAAGATTTCTCTGCTCTCCGACCCCATTACGGGAAAACATAGGGCATAAAAAGTATATTAGGTTTTTCAGTTCTTTGATGTAGATCATAAGCAGTCTGACTCACATTGATTGTTGGTTCATTGGTTACATCACAATGTCTTGCTGCATATGATACAGGCTGTTTGAGGTTGAAATAATATTACAATTTACAGGTACTATTTTTCGGAGTGACATCATTTCATCTTAAATTAAGGCAAACATGTGGTATCTAACTTTTTGGGATTGGCTCATTTCCTTAGCATAATGTTTTCCAGTTGGGCCTATTTGGCCACAAAGAACTGCATTTTGTTTTTTTTAATAGCTGAGTAGTATTCCATGGAGTAGATGAACCAAAACTTCCTTATCCAATCTTCTGTTGATGGGCATTTGATTCCATGTGTTTGCAATTATAGATTGTGCTGCTATGAACATGGGGGTGCATGTTGGTTTCTGGTGTAACAGGTGTTTTGGATATATTCCTAGAAGTGCTATTGCTGGATCATATCAGACAGATCATTCATCCGGATCAAGTAGGATTCATCCCTGGAATGCAGAGATGGTTCAACATTCTTAAATCCATAAATGTAATACACCACATCGAAAAACTGAAGAAAAAAATAATATAATAGTATCAATAGACACAAAAAAAGCTTTCAGCAAAACCCAACACCACTTCATGCTATAAACTCTAACCAAGGTAGGCAAAGAGCTTGCTTATTTCTTTAACATAGCATTCTATTTCACTGTACTTATAGCCACACAGTTTACTAGTAAATGAGAAAAGCTCTCTTAGCCCCACGTAGAGATCCACTTTCTCTACTATTTCTTTTAAGCAAATCTACACAACACTTTCTTCCTTTCCTACTGTGCCTTCCCCTATCAATATGTTTGGTATGCTTCTTTAGACATATTATTCTACAATATCACAATTTTTTACATGTAATGCATATTCCCTATTGCAGTTTGCTTCATTTAATAATTAAAAATTATTAGCAAACATTATGAATATTGTTAGTACATTTATCGATTCATCATTGTCTGTCTGTTGACTGCTACTGTTTCTACTCCTATTTTTTCTTTATCCTAAGAATTTTATTTGGATTTATTATTCCCTGGAAAGGGTATTCTCCTTGGAGAGGCATGGAATAGGTGAATCCTTTATCTCATTATATATCCACATTAACTTGACACATACATACTACCTTGACCTGTACATCCCCTCTTCTCTTTCAGTGATCTTTACATGCTATTCCATGAGTTCCTATGTTATGGCAAGGGTTGTGAGTACTTGGTGACAGTACTTTCCCATTGTAAATGGTCCTTTTGAACTGAAGACATGGTTTTCCTGTCTTGACTGGGTTATACAGTGGTAGGTCTTCTCTAACTAATTCTGTTACCCAACTGGAGCTTCCGCAGGGGATGGAAGAAGTCCAAACACTACCGTGCATAAACCAACATCATCAGAAAGACAACCAGAAGCCCTGAGCGGTCCGCAGACACAGAAGAACAATAAATATCCTTCAGGACCAGGGAGGAGAGCTTTCTCTGGTCCGAGCCTGGGTCCACCTCTGGACCCCCGCCCTCCCTCGCAATGACCATCGGGATCGCTCTGAAACCCCTCACAGCAAACAAACAATCATACAAACTAAAAAAAGACTAAAATAAATAGACAAACAACAGAAAGTAGAGCTGGAAATCTGACAGGAAAGAGCTGGCATGGATTGGCTCATGCCTCGCTGGGTGGGACACAAAGATTAGTTACTCCTCACCATGGTGTTGAGGATTTTCCTGCACACCACCCCCCCCAAAAAATGTTCTGCACCTTAATTGTTGACAAATGTCTTGTTAGAGTTACAAGCCAGTCTAGATTATCCTAAAATCTGCCAAGATCAGCAAAATTATACTTCAACACAACAAATGGCTAACTACTAAAATGAAATAGACACGAGACAGCTGAATGGTACCCTGTAGCCATTTTAAGGTATATAGCAGCTGGTCCTGTATATAAACTAAAATTGAAATGTCAATGAGCTAATCATAGGTTGTGGTTAGGACTTGCTTTTTTTTTTTTTTTACATACTGGTTACTCAAAACCATGTCAATTCCATAATGTTGCAAATTGCTGTTGATGTGATATTGGGACTCTTAATTGACTGGGATGATATTCTACCAGCTCTAACTTTGGACCAGAAATGGTCTCCCCAAGAAACTGTTCAACCCATCTGGACAATAAGTAGCTGGACTCTATGCTTGGTATATGTTTGCAAGGAAAGAATCTTGATTGAATTTGAACTGTAATACTGCATCAAGGTGGAGGAATCCACCAGGGGGGAGGGGAATGGGGAAAGGTGGGGGGATTCCCAGAGCCTATGAAACTGTCACATAATGCAAAAATAATTAATAAAAAAAGAATATATATTAAAACTCTTTGTAATCATAGAGACTTTTTTTTCACTACTAGTTTAACTACTCCTTTTGTTCATTCTAATTATGTTCTGGAACTTCTATTATTCCCACGTTTAATTTTCCAGTTGAAATCCTCATATCTTTCATGATACCTCCTAATTTATCACATCATTGTTTGGTATTTAGAAGATTGCGTTATTTTCAACTCATCCACCAAATTTTACTTTATTTGAAAATTTAAAGGTTTTCTTTTTCAATTTAAAAAATATGTGGCTGGGCTGTATTTCACTCTTTTTGATGCTCCTGCTGTTTCTTTCCAGATTGATTTCCTGCTTCTGACTCCATTGCTCCATGCTTCCCTTTAGTTTTACATTGGCTTCTTTAATGCTCATAATTGTCCAATTCTAACTTCTGTGACACACATCGAAGCAGAGCTGTAGTGATTGAAGTGTTTCAGATGTGAGGTTGATTAAATCTAAGATTTCAGAGATAACAGATAATGTGTAGGTATAACAACCAGAAGGGCGGTCAAGGCATTTTTTTTGAGAAAGGAGGAAATTGAGGCTAACTGACAGAGCTGAGTCAGTAATTCATATTATATAATATTTTTATAATGTTTAAATAAAAAGTCAGGTAAGACTAGCTCTGTATTTATTAACCTGCAGGTCAGAAAGAGACCAGATGCTGAAAAAGCATTTGGCGGCATTATAAACATAAGCAATCTTTATGGATTTGAACTAATTTAATCACTCTACCTGTAGGCTGATCAAGTTTTATGGTAGTTAATCAAGTCTTATTTTACTGTGGGCATGTGGTATACATGAGTGATTAAACAGACTTATGGAAGTTTTATTTAAAAGGGCAGTGATGACATAGACAACAGAAAATAGATACTGAGGTATTTTTCTTGTAAAATGGAGATTATTGAAAGTTACACTTCCAATTTTACAAATGAATGTTACCCTGATTAAAAGACTACTTAGAAAATTTTCAGATCTACATTTATAATGAAATAAAAAGGTGATAATCACAAAATCCCCTTTTAAAAAAAGGAGATCCATTAAATTTTTATCAGAACATTTACAAAATTTGAAAGGTGTTCCAAATAAAGGATAGAATTTGCTGACATATCATGTTGCAAAGAATGTGTCGTTCTAAATATATTAGAAGCAATGTAGAAAAGTATGTTATTACAATCCCTGATTATTTAGTATCAACACAACAACTCACAAATATAAATACAAACATGTACAAGCTAATATCCACATATAAGACAATTGCAATATACTGTAACATTTTCTCTGTGAGTTACTTTAGCCTGACTTCTGTTCATGTATTAAAGACATGCTTCACTTAATCTTCCCATGTAGTTTCAGATTGCACAGAATTTTGATTACACTTAACCAACCCATAACTTTCTGTAACATATGTATAATACAGTAGTCTTACCACCATTGTACTGTGTAAGCTTTTTAAGCCTCCTTAGTTTTTAACATTTTGTTGTGGTTGTTGAATGACACACAGCTTTGCAATTGTTAAAGCTTAAATTGGAGTGACAACAGGATACTGTTCTAAATTGTATGTGTCTTAAAATAAAATTAGGATGTGACTAGGATACAAAACAGATAAACAAATCACTTTTAGAGGAAAGCAATTAAAGACCTAGAACATGTCATCACAGGTTAAATTTAAGTCTCTAATGTTTCATAAAATGATTGTACTTGCCATGGATATTTTTACAATGTTTTGAGATTTGTATAGTTGAAATCTTCATTTTCTCTAGAGTTAAAAGTTGAAGAATATTGCCTGTTTAGATAGCCTACGGTTGCTTCACTTGAAAATGTTATAGCAAAATATTTTTTTTTATAATCTATTTTATTGTGTTGTTGACAATCTTTACATAGTTAATTACAGTTAAAGAAAGAAAAAGAAAAAAAAAGAAAAAAAAAAAGGTTCAGGGGGATAGGGAAGTGGGTAATACTATTATGTCCACATTGTTTCCATCTTGTATCTGAGGTAAAGGGGGCTATTGAGGGGGAAGCCCCACCCGGTTTCCCGCCCACCCCGAGTCCCGGATGTGGGGCATGCTCTAAGATATGTGCTCGAGTGGTGTTAATAGTTCTCCGGTTATGAATCGCTGCCAGTTTCTCTCGATGAGGTCGTCCACTGATTGATATGGTCCATCATAAAGTCTCCGTTTGCCCCATATATCGCTGCCAACATATAGCTGAGATGAATGATTGATCTGCTCTGTCTTCTGTCTTTTCTTGATTAGAGTTCTGAGTCCAGCAGTTCGATTAGGGAGATCTCCAAAGACATTTTTTAAGAATTCTTGATCTGATTGATAACTATTATGTTTGTGCAAGATAAGTGGAACTATAACAAATGATAAAAGTTGATTTCCTATGTAATTTTAAATTTTAAATATTATAACTTGCAAGTTTTAGATTATCAAGCTTATGTATGAGTCGGGGAAATAAAGCTGCAACTCTATTCTCATTATGTTCTCTGTGTTCACTTTTGCAGAGAACATTTTGTGTTCACTTTTTTGAAACTGTGAATGATTTTGTCTGAACAAGTGACTGAACTACCATAGTTCCTAGGCAAGCTTACAAAAGTTCAGTAAACTCATAAAGTATGAGAGCTTTCCTTTTGTAAAATATAACCACATGAGGTAAGAAATTCAGTAGGGAACATAGCTTTTAATGTCACAGAGCACCCAACAGGATTGGAAAAGAACAACCTATGCATAAATACATTACTAACCATGTAAGAACTCAGTGAGACACATTTTGAAATTATATCTTGTGGCTTAAGTGGAAAGAGCAATAAGGATTATAAATTTCCAGTAACTTTTCAAAGAAGCATACGTTGAAACGAAAGCTTGAATAATAGGTAGTGTATAATAGGAATAGTGGACACTATTGCTGAGTTATAGGTGAAGAGAAATAGATGAGTCAGAGAACATCAAGGAGAAGCCTGGTTCAGAAGGCTTGAGAGACACATTTGTAGGTAAAATGATACCAAAGTGTAGTTGCAGAGCAGAAAAGGTGAGCGACTTCTTTGCCCTCAGTGAACTGAATTGTGGGGAGCCTGGCTTCTCCACACATTTGTTTTGTTCCTCAACTGTGTCACACAGAAGGCACATCTGAAGCCAAGTGCTGCCGCTTAGAAGGTCTGTACTAACCCTGAGTACATAATTGGATTTTGACATAGTCCTGATCTAACTTTCAGTTGTCCCACAAATCTAACCCAAGACCAGTATGCATCATTTTCCGCAGTGACAGAGGTTGTGTTTGATTTGTCTTTACTTGGCTTGCAGCCTCTTTTGTGCTAAAATGTGTAGCAACAATGACCATTTTACTTGTTTCTGGGAATCAGCAGTACCCTGACTAGGTGATCATTAGCATGTTATAATAATTTATTTCATGACAATGAGATAATCTCCTATTAAAAGTCAGTGTAGCCCTTCACAAAAGCATGTGATAAATTTATCTTCTTAACAACATTTTCTTCATGTGTTCCATGCTTTAACTCTTAAGAATCCCGACCAGATAGACATCTGTCTCCTTCTCTAAATACTAATGCTCTGGAGTTTGCCTATCCTGATTTTTAAAAACATTTTTTATGAACTATTGAAAGAGTAGTAGCAAAGGGATTCTGGAGTTCATCCTATTAATTAACAGTACAGCTTCTGGCTAGTGCTAGGTTGAAATAATTGATTTATTTTCTATGCTACACCATACATATAAAAACAAAGGTTTTTAGCAATTTCACAGCAAAAGGGCTTTTTGAAAAATCCTGTAAATTTTGTCTGTTTATAAATCAAGTCAGGAAGGTGTTTACATTTATTTTGTACACATGAAAGAATCAGAGATTTGCTGTTACCCTGATCATCTTTACTTGTTAAGGAATTTTAAAATGTAGTAACATAGAAGGTTTTCATCATGATTCTATGTATCTCTAAGACATGAATTTAAATAAAAATAGATTATGAATGATAATGCTATTCTATGCATTAGGACATTGTTAAAAATCCAAGAATATTTGGAGCTAAATTTGAAATTATAACTATATTTGCTGTCATACTTACTATGTTTTTGGCCACATCATCAGTAAATCATGAAAAGGAACTGGAAGATTTAGATTCTATTATTATTTTTGCCTCTAATGACACAAATTTTGCTAAGCATTTCTTCACCACTCTTGTATACAAAATGAGTATATGTTACTTTCATCAGTCTCTAATATCTAAGACAAGATGTGCCTCTAAAAGCTCCTCAGTGGAAGTTCCTTCCAGTTTGTTTTCTGTTTCATGCAGCACAATCTGGACCCGAGTGAAGAGGATATGCACCGCATAATGAGAAAGAAAAGACTGGTACAAGTAGAAGATCTTAAAGAAGGGTCCAGGGATGAGGAGACAGGAATCTCTGCTGAAGAGAGAGGAACATCTCATGAGAAACAGCAAAAACTCAAGGCCCTTCCAGGCAGTTTGTTTTTTTTAGCTTTTTACATTTTATTTTTTTTATTCATGTATGGAGAATAGATTCCATGCATTTCAGCGACACAGCTCCAGGAAAATCATACCTCCCTGGGTTCTGCTTTTCCCCCGAAATCCCTTCTTCCCTTCTCTTTCTTCAATAGTATTTGTACAGTAATATTTTTAATCCACCCTATAGGCTTTATTGGCTACTACTAGTAATATTCAACAATTAAAACTTAAAAAAATTTTAAAAAGGACAACATTTCCAGTAAAGTACACACATGATTTAAAATTGACAATATAATCACAAAGAGACCATTTCCCTCCACCCTTTCTGGTGTGTTCTGTATTGGCTGCTACTTATCAGAAAAAATGTGTATTTCTCTTTTAGACTGGTTATTTTGCTAAGCATAAGGTTTGTAGCTGCATACATTTTGTTGCAAAAGACAGAATTTCATTGTTTTTTATGGCTCGGCATTTTTTTGTAGTGTGTATATACCATATGTCATCTGTTGATAGGACATCTGGATTGATTCTGTATCTTTTTTTTAACATTTATTTTATTTCTATTGCGAAGTCAGATATACAGAAAGGAGGAGAGACAGAAAGTGCTTTCCGAGGCCACAAGCTGGAAGTTAGATGAGAAGTGTGGCTGCAGGATTAGAACCTGAGCCCATATGGGATACTGGCGTGTTCAAAGAGAGGACTTTAGCCACTAATCCACTGCGCTGGGCCTCTGATTCTGTATCTTAGCTATTGTGAATTGAGCAACAGTAAGCATTGGTGTGAAAATAACTCTTTCATATGTTGATTTGAAAATCATGTTTCATGTCAACTTGATCCACCTGAAGGGTCAAAAAAAAACCCTTTTTTAAAAAGACTTATTTATTTTTATTGGAAAGGCAGATATACAGAGAGGAGCAGAGACAGAGAGGGAGATCTTCCTTCTGATGGTTCACTTCTTAAATGAGCACAATGGCTGGAGCTGAGAAAATCCAAAGCCAGGAACCAGGAGCTATTCCGGGTCTCCCACATGGGGGCAAGGTCCCAAGGCTTTGGGTTGTCCACAACTGCTATCCCAGGCCACAAGCAAGGAGCTGGATGGGAAGCAGGGCCGCCGGGGTTAGATCGGCACCCATATGGGATCCCGACATGTGCAAGGCGAGAACTTTAACCACTACGCTTTCATGCCAGGCCCAGCCGCTCCTACATTCTAAATCGTCTCTATCTTTAGCCAGGAGGTCCTTAACTAAATCATCTCCTGCTCAGTGGGAGGAGAGTTAAACACGTAGCCAAGTATGTCAGTTACTTCCATTTGTAATGTGTATTGCCTGAAGCTTAGGCCTTGCCAACTGTGGACCTTGTTAATGCAATGTCACTGCTACAGCTTTGTTGCCCATATACTTGTTCTTCTCAGACTGCTGTTGTCTTTCCCTCACATCTGCACAGTGGAAATGTGTTAGCATTTGCATTGGCTCTAATGACCTTGTGACATTCTTTTTATTTTCCGTTTTTAATATATCATATCAGAACCTATTTATTATTATCTATTAATTTAAAGGGTTTTTATGTGATCATGTTGTTCTCCTTAAATATTCATACCAGTATTTTACCTCTGTTTGAATAACAACAGCCTTTGTCAGCATATAACAGAATTTGTGATCATATTTGATCAAATATACATAGAGACTTTTCCAATGATTTTTGTGAATGCTGTTACATTTTGAACTTTTTCAGTTTTTCTAATGTCTACAAAATGCTGGAGATAGTAACTGGATATTGTGTGTTCTTTGTGCTCTATTATTTAAACTAAGATCACTAGATGATCATCAACAAATGATTACCATCAGTTTTGTTTAAAAAAAAAGACTACAAGGTGTATGTAAGAATCTTAGCCAAGTTATAGGGTGGTAAGGGGATAAATATATATATATATTTTTTTTTTCAGAATTGTTATTTATCTAAAGATAAATTCAAGAACTAACAATAGGTTATGCAATAGAAAGTAGTATTTTAAATCCTACCTTTTGGTAAAACAACTCAACAGGACAATCTGGAATTACAAAGGTCATTTTTGAAAAATCATAATTATAAACATCAACTATTGGGAAATCTAAATATAATTACAATATTTTTTAATTCAGTATGTAATATTCTCGTGGTATGTGGAAAATCATTTACTCTTCAGTTAATTTTTATTTGAGTCTAAAGTTTAGCATATTCACATTTATACTATAGCATAAAATCATACACAACAAGAAGAATTCCAAACTGTGGCTGCCCTGCAAAATGATCTCTAAAGATTCCTAATTCGTGCGGTTGGACTCTGCCCTAGATATTTTACTTGTAGATTTGGGATAAGTACCACATAGCTGAATTAATTTTATGTTAATGCATAGCCAGGATTATGAACACTAGTACAGTGGGAAGACTTCATATTCCAAAAACTCTATTTGGGAAAACAAACTAATTAACTTGACCTTACATAATGATATTAATTAAAAGAGTGGGCAAATATTGAATGATTCTAATGAGCTTATGCATATTATTATATTAATTGTTTTTTTTCCAATGTATTTTTTTCATTGTATTTTTGTTGACAATCTTTACATAGTTAATTACGATTAAAAAAAAAAAAGTTCAGGGGATAAGGAAGTGCGTAATAGTATTATGTCCATATTGTTTCCTTCATGTATCTGAGGTAAAGGGGGATATTGACGGAGAAGCCCCACCCAGTTTCCCACCCACCCCAAGTCCTGGATGTGGGGCATGCTCTGAGATCCTTGCTCAAATGGTTTTAATAGTTCTCCAGGTATGAATCGCTGCCAGTTTCACTCGATGAGGTCGTCCACTGATTGACATAGTCCATCATAGAGTCTTCATTTGCCCAATATTTCACTGCCAACATATAGCTGAGGTGGTTGATTGACTTGCTCTGTCCTCTGTCTTTTCTTGGCTAGGGTTCTGAGTCCAGCAGTTCAATTGGGGAGATCTCCAAAGAAACTTTGAGGTATTCCCAGACCAGATTCTTGTATGGTCTAGCAAGCACAGGGCCCAGCACAGTCCGTCACCCCGATCAGCTGGTGGTTTCAATTGCTGGATTTATACTAAATCCTTATTTTAATGATAGAGTTTTTAAAGATTTACTTATTTTTATTGCAAAGTCAGATATATAGAGAGAAGGAGAGACAGAGAGGAAGCTCTTCTGTCCGATGATTCACTCCCCACATTATCCCAATGGTCGGAGCTGCACCAATCTGAAGCCAGGTGCTCTTCCGAGTCTCCCACACAGGTGCAGGATCTGAAGGATTTGGGCTGTCCTTGTCTGCTTTCCCAGGCCACAAGCAGGGAGCTGGATTGGAATTGGGGCTGCTGGGATTAGAACCAGAGTCCATATGGGATCAAGGTGCATTCAAGGCAAGGACTTTAGCCATTAGCCTACTGTACTGGACCCATGATAGAGTTTTAATGATTAGAAAATGATTTTCTCCCAAGAGCATGTTACAGCAAGTGGCTTCCTTGATTTCAAAATCCTCCATTCATTTTGATCATTGCATTACATAGTTGAACTGTAGATGATCCAGTACTATCAAATGGAGTTTTAGTTGTAACAACCATTGAAGGAAATGGAAAAGTGATAACCCTTAGCTTATAGGCCAGAAAGAACTCTAGTTCCCTTTAGGGCTTTTAGGATCAAACTGCTTGATGCCACAATGCTATGATACAACCAAAATGGTGAGGATAGAGTTAAGGTTTCCAGGCAGCAGATTTAGATGTCTTAATCATCAGAAGGACAAAGTAAATGAAGATTTTGTTTTGGTTTGGCCATCATAGGAACTAGTCTTTAAACCATGATCATGAGGTAGAGTTATCCCTTTTGAGATAGCCAGTGTTTGCTGAGAACACTACAGCTCTAGGTGATGAGTGATTCCTGTTCAGCACTGCTTTTCTGCTATAATGGCCTGGTCATGCTTTACTAGTGCTAAGATGTTCTGTGTTTTGTTGTGTATACCTTGTATGTGTGTTGTTTTACTTCTATGCACACATTCATAAGCTATACTGCATCCTTTCTGTAACTTGAGGTTTTATTTTAAATTTCTTTGTAATTTATTGTACCGATGAAATAATTTTTCTTTTTTCTTTCTTTTTAAGCATGTTGGCTGAGCAGATTCATTCTGAGATGAAGATTGCTTCCCATGCAGCAATACAACATTCTTCAAATCTTGAAACAGTACCAAGTTACCCTGTAGGAAGCAGACAGAAGCAAAAGTGGTTGCGTGCTAGCAGGGCCAAAACAGGACTTGTCAGTAATGGTGGTTGTCAGAGTAGTTCTAAAACCTTGTTCGTTTAATCAGAACAAGATAGCCTTAAAAACGTGTTGCTTCAGTGTGGGTGGGCCGTTGGCTTATTTTAAATTATTATAGTCCCAGTAAAGAAGAAGCGAACATAACCAGTTTTACACAGTGGTAAACCTGCTGCTTGGGACTAATGCATGCTGTGCTATAATGCCTGAACTGGATACACTTCTGACTCCAACTTCCAGCTAGTGTGCACCATGAGGGGGCAGCAGATCACAGTTCAAATGATTGAGTCTTCCCCATCTTGTTGGAGATACATATTGAAATGCAGGCTCTGGATTTCAGCTTGTCCCAGGTTGGCTATTATCGACAGCAACATTGGGGAGCAAAAACAGTGGATGAAATGCTCTCTCCCTCATTCCATCCCACCTCCCCAAATAGGCTCTAGCATTGTGGCAGATAAAGCTATGTTCCCTGATACATTTCAATCCCACATGGGGCTAGTCAGAGACACAACTGTTCTACTTCTTATCCAGCTCCATGCTAATGGGCTTGGGAAGGCAGCAGAAGATATTTCAAGCTCTTGAGGCACAGTGTCATAGGAGACTTGGAAGAAATGCTGGACTTCTGTCATCAGCCTAGCCCAGCCCTGGCCTTTGTAACCATTTGTGGGAGTAAACAGCACTTTCCCTTTGTCTTTCTGTAATTCTGCTTTTCAAATAAATAAGTGTATATTTTTAAGATTAATAAAAACTTTTTAAGGAAAAATCTTTGGAGTGTTTATACTTTTATTCAACATTCCATTGGATATTAGTGTAATACAGTCAAAGTTGAACTTGCTAGGACCAAAAATTATACACTCGAATTTGAGCTAAGGTTTTGATTATGGACTTGTAACTGGAACTTTGAATTTTCCATTTATATGAATGACCCAGGAAATAGAAGTGACAGAAAAAAACATATTGAAATGTTCCCTTTTCTCAAAAAAACCCTTTTATTCAGGGTTATTAAATTTTGAAAAAGCCATATAATCCATTGTAATAATTTTATTTATTTATTAATTAGCTGAATTTGGGGGAAATATTTTTAAAACATTCTGAGAATGTAATTATAATCAGAGTGGTGGAAAATTAGTTCAGAGAGGAATACTGAAAGGAAGTAAACAAAGAAATCCACATGTAAAATCAGCATAGATATCTGTAAATATATATTTCTTTGCAAGTAGCAAAAACAATCTTGGTAAACCAGCATACTGGTAATATTTGCAGAGAGCTCTTGATAAAATTAAAATTAATGTATCAAGATACACCAGATGGAAATGTTTATTGCTGCAGCAATTAAAAACTAAGATTTATGGTTCTCAAAATGCTTGAAAGCCAATAAATAGACTTATTCATGGAGTGCAGGTTGTTGGTTTGATGGTAGGAGTCAGTAAAAGATTCTAATGAAAGGATTTTGATTATGACTTCCACAAGCTTAGTGACTTTTGTGGCAAACTCAATTCCAATTTGAATGCAATGTTTTCCTCAGTAAATTCATGTCATTATGAATATAGAGAACCTAGATATTATGATTGATTCTTCTCTTGTGCACAATGTGCTATTGATTTTTCTTTGTCAGCATAAATTAACTTTTCCTTTTAACTTCCCAAGACAAAACAAACCAACCCATCTTCTTTTTTCACTGGTGTCATATTAAAATGATGTATATTCACTGGAAGCTCTGTTTCCTTTAAGTATTGCTGCAACAATCACATTAAAAAACCACAAGTTACTAATAAATGTATTTAAGTAATTAAAGCTGGCGATCAGTGAAAATTTTTTATGATAGGAATTCTGAGGAAGAAAAAATATAAGAATAATAATGTGCATCTAAATTATATGAGTGGGTTGTGCATTCAAATGTAAAGGGAAAATAGTTAGGCATAGTGAATTTCTGAATACCTCATAATGTGAAGGTTGTGTTTTATTGGGTTTGGAAATTGGTTTAGAGAATATTAAAGCAAAAATCAATAAAGATGAATTGTTTTATATAAAGTGCAAGCATGTTCTTGTTTAAAGGACTACTCAGATTGTATTTGCAGCTGTTTTTAAAGATTTATTTTATTTTTATTACAAAGTCAGATATACAGGGAAGAGGAGAGACAGAGAGGAAGATTTTCAACCAACTGATTCACTCCCAAGTGGCCACAATGGAGGGAACTGTACCAATCTGAAGCCAGGAGCCCAAAGCCTCTTCCAGGTCTCCCATATGGGTGCAGGGTCCCAAGGCTTTGGGCCGTTCTCAACTGCTTTCCCAAGCCACAGGCAGGGAGCTGCATGGGAAGCGTGCAACTTTTAAACCAATTGTCATGATGTTATTGAAATAGGAATTGCATTCACAAAATCCAGTGTCCCGAAAGAGATGGAAGAAAGAGAGAGAGAGAGAGAAAGAGAGAGAGAGAGAGAGAGAGAGAGAGAGGTCTTTCATTTGCTGGCTCATTTTCCCAATGGCCATAAGGTCCGGCTGAATTCAGGAACATAAAACTGCCTGTAAGTCTCCCACTTGTGTAGTAACAACCCAAATGATTGAGCCATCCTCCACTGCCTTTTCGGTTGAACAGATTCAGATCAGAAATGGAGCAAATAGAACTCAAATCAGCTCTCATCAGAAATGCTGGCTTTGCAGCTTAAGTCTTGTCTCACATCTCAACACCAGCTTCAACCTTGCTTGATTTTTAACTTATGTTTATTCTTTATGTATAGTCAGTAGTTTTGTTCTGTTGACTGTGGGTTACTGATGGAGTATCAAATAACACAGGCTGAGTTACTAAATTTCTGTCCCCTGGATATCAATATTTGCTTTTATCTCATTCAACATAATCTCTTCGGTGGATCTAAGCAATTTAGAAGTTTATAATCTTGATTTTCTCAAATTGGAACTTGTGGTACAGAGTTTTTCAAGACTTCAGACAGATGTATCCCAATGTTCCTTTACTTTTTTATATTTCACACCAAAAACATGCATGCCAGTTCTACATTCTGTTTTGTTACTATTTCTCCTCTTACTCTCATCACCGTTCGCATTCCGTCTAATTTGCTTGCTTATCTGTGTCAGCCCTATGGCAGTGGTTTACCAACTGCAGTCTTTTTCCCTGCTTGTGTCTCTTTACTCAATTTTATGGACTGAGAAGTATTTTACCAGCACTAAAATAATCATATTGCTTCAACCCCTAGGTGAATATATTTTGCACAAAGGCTGAGATACAAAAGTCCTGAAATTCATCCCAGTTTCATCTTAGGGTATCTCTCCAGCCCAGTTTATTGATGATATTGAGTTTGTAACTTTCACTTCATCTAAACCTGAAGAAAACCATCCAAATATTTGATTTATCCCGGTTTTCCTTTTTTCTGAGAAGTCTTCCTTTTCCTAAAAAGGATTGTTGCTCTCAAGAGTTACAACATAATTTGTCATTATCTTGATGCTTTAAAAGTGAACACTTCCAAATGAAATGAATAAACACTATAATCAAAACAGCAAAATTATCAAAATAAGGATTTCTTATTATTTATGTGGTTGGTTGTTTTTTAATACTGGGATTACAGATGACAGATCGTGGGTTTAATTTACAATGAAGAGAATGACAGATAGACTTTGTTGGACCAGTACCGCATAATAACAGCAACATTTGAAGGGGTGCTTAGACAATTGTGACAAAAACAAACAAACAAACAAACAAACAAATAAATAAATATTATTGTCTCAATCGTCCTCTTTACCAGAACAGAATATTCAATAACAGGGTATTGCAAAGATCACACTCCTAAAGGGAATTATTGCCACTAAAGCAGCTGTATAGTTCCAAAACCGTGTCAGACAGCCAAAGTTTATTTATTTGTTTACTTACTTGTTTGTTTTGTCATGTTGGAAATGTAAGAATGTATGCCTTGGAGAAAGAATGACTCAATCACAGCACTTCTTTCTTATTAAAAGGATAAGCAAATCATAGTTCATTTTTAGCTAAGTTATACCACCCATGATCTCACCTTTTTCAAGAAAAGAAAATGGGCAAATCGTCTTGTGTTTCTAATAAACAGTTTCTTGGAACACAGTGAAAGAAATCTTGTATCAGGGATATTTGAAAAAGAATCTAATATTTTATGAACATATTATCATCCTCTAAAATTCAAAGTGTTTATCTGGAACCTATTGTAATAGAAGAGGTTTTGTTTTAAAAATTTGTAACAGAACATTAAATTGTACCTCTTAAGTTTTTTTTCATAAAGGCAAATAGCACTTTGATACCAAAGAAAATTTATTCTTATTGTGACTGTAGTATTGTTAGGATGTTAAGGATCATCACAATACACTTGACAGAATTAAAGAGACAAATAATAAAGGTGATTTTTTAAATTATTGGTTACTGCTATGCACAGGGCTTGCAGCCTTTTGGTCAGGTAGCCATGCTTTCTTTGGAAGTAAATATGTATAATTCTTTATGTACTTGGTCCTATACAATGGTCAGGGCATTGTTGAGTAAACTGCTGGTTTTGAAGAGGCAGTGCAGGCATTCAATTGAAATTCTTGTGATTGGAGGGCAAGTGATTAAGTTGGTCATTTGTGGAAATATATTGATTTCATGATATATTTCAGGAACAGATTTTTCTTTTTCTGAAACACAGTGTCATGATGTGCTATTTACAATTTTTTATCTTCCCAGAGGGCATGACACAACTCCCAACAATTGAAGATGTAATATTGGAAAAAATGGAAATTATATCCAACCTCATAAATGTTGATAGAGAATTTATACACATAAATGTGTATTTGTCTTGATTTTAAAGGCATCTAAAATCAGATATTTTATTTTATTATGCATTAGTATTCTCAGATAGGCACACTATGATACATCAAATTTTTAAATTACAGTTAACACCTGCTTACATGCAAAAAAGAAAAAAACTGTTTTATATTTGACATAGAACATGTATTATACTTTAGGATATCTCTTTTTACTATATTTCTTTGCTACATACCAAAAAAGCTCATCTTTTAAAAATCTGATATTAATTGTTTCATGGACTTAAACATTTTTATAAACATATTTAAAGGTGCATGATCATGCACTTTTAATATGATTCACATAAAATGTTCAGAAATTTACTTTTACAGATTAAAGAAAACAGACACAGAAATATATCAGACTTTATACAAGTAATACCTAAATAATCAAAGGAACTCAGTTCTCCAAAATTAATGACCAGTTTTTATTTCATATGTCACAATATGTTAGAATCCATTGTGTTTTAAGAGATTTAGATTGTATTCTAAAAGACTTAGGTAACTACAATTTAGAAACTATGAGATTTTAAAGAAAAAATTAGCAAGATGTTCCTCAGATGCTAAATATCAACAAATTAAATCCTTGTGCCTATAATATGTACCACAATATAAATTTCAATGTCCTCAATATTTCATACACAGTTGTTTTTGTGTATATCAAAATTTTAAAAATATCCTCTTTGAGGGTCTTCCTGTAGCTAAGCGACTGCCTGTGGTGTCAGTTTGTGTCTCAGCTGCCCCACTTTCCATCCAGCTCCATGCTTCTGGCCTGGCCAAACAGCAGAAAATGGTGCAGCTGCTTAGCCCCTTGTACCCATGTGGGAGACCCAGAAGAAGTTCCTGGTTCCAGGCTTTAGATGGGCCCAGCTCTGCCTGTGTGGAAATTTAAACAGTGACCCAGCACACGAATGATCTTTCTCTTTCTCTCTGTCTTTCCTTGTCTCTGTAACTCTGCCTTTCAAATAAAAATAGAGTGATAACAATATATATTTAATAGCAATTGAGTGAGATTTTATTATAAGCAATATTTGAATAAAGTAAATTTTACTGCCAGATCCCTTTTCCAATCAAATTCTTTTCTGCTTTAATTTTCCTTTAATGGAAATTTAACGATTAAATTATTTCAAATTTCTCAGTTTTCTCTGCAGCAAGGAGACATAATGACATGGTTACCATCTGTGAGAAGAAGAAATAATTCTTCATACAGTGTGTCCTTTTTATGTTTTCCTCTTTCTCCTTTCGGTAAAAACAGATTTCATATATGGAATCAATGATCCCAACACCAAGCAGAAGGTGAGAAGGAGAGTCTGCCGCGCTGAGACTTCCAGGAAGTTACAGGAACTCTGTGCTACAGTCCTCAACGTGCCAATGCAGGAAACAATAAACTGCTCACCTTCGAAACACTGTAGTGCATTTTGTTATATTAAGTCTAACGTTTTTAATTGGTGCAAAATTCTATTTTAATGATATAAAAGCAATTCAAATTAGAATTAAAATATAGCTTTAAATACTGCAGACCTTTTGAGGCCAGAATCAACTAAAATGCTTTATTCTCACCTTGATTTTCTCCCTTTGTTAATCAATGCCTTTATTGTCTTCACTTTACCTTGCAGTAAGTTGCATAATGGACTTGGCAACCATGAAAATCACTTCAGTGTTGAGCTATTGAAGCCAACATCAAGATTATTAACCAAAAGAGATGCCATGATGATTTGCTTTTGCTTTCTATATGATATGAATTTGATCCAGTGTTTGCGGTAGTCAAAGGAAATGGAAAAATGGAATTAGAATCACATTCTCAGGTTCCAAAAGAAGAGAATGAAGCGATAATTCAGGGAAATCACAATTATCCTGCTGCTGATACTGGAGAGCACCGTTCCCTGTGTGCACTAATAAGGAACACATATTAAGAGTGTAAACCACTTACTCAACAGTGTTTGAATTACAATGTGAACAACAGTGTCTGAATAGCAATGTCCTGAATTACCTGGAGGTGCTTCTGATTTCCCTGCTTAGAATCTGACATAGTTGAACTTCTGTGAAGCTCTAACTAGTATAAGCTTAGTAGGATCAGTCAGTAATACTCAAGAAATGGAACAAGACAATGGAGGCAGGTTCTTCAGAATGTCCTCTACACACGTTGCCACGTTCGGCTGGGTCTTGCCAGCTCTGCAGCACCCGACCTTGCAGGTCCCTGAGTGCAGTGAGGGGAGGGAATGTATGCATGTGGTCCATGAAGGAACTTCTGAGATTGCATAAAGCTTGAATGAACTAAACATGTCCTCCTGTGGGCTGGTCTGTGTTGTCAGGTGCAGGATGTGTTGAGTAACTTTATTGCGTGTTTGAACTTTGTGTCTAGGCTCCCGGGAGGTGAAGAAGGGAGATTTTAATATCTGACTGACTCAAGTACAAAGTTTGGCTTCTGGAAGAAGTAGATTATGCTTTGGTGCTTGGGTATTTTTTTTCTGTTTTCCAACATTTTTTCCTTTTTTTTTCAAGATTTATTTTTTTTATTGGAAAGGCAGATATACAGAAAGGAGGAGAGACAGAGGGGAAGATCTTCCGTCCGATGGTTCACTCCCCAAGTGAGCGCAACAGCCGGAGCTGCGTCAATCCGAAGCCAGGAGCCAGGAACTCTTCTGGGTCTCCCATTAGGGTGCAGGGTCCCAATGCTCTGGGCCATCCTCGACTGCTTTCCCAGGCCACAAGCAGGGAGCTGGATGAGATGTGGAGCTGCCGGAATTAGAACCAGCGCCCATATGGGATCGCGGGGCGTTCAAGGGGAGGACACTGCTAGGCCAGGCCGCCGGGCCCAAATTCCCTCTTCATTTTTAAAACGCTATTTGAGATTCAAAAAAAATGCCTAAACTTTTATAAAAGCATTTGAACCAGATGTTTATAGATGCTTTGAAGGTAGACAACACCTACCCATAATAGTGTAATAGTTTAGGGAATAATATATGATTATTTTTTAGTTGAAGATAAGATCAGTCATGGAACAGAAAGAGAGCTAAAATTAATGATATGCTGTTAATTTTTTTGATAAACAATGACAGTGAAATAATATCTGTACTAAGAATTTAGTCCATATTTGCTAGGCATATAAATATGCAAAGAACTATGTATGTTTCTTTCTCCCCTCCAGGAGTCATTTGAAGAGGGAAAGTGGGGTGGAGAAGTGACTGAAAAGTATATTTGGAAACTTAAAATTTTTATTGTAAGTAAATTATAACAATTTTTGTGTTTGATTAGAAATAGAATAATTATAGTAAATTACTATTATGTTTATCTTGTGATTGAGGTTTGCTTTTAAATATTTAGTTATATATTTTAAATGGAGAGAGAGAGATCCATTGGTTCATTTCCTAAATGCCTGCAACCACCTGGGTTAGCTTGAGTCAAGTCACAGCCAGGAACATGGAGCTCATTCTGCCACATAAGAACAGGGGCCCAAACACTTCTGCACCCTTATGGAATGTCTGTGAGAAGTAGTGACTTAGCCAGCTATGCTGCCATAGCATAATGCTAGGCACATTTTTTAAGGGGGTAGGCAGGTGGTGTAAAACAGCTTGAAATTAAAAATGGTTCAATAAATGCAATGTATAAATATTCTCCTGAAAATGTTATGGAATAGTTCATTACATTGGAGAATTGAAGTTAACTTCTTTCCTGTAATTGTCTCAATTAACTTTATTAATCCCATGTGTCTGCTAATGTTTTTATTGCTTCTAATCCATAACAATTGTGGAACTGAAATTATTTTTTAGTCTTAATTGTTCCTCCTGCAATTTTACAGTAATAGTAAAGATATGTCTCAGTATAAAATATTTAGACGATAAGGTTAGAAAGTTTTATAATAAACAAACATAAGCAGAATGCCAATGGAAAATAAAATGTAAAAGACACAGAGAGAGATATAGAGAATCTATTCCATTGTCTGGTTCATTCTTCAAATTTTCAAGCAGTGAGACAGGTGAAAGCTGGCAGCTTGGCATTCCATCTGGGTCTCCCATGTGGGTAACAAAGACCCATGTATCTGAGCTATAATCTGCTATCTTTCAGGGTATACGCCAGCAGAAAATGGAGCAGAAGCAGAGCCAGAACTGAAACCAGACACTTCAAAATGTAGGTTTCTTAGCTGCATTTCAAAACTGAATATTAATCTAGCAGATGCATAAGGTCTATAAAGTAAATTAAAAACTTTATCTCAAATTAAAAAATAAATAAAAAAAACTAAAAAGTGAAAGAGAAAGTTTTCAGTTACAAAACTTGTAAAAAGGATGTTTCCTAAGGAAACTCAAAAAGGAAAGATTATTCATGGAGAACACAGTTGATTGGGAGTTATAATGAATGATATTGTTGGTGCTGTCTTCAGGCATTGCAGCAAAGTCACTACTTGGAGTGCCCTTATTCCATATCAGAGTGCCTTTATTTGAGTTCCAGCTATTCTAAATTTCAATTTCCTGCCAATGTGTACCCTGGTACATAGCATGTGATGGCCCAAGTACTTAGCTTCCTGCCCCATTTGTGGGAAACTCAGATCAAATTCTGAATCCCAGATTCAGCCCTTGAGCCTGTGGGCCTTTGGGGAATAAATCAGCAGATGAACAATATTTATCTGTCTATATTTTTCTCTTTGTCTCTCTATATTTAAAATTAAGAATAATAAGCAAGGAATTAAGTAATTATAATGACCAGGAAAATACTATATGTGAGAGTGTATGTGTGTGTGTAAATATAGTATGTAATGAGCCAGTCACAGAGTGAGTGCATGGTACTATTATTCTGTACAAGCCCAGCTGTTTGTCTGGTCATGGATGCCATGGAATTTGTTTTTTTTTGCTTGTTTTTTGCTGTTTCAAGTGAGATGAAGAAAGTACAATTTAAAGAAAATTTTATGAATTTTGTTTATATTATCAGTTAGCTCTGAATTCAGTCATCCAGAGAAATCAGAATTATTTATAATAATTTCGTTCATACTTTACAAAATATCCGCTTCTGTTCTTACATCATCTAAACCTCTGATTTTCCAGTTCTCACTGTCAAATATGACACTTTAATTGTGATTTTTCAATTGTGAAATCAAAGCAATATCTGGGTAAGCTGCGGCGTTTGAAGTCTCTAGGTCTACTCTTTGTCTTTATTACACTCCTATCAAACAGATACACACTTCATTTCTTATTTAATTGGAAAATCTTCCCTATCCTTGACTTCAAAAATTAACAAAGAAACAACTTTGCCATTTTATTCTAACACTAAGTTTTATGTAATATTTTATACATAAAATCTATTTTCACAACTTGGAGACATTGATAACTAATTTGTTCTTTCTTCAATAAAATAGCCTTTCAAAATGTTGAAGCTTATAACTCTCCATCATCTCTCCTATTTGATTTACTCCAATTTCTTGAATGCTGTGTGTTGTAGATAAAGTTTGTATTTGGAAAATAGGTTGCAGCTTCTTTTTTTGTAGTATTTTAAAAATCAATTTAAAGAATGTTGAAATGAGTACTGAGCCTTTAATTTTTTTAATATCTTCAGTAAAATGGAGAAGTCATAAATAAGAAAAATTTAAATAATATTAAGCATGTAATAGGTTCAAATGCATTTTACTAATTCCATATGCAATCATTTTAATAAATGACTATCGCTAATGTTCCCACAACAAACCAAATTGTGGAAATAAACTTTTAACAAGACAAATGCATCTTGTGCACAGTCAAAACTTGTTGGGGCCTGGCATGGAGGCCTCATGGCGAGAGTCATCACCTTGCACATGCTCAGATCCCATGTGGTTGCCGGTTCTAATCCCAGTAGCCCTGCTTCCCATATAGCTCCCTGCTTGTGGCCTGGGAAAGCAGTCAAGGATGGCTCAAAGCCTTGGAACCATGCACCTGTTTGAGAAACCCAGAAGAGGTTCCTGATTCCTGGCCCCTGGCTTCGGATTAGCGCAGCTCCAGCCATTGCAGTTGCTTGGGGTTTGGGAGTGAATCAATGGATGGAGGATCGTCCTCTTTGTCTCTCCTCCTCTCTGTATATCTGCCTTTCCAATAAAAATAAAATAAATCTTAAAAAAAACTCATAGGATCCACTGGACATGTGAACTGAAATTGTAATAATGTTTGGGAGAGAAGAAATAGAGCTGCTTAACCAAGTTAGTAGTATGGTAAGGAAAGATATCTTAGTGGAAGAGACTGTATAGATGGGCAGACGTGTGGCAGGAAAGTAAAGGATGAAAAGGAAAACGTGCGTTAGAGAAACAGCTTCAAGAATGGAGACCCAAACAGCAAAGGGTTAAGCTGCAGAAAAATGCTAGTCTGTGTAGAATAACTGGAACACTAAGTGGAAAGTGGTGAGTGTTAACAATTAAATGTGAGTTTCAGACTGGAGCCAGAGAATATGGGGGTTTACATATATGACAAGAGTATTAATTCAAGCTTCAATGAAAGTCTATACAGAGAATTTTAAAGGAAGTGACAAGATGAAATTTACATGTTATTACAGTAACATTATAGTGATGGGTCATTCAGAATGGGGGAAAGACTGAAATGGAAGAAACATTACAGGAACCACTATTATGTTGATTTATCACAGTGTAAGAAAATTGGCAACTGAGTATTATTAAAATATGGCATTACAGTAGATATGTAATGTGGGAGTCAAGATGTCTGTTATCATGCCTTCCTTATATATTGTGGTACATGGGTTCAATTCCAGGAGCCAGATTGATTTGTACTAATGCAGACCGTGAAGGCAGTAGTGATAGCTCAAAATGTTGTTTCTGCCATCCATGTTAGAAACATGGCTTGCATTCCTGACTCTGGCTTTAGTACCAGAGTTCAGGGAAGAAAACAGCCAATGCAAGCTATCTATCTGTTTTCTCTAATAAGACAAAAATAAATAAATAATAAGTGATTTAATAAACACTTAGGAAAGAAAGGATTATACATTTTAGCATATAATTCTATATACAATGTCCAATAAAGAGACTGATGACTTTTATATAAAATCCTAAAAGGGAAAGGAATGGATATTTACCTGAGGTTTTACTAGCATACTCATTTTAAAAATATTTTCAAATTTTTATTTGAAAGGCAGAGTTAGATAAAGAGAGTGATATACAGAGAGAGATTTTCCATCTATTGGTTCATACCTAAAATGGACACACTAAGACAGGAGCTTCCTAAGGATCTCAGGTGGGCACAGACGCCCAAGGACCCAAGCGCTCTGTGTTGTCTTTCCAGCATGTAAGAAGGGAGCTGGATCAAAAGTGGAGCTGGCATCCAACCTATACCTGGATGGGATGCTGGTGCCACAGACAGAGGCTTAGCCTGATAACCACAATGCCAACCCCATTTATAGATAGATCCATAGTATTGCATTTTAATGAAAAATCTATTAAGTTCAGAAAATATTTGTTACAGAAAAATTTGAGATCTAAAGGAGATGTTGACAAACTGTCTATAGGGGCTCCATCAGAAATAGTTGTCACATTCAAAGGAGTTCAGCTGAAAGCAATAAATGAAGGTTTTTATTGAGTAGTGACCATGAGAAAGGAAGAGCAGGAGAACCACTGTCATTCAAGCCAGAAGAGGCAAGAGCTGAATCTGTGGAAGAGGAACTACTCAGGAGGATCTGTATAACAAAGGAACATACATCGCTAAATCCTGAACCAAATAGATGTGATGATGAGGATCCTAGGTAGGCTAGAAAGCTACCTTCTCGCTTTCCCTTTTATTCAGCTTTTGTCTAAGACAGCCCATTGAAAATGATATGAAACCACAGAGCAAAATTTGATATCATTCATGGAGATAAGTTTTCTGAGGCTCAGAGTTCACAAAGGAAACAAATGGGAGAACAAGTATGGGACAATAACAAACAAATGAAGAAATACCTGCAGAACACCAGGCCGGTATTCAATTTTTCAACATATTGACAATGGTTGTATGCCCTCAGACTACAAAGTAATCTCGCAATCCGGTGTTATGACAGCAATGGGAACAGTATCTTAAAATTAATGAAGTGCAAACCTATGTATTTTATTATTTAACAAAGTGCTCTACTAGGAACTTTATCACTTACTACTCAAGGCTCTGAGAAGCAAAACTATGAAGCATAATTAAAATTTTTCCTTGATGAATGCAACCCAGTGCTTACTTCGGTGCAAAATGTTTTGAAATTCATGCATAGATTTCAAAAAATGGGAGCAAGATAGACTTTTAATTTCATTTTCATAAACTTTTTGATGTATCCTTTTAGTATTTTAAACTTGAAAATAACTGATAGTGAAATTAATGCCTTTCCCCAAATCACCTATGCTTCAGACTCTAGCACTATTTTGTTTCGGCTACCTAAACTACTCTACCACATGTTTTCATATTAAAAGTAAACTACCAATAGAATTGATACCTTTGAAAACATGGAACTGATACAAAAATAACTTCAAAACTTGCCTTGTCTGAGACCAGCACTCGCAAGGCTGTGTTACTGGAAATCATGTGATTCTAGTTATAAAACATTTTGTGTATATTCTTGCTTTATTCACCACTACTTAAAGAAATTTTAGATATTAAGTAATTTCTTAACCTCTATTGGCCAGATCTTCTTAATTCTATAATTTGAATGCTAATATCTATATGTAGGAGTTACTTTAGAAATATAAGGAGATAATACATGAGAATATCTAAATGAATACTAGCCCAATATCATTAAACTCTCCTCCATATCCCTTTTTGCTATATGCATATGCAACACTGTCTATAAAGAATTACTTGTGATACTCATTGTGCTATTACATTAGGCTAATTAAGAGAAAGAACAGTTTAAAAATTAATCCTGGCACTTAGAAATCATTTTATATTTAGAGCATTTTCACCTTTCCATGAACGTAAAACAAACATCCACAAGACTGGAAGATTCCAAGCTATTTTTCTTATTTTGGAAGCATCAGGAAATGTTACCGCTTCAGCTTCAGGATTTACTAAATTCTGCTAAATGTTTGCTAAAGCAGCTGAAGTGACAATTGTCTTTCATTCAAACTCCATGGAAAAAGAATATAAATTAGTACTGTTATACTAATGTTTCAGTGTCAGTAAGTGCATAAGCTGATTCTACTACAAGGCAATGATATTGTAATCAGTCATATTATAATAGAACAAGGAAGACAAAGATGTCAATAATTATACATATTAAAAGCATTTCCCTGCATCCAGCAAGATCATGAGTAACTTACATTCCCTTTTGCTTCTATTTGTTTATGTTGTCCAACATTTGCATTGAGATCAATAATCACAGAACTTATAATGTAATTGGGAGTAACTGTCTAATAGAATTGCCTTGGGTTGCAGAACAGTAGAAGGTGAATCGATAACTAACTGTCGTCATAAACTCTAAATTATATGTAAGAAACAGCTAAGCACATACACATATACAAGCATTTTATCTTTTCAGTGGATCTTTTTGACGATCCTTCATATGCAATACAATTGATACATACAAACATATGCTAGCTACCACTTTTTAGTACCTTTATCATCTTTGTTATATTTTTGGCAAATAAACATAAAAGAGGTTTTAACTTCAGCTTCCTCTTGCATTACTCTCAGCTAAAACCAAGAAGTTGGACTCAGCGCTCTAGCCTAGTGGCTAAAGTCCTCACCTTGCATGATCTAGGATCTCATATGGGTGTGAGTTCATGTCCAGGCTGCTCCGCTTTCCATCCAGCTCCCTGGGACCTTGCACCTGCATGGGAGACACAGAAGAAGCTCCTGATTCATGGCTCCTGGCTTCAGATTAGCTCAGCTCTGGCCATTATAGCTACTTGGGGAATGAACTAGTGGATTAAGATCTTTTCCTTTGTAATTCTAACTTCTCAATCAAAATAAATAAATACATCTTTAACTGCACACACACACACACACATACAGAACGAATGTGAGAGGGCTTTAACATAAAAGAAAGATATACATGACGGTCATGTCAGGAAAAGAGACTATAGGAAAGTGAGTGACGAACTCTCTTTGAATATATGGTTATAGGAACAATGGCCACTCATCCCAGTTTACTGGAACAGACCCAAAATAACAAGCTATAGCATTCTCTTTTACTCTCAAATGTGTATTGCTTGCACCAAAAATTCTTGTCATAGATAATATTTTAAAATGTGTTACTTCTCAGTGTTTAAAACGCTGCACTTTTTTAAAAAGTACATGTATTCTTTCTGTTTTGTGGCAAATACTGTAAGATTTTATGAAATTTTAAAAATGTTAAGGCAAAATAGTGGGAAACATAAGTAATCTTCCTTGTGTCTTGCTGTATATGTGAATTTTAAATTTTTTCCTTTCTTTTAATCAGGATATAAAGAAAAATTAGTTTTCATTTTGTAAATTTCAGAATGTTAAGTATATAGCTATATAAAGCTATGATCATAATTTTGTGAACAGAATTAAAAGTAAGATGAACTCTCTAAAAATATAGTGCATTTCAGCTCAATTATTATCTGTAAAATTAAAAAGTCACCCTTGTGTGAAGATTAAGTACCTGACGAAGATTCAAAATACTTGGGACAGTTGTGCTTGACCTTAGACCATAACTTTCCTTCTCTAAATTTAAGTTTCCTCATCTTTGAAATGACAGGGTTAAAACAGATGATAGTAAAGGTCTCTCCAAACCTTAATAGATCATTTGAAATTCAAATAGGTTAATATAAATTTTACTCTTTGTAGTGAAACTTTTCTCAAGTGATTATTTAAAATACTTGAGAAAGAAAGGGTAAAAGTCTTCAAAGAATTATGGAAATATGTCTCAGGAATATAATAAAATAGGCAGAAATTGTGGACACAGTGGAAGGTTTTCCTTACAGATATTTAATTTGAATTAAGAATATTTCTTATCACTTTATTTTTAATTATGAAAGTACATCAGATTACTTGAGTAGCCTATTGAAATTAATTCTAAAACTCATTTCTGAATGTAGTTATCATGCTATGGAGCAGATAATTATTTTTGTTTCTTTAGCCACACAGCCACTTTTTTCTTTATATCATCTCAGCAGACTTTGAATCAAAGATTTGCAAATAAGCAGATTTATTAAGTATATGCTCCCAAGAGAAAACTTATTAAAGTGGAAAGTGGGAAGGCATGGTTCTCACGGGAAAGTTCTAGAATACAGCTAAGTATTTTCCCAGGCCAGGAGATGAGCTTTTGAACCCCTAATGCCAGACAACCATTGACTATGTGACAATGACTGTGGGGTGGGTAAAGTGGGGACAGAAGAGCTTATAAATTCCCAAGCATTTGAACTTCCATTTATTTTTAATTGGTTATTTCAGTATATACAGAGTAAAAGAAAGAGAGAGGGAAAAAATAATTTGCAAGTTCACTCTGCCCACCATGGGAAAATTGGGCAAGAACAAAACCATCTTGATCTCTCAGGTAGTTGACAGGGGCCCTAATGTTTCAGCCGTCACCTTTTGCTTCCCCAGACATATTAGAAGGAAGCCAGATTGGAAGCTGAATGTAAGACTTGAACTTGCACCCCAATATGGGATGTGTAGACATCCCACTCTCCACCCCAACCTGCTGTGTCACAACTTCGGTACTAGAGAAGTCATTTTTCGGTGACAGGTTTTAGCAAACAAAAAATAGCTGGTAGAAACATGGAGGTGAGGTGAAGCTCCCAAAAAAAGAGAAGTCAAAGCTGTTAGGACACGAATATTGCAGACTATACCTATTTAATGCTCAGAATCATTTCCTGGTCAAGTTCATATGAGAAATCTGATAAACTGTGACTCCTACTTGACATAAATAATGTGTAATACAATAATAGGTGTCATAAGTAGCAAGCAGTAAAAAAATAAAAAATAAAAAAATTATAAATTAAGTTTTTAAAAATAAGATTTTAGAAACACAGATATGTAAAGATTTATTGATTTTTATTTAAATGTAGAGTTTACAGAGATAGAAGGAGAGATGGAGAGATCTTCCATCTGCCAATTCACTCCCCAGGTATTTGCCATGTCTGGAGCTTAGTCAATGGAAAGCCAGGAGCAGAGGCGCAAGGGCTTGGGGCTATTCTGCACTTCTTATCCAGGTCGTAAGCAGGAAGCTGAATCATGACACACTTTGTATTATTTGTAAGTTAAGGTGTATATCAATGCAAAGAGAAATCACCTGTCTCTCGGGAGTGTGTCACTCATTCAGGCCAATTGCTGACCTTTGTACAGATTTTCTCAAGTAGTTAGTCAGAATCTGTGAAAACGAAGAGGAAATGCTAGGTAAAAGGAACGAGTAGTCAGAGGTGACTTGGGAAGTGTGATTATAACTAAACCTCCTGACCACATACTTTCATCTATGTAATGTGATATCACATATATCAGCTTTTATACCTCATACAGTCATGTCAAGGAGACAATCAGGAAGCAGGTTGAATGAGGTCGGGGAATTTGTTAAAAGCCATAAAAGTAGAAAGTGAATGAATGAAGATTGTATGGTAGATCTGCCTAGGTTTTCATTCATTATGCTAGTTGCAATTAGGGTAGTCTAGGTTTGTTTTGCTATTAATGTGTAATAAGTAGTTGGTGTCCCAGAGGAATATTAATCCACCAATAGGGAAGAGTGTTAGAAATCTAAAGACACTACAAATTATTTTGAAACAATAATTTTGATATCTGGAGCCTCATTTTTTTCCAGCTAGCTATGTGAGAATATACTAGCATTGATTTCAAAAGTATTCTTGGGCCCGGCGGCGTGGCGTAGTGGCTAAAGGTCTCGCCTTGAACGCGTCAGGATCCCATATGGGCACCGGTTCTAATTCCGGCAGTTCCACTTCCCATCCAGTTCCCTGCTTGTGGCCTGAGAGACCCTGCACCCATGTGGGAGACCCAGAAGAGGTTCCTGGATCCTGGCTTCAGATTGGCACAGAACCGGCCGTTGCTGCCACTTGGGGAGTGAATCATCGGATGGAAGATCTTCCTCTCTGTCTCTCCTCCTCTCTGTATATCTGACTTTGTAATAAAAATAAATAAATCTTTGAAAGTATTCTTGAGCACTGCCTGTTACCAAAGCAGCCATTTGACTCACATTTCTAACCATGAAACAATGGTAAGAAAACATGTTTGAAGACAAAGAATATATGAAAATTATGTCTACTAACAACTAAAAGGAAATTATAAAATCTTTTTAACACTTATAAGAGGAAATGAAGAATATGAGACAGAACCAGGAAACAGAACTATGAGACAGAACCAAAGCCCATATGGGAAAACAGGGGAAAAGATTAAGCCAACAAAAATTTTTCAAAAGTAACATAGAAATACTTCCAGGAAAATTAAAAAAGCAAAAAAAAAAAAATTTGACAATGATACATTACATTGTTGTCATAGAAAAATACACAAGTTACCACTGCAGAATGTGAAAGAAAAAAAGTGAGATAGGCCAGGTACTATAGCCTAGTGGCTAAAGTCCTGCTTGCACATGCCGGAATCCCATATATGCACTGGTTTTAATCCCAGCCACCCAGCTTCCCATCCAGCTCCTTGCTTTTGGCCTGGGAAAGCAGTCGAGGATGGCCCAAAGCCTTGGGACCCTGCACCCATGCAGGAGATCCGGAAGAGGCTCCAGGATCCTGGCTTTGGATTGGCTCAGCTCTGGTCATTGTGGCCAAAGTGAATCATTGGCTGGAAGATCTTCCTCTCTGTCTCTCCTCCTCTCTGTATATCTCACTTTTCAATAAAAATGAATAAAATCTTTAAAAATATAAGATTAAAACAATGGCAGAAAGCAAAAAAGGCTTAGGCAAAAAGGCAAAAAATTTATCTATATATTATCAGTATTCCTGAACATAATGCTAAAATAACAATAGAAGGAATAATATAAAACTGATTGATTTGTTAGCCATTATTGAACTCAGGATGGAGATCAAATGAGCATTGTTACGAGAAAAACATATAATAAATGACCTATATGTAATAAATTCATGACACTTTTTATTTTGAACATTTATCTATTTTTTGAAAAGCAGAGAAAGAAGGTGAGACTGGGCCAGGCAGTAACAAGGAGTCAGGAGCTATAGCTGGACTTCCCACATGGGTGCAGGGAATCAGGAGCTATAGCTGGACTTCCCACAGGGGTGCAAGGGTCCTAGGACCTGGGCACACCAGCAGGAAACTGCATGGCAAGTGGAACATCCAGAATTGGAACTGGAGTGTATATGGGTTGCCAGCATCGTAGGCAGCCAACTTTACCAGCTACCCCATGGAAGATTTAAGCTAGGTAACTAAGTAGATTTTCAGAGACTGTATTTCTGATGTAATCCCATGGGGCTTTGAAGAACACAAGGAAGTGATTAAAAAAAAAGAAGACAGATTAATTTAAAGAAGAAACAGGAAAACAGACTAAAAGCAAACTAACATGGGTATACATAACTTCTAGAATATGAGAACAACTCATGGTCAGCATTCAGAAAGAAAACAGAGGCCTCAGCCCTTCAATGACATGAAAACAATTTGCACAGGATAACCTGTTGAGTATGGAAGCAGATTGTCCCCAATGGTGGCCAACTAAAAGACAACTTGCTTGACATTTTGACTTGGGCATTGCAAGGTCCTAGGTAGAGAACACAGTTATACTAATCACACACTTTAAACTTGCAGCCTATAATAAGTAAGTCCTTTTGCAAATTAAGTATGTGCTAATTTACTAATACACCAACAGAATATTAATATAGATTGTAATTCCTGTAGAAAACCTGGGGAAGAGCTTTTAGTCTTAGGTCATATTCAGTTATTCTAAATATATTTTCCTGGGCTTTGTTAGAGAATAAGAAGAGTTTGATTTAAAAAGGCATATTAAACTTTTTAAACGTTCACTCAATTTTATTTTGATTAATGAAGAGAGAGAGAGAGAAATTTTTATTTGCTAGTTTAGTCCATTAAGTACCTACAATGACCAACACTTGGCCACACCAAAGCCAGTAGCCTGGAATTCAATCTGTGTCTCTCACATGGGTGACACAGTACTTGAATCTCACTCCTACGAACTTGAACTGTAATTTGTTGCCTCCTAGAAAGTCTGTTAGTGAGAAACCTGAATCTGAATTGAAGTATTCTAATACAGAATGCAGACATACCAACAGGTGTTTTTGGCTGTTGCTGCACTAAATGCCATTCCCAAAAGCTTCATTTGAAAAAAAAACAATAATAATGATGATAATAATAATAAATGTATACTTTTGTGCATAGTTAGTATTTATTATTTTAATTATTTTATTTGCAACAGAGAGACTTGGATTACCTGTGTTTCTTAACCTGAAATTCTATGAATCACTGGAAAATGATGCTTTGATTTTGAGAAAATATCACTATTTAGTACAGATACACAAAATTATTGAGACGTAGCAAGCTGCTAAATAAAACGTTTATCTTAGCAGAGATGCTCATGTCTAACATCAGCATACTTAACATACTTAACATCCTGGCTTCAGTTCCTGAGTCTGTCTTCCTGACAGTGCAAACCCTGGAAGCCACAACAGTCGCTTAGTTCCAGCCAATCAGGCCTGTTGTATTGTGCTTCTGGCTCCCACCTTCAGTCCACCCTAGCCTCTGCTGATGCAGGCATTTGGCGAGTGAGCCAGGGATTCGCATCTCTCTCTGTGAGAGAAATAGGTACAATTTTAAATTAAAAAAAAAAAGCTAAGTGAGTGCTTTCCTGTATATTTAACAGTTATTCTCATTCTTTTAAAAATTCACCTCTACATAGCTTTAAAAATCACCAGTATATTTAGTGTTTTTACAAGTACAGAAATTGTGTTGTGAAAATAAATGCAGAAGTAGAAATTTATGAAATGAAATAAATAGGTCCCATGAGGAAATGCTTATACCCTTGAATTTATGGATGCTATGTTTTCCAGTCTGCAAACTAATTATCTGATTAGTGCTGCCAGTTGCATTTTTTAATCTATTCAAATGTGGTTTCCCATAAAAACAGATTGATTTGATTCAGACTAAAGTAACTGTTAAATACATTTCATTTCTGTTGAAAATGTAAGGTTACAGTATTAGAATTGGACAGAACTATTACTTGCTTTAGGAGTTTTCTGCAAAATTATCAGTTGCTTCACAATATGTTCACAAGCCCATAAGTTCTCATTGGGCTATGTAAATTGTCAGTGTACGGCTAACTAGACCAAGCCTATTTCACATTTCTACTTTGCAGTCCATATTTCCATTTGGTAATTGAATTCACAGTGTAATTGTTAAGTTTACTGCCTAAAACACTATGACTTAGGCAAAATTTTAATTACTCCTCCTAATTACTCTGAAACTTTATATAAACTAGGTGGCTAAAGTGTCTGCTAGTGGTCTCTGCTGTGTGATGTTATCCCTTCACTTAGGAAGGCAATGGAGCCTCCACAGAGAATCTTAATATCAAATGGCTGAAAACAAAGCAAAACAAAATAACAAGAACAACAACAACAAAACAAAAACAAAAACAAAAAACAACTAAGGTACTTATTTGTGATACAGTTTCTCTTATTTGTCTAATCTGTTTTTTTTTTCTCTTTTTGCCATCTTAAAGTAGGAATATGATTACAGGTTTAAATTTTGTTTAAAAAGATTTGTTTCCTGGAATGGCATATTTGAGGTTGGAGAGAGATCTTCCATAAACCGGTACACACCCAAATTGCCTCAATACCCAGGGCTGGGCTAAGGCCAAACCAGGATTTTGAAACTGTTTTTGGTTCTCTCCAAGTGCCCAAATCCTTGGATCATCTTCCGCAGCCTTCCCAGGCACATTAGAAGGGAACTAGATGGGCTCACTGTGATAGCTGAATGGGTAAATCCTGAACTTGAAAGCATCAGGATCCCATATGGATGCTGGTTCATGAGCAGTGAACTATCGGATGGAAGATTTTTCTTTCTTTCTCTCCTCTCCATAAATCTGATCTGCCCTTACAATAAAAATAAAATATATCTTAAGACACACACACACACACACAGAGAACACTAGGTGAGAACTGGCCGGGAGCTGGGTCTAGAATGGGTTCCGTTAAGAGATATGATGTTATATATAACATGTTATGTTTTGAATGTTATATGTTGTGTATAAACTAAATTGAAGTATAGGTGAGGTGGTCACAGAAGGTGGCTGGGAACTCGCATTTACTTTTAACATATTGGTTACTCATTACTATGTCAATTAATTCCATAATGATGTAAATTTTTGCTGATGGTATGTTGGAGCTTTCAATTGACTGGGATAATACTCTGCTAGCTCTGTCTTCAGACCAGAGAGGGTATTCCTAAGAAGCAGTTGAACTTGACTGGACAATAAGATGCTGGACTCTATGTTTGGTATATGCTTGCAATGGGGGAATCTCAACTGAACTTGAGCTGTGGTTATGCAACAAGGTGGAGGAATCCACCATGGTGGGAGGGTTTGGGGAGGGGTGGGAGAACCCAAGTATCTATGTAACTGTGTCACATAATACAATGTAATTAATGAAGTTAAATAATAAAATAAAAAAAAAAAGAGATATGGTCTCACAGGTGGCAGTTTAAGTCACTGCATCATAACATGGATTCCAGACTAAGATTTTCACTTAAATTTTGACTGCAAGATATTGCAAATTCACATGCATGATAAATAATTCAAGATCTTTTTGTTTTTCCTTTTTTTAAGATGGTCCAATGCTATTGTATACCACAAATATGAATAAAGTCAAGGTCAGGAAATGTTTTCACTACCTGAAGGGATGATTCATACCATCCTTTTAAACTCATAACCACTTCCTCATAATCCAACCCCCTCATGACAACCAATCTGCTCTTTATTTTGACAATTTTGTTGTATCGAAGATATGAGAAGTGTGGCATCATAGGTAAGTGCCTTCTTCTGAGAATGCTTTCTTCTTATTCAGCATAATTCCTTAATTGTTGTTTGCATAATTCTTCATTCCTATTATGTTGCTGAATATTATTTTATGCTGACAAAAGGAGAATACCATTGATTTGCCAAGGGCCACCTAGATATCTAGAACATCATTAGAAGGCCACACAAAATTATCAAGTTAAAAATTAGCTTGCTATAGATATATTGAATTTTGAGTTCCATTTTCAGCTGCATCAGATGGGCAGGAACAAATGATTCTGTGGGTCTATAGGCTAGATGTTTTCACCCCTTTGTGTACCAGGATTTATTTAAATACATCACAATAATTTGCAATTGACCTTATTGCAAATAGAGCAGCATTAAACATTAGTGTACAGGTTTGGGGATGAACATAGCTTTTATTTCTGTGTGATAAATGTATACAATAGTGTAAATGATAGGTTTCATGGTATTGTAATCCATTTTAAGGAAACTATCAACCAATTTTTTATAATGTCTGTAATAGTTTGTATTCTCCTGACTATTGTACAGAGGAGTCAGTTTAATCAAACAGTTGAAAACCTTTGTTATTGTGACATTTCAAACAATAGCCATTCTGATAAACTTGCTGTGGTATGTTATTATAGTTGCTATTTGCATTTCCTTAATGGCTACTAATGTTAAACATCCTTTTTATGTGCTAATTTTTATCTGCATGAATTTCTGCTTACATGTCTCTGTTTTACTTAGGTTTAGTTAGATTTTTTTTGCATTACTATTACTAATTTTTTGAGAATATAATGGGAGTTTTAAAACGTAAATGTTCAAATTTAATTTCCTTTTTAAAAAGAATTATTTATTGGGCCCGGCGGCATGGCCTAGCGGCTAAAGTCCTCACCTTGAAAGCCCCGGAATCCCATGTGGGTGCTGGTTCTAATCCCAGCAGCTCCACTTCCCATCCAGCTCCCTGCCTGTGGCCTGGGAAAGCAGGAGAGGACGGCCCAAAGCCTTGGGTCCCTGCAACCATGTGGGAGACCCGGAAGAGGTTCCTGGTCCCGGCTTCGGATTGGCGCGTACCGGCCCATTGCGGCTCACTTGGGGAGTGAAACATCGGACGGAAGATCTTCCTTTCGGTCTCTCCTCCTCTCTGTATATCCAGCTTTCCAATAATAATAATAAAATCTTTTTTAAAAAAATTATTTATTTTAATTTGAAAGGCAGAATTACAGAGACATATGGGAGTTTGCCCCTGGATCTCAGCCTGCCTAGCCCATGTGGGAGGCCATAGGCACATGGCATATGGAGTCCCTGGGTAACCCCCTGACAGGAGTCTCTGCTAACTGAGACCCCAATATGGCCTGTTCACTGAGCACGCAGCAAGAGCGATGGGCTACACCCAAATCTCTCTTCTCTGCCTCTTTAACAAACTGTGCAGGGACTTCCTTGGAAAGCAACTCTGTGGAGTCAAATGTTGCATTCATTCTGCTTTTTAGCAGATAACAAGTTTGCCTTGAAACATAGCTTCCTGTGGGTATAGATCCTGATGGGACCACCCTTCTTCCTGCCCTCTTTTCCTGTCCTATATAAGCTTGTGACTCCTCTTAAATAAATGGACACCCTTCATCATCAGTTTGTCTCCAGTGTTTCTGCTGCAGAAGAACACTGCCGTCTCATTCCTCAGTGGTCTTGGGGCCTGCCGGACATAAGACCCCAAAGAGAGACAGAAGGAGAGGCAGATGGAAAATGAGAGAAGGCAAGAGAGATAAAGAGGAAAGGGGAGAGACAGAGAGAGCTCTTCCATCTTTTGATTTAGCTCCCAGATGGCTGCAATGGCAGGAGCAGAACACAATGGAAGCCAGGTGCCTGTATGCTCCTCCAGTCTCCAACATGGGTGTAAGGACTTGGGCCATCTTCTGCTGCCTCCCCAAACCATCAGCAGAGAGCTGGACTGAAAGTGGAGCACTCTGACACTGCAAGCAGAGGTTAGCCTACTATACCATGGTGATGGCCCCCACAATTTAATTTCTAATACTTACTCATTTAAAAGGCACATCTCTCTGTATATCTGCCATTCAAATAAATAATAAAAACTTTCAAAAAAAATACACCGAGAGAGGCAAAGGCAGAGTCAGACACAAACAGAAACACAGAGAGATCTCCTAGTCTTTGAATCACTCTTCAAAGACTCAAAATACCCAAGCATGGGCCAGGTCAAAACCAAGAGTCAAAAGCTCCACCTAGCATTCCCACTTGACAGGAACTGAATTCTGATTCCTCACTTCTCTGCTCCCAGAGTGTACTTTAGCAGTACAGGAAGTTGTAATCAGGACCAGAGCCAAGACTTGAACCAGACTCCTCTGCTGTGGGATACAGACATCCCACATGACGCGTGTTCCAAGTCTTCACATTTAGAGCCACTCTATCCTTGAGACTTATCTGAGGTTAAAAAAATACTGATAGTACTTACAAAAACATAATGCAAGAACATAACTGATGAGGCGAACACATCATTTGGGATGTGCATTTTGCTATGACCAAAATATATAAATGATGTCAAATAGATATATTTGACGAGGAAAATCAGTGGATCATTGTCAGGGCAATCTTTTAAGGACATCATCACATGTTGAAAATGACTACATGTAGAAATTTTAGAAAATTTCAAAACATAATAAATAAGGAAAATTATTTTCATTATTTCCACTACCCAAGGGTTACCAACATTAATAATATTTTGGTTTATTTTATATAGGATATTCATTTTTATTATAAACATATAAGAATTAGATTCACATTTTCTGTAGAAATTTATGCTTGATTTCTTCTAAAACTAGTTCTGGCTTTTTGTTATTTCTCTGATGGAGTATTGATTGCTTCCCTGCATTTTCTTGAAAACTGAACTTTCTTCAAACATGCATTTGGAAGTCTTTCATTGTCTCAGCACTAGATGGCATGAGGTTAGAATCAAGTTCTGTGTCACTATGGGCTATAGGCTTTTGAGGCATAATTGCGGTCTGAGATGACTCACTGCCACCAGTAACAAGTGATCTCTAGCTCGGATGTAAGTTGAGTTGATTAGCACTGTGTGTCCCCACTTGGCACTGGAAAGGTCTGAAAGCAACCACTGTGGTGTTTTACCAGCCCAGCGATGAATTCCAAGTCACATTCTGGTCCTTAGATGCTTACACTGTTTCATAGCAGATGGAGTTCTTGTTTTTTGCTTTCTTCCTGTGTTTGGAAATGTGTACTGAAGTCAATCTCTTAGTTACTCAGATTGATAATCCTCTGGATTATACCTGGTTCTCACAGGTGCGAGGACCTGTGCAAGTGTCACACATGGTGGTAGTAGTGTAGTAGTAGAGGTAATGCAGTCCAAAACATGAGTACATCCCAAGGCACAGGCCTGTGTCTAATGCTGGAATCTAATGCTGGAATCATCTGTGTTGCCCTGTGGCCAGGCACCTTTGAGTTTATCTTCATGTTGAAACACATCACTGGGAGCCTGACACTGAGCTCCATATCAAAATCCTGTGTTTATTTCCTTGCCCCATTCCATGCTGGCAAGGATTTTCTTATTATACGCCCAAGTTTCAGGGTGGGTGTTGGAAATGATTCCTTAGCAATTCATGATATCACTAAGCAAGTCATACACATGTACGTAACTGGCAATTGAGCTAGACCAGATAGGAGTCATACCAAGGCAAATACGGAGGCTCCATCTGCAAATGCTCGCCTAAAAATAGGGATTTTGGGCTACCCTGGAGCTTGGGAGCCTAGTGGTAGGTGTAGCTCAAAGTTCTAAGACTTACTTCCTAGTATCTGGAGACACGCTTTGTTGCCTGCCCAAGTTGGAAAGAGTTGATAAACGTTGTCCCTTGGCCTGGTTTAGTCACATGAAGTTGAATGTTAAAAAGATATCACGGGCCTGGAGGCATGGCCTAGTAGCTACCAGTCCTCACCTTGAACATGCCGGGATCCCATATGGGCACTGGTTCTAATCCCGGCAGCTCCACTTCCCATCCAGCTACCTGCTTGTGGCCTGGGAAAGCAGTCGAGGACAGTATAAGACTTTGGGACCCTGCACCTGCATGGGAGACCCAGAGAAAGCTCCTGGCACCTGGCTTCTGATTGGCTCAGCTCCAGTCGTTGTGGTCACTTGGGGAGTGAACCATGGTTCTGAAGATCTTCCTCTCTGTCTGTCCTCCTCTCTGTGTATCTGCCTTTCCAACTAAAATAAACACATCTATAAAAAAATACAAAAGATATCACTCATTCAAAGTCTTATTTTTATGTGTGAAGGTTGTTTGTTTGTTTTTAAGGATTTATTTGTTTTTATTTGAGGAGCAGATTTACAGAGAGAAGAGAGAGATATTTTCATCTGCTGAGTCACTCTTCAAATGGCCACAATGGGCAGAGCTAGGTCAATCTGAAGTCAGGAGTCTGGAGTTTCTTTCTGGTCTCCCACATGGATGCAGGTGCCCAAGGACTTGGGCCATTTTCAGTGCTTTCTTAAGCAGCTGGGACTCAAACCGGTACTCAAATCAGATATCATCATTAATGGAGGCTTAACCTAATATGTCATGGCACTAGCCCCAACTGTGGAGTTTTGGTTGACTTTGTTTCTTAGGAATTTTTTTAATGCATTGCATTCTTAGGGTCACAACAAATTATGATAATTACTACAACATATTCTCAAGTCGTATTAATGTGATATTAATACCATGTGAACAGATTGCATGTACTTCCTTGATACAATTCTGAGAATTTATTCTGATAATAAAATAATTCCCTTTCTCTCCTTTTCTCTTTCCCTCCCCTCTTGCCTTTGTTTCATTATTTGTGGGTGAGAAAATGTTGCAAAGTGACACTGAAATTGTACTTGGTATGATGAAACCTATAGCTATGGACAATAGCAAGAAAGAATTGTTGGAGCTGGCTAGTGTTTTCAAATATCCAGCCTTTCTTTGTGCCAAAGTAGATCAGTTAATTCAATATTTCAATGAGCTCATGGTGCCGACACACCCTCTGTAAAAATACCGATTCAATACTGAACCTTCTACAATAGTTGCATCCAGGGTACAGGGATCTTGATGTTTTTGCAGTCAGACTGCATGCATGCAAAGGAGCTTAGCTATAACCTATACTTCTCTGAATTACATGGCCTATGTTCCACCCCCAAAAAATTAACCTCCCAGTTACAGAACATTTCGGGTGTGCGGATCTATTATTTGCCCTGGGAGCTATCCCTTCACTGTTGCAGGCTGCTTGATATTCCCAGAGTCAGGACAGATTGTTAACTGCAATAGCATCTCAGCAAACTGAGATGGGTGATTTTGTGGAGAGAGAAAAGAGAAGCCTTGTGTTTTGCCTGCAAGGAATACAGCAGTTGCTTATTGCCTATCAAGCAAGATTAAAAAACCAACAAGGACTTTGGTTTCTCTTACTCGAAGTCAACAGTGGCATAGGCTTGAGCCACCACCTCTCCTCTTGCCTGGGAAAAATGGCACTTCTCAGCCAAATGCCAGCTATGAATCTGTAGGAGTCACGGGTAGCTTTCAATGGAATCCTCCATCTCTATCCTAACATTTTCTTTCTAGGAACTTAATAATGTAAATCTTTTATATCATTTGCCAAGACAATATTAGATCTGAGGAAATGAGGTTTTAGGCTGAACATTTTTTATAAAATGCTATTTGAAAATAAATTCAAATTTTGAAAAACTTAAAAAAAAACAGAAATCTATATTCCATTCTTCTGTCACTATTTGTAGTTCACAAAATTTAGATGATGTGTAAAGAGTGGAAATAAGAATAATATATATTCACTCTTTGTGATAGAATACACAAAAAGTGAAATTAAATAGGTTAGCACCTGGTTGTCTGAACAGGAAATTGCTCTTCTCTTTGATTGCTGGCTAAAATCTGAAAGCATATTCATAGTGATTTTTCATACTTCCCATTATCTCCCATTAAATATTCTGTGTGCTATGGCAACTCAGAACCTCATGTGGTCACTTTCCCTGGATAATTGCTAAGGTGTCAATTGCTCACAACAGCATTTCCTGGCCTTCATTTTCTTTTCTCTAACTTGTTTTCCTTCTTGCCACACTGGCCGTTTATATATCTGACCCTTTCTCTATTCTTTGGTACACAGTGAAATGGAGCATATTTATGTTTCCCTGTGGAATGCTCTTCCCTACCACACAGTCAACTAAAATCTATTGCTACATTATATGAATTCCATTATTTTTCCACTGTGTTAACTTTGAGTGCCTTAAGCTGAGTTTTTTTCTGTCATGGGACCGAATGAGCTAGTGTTGTGCAAGTGAACTTATCATCAAAGCTATATATCTATAATTTAATAGATTGGTTATTCATTCAGGTGACTGTGAGATTTCCCAGGAAACTTCACAAGTTATGGCATTTTAATGAAACCTATCACATCTAATATTCAACAGAGAATAAACTAGAGTCTATTTGTAGCAATCAGTGATGACAAACACGGGAAGAATGAAACACTCTGAAATGAATAAGAGCTCAATGAACTTTTTTTTCACTAAGCTTCATTCTGATCTCTTCGGAATCTCATTAAATTTACTAGAATTTTAAAAAGGTGTTGCATGCATGTAATTGATGGCATTTCGCTTTTAGCTTGATGGAGAATCCACTTGTCAGCTCTTACAATTGAACTTAGGATAAGACAATAATGATTAGCTAAAATTCTGGTGTAAATCATAAAATCCAGTTCTGGAACTATAAAACGCCACTAGAAAATCAAAATAAGAACATGGGCACAAACTAAATGCTTTAGAAAGTATTTATTATTTTTCTTCTCCATCCAATGGTTCCATCTAGTAATTCACTCCTCAAATGGCCTCAAAATCCAGAGCTGAGTCATAATCAAAAGCCAGGACTTTCTGCTACATCTTCCATATGTATGCAAGGGCTCAAAGAACTGAATCATTCTTCATTGCCTTTCGAGGCCATAAGCAGGTTTGGGAGGTACAGTGCCCCCTGAAAGGAGAGAAAGAGAGACACAGCAACTGGAATTCAGAAAATGTCTTGGATCTTTAAGGGTTCCCTAACCCTTCATTGTGTCACTCAACTAGGCAGGGATCTCCAGGATGTCCAACTGAGCAGACCTGAGGAAGTTATTCACTGATGGTCTTTTTTTTTTAAAAGGTTTATTTTTATTTTTATTACAAAGTTAGATATACAGAGAGGAAGACCTTCCGTCTGATTAATCACTCCCCAAGTGACCGCAACAGCCGGTGCTGCACTGATCCGAAGCCAGGAGCTGCACTGATCCGAAGCGAGGAGCCAGGCACCTCTTCCAGGTCTCCCACGCAGGTGCAGGGTCCCAAACTTTGGGCCATCCTTGACTGCTTTCCCAGGCCACAAGCAGGTAGCTGGATGGGAAGTGGAGCTGCCGGGATTAGAACCAGTGCCCATATGGGATCCTGGCACGTTCAAGTTGTGGACTTGTAGCTGCTAGGCCACTGGGCTGGGCCCCACTGATGGTCTTTAAGTAGGAAATGACTTGGTAGTTCCTATGCTGCCCGCTTGAGGTGCTATTTTCCTGAACACCTGATGAGGAACAAACAGTGGGCCTTCTTACAAATGACCCTTCTCAATGATGTATCTGCCTTCTCTGCATTTAAAGGCCATGCTGTTTGCCAATACTTGTAGTACTTGCAAACATGGGACTGTGAGATGGTACCCCAGAGAGAACGACCTCATAAGACTTACCCTTGGACCTGACACAAGATTTTAATAATTTTGGATGGTCTCGCTCATTAATGTATTTCCAATTCTTTTCAGAAATGCTTTTAGGGCTCACTTAGCTGGGCTTACCAGCTAAGTCCTCACCTTGCACACTCTGGATCTCACATGGGCATCGGTTCATGTCCCAGCAGCTCCACTTCACATCTAGCTCCATGTTTGTGGCCTAGGAAAGCAGTGGTGGATGGCCCAAAGCCTTGGGACTCTTCAGCTGTGTGAGAGACCTGGAAGAGGCCCCTGACCCCTGGCTTCAGATTGGCTCAACTCTAGCCGTTAAGGACCGCAGATCTCTCCACTCTGTCTCTCCTCCTCTCTGTATATCTGACTTTCCAATAAAAATAATATTAAAAAATGCTTTTAGTTCTTTCAATTTTTTCCTGGTTACCTCATTCTTTTCCTGGTTACCTCATTTTGGTTGTTTACTCATCCAATATAATTAAATTAGTTTTTCATGCTTTGCTCTAAATCACTAGTTGTGATAAGTGTCAAAACATGTAATAACTAATCCTTTTTGTGGATCAGTCTTTGCAGGTGATCTGTTTGCATGTGGAGAATTTCAGAGCACAATTTGGAGGGGCACGAGAGTGATTCAACTTTGGTATGGCTGCATAAAATATCTAAGTCTATGATTTCTTTCTTGCTTTTAGAAGCAGAGATAATCCCTGCTTCATTGAGCAGGAACAAACATCATCAAGTTACTTCATGCAAAAATTGCAAAGTGTTTTTATTACTGGCTCTGTCCATCTGTGCTGCTGTAAGAAGATACTTGAGTCTCGATAGATTTTTAAGAACAGTAATGGATTTGTTATGACTCTTGAGGCTTTAAGTCTAAGATCAATGTGCCAGTATGTTCAGTTTTCTGGTAAAGCCTGCATCTTCTAAGGACAGGAATCCTGTGTGCACATGCAACAGAGATGCAGAAAAGCAGAATCGTAGTTCCATTCATGAGATAGATGCTTCATGGCTCCATCATCTTTAAAAGGCACATTATGCGATCACATCGGCAACACCTCAGTTCTGGGGGCACACATTTAAACCATAACAATGATAATTACTATACGTCGTCACAAAAATGTTAAAAACACCAATGAAAATGAAACTAGTTGGAAATCTGCTCATTTATTTGTGAATATTTAAATAATACAATAAAAGCAGTTAATGGATTCTCATGTGAAATGCTACTGACAAAATGTGTGAATGCATATATTTTATATTGAATGTGCATGTCATTTATATGTGTGTATGTGTACATACATATATACATACGTACATATTTCAAATTATATTCAAGTATGATAGCTCATAACATGAAGTAATACTTCCAAAATAAAAACTCTGGTGTATGACATTCTGCCCTAAGTCTTGTTTTATCTTCTAGCATAGTCAATTTACAATGAATCTTATGTAGAGGTAGGTCAGGCCATTCTCACCTGCGAAAGAAGTGGGTTGCATTGTTTGATGAGAAAAAGTATGTGACGAAGCATCTTGGTCACATTATGTCACTTGTTAGCTGCACGAATTTGACGATTTATTAAAATTGTGTGAGTCCTACTTTCTATACCTGTAGATTGGAGACTAAATATAGCAACTACTTTTTTAAGGTTGTTATGTAAGTTGTTATATAGGTTAAATGAGTCAGTAAATGCACAACACTTAGAGCAATTTTTGCCAATCAGTAAACACTAGTACATGTTAATTATTGCCATTTTGATGGATTTTTCATCCTATTTTCAACAATGCTTTCTTTTTTAATATTTTGTTATTATTTTTATTAGAAAGTTATATGTTCAGAGAGGAAGATCTTCTGTCCAATGATTTACTCACCAACAGGCTGCAACAGCTGGAGCTGAGATGAGCCGAAGCCAGAAGCTAGAAGCTTCTTCCAGGTCTCCCGCGTGAGTGCAGGGTCCCAACGCTTTGGCCTGTCCTCGATTGCTTTCCCAGGCCACAAGCAGGGAGCTGGATGAGAAGTGGGGCCCCCATATGGGATTCCTGCGCATGCAAGGTGAGAACTTCACCCACTAGGCTACTGTGCTTGGCCCTCAACAATGCTTTCTAATGTGACCCCGTTTTGCTTGATCATCCAGCTGCTTTTTGTACAAAGTTGTCCTTTCCTTTCATCCCTCTCTTTTCATTTCTTCTACCACTTCAAACAGATCAAGTCTTGATTCTATTCATCAAAATATGTGTCTCCATTACTCCACCAAGCTAGCAGTTGAAAAGGAACTGTTTAAATACAAATCATGGTGTTGAATGTATGTGAGCTGACTTCGGGGCGTCTCTGTGACAGTGCTGCATACATACATGCCTTTAGACTCCTCCCATTTGAAATGTGTTCCTAGTTTGACATAAGGCTTTAAATTGGTCACAATCTTCTACCTCATCAACAGCTTGTCATGTAAAGTCAGCACCTTAAAATTTAGCAGCTTCTGGAGCCAGTGCAATGGCGTAAAGGCTAAGCTTCCATCTGGCACTGGCTTTCTGTGTGGTGTCGGTTCCTGCCCCGGCTGTCCAATGCCAATCTGGTGCTCTGCTTATGAACTACAGAAGCAGTGGATGATGGCTTATGTCCTTGGACCCCTGAACACACTTGAGAGGCCTGAGAGAAGCACCTGGATCCAATTTGGGTTGGGTTGACTCTTGCTGTTGCGACCATTTGGGGAGCAAACCAACAGATGGAAGATCTCTCCCTCATTTTCTCTCCTTCATCTTTATCTGCTTTTTAAATAAAAATAAGTAAATCCTTATAAAAATTTTCAGAAAATTCTGAGAAACCTCTGCTTGACACAGGGTGGCCTAGATATCATGGACAAATGTCACCTGTAACACGCATTGTGCTTTTTAATAATACCCATGTATACCAAACTGACATATCCAATACCTTTTACCTTCTCACTTGTTCTTCCTCTCAAAGCATGCATCACTTTACAGCTTTGGTTATAAAGACAGAGTTTTAAATTGCTGGGGTAGCATTTGGCATAAAGGTTCAGATGCCACAAGATGGGCCTCATGACATAACAGAATGCCTGCATTTGAATCCGAGCTTCACATTCAATTCAATTCCAGATTCTTGTTCATGTGCACCCTGACAGGTTGCAATGTTGACCCAAGCAGTTGGGTCCCGACCACTGACATGGGAGCTCAAGATTGAGTTTTGGTTTCCTACTTTTGGCCTGCCTCACCCTGATGTCTTGGAAATCTCAAAAGTGAGTAGGAGAGTGAAACTTCTCATTCTCTTTCTCCTCAAAGGAAAATAAATAAAATTATATAAATAGTATACACATTATTTTTAGCTCTCAACTTTTAAAAAATATTTCTTTTAATTGGAAAGTCAGATATACAGAGAAGAATAGAAAAAGAGACGAAAATCTTCCATCCGTTGATTCACTTCCCAAGTGGCTACAATGGCCAGAGCTGCACCCATTCGAAGTCAGGAGCCAGGAGACTCTTTTGGGTCTCCCACATGGGTGCAGGGTCCCATGGCTTTGGGCTGTCCTAAACTGTTTTCCCAGGCACAAGCAGGGAGCTGGATGGGAAGTGGGGCTTCCAGGTTTAGAACCAGTGCCCATATGGGATCCAGCATGTGCAAAGTGAGGACTTTTAGCTGCTAGGCTCAACTTTAACACCTTTTGACACTTTTTAAATTTTCTTTTCATGTCTAGGCATCATATACATATACACATTCATTTTGTGAAAACAGATATGTTAATATTACCAAATTAGGAGTTCATGATAATAATCAGATACCTTCATCACCGTTTTTACAGCAGCATTGTTCACAATAGCCAAAATATACAATTAATTAAGGTGGTGGTTGATGAATGGGTAAAATGTAAATTAATTATCATCTTTGTTATTTAATTTTATGTTTAAAGACTTATTTGCCTAATTTAATTTATATGTTTAAAGATTTACAGAGAGAGGGAAAGATCTTCCATGTGTTGCTGTGTCCCAGATGGCCACAATGGCCAGGGTAGGCCAGACTGAAAGCAGGAAACAGGAGCTTCTCCTGGGACTCCTACATGGGTGGCAGGCGCCCAAGAACCTAACATTCTGGTCTGGTACTTTTTTCATTTACAGGGATCTGCATTGGAAGCGGAGCAGCTGGGAGGTGACCTGGGCCTGTTTCAGATTTGGAGTTTCAGCTAGTGGCTTGAAGAGCTCTACCACAATGCTAGCACCATGAATAATTAACTTTGAATCATCCGCATAATAACAAATGCTTCATCCATAAAAAGAAGTCAATTCATTCAACAAGCTGAATGAATTTTAAATGTATTTTGCAGAATAGAAAAATCAAACCTAGTAGGTTACATTATATGATTTCATTTTATGTTTTAGAAAAGGCAGAATTTTGAGGATGAAAAAGCAGTGGAAGGCGTTAGTACACAAGGACGTAACAATGATATTTTGAGTATGATAAAGTGATATGTGCTACTATTGTGGTAAGTGAACCAGAACTATGTATGTTTGTCAAAGCCCACAGATATGGATATTTATGAGTAATTTTAAGTTTTAATGTTTGTAAATTGTTTAAAAATCAGTGAATACATTGGGAAAGCTACAGAGTTTAGATGTGACAATGAATTAATACATTATAAATAAATATTATCAGACTGGAAGGTACAGAAACAAGACAGTGATTCTAATAGCTTCTTGAAACAGCATTTTTACTGAATATTATATGTACAATCATTAAATGAATAGCAAAGAAAATGACCTTTAGTTGGTGATTTTGCTTGTTATAAAGACATGTTTTATAAATTCTGAAGCTATCAGTGTAAGAAAAGTATATTTAGATAACAAGATACAAGTGTCTTTCATACGTCTATTAGTATATTTATATGGATATGTGCATATATATATATATATATACACTTATGTATACACAGACTTCTAATATTAAACTTGGGATGTAGACCATTTGATGGATGCCTTCTAACAAAACTGATGTGGGAGAAGTAGGGCCCGGCGGCGTGGCCTAGCAGCTAAAGTCCTTCCCTTGAACGTGCTGGGATCCCATATGGGCGCCGGTTCTAATCCCGGCAGCTCCACTTCCCATCCAGCTCCCTGCTTGTGGCCTGGGAAAGCAGTAGACGATGGCCCAAAGCCTTGGGTCCCTGCGACCATGTGGGAGACCTGGAAGAGGTTCCTGGTTCCCAGCTTTGGATCGGCGCAGCACCGGCTGTTGTGGTCACTTGGGGAGTGAATCATCGAACGGAAGATCTTGCTTTCTGTCTCTCCTCCTCTCTGTGTATCTGACTTTGTAACAAAAAAAAAAAAAATCTTTTTTTTAATTAATTACATTGCATTATGTGACAGTTTCATAGGCTCTGGATTTCCCCCAACCACTCCCCATTCCCTTCCCCCATGGTGGATTCTTCCACCTTGTTGCAGTATTACAGTTCAAAATCAATCAAGATTCTTTCATTGCAAACATATATCAAGTATAGAGTCCAACATCTTATTGTCCAGATACGTTGAACAGTTTCTTGGGGAGACCATTTCTGGTCTGAAGGTAGAGCTGGCAAAATATCGTCTGAATCAATTAAGAGTCCCAACATAACAGCAACAACAATTTACAACATTATGGAATTGACATGGTTTTGAGTAACCAATATGTTTAAAAAAATGCAAGTTCTTAGCCACATCCTGTGATTAGCTCATTGATATTTCAATTTTAGTTTATATACAGAACTGGCTGCTAAATAAATCTTTAAAAAAAATTAGTCCAGGTTCTTGCTTTTTACTTAGAAAGCATTTTAAGGACTGGCATGTAAAGAATGCACAAAATGTTTATTTAGGATTAAGAAATCTCTCTCTCTCTCTCTCTCTCTCTCTCACACACACACACACACACAGATTGGCACAGTTAGATTGGGCCAGTGGAAGAAGAAAGAGGAGTTCCTATTGCATCTTCTCTTGCCTTCAATGCAAGAGCGAGCAGGCACTTCCTACCACCACCTTTTACAAGATAATACGATGACTTGGGAACTTAAGACATCGCTACTAAATTCCCCAATGAGTTTAATACACATGTTTATGTGCCCAGGTCTCAGACAAAAATAAGATATCCTGGGGAAGGGGATATTCTAATAAATAAAGTAAATACTATAGGGGTCAGGGCCTTGTTGTTGGTGACCTCCAGATCAGCTAGCTACCTGATGCTATACTGACACGTCTATTATAAAAGAAGTAAAGGATGGTTAATTTTACTCACTTTCTACTTTGGAAGATAGTTCAATGAATTTGATTAATAATACATATGCTGAATTTAGGCAATGCTTTGAATCAATTTCTCATCTGTATAATGAGGAAGCAGAATTTCACAAATACCCTTATAGTCCCTTCAGTCTTTAGTGATCTCTGAAACACTGTGTATGAATGTTATTTGAAGAGCTTACAGTGATTTGCGCTTTTTAATTTGTTTGGCCCATCATATTGATAATTCCAAATTATACTGAACCAAAAACTTTGGAGAAGATACCTTCAACAAATGGTTAAAACAATTATCTTTAGCATTCCCATTCATGTTATTGGTCCCATGGGTCCACATATATTTCATTTATCATCAGTAATGATGCTACCTACCAGTTTCCAGCAAAGTGTTGCCATGCAATCACTTTAGGGACATAATCTGGATTCCACCTAACTTGGCTTCCTGTTTTTTTTTTTTTTAAAGATTTATTTTATTTTTATTGCAAAGTCAGATATACTGAGAGGAGGAGAGACAGAGAGGAAGTGCAGCTGCCGGGATTAGAACCAGCAGCCATATGGGATCAAGGCGAGGACCTTAGCCACTAGGCCACACTGCCGAGCCCTTGGCTTCCTGTTTTATACGTCATGTGGAAACATCGGCTGAAACAGAATTTCAATCCTGTTATTTAATAATATTCATTAATATGTACAACAGCTTTCAATAATAAAGAAATATCCTTTTTCAAACATTCTTCTCAAATAAGAAGGTGTAACATAGATATTTTGAACAGCTTGATGTATTGTTATATACAAAGCTTTTGCCAAAACACCGAAATAAACAAGCCACTCAAGAAATGGGCACAGGAAATGGGCAGACATTTCACAAAGGAACAAGCCCAAATGGCAAATAAACATATGAAAAAATGCTCAAGTTCCCTGGCAATAAGGGAAATCCAAATTAAAATATCAATGAGATACCACCTGACGCCAGTAAGAGTGGCCCACATGAAAAACACCAACAACACTTGCTGGCGAGTTTGGGGGGAAAAGGGAACCCTACTCCACTGCTGGTGGGGCTGCAGGCTGGTACAGTCTCTATGGAAATCAGTATGGAGAATATTCAAACAACTCAAAATCGACATACCGTATGACCCAGCTATAGCACTCCTAGGAATATATCCAAAACACCTGTTACACCAGAAACCAACATGCACCCCTATGCTCATAGCAGCACAATCAGTAATTGCAAAAACATGAAAACAACCAAAATGCCCATCAGCAGAGGATTGGATAAGAAAGCTATGGTTCATCTACTCCATGGAATTCTACTCAGCTATTAAAAAAAACAAAATGCAGTTCTTTGTGGCCAAATGGGCCAAACTGGAAACCATAATGGTAAGGGAAATGAACCAATCCCAAAAGGTTAGATACCACATGTTTGCCTTAATTTAAGATGATATGATGTTAAGCATAACATGTTATGTTATGGATGTTATGTCATATGTGGTATATAAACTAAAATTGAAATGTGAATGGGGGGGTCACAGAAAGTGGTTAAGAACTCGCGTTTATTTTTAACATGTTGACTGCTCAATACTATGTCAATTAATTCCATAACGATGTTAATTGTTGCTGATGGTATGTTAGTGCTTTTATTTGACTGGGATGATACTCTGCTGTCTCTGCCCTCAGACCAGAGAGGGTCTACCCAATAAGTAGTTGGACTTGACTGGACTATAAGATGTTGGACTCTATGCTTGGAATATACTTGCAAAGAGGGAATTTCAACTGAACTTGAACTATGATTATGCAACAAGGTGGAGGAACCCACTATGGGGGGAGAGTGAGGGGAGAATCCCAGATTCTATGTAATTACAACACAATGTAATTAATGAATAAATTTAGTTAAAAAAACAAATAAATTAGCAAAATGGCAAAAAAAGCTTTCTTCTAGGAACAAAGTATTGCTTATTTGTTATATAATGAACTATTATTATTATTATTATTATTTTTTTATAATCCATTTTATTGTATTGTTGTTGACAATCTTTACATAGTTAACTATAGTTGAAGGAAAATCAAGAAAGAGAAGAAAAAAAGAAAAAAAAAAAAAGGTTCAGGGGGATAGGGAGGTGGGCAATGCTATTATGTCCATATTGTTTCCATCATGTATCTGAGGTAAAAGGGGATATTGAGGGAGAAGCCCCACCCAGTTTCCCGCCCACCCCAAGTCCCGAATGTGGGGCATGCTCTGAGATATGTGCTCAAGTGGAGTTAATAGTTCTCCAGTTATGAGTCACTGCCAGTTTCGCTCGATGAGGTGGTCCACTGATTGATATGGTCCATTATGAAGTCTCCATTTGTCCCATATTTCGCTGCCAACATGTAGCTGAGATGAATGATTGTCCTATTCTGTCTTCTGTCTTTTCTTGGTTAGAATTCTGAGTCCAGCAGTTCAAGTGGGGAGATCTCCAAAGATACTTTGAGGTATTCCCAGACCAGATTCTTGTATGTTCTAGCAAGCACAGGGCCCGGCACAGTCCATCACCCTGATCAGCTGGTGGTTGCAATTGCTGTGTTGGTTCTGTTTTCAGTCCCGAGTTGCACTGGAACCAATGGGTGTTGCAGTCCAGTCTGGTTCGGCCCTTACATCAACCAGTGGGAGCTGCAGCCTAGTCGGGGCGACCCACAATAACCCCCACCAAGCCTGCCCCCTACCCTGGTTTGCCAGTTTGTGTAGCAGAAGACCAGTCTGTCCCCCATCCCCTTTGGCTCTGGTACTTGTCAATGGGTATTAAAGCTTAGTTCTATCTAATCGACTCAACCATCCAGCCCTCACAGATGTTGTTGAGTGCCTCTGTCTAGCCATCCCAGCCCCCGTCCTAGTTTTCATGCCCTCCCACGGGAATAGTGACCCAAGAAGGGGGAACCCACTTTTTCCCTCCCAGGTCTCTCTGTCCCGGTTTATGCACTCTTTAGGTGGTCCTGTGATTTGACTCGACAGAATTAGTCCCCAGTGCCAGCTTCTGCCAGCTGATGCTGTGGCCCTGATCTTGTCCACATGCAGCGCACAGGTGTTGTAGCCTTGCTTAGTCGTGTCTGTCTCTATCCCAGCCAACACTCTCCAGTGGGAGTGGTTGTCCAGCGAGGGGACCAGCCCCTTAACCCCCCCGCCAGCTCTGCCCCTCCCTTCCTGGATCTCACGTGTGCTGGATGGGTGCTGCATTCATATCCAGTACAGGCAACCACGCCCTGGCGTTCCAGAATGTGTACTGGTTTTGTCGCAACCAAACCCGGCCCATTCCACACTCTGTTCTGGTGATCGGATTTGCCAGAGGATGACATGAACTGATTCAGCCTGGCCTGCTCCTGACCCATGCCGAATGCATGCCAGTGGGAAACTTTCCATGGCCTATTCTGGGCTGTTTCCAATCATGCTTCTCGCGCTTACCTGCAGGGACTGTGTCCTGCCAGAGGAGTTGCCCAGGCTCCTCCATCAGAACCCCTCCCAATGCCAGATTTTGCGCTTGCCAGGGGGTTCTTGAGCCAACCCTACTCAGTTCACCTCCTGTCCTAGCAGGAACAGTGGCTTTTCCTGGCTGGCTTTCACCCCATTCTGACTCTTGTTGTTGGATGTTTCAGCCCAGCCATGGCTCGTCCATACCCACATACAGCTCACACATGGCTCAGAAGGGGATTGAGACCCAGCCTAGTCAGTCCCACATCTACCCTGTTTCTCCATAACACCAGATGGTGCTGGGATCTGAACCGGCCTGGTGCATCCAATCCCAGCCCACACTAGTGCCTCGGGTGACTGCAACTGTTTCCTAGATAGAACGCAGCCCCCATTCCAGCACATACACCCCTTGGTGGGAACCTCATCCCAGCTGTGGCATCCCAGATTGGGACCGTTCCTAGCTGTAAATCACGCACCTGCACGTGGTTGCTCCGAGGACCATTAGGTGCCAGCCTGCTACACAAGCCGGAGCTTATCTTTTACTTGATAGGTGTTCAAAGCTCAGCATTATTAAGGGATTGGAAGTTCTTCAAAGGAAGAGTTACTGGCATTGGGAATCTTTAGGATTGACTCAGATCCCAGAAACAGTGGGGTCACTCTAGAGCTATCTCAGCAGCGATTCAGATGTCCAATACCCCAGAGCTCCCTGGCCGGGCGGCCAGCAGGCATAGCCTGGCGCCAAATGGCGCCCTGGCCGCCCGGGCCCAGCCCGCCATGCGCCATGGGCACATGGCGGACTGGGTTCGGGATCCAAGCTAGACGTCCTCTCCCGCAGCCCTCGGCTGGCCTCTGGCAGCCGGAGGTTAAATCCTGCAGGCCCGAGGTTGCGCCCCTCCCCAATCCCGTTCACCCACCACCCAATGAGGGTGTTGGGTGGGTCCCGGACATGCCCAGTCACGGAGGCCTCCCCCCTCGGCGTACTCACCCCAGAAGGAAGCAGGCCGCACCCAGGCATGTCCGGGCCCAGCCCGCCATGAGCCATGGGCACATGGCGGACTGGGTTCGGGATCCAAGCTAGACGTCCTCTCCCGCAGCCCTCGGCTGGCCTCTGGCAGCCGGAGGTTAAATCCTGCAGGCCCGAGGTTGCGCCCCTCCCCAATCCCGTTCACCCACCACCCAATGAGGGTGTTGGGTGGGTCCCGGACATGCCCAGTCACGGAGGCCTCCCCCCTCGGCGTACTCACCCCAGAAGGAAGCAGGCCGCACCCAGGCATGTCCGGGCCCAGCCCGCCATGAGCCATGGGCACATGGCGGACTGGGTTCGGGATCCAAGCTAGACGTCCTCTCCCGCAGCCCTCGGCTGGCCTCTGGCAGCCGGAGGTTAAATCCTGCAGGCCCGAGGTTGCGCCCCTCCCCAATCCCGTTCACCCACCACCCAATGAGGGTGTTGGGTGGGTCCCGGACATGCCCAGTCACGGAGGCCTCCCCCCTCGGCGTACTCACCCCAGAAGGAAGCAGGCCGCACCCAGGCATGTCCGGGCCCAGCCCGCCATGAGCCATGGGCACATGGCGGACTGGGTTCGGGATCCAAGCTAGACGTCCTCTCCCGCAGCCCTCGGCTGGCCTCTGGCAGCCGGAGGTTAAATCCTGCAGGCCCGAGGTTGCGCCCCTCCCCAATCCCGTTCACCCACCACCCAATGAGGGTGTTGGGTGGGTCCCGGACATGCCCAGTCACGGAGGCCTCCCCCCTCGGCGTACTCACCCCAGAAGGAAGCAGGCCGCACCCAGGCATGTCCGGGCCCAGCCCGCCATGAGCCATGGGCACATGGCGGACTGGGTTCGGGATCCAAGCTAGACGTCCTCTCCCGCAGCCCTCGGCTGGCCTCTGGCAGCCGGAGGTTAAATCCTGCAGGCCCGAGGTTGCGCCCCTCCCCAATCCCGTTCACCCACCACCCAATGAGGGTGTTGGGTGGGTCCCGGACATGCCCAGTCACGGAGGCCTCCCCCCTCGGCGTACTCACCCCAGAAGGAAGCAGGCCGCACCCAGGCATGTCCGGGCCCAGCCCGCCATGAGCCATGGGCACATGGCGGACTGGGTTCGGGATCCAAGCTAGACGTCCTCTCCCGCAGCCCTCGGCTGGCCTCTGGCAGCCGGAGGTTAAATCCTGCAGGCCCGAGGTTGCGCCCCTCCCCAATCCCGTTCACCCACCACCCAATGAGGGTGTTGGGTGGGTCCCGGACATGCCCAGTCACGGAGGCCTCCCCCCTCGGCGTACTCACCCCAGAAGGAAGCAGGCCGCACCCAGGCATGTCCGGGCCCAGCCCGCCATGAGCCATGGGCACATGGCGGACTGGGTTCGGGATCCAAGCTAGACGTCCTCTCCCGCAGCCCTCGGCTGGCCTCTGGCAGCCGGAGGTTAAATCCTGCAGGCCCGAGGTTGCGCCCCTCCCCAATCCCGTTCACCCACCACCCAATGAGGGTGTTGGGTGGGTCCCGGACATGCCCAGTCACGGAGGCCTCCCCCCTCGGCGTACTCACCCCAGAAGGAAGCAGGCCGCACCCAGGCATGTCCGGGCCCAGCCCGCCATGAGCCATGGGCACATGGCGGACTGGGTTCGGGATCCAAGCTAGACGTCCTCTCCCGCAGCCCTCCTGAACTATTATTTTTAAAATTTATTTTGCTTATTATTATTTTTTGATGATGATTACATGCTTGAAACAGGATAGGAAGGGTTGAGAGTTAGAGAAAACTGGGTGAAATTATTGTTTCCTAATTCTCCATTTCTTCTTATCTCTGGGGGAAGGCGAGACATACAAAAACAACTATGATAACTGAGTTTGAAATAATTTAAATTAAACCTCTGAGAGGTAACATAAAGGGAATATAAATGATATGACACATTTTTCCCTTATCCTCTTCCCAACAGCATTAATTTTGAAGCTTACAACAATAATTTTCTTAATAAAATAATGAATGAGGATATAGTTGAAATTTCACTAAAAACACTATTATAGTAAAATCAGTATTGAAAGTGCTATTACTTTTTTGAAAACTCTTTTGATATTTTTGCTTTTATTTTCACTTCTTCAAAATAGTTTCTCTTATTAAATTCTTCACTGACTCATAGGTCATACAGCAGTATCATTTTCTTCAAGAAGGTTTTTTTTTAATTTTCTCTTTCATTTCTTCAGCAACACATTGGTGACTTAATAGTATGTTACTCAATTTCATATTGTACATTTTTAACTTTGTTCCTGCTGCTGGTTTTATTTTATTTATTTATTTAATTTAAAGGACTGTATAGTAATTATGCAATAGAGACTATCATATACAGATATGAGGATACAATGCCATATGCATCAATACTTCCAAGTCAAAGATAGACTCCCAATGAAACTGTTAAATATATCTTGACAATAGGGTGCTGGACTTTGCCATTGTCAATACCCACAATGTCAGGATACACTTAAATAGCGGAATAATGAACTTAGGACTACTCATGAAGGACTTGCTATTGTAATAAAAAAGGGGAAGAAGAGTAGAAAAAATGGCCGACCATGGAGGGTTGATGTAAAGGGGAAGGCAGAGAGAGAGGGCCAAAAAGTGCCAGAAGAAGGAGCAAGTCTAGTTAAAAATAGTATAAACAGGTGTGCGAATCCCACAGGACACTGCAGAATCAACAAGATCCATGCAATTTGGAGAATCAACCAAAAATAACAACAACAAAAAAATCAAGGCAGCGCTCAGTGGACGGCTTAGCGGCACCGCAGCTCGAAAATGGTGAGTTGGGAAGCCAGCAGGGGAAAGGCACGCGGGAGTTTTGACCTGAAAATATACAGGCAATTTTGGGAGATCGTTGCACAAGGCCCCTCCAGTGGCGGCTGGAGACTGCAGGAGTGCTGAAACCTCTAGCACTGGTGGTGATATTAATAACCTTGGCAGGACCCAGACAAAGACGGGGACGGCTAAGTAACACACATTCCCCCATAACGAAACGCTACGGTACCAGAAGGGTGCTAGGACCCTGAAGTGTGGTAGCCAGCAGCTACCCCAGGATCACAGCTAAACTAAATTCTGGGCCAACCCAGGCCAAAGGAAAGCGGGTCCCATACCTCAGACAAAAAAACAAAGCAAAAAAAAAAAAAAATCCAACAAAGGAGACTCCAGCTCCTAGGGCTGAAACCTAAGGTGCTGAAACCTGAAACCCAGAAGGGAAACAAAAACAACAACTCCCTGGGCCAGAAGGAAAACAAAAACCTAGGCTAGCAAGACCTCAGGCCACCCACTAGGTGGCAACAGAGGTCAAGGGTGACAATCTAGCAACACCTTGGGCCATAAATATGAAACAGAATAAGAGAGTTAGTGACGTAGACACAGCTTGCTCCACCCCAAAAAGCCACCATAAAGCCTGGTCAATCGCAGAGATTACAGATGAAGAAATTGAAGACGTCTCTGATAAGGAGTTCAGAAAAATAATTATAAAACTCTTCAGAGACAATGAAAAACGATGGGACGAGCTCAAAGATTTTAAAAACCACATAATCACAGAAACAAAATCACTCAAAAACGAGATCCTAGACTTGAAGAATAAAGTTGAGAGCTTAGCCAACAGAATTACAGCAGCAGAAGACAGGATATCTGACTTGGAAGATTCCCAGAATGAAAGCAGGCAGATTATTAACCAACTAGAGTCACAACTACACAAGGCAACCAAGACGATCCAGGAGATGAACGACAACATCAAGAAGTCAAATATCAGAATAATGGGGCTCCCAGAAGGAGTGGAAAGAGAAACAGGCATACAACCAGTACTTGAGGAAATTATGCAGGAGAACTTCCAAAATACCTGGAACATGAACCCAATCCAAATTCAGGAAGGCCAGAGGACTCCCCACAGGGTGGACCCAAAACAATCCTCCCCAAGACACGTGGTAATCAAGCTACCCTCCAATGAATACAAAGAAAGAATGCTAAGGTTAGCACGAACCAAAGAGAAGCTTACATTTAGGGGCAGGACCATCAGAATCACTGCCAACTTCTCAGAACAGACGCTCCAGGCAAGAAGGGAGTAGAACAAAATCTTTCAAGTACTGAAAGAGAACAACTGTCAACCAAGAATACTCTACCCAGCAAAGATTTCATTTGTATACGAGAACGAAACTAGATACTTCCACAGCAAAGAGAAATTAGAAGAACATGCCAACACAAAACCAACTCTACAAAATCTCCTTAGAAATGCACTACTCCCAGAGAAAAAGGAAGCAAGCCATAAGCAAGGATGGCAATCAAGGAGATCTCAATCAAGTCCATCCACAGAAACGACAATCAATTACCAACAACCTCAAAAACACAGGCATATGTCACGGCATAATTATAATTTCTCAATATTAACCCTCAACACAAATGGCTTAAATTCATCACTCAAAAGGCACCGATTAGTAGACTGGATTAAAAATCAGGACCCAACTATATGCTGCTTGCAAGAAACACATCTAACCAGAAGAAACTTCAGGAAACTAAAAGTGAAAGGGTGGAAACAAATATTCCATGCCAATGGACGAGAAAAAAAGGCTGGTGTGGCAGTCCTATTCTCAGATGATACGGACTTCAAAGTAACACACGTCAAAAAGGACAGGGAAGGGCGCTACATCTTCTTGAAAGGGAGGATCCAACAAGAACCAATCGAAATTCTTAACATATATGCTCCTAGCCCGGATGCACCCAGCTACGTGAAACAACTACTTTTGGACTTAAAGAGAGACATAGATGAACTAACGATAATTCTGGGAGATCTGAACACCCCACTAACACCAATAGATAGATCAACGCAGCAAAAGCTCAACAGAGAAGCCACAGAACTCACACAAACAATAGAACAACTGGACCTAGTAGACATCTATAGAATATTTCACCCTAAGGCCACAGACTACGCCTTCTTCTCAGCAGTGCATGGCACCTTCTCCAGGATAGACCACATAATAGGACACAAAGCAAGTTTAACTAACTACAAAAATATCAGAATCATACCATGTACCTTCTCAGACCATCACGGAGTGAAACTGGAAATCAACAACTCAAAATGTCCCAGGAAACATGTAAACTCCTGGAGGCTGAACAATATGCTACTAAACGATCAATGGGTTAGAGAAGAAATTAAAGACAAGATCAAAAAATTTATGGAAACCAACGAAAACCCAGATACAAACATCCAAAACTTATGGGACACCGCCAAAGCAGTGTTACGTGGTAAGTTTATTGCAATTAGCGCGCACGTCAAAGCCCAAGAAAGGCAACAAATGCAGGAACTAAGCACACACCTCCAGGAACTGGAAAAGCAACAGCGAAGGACCCCACAAACAAGAGGAAACAAGAAATTATCAAAACAAGACAAGAACTAAATCAGAAAGAAATTAAAAAAACCATTCAGAAAATAAATGAATCAAAAAGCTGGTTCTTTGAGAGGATAAACAAAATAGATACCCCACTGGCCAGAATGACAAAGAAAAAACAAGACAAAGCAAGAATTAGCAGCATCAAAGATGAAAGAGGCAACATAACAACAGACACTACTACCAGTAAGGAAATAATTAGAAATTATTACAAAGAACTATACGCCAACAAATCCAATAACCACCCGGAAATGGAAAGATTTCTAGACTCCCACCACTTACCAAAACTCACCCCAGAAGCAACAGAAGACCTGAATAAACCCATTACCGAATCAGAAATAGAATCAGTGATTAAAGAGCTCCCAACAAAGAAAAGCCCAGGCCCAGATGGGTTTACCGCAGAATTCTACAAAACATTCCAGCCAGAGCTAACCCCAATCCTTTACAAACTCTTCAAAACAATAGAAAAGGACGCAGCTCTTCCAAACTCATTCTATGAAGCCAATATCACCTTAATCCCCAAACCAAATAGAGAATTAACAGAGAAGGAAAACTACAGACCCATCTCCCTGATGAACGTTGACGCTAAGATTCTCAACAAAATCCTAGCCAATAGAATACAAAAAACATCAGACAGATCATCCACCCAGACCAAGTAGGTTTCATCCAGGGAATGCAGGGGTGGTTCAACATAAGGAAATCCATAAATGTGATACATCACATCCAAAAACTGAAAAACAAAAACCATATAATAGTATCAATAGATGCAGAAAAAGCCTTCGACAAAATTCAACACCACTTCATGTTAAAAACCCTAACCAGGGTGGGGATAGAAGGAACAATCCACAACATAATCAAAGCAATATATGAAAAACCCAATGCCAGCATCATACTAAATGGAGAAAAACTGGATCCCTTCCCACTGAGATCTGGAACAAGACAAGGCTGCCCACTATCACCACTGCTATTCAATATAGTCCTCGAGGTACTTGCAGAAGCCATAAGACAAGACAAAGAAATCAAAGGAATCCAAATTGGAAATGAAGAAGTCAAGCTTTCACTATTCGCAGACGACATGATTCTTTACATAGAAGAACCAAAAAACTCAATACAAGGACTCCTAGAACTCATACGAGAATTTGGCAGAGTGGCAGGATACAAGATAAATGAACAAAAATCAACAGCCATAGTGTATGCAAACGGCCGCAAGATGGAAGAAGATCTAACCAACAAGCTACCATTCAAAATAACAGAGAAAAGCATGAAATATCTGGCAATAAATTTAACCAAAAGCGTAGATGACCTTTATGAAGAAAATTACAAAACACTCAAAAAACAAATAGAACAAGACCTCGAAAGATGGAACAACATCCCATGCTCCTGGATAGGCAAAATTAATATCATCAAAATGTCTATACTACCAAAAGCAATATATACATTCAATGCAATTCCAATCAAATTACCCACAGCATTCTTCATTGAACTGGAAAAAATGATACACAGATTCATCTGGAAACACAAAAAACCACGAATAGCCAGAACCACTCTGAAGAACAGGAACTTAACAGGGGGAATCAGTGGTCATCAAAACAGCCTGGTACTAGCACAAAGATAGAGAGGAAGATCAGTGGAACAGAATAGAAACAACAGATGGAAACCCACACAGATACAGTCAATTAATCTTTGACAAAAAGACAGACAACAACCCAAGCAAATGGAAAGGTCTGTTCAATAAATGCTGTTGGGACAACTGGTTGATAGCCTGCAGAAACAAAAAGATAGACCCACATCTCTCACCATACACTAAGATCGAATCTAAATGGATAAAAGACCTAAACCTACATCCAGAAACCTTCAAACTTTTGGAAGAAAATGTTGGAAACACACTGCAACACTTAGGGGTAGGCCCTGACTTCCTAAAAAAGATTCCAAAAGCAGTAGAAATCAAGACCAAAATAAACAATTGGGACCTCATCAAACTAAGAAGCTTCTGTACAGCTAGAGAAACAATCAACAAAGTAAAAAAGCAACCTACAGAATGGGAGAAGATCTTTGCGCACTATGTAGGTGATAGAGGGCTGATCTCCAGAATATACAAAGATCTCCAGAGAAACCAAAACACCAGAACAAACAAACTGCTGAAGAAACGGGCACGGGAAATGGACAGACATTTCATAAAAGAACAAGCCCAAATGGCAAACAAGCATATGAAAAAATGCTCAAGTTCCCTGGCAATAAGGGAAATCCAAATGAAGACAACAATGAGGTACCACCTAACTCCAGTAAGGATGGCACACATACATAATACCACCAACACTTGCTGGCGAGGTTGTGGGGAAAAGGGAACCCTTCTCCACTGCTGGTGGGACTGCAGACTTGTACAGCCTCTATGGGAATCAGCTTGGCGAATACTCAAACAACTGAAAATCAACATACCATATGATCCAGCAATAGCACTCCTAGGGATATATCCAAAACATCTCCTACACAAGAAACCAACATGCACGCCTATGTTCATAGCAGCACTATCTACAATCGCAAAAACCTGGAAGCAGCCAAAATGTCCATCAATAGAAGACTGGATAAGAAAGCTATGGTTCATCTACTCTATGGAATACTACTCAGCTATTAAAAAAAATGAAATGCAGTTCTTCGTGGACAAATGGGCCAGACTGGAATCCATCATGCTAAGAGAAATGAACCAATCCCAAAAGGTTAAATACCACATGTTTGCCTTAATCTGAGATGAAAAGATGACAACTTGAAAGATAGTACCTGTGTATTGTAATATTAGTGCAATCTCCAACAACCTGTATCCAATGCAATAAGATAATGCGATATAATCTATAAACCAACAATTAATGTCAGAATATTTAAGATCTACAACGAAAAACTGTAAAACCTACTATACCCTCAATACGTTATGTTAACCAGTAATGGGGAGGGAGTGCAGGGAAATCTTTCAGGACCGTAAAAAGGGTGAGAAAAAAGTACAATATAGCCTATCAAGATCAAATCTGGTAATTCATAGACAACAGACTCAAAGTGGCACTAAACAACAATAAAACTACTATACCAATGCATGAGGGGGGAATCGGGTGCGATCCTGACAACCTCTTAACAGGAGGTCATGTGCGTGGAGCAGGGGGGCACTCCAGAGTGGAGCACGTGGTAAGGAGGAAGCTTGGATCCCAACCACGAAGACTCCCAGACCTTCACCACAAACTATTAATACGAGCAACAAGGACTATATCCCAACTGCCAAGGAGGCCACAGGGAATTGGATGCCCTCAGAGGCCGAGTACTCTGAGGTCATCCACCCCCAACCGGAGCTTCCACAGGGGATGGAAGAAGTCCAAACACTACCGTGCAGAAACCAACGTCATCGGAAAGACAACCAGAAGCCCTGAGCGGTCCGCAGAAACAGAAGAACAATAAATGTCCTTCGGGACCAGGGAGGAGAGCTTTCTCTGGTCCGAGCCTGGGTCCACCTCTGGACCCCCGCCCTCCCTCGCAATGACCATTGGGATCGCTCCAAAAACCCCTCACGGCAAACAAACAATCATACAACTAAAAAAAAAAACTAAAATAAATAGACAAACAACAGAAAGTAGAGCTTGAAATCTGACAGGAAAGAGCTGGCGTGGATTGGCTCATGCCTTGCTGGGTGGGACACAAAGATTAGTTACTCCTCACCATGGTGTTGAGGATTTTCCTGCACCCCCCCCAAAATGTTCTGCACCTTAAATGTCGACAAATATCTTGTTAGAGTTACAAGCCAGTCTAGATTATCCCAAAATCTGCCAAGATCAGCAAAATTGTACTTCAACACAACAAATGGCTAAATACTGAAATGAGGTAGACACGAGACAGCTGAATGGTGCCCTGTAGCCATTTTAAGGTATATAGCAGCCAGTCCAGTCCTGTATATAAACTGGGGTTGAGATGTCAATGAGCTAATCATGGGTTGTGGTTAGGACTTGTTTTTTTTTTTTTTTAACATACTGGTTACTCAAAACCGTGTCAATTCCATAATATTGCAAATTGCTGTTGATGTTATATTGGGACTCTTAATTGACTGGGATGATATTCTACCAGCTCTAACTTCAGACCAGAAATGGTCTCCCCAAGAAACTGTTGAACCCATCTGGACAATAAGTAGCTGGTCTCCATGCTTGGTATATGTTTGCAAGGAAAGAATCTTGATTGAATTTGAACTGTAATGCTGCATCAAGGTGGAGGAATCCACCAGGGGGGAGGGGAAGGAGAGGGGTGGGGGGATTCCCAGAGCCTATGAAACTGTCACATAATGCAAAATAATTAATAAAAAAGAATATATATTAAAACTCTTTGTAATCATAGAGACATATTTTTTTACTACTAGTTTAACTAATAATTAATTAATAAATATATATAAATATATATGTAATAAAAATATAAAAAAATTAAAAAGGGGAAGTTAGTTGGATTGGAGGGGGTAAGAAAAATCCCAGAGCCTATGAAATTGCATCATAAAATAAAAATAAATTAAACTTTAAAAAGAGGAAAATACTATTATAGCTCACAAGATAATAGTATATAGAAGTACATGTATTATAACTTTCAGCTTTAATTTAAAAACTGTAGGCATGCTCTTTTCTCACTTTTGTCTTATTCTATGTCTATTATTTCCCTAAATAACTCAAATAAATAAATACATAGTGTAGCCTATTCTTGATATATTTACACACATAATACCTATGTTATATCTCATATCTTATATATTAAATTATATCTTTTATCTTATATCTTGTATCTTATATATATTGTGTAGCCTATTCCTTGTAGAGAAAGCTGAAGCATTTTTAAATTGTTAAGCTAATGATTAAACATTATTGCATTAATCCTTTTCATTCTCAAGTTATAACCAGTATTTCCACAATGGGAACACTTTCTCTCTTTCACTCAGTGTGTACATGACCCTGTTTGTGGTGAAGAACAATGAATTATCTTTGTCAGTTAATAAGATGAGATGGGATCTATGCTATTAATTTTCACTCAGAAAATATCTCCACTAACCCCAACCATCCAATTTGGTAGTTGACATATTTCTCAAGATGATGATCTCATTAAAAGAGAGTACATTTCCATTGTTCACTTTATGTGGGCGTTATTCACATCTCAGTTACCCAGGATAGCTCTTGAGGGCACATATGGTTACCTCTATGGCAGAAGCCCAACCTCTAAATCATGTACTTCAATGTCTAGATTCCTCAAATTTTGCCTCAGCCTTGCTTCACAGCCATGGGGTAATCGTGCTTCTGCATTGGAGATTTATTCTGTCTCCATGGGCTTATTGTATGCGGCAAAGGAAGGTGACTTCCATACTTGGAAATTTCAGGGATCAATCTTAAGTGTTCAAGATGTTTGCTTTATCTGTACATGTTTAATCAGGCTTTTAGCTTATTGCTCCACAATTCACTTTCTGCTTTATGCAGTTCCAGAGGGTACAGTTATAAAGCACTGTATGAATTGCTAACTAAAATGTACATTATTAACCAAAGCACTTGCTTTTATTTGGTCATATTCTCATATATATGTTGCAACTCAGCAGGAAATCTTTAAGACTTATTTTGGTCAAATAACCAAGAGCTTAAGAGAAACGCGATTTTTGAATATGAATTTCAGAATCATAATTTAAAGTTTTTTAAATAACTTCACTTATTTCATATGTTAAAATTCAGCAACTATAACTTGAAATATTTGCTGGTGTGCCTATGAAAAATATCAAAATATGATGAAATAACAAACAAATCAATCATACATTGAATATATGTGGTGATAACATTTGAAAACCATATTCTAAAACTACTCCAGAAGGTTCTTCACAACTGCCATTGGCTTTAATTCTTCTGATGCAATAAAGAACAAGATAATAGATCCAGGAGTACACAACAAAACTCCATAAGTTACCTGCTCATATACATTAGTTGAAGTTAATTTCCACAATTACAGCAACAAATCACTTACATGTAATTTACGTATGTCCCAAGTAGATGGAATGTTTTTATGATTTTGTTTCATTTTAGTAGGTAATTTTTCCCTCACTGAGCTATCTGTTTCATAAAGGCAGCATTTTTTGTCTGATGTAGTTGTTACTGTGTCTACAATAACCCAAATAGTGGCTGTTTCACAGTAGATGTTTAATAAATTATTGCTCTATGAATTAATTAGTAGTTTAAATTCATAGAACTTAGCAGTTATCAGACACAGGTGGTAAATTCCTATTTAACATTATCAAGTTTTATGGAATTCATATTTTGATAAATACATGTCCTTTTCAAGGTCATACACTTTAAACAAGTAAAATAAATAATCCTGAAAAGTCTAAGCCTAAGATTAAGTGAATCATATTTCATTAATTCCTAGGCACTGTTAGAACAAAGGTTAGTTTCTTTGTGACCAAAATAAGTTGTTCTCTAAGAATTTTCATATCTGTTATGCAATGCCACTTACTTGTTAACAAATCCTGTTTCTATTATTATCTTAGCATGCCTTCAGTTAAAACACTGGTCAAACAGTACAACTATGGTTTAAAGTTGAAATATTTCATATCATAATGTAATAGAAATGAATATACTTATGTTTAAGTGAATATACTGCTCCTTCACACAATTAATTCAAAATTATTGCTCCTGCTCTAAACCACCCAGATAGATGATATATATCAAATGCAGTAGGTAAGGAGATTTTGTGGTCAATATTTAAACTAGAGATTAAACTCTTAAAATACCCATGTCTTATACTGTACCTAGGATTTATTCTTTTTTCTCTCCCATGCTCATGTTCCTGATGATGCAGAGACTATGAGGCAATAGATGGTGATATAAGATCTAGGTCACTGTCAAACACAAAGGAAACCTGCATATAGTTCCCCAGTAATGTGCTGTTGCTGGGTATGTAGTTTAGGACTGCATGAAGTGGTATTTCCTGCAACGTCCCCTGTGCAATTCTGACTTGCTACTGGTCGATCAAAATGACCCCTTTCCTGATATGCATCTGCTTAATGTAGAACCTATGGGGGGCAAGGAGGAATCCATGAAAACATGGAATCATGGAGGTACATAAAATTTCCAGATGGCTTCATGTCTATGTAGCACCCCACACCTCATGGGAGAGGCCTATAATTTTGGGGAGCTCTTATTTCCTGTGCTCCTCTCACCATGGGCATTTCTATATGTAGGGACAGCCCACATGTGTGAATGCATATTCCCTCTCATGCTGTTAAAAAAAAATCCTGTTTATGTTTGTAAACTTAACAATCAAAACTGTTATCTCTCCCTTAGACAAGGACCTGGGAAAAAATTAACGTGCACTTGCTCACATCATATTGGTGAACTAGTCACTATTTTTTGAAAGTTTGACTGTTACGTTAGAAGCAGCAGGGGGTGAGTAAATCTGAATCTCTCTCAGCTACAGATAGTTTCTACCTGTTTGCAAAAATTCTAAAGTATCTCCATCACTGTTTCTATTAAATGCTTTAGGTGGGTGGTTTTATTTTATTTAATGCTAATAGGTGCAGAGCTACAGCAAAAATTTGAGACAAAAGGGTTGAGCCAGATGTGATAGAAATTCAGACAATGTCAGTGCTTGGTTGCCTGGGACATAAAGTGACTATAGTTTGGCTGTGGTGTGTTTCTGGAGTTAGTGTCCACTGTGAAACAGGTAGGCTCTTAGCATTCAGCCAGCATAAAAAACATTCTGTTTGACCCTTTTTTCAGTTCATTTTCACTCAGGATTCTTATGTGATCAAGTTGGTATGATTCAGTAATTCTACCCCCCTTTTCTGACAGGAGAGGAGGAGGGAAACATGGTTCTGCTGTTTAGTTGCTGCGCCTAGAATCAGAAGACAGGACCTTGAACTCTGGTAGAATTTCCATATCCAGTCATTGAGTGTAGATCATTTCCCTTAAGGCAAAAGATGAACTGTTACCCAGACATCACAAAATAGGCTAGGCCTGGTCCTTCACCACTTGCCATCTTACCAGTGCTTCAGTTTTTCAGCTCAACATTGGCTTCATTCTGGGGCACAGATTCAAATTGTGGGGTTCCTTTCAACCTGGAAATCAAGGTTCCTAGCTGTGGAGGTATAAGCCACAGAAAATATTTAGACTACTGGAGCTTTAGTGTTAGAGCTAAGTTCTGAATGAGCTTTGTATTTTCAAAGGTAGTGTAACACATATCCTCTGTAGGTGCAGTAGTGCCAAGTTCCAAAAAATATTTTGGGGTTCCATGAAAGGTTCTGAGTACTGCATCTCAGGCACGTGTCATATACATCCTTTGGTTTACTCGAAGAGTGGTCTGGAATAGGGAATTTCATCTTACTATGCAGAAAAGAAGACCCTGGCATTTCAGAGGTCATTTACTGCAAGAGGTGAGAGGCTTAGACACTGGCAAAAAGAGTAACCCTCCACGAGCAGCCCTCACAGTCCAGATTCTCAATGCAAAAAAGATGATAAATGAAACGGGGGACTGTGCTTTCCTCTGAAAGGAGTAGAAGACTTGCACTTGTTCGTGGCCTTGCAGAAAAATGACAGGGTCAGAGGATTCAGTTTTCCACAGTGGAGCTGTCTTATGTCAAGTACCCTGGCTTATTGGTGATATCACAATTAGGTGTTAATTTTTAAAATGAACACATGTCATTCTGCACTAACCTTTCACTCTAGACCCCTGTATTTATAATAACAAATAGAGTTTATTCTGACCCCCCACTGGTTATTAGTGTTGTCCAAATGTCCACCTCCTTTGCTTGGAAGAGATTTACTATCACCCTGAGAATTTCATCTAAATCTCTCGCTCCAAACTTTAAGTCTGCTGCTGTGATGTTAGTAAACACTTAGGCAGACACTCTCCTGTGTGATCTTCCTATTAAAATAAAAAGACAGGAGTCAGCATGATGGTACCATATCCTAATCTGATTGTGGTGTAGGCATCCTATATTGTCCTGGTTGCTCTATTTCTTTTTTTATTATTAATTTCATTGCATTATGTGACACATTTTTTTTATGCACTCGGATTCCCCCCCGGACCTTCCCCAACCCGCCCCCCCACGGTGGATTGCTCCACCTTGTTGCATTTCCATAGTTCAAATTCAGTTGAGATTCTTTCATTGGAGGTTTTGACCAATCATAAAGTCCAGCATCTTATTGTCCTGGTAAGTTCAATGGCTTCTTGGTGAGACCATCTCTGGTCTGAAGGTAGAACCAGCAGAGTATCATCCCAATCAGGTAAAAAAACCCAACATAATATTTACAACCATTTACAACATTATGGCATTAATTGACATGGTATTGATTAACCAATATGTTACTAGGGAAATGCAGGTTCTCAACCACAACCTGTGACTTCCTCATAGACATTTCAATTTTGGTTTATATTCAACCATGTTCCATATACCTTAAAATGGCTATAGATTGCTATTCAGCTGTCTCTTGTCTATTGTAATGTTAGTATTTAGGATTTTATAGCATTGAAGCATGATTTTGCTGAACCTGGTTGTTTTTCGGGTAGTCTAACTCTATAACTTTAACAGGACATATGTCAACAGTTTAGGTGAACGTTTTTGGGAGGGGTGTACAGAGAAATCTTTATCACCCCAGAGAGGAGTAACTGATCTTTGTGTCTAACCCAGTGAGTTATAAGTGCATCCCGGCTGGCCGCTTCCTGTCTGTTTCTAAGTTTTCCTAGTTGTTCTCTGTCTATCTATTCTAGTTTGTTTGTTCATTTGTTTGTTTGATATGAGGGGTTTCTGGAGCGATCCTGATGGTCCTTACAAAAGAGGGTGGGGACCCAAAGTTGGAAGCAGGCAAGGGCCAGAGAAAGCTCCTTTCCCTAGTTCCGAAGGAATTTTACTGTTCTTCTGTTTCTGCGGACCGCTCAGGGATCCTGGTTGTCGTTCTGATGACCCTGGATCCTGCAAGGCAGGAATTGGGCTTCTTCCACCCCACATTGTAGATACAAATGGGGGTGGGTGACCTCAGAGTTCTTGGCCTCTGAAGGCACTCCATTTCCCCTGTAATCTGTTGTTGATGTTGTTGTTGTTGTTGTGTTGATGTGGCTGTTATGAAATGATGTCAATCCAGAAAACAGTAATATTATTTCAACCCCAAACAGCCTGTATCTCATGCAATAAGACATTGTGTAGTAACCAATGAACCAACAATCGATATGAGTCAGATTGCTTATGATCTACATCAAGAATTGTAAAACCTAATAAACTTGTAAGGCCCTATGATACTTGGAAATGGGGAGGGAGAGCAGAGAAATCTTACATCACCCTAGTAGGTGTGAGGAAGACGGGAAGTATAACCTATCAGGATCGTAACTGGTAACTCATAGACAGCAGACTTGAGTCAGCATTAGACAATAGCAAAACTACAAAGACATGTGGGGGGAATCAGGAGCAATCCTAACAACCTCTTAACAGGAGGTCATACGCATAGAGCAGGGGGGGACCCCAGGGTGGAGCAGGGGGACAGGAGGAGGCTTGTATCTCAACCCTGAAGACTCCCAGAGCTTCGACTATCAGTACGAGCACCGAGGACTATATCCCTACTGGTTGCTCTATTTCTAACTCAGTTTCTTTCTTGTGGTGTGGGAAAGCAGTAGTGGATGGCTCCAGTTCATGGGATGTCTGCACCTACGTGGGACACATTGAGGAAACTGCTGGCATTGTAGTGGCTCAGCTTCAGATTTTGCAACCAGGTGGGGAGTAAACCAGCAGATGGAAGGCTTCTCTTTTGTCTCTCCTTCTCTCTCTTTAAAATATGTCTTCAAAATAAAAAAACTAAATAAATCTGTAAAAATAAACTAAATACAAGGATTCAGAGAAAGTTTTAATTTGTCTGGTGGTTCACTTGCAAAGGAACTCAGAAAGTTCCAATTAAGACTGGCATCCCCTGCAATATATAAGTGATATTCTCATTTTCTGTTATTTTAAAGAGAACTCAGATGAAAATAATGCCTAGGTCTTAACATACTTAGAAAATGTAAATATAGGATCTTCCCACAGTACAGACTTCTAAAGAAGAGGTTAAATATCTAGAAGATATATATCCTAATAAATATATTATCATTTATTATAAATATATTATATGTGCATGATATATCTATATTATAATATTTATAATGTATATAAATATTATCAATATATACTAATAAATATATAAATATAATATATAATATAAATATACATAAATACATTAAATATAGATTTAAAAGATGCATGATTTGTAAGCCAGAATTACAGTCAGAGAGGGACACACACACACACACGCACACATACACACACACACAGAGAAAAGCTACCATCTGCTTTTCACTCCCGATATGACAGCAATGTTCAGCACTGGGACAGATTGAAGCCAAGAGGCAGCAGTTTCATCTGCATCTCTCCCATGGGTGCCAGGCAAGTAGTTGGGCCATCTTCTGATTCTTTCCTCAGCCATTTCAGGAGTTGGATTGGAATTAGAATGGTCTAGATAAGAACACAACCATGTTCCCTGCTTAGAGAAAGAAGCTGTATTATGATTAAGGCCACCCTATATGGGAAATAGTGAAAGACATTCCCAAGAGTGACAGGTTTCTGTAAGACACTGATTTCAGGATTTGGGTTACTAGCCAAACCATCATATAAGCTTTTAAAGGATTCTGACATACCGCAACTTACCTGAACAGAAGGATAAACTGGAACTTTCCAAAGAATTACAGAGCTATCAGCAGAAACTCCGGCTCTAAAAGTTCCCAAATTGCAAAAGTCATTTACTATATTTGTAGGTGAAATGGGGAATATCAATAAGTGTGCTAACTCAAAAATTGGGTTGACTTTTGTTGTCAATGTCCAACTTTCTAAGCAACTAGATTTCTTGGCTGCAGTATGGTGTTTGTACATAAGGGTAGTTTCTATTACTGAGATTTTGTGTACAGACAGTAGACCAAGTATATTCTATTAGGCTTAACTAAAGAAACGAACCTCTGGAAAACTGAGGCATTAAAAGGCTTACACATGCTGGTATTTTTATGAAGGAAGGAGTTAGAAAGGCAATAGTGGATTACATTCAAGTAATAGAAGCTCAAACATTGCCATGAAACACTTCAACTCAAAAGGCCGAACTTGTTTTTTTTTCACTAGGTCCTTACAACAAAGAAAAGGCTAAAGAGTCAATATTTCCACAGGCTACAAATATGCCTTTCTTGTGTTACAGGTACATGAAATAATTCAGAGACAAAGAGGTCTACTAGTTCTCTCCTGTTAATCATGGGAAAGACTAAATAGCTTTACATGAAACAGACCCAGAAATTTTCTATCATTCACCACAGAAGACACCAGAAAGAAAATAGCCAAGAGAGGAAAGAAAGTATACAAAAAAATAAGGCAGCAAAAAGTGGTGCTATGCAGGTTTTGGAAATTATTCTAAAACCTCAGCCTATAAAGATAACTAAAAGTCTCTGCTATGTTAAACCTGCTATAGAAAGGGATCAGCAATATGGCTATCCTGAAGAAGTCAATGAATGGTGTATTTATAATTTTATGTGTCATGCTTACAGTGGCTTCTCAGAAATGTGTTAAGAAAATACAAGTACTCCTCATTAGGAAACAGAAGTTTTTAATGGAAATAGATTCTCTTTCATTCTTGCATCTCAAGGGAATGTACCATAATATTATATCCCCTGTTTACAAAATAAACCTGCTGGTTACATTCATCCACCCCTATTGCTCCTGTTGGATTGAGTAAAATATACCTAGGCAAGCATTGACAAATAGACTTCATTACCATGCTTCAGGAACTCATTACAAATATCTATTAGTCTTTATTGATAGTTTCACAAGGTGCCTAGCTTTTCTTGCCTGAGGAGAAAAGGCACAAGAAGTCTCTAAAGCCCTGCTAACGAAGTGATTCCACACTTTGGCTTCTCAAAGTTATCCCAAAGTGACAAGCACGTTTGTGTCTAAAGTAACTCAGCAGAGCACCACTGCTGTGGGACTCTTTCATTATCTTCATGGCTCTTATAAAACTCAATCATCAGGTCAAATTCTAATGTACTGAAGAAAAATTCTGACTAAGATTTGTCAAGACATCTCTCAATCATGGCAAAAGACATTCAGGATGAATATGACACTGGAAGTGGCTTTACAACACAATCTGGACTGCTATATGGAATACCCTTGCTCACCTCTGATATCTTTTTTCACTCAGCAATTCAAGATCAGATAAAATATGTACGAATCTTGGTCTGATGGAATTTTACAAAAGGCTCTGATGGAGTAGGAAAATAAAGTTCTCCCAGTGCCAGATCTTAAAAGTCACCAATACTTTATTTTCTAAGAAGACATATTTTTAGTTAGAAACATGTAAAGAATTTCATTTTTTGAAGATTTATTTATTTGAAGGGCAGAATTACAGAGAGAGAAAGGATTTTTCCATCCACTGATTTACTTTCTAAATGGTAGCAATGAGTGGGGTTGAGCCATGCCAATATCATGATCCAGAAACTTGTCCAGGTTTCTGATGGGGTGCAGGGGCTTGCAAGGGCTTCAGCTATCTTCTGGTGTTCTTCCAAGCACATTCATAGGCAACTGGATCAGAGTGAAGCAGCCCTGACAGAAACTAGCACCATATGGGTTGCCAGTGTTGGGGGTATGGTTTAACCCACTACGATGCATTATTGGCCACCAGATCTATTTTTTTTAATTTAGTTGAATAATAGTCCACTTTATTTGTACCCAATTTTCATTAGCCAACCATCTGATGATGAATGATTCCATATTTTGGCTATTGTGAAGATTGCTACAATAATTTTGGCACGGCAGATATCACTGATAGATTGTGCCCATATCTTTCAGGTATATATCAGTTGTGGGATTATAGGAACATATGACAAATTTATTTCTAGGTCTACTTTTTAAGAAATTTTGTACCAGACCTGGCGCGATAACCTAGTGGTTAAATCCTCACCTTGCATGCATGAGGATCCCATATGTGTGCCAGTGCATGTCCCAGCGGTTCCACTTCTAATCCAGTTCCCTGGTTGAGCCTGGGAAATCAGCAATAGAGAATGGCCCAAAACCCTGGGATTCTGCACCTGCTTGGGAGACCTGGAAGGAGCCTCTGGCTCCTGTTTTCAATGGCTGGATCAGCTCCAACCATTGCAGCCACTTGAGGAATGAACCCAAGGACGGAAAATCTTTCTCTTCTTCTCTCTTTAAAACTGACTTTCAAATCAAAATAAATAAATTCTAAAAAAAGAAATTGTGTACTGTTTTAGTCAATGGCTATATTAATTTACATTCCCACCAACAGTCTTTAGGATTGCTATTTATCCATTCCCTCTCCAGTATTTGATATTTTCTGACTTTCCATTAATAGTTATTTTGCCAGAGGTGAAGTGATAGCTTATCATGGTTTTGCTTTGCATTTTAATCAATGCTAGTGATGTTGAGAATTTTCTGATGTATTTTATGTCCAGTGTGTGTTTGCTTGTCCATTTATTCACTGGATTGAACAGATTCTTGGTTGATTTTTTTAAGTTACTGATATATTCTGAATATTAAGTCTTTGTTGGAAATGTAAGCTTTCAAACATTTTTCCATTCTATTGGGCTATCTCTTTGTTCTATCGGGTTATCTCTTCATTCTATTGATTGTTTTATATGTGTCACACAAACTTCTGAGTACTCTGTCTAGTTTTGTTTCCATTGCTGGTTCTTGGGAGGTCTTATCCAAGATACAATCATCTACAATATTTGGAAGTACATTCTTCCATTTTCTGCAGAAAATTTCTTAGTCTCGGGTCTTAAATTTAGGGCTTCAATCCATCTGAAATTGCTTTTGTATATGCTTAGATAGGGATGTAATTTATTCCTCTACACATGAATATCCTATCTTTAGAGCACCACTTGCTGATGAGATCATCTTGTCTCTGACTTGTCTTGGCATTTTTGTCAAAAATCAGAATGGCTGTATGTTTGTGTGGATTAATTTCTGGTACTTATGTTCTGTTGCGTTGTTATTTCTGCTATATTTATAATAGCATAATGCTATTTACATCATCACAATTAACAGTTTACTTTAGAATCAGCAAACCTAATGGCTTAAGCATGCTTTCTTTTTTTTTTTTCACTGAGGTTGAGTTTGGATAATCTGAATATTTTGTGGTTCTTTATGAGCTTAGATTTTATTTTGAATTTATAAAGAGTATCATTGATATTTTGACAGCAACTATGTTGAATCTGTAGATTGCTTTAGATAGTACATGCCTCTTAATAATATTAACTCCCCAAATAAAGGAAGGAAAACATTTTTACATTTTTTTCCAATCATCAACTTTTAAAAATTTTTTCATTATGGATGTTGTTCACTTCTTTAAGTTTATTGTTAACTATTTGGTGTTTTATGGCTATTATGAATAGTATTTTTCTTTATTTCACTTTCAATTGAGTCATTATTAATTTTTAAAACTATCTGTGTATTTTTTAAATCTGTAGCTTAACTGAATTAGCTTGTTTGCTATAACAGCATTTTGATGCAGTGTTTAGATTTTTCAAGTACAACATCAAATCAGCTGCAAAAATGTACATTTTTACTTCATCCTTACTTTATTAAAGTTTCTTTTCCCATCCCTAATTCCCCTTGCTAATACTTCCATTATTATATTGAATAATGGTGGTGAAAGTAAACTCTTGGGCCCGGCGCCATGACCTAGCGGCTAAAGTCCTTGCCTTGACCATGCTGGGATCCCATATGGGCGCCGGTTCCAACCCCAGCGGCTCTGCTTCCCATCCAACTCCCTGCTTGTGGCCTGGGAAAACAGTTGAGGATGGCCCAAAGCATTGGGACCCTGCACCTGCGTAGGAGATCCGGAAAGAAGTTCCTGGCTCCTGGCTTTGGATCGGTGCAGCACCGGCCATTGCAGCCACTTGGGGGTGAACCATCAGACAGAGGATCTTCCTCTCTGTCTCTCCTCCTCTCTGTATATCTGCCTTTCCAGTAAAAATAAATCTTTAAAAAGAAAAAAAAAGAAAGTGAACTCTTTTTATTGTTCTGAATCTGTAGTAAAAATGGATAGAATTCTAGCATCTGTCATCAAATGGGCACAACAGAAGGACATCATGCTGAATGAAATAAATCACACAGAGAAAGAAAAATACCGCATGATTCACTTTACATGAAGAAGCTAAAATAAGAAAAGAAAAATATCAAAAAGCAAAATAAGAAAAGAAAAATACCCTATATTGGTCAGCATTGCTGCAAATAAAGTTTTGTCAAGTTTTATTTTATATCTCTGTCAAACAAACTGATAGGAATGATACAGTGGTATAGTCTTAGTAATTTATCATCCTGTCAAAGTTTACTGTGGAAGAGTGAAAAGAGCATTTTTTCCTATCTTCTTAGCCCTTGCATATATGCCTGTGTACCTATGACCTGCTTTCCCTCCACCCCCACCGACACCCGTTTTTGTGTTCAGGAATACTCTTTATTTGGTAAAGCATTTTATCTTTGGCTAAAATATAAATGCCGTGTCAAAAAATTCAATACACTATGAAGAAAAAGAAGGAAGTATCATTATTTTCTTAGATTTGCATCAATGAACTACATTGAATCTTTTTAAATTAATATCACAATGATATGAGAATTAATGAGAATTTTAAGGTGGTAGTTACCTTGAATTTGCGTTGGAAAGAAGGTTCTCCCTCTGATTAAGTGCAACCAAAATGGAATGGAGCTTACAAGGTGTTACTTAGAACTCCTGTTGCAGTTAAATTACAGGGCATTCCAAACCAGGTTCACTTGAAAAAATTTACATTAATGTTTGAGGCTTCAAGAGAGAATAGGCCAGTCTAGTTTTGTCGGCCAATATAAGACCTCAAAGATATTCTCAAAAAGCAAAAAGATTAAGTAACAAATTTGCCTTTGTCATGTCAAGGCTGTGGCATTTTATGGTAGATCTGTTTTATTTACCTCTTCTGCTGATTCTCCCAGGAAACTACTATTGGCAGGAAAATTCCGTGATGAGTTTTTTCGCCATAATGGGAGGAAATCTGTCAATGCCTCATGAAGCTACTCACAAAAATGTCTGATGCTGGAGCAACATAATCCGTACTTCAGGCCAGCTTTTACAGCAAGTACTCAGTCTCTGTGTGCTCTCCATCTAAACTAGGAACAACTGACTAGCCTAGAATATAGACTGACAGAGTAAGTTAGAACATGTTCAGTGATCAATGAAGCCCGCTATATCTTTTCTAACAGAAGTATGTTCAATGAAAAAGACATTGTGAGACATAGTATTCAAACCAAATTCTTCTTTAATCTTGGCAGGGAAATTTGATCGGCTTCCGCTGTTTGGGAGACAATTAAATGTATTCCTCCTTTCCTATGAGGGAACCCATATACAGTTTCTCATTTACATCCTGATTGAGAAGTGTAAATTTGTTTGTTTTAGGATTCTATAACTTTTCAAAAAACATTGACAAGCATGAAGCAGCTACAACAATTGGTAGAAACTGATGAAGGTCTTCTACCCCATGAGATAGCTCCGTTTGATGAGATAGGTACATGTTTCCATACCGGAAACAGGCAAGGCCAACAAGCCTAACTAATAAGCAGAAATACATAGACAAGATGGATCATTATCTCTCCCCAGAGTTTCCTTAAATCTTTAAAGGAGTGGATTATGTGAAACGGGTTTTTCTGAGCTGGAAACTGCTGCAAGATACCATGTGGAGTTCAATTCTCCTACTTGTCAGTTAAAACGCACCCTTTCCCAGGATGCCCTTTCTGTATATGAGACCTAAAGGAGGGCACAGTGAAAGCATTGATACTTTTTTTTATTAATTACATTGCATTATGTGACATAGTTTCATAGGCTCTGGGATTCCCCCAGTCCCTCCCAGTCCCCAAAGCTTTCATCTCCTTAGAAGGTGTGAGGAACACATGAAGTATAACCTATCGGGAACATAACAGGTAACTCATAGACAACAGACTCGAATCAGCATTAGACAATAGTAAAACTACAAAGACAGATGGGGGATCAATAGCGATTGAAGTATAACCTATCGGGAACATAACAGGTAACTCATAGACAACAGACTCGAATCAGCATTAGACAATAGTAAAGCTACAAAGACAGATGGGGGAATCAAGAGCGATCCTGACAACCTCTTAACAGGAGTTCATTTGCACAGAGCAGGGCGGGGGACGCCAGAGGGGAGCAGGTGGACAGGAGGAGGCTTGTATCCCAACCCTGGAGACTCTTGGAAAGCACTGACATTAAGCGCTACATGGCACTTACTGAGGTACCACAGAATTTTCAGATGGCTTGAAGTTTATGCAGGAAGCGCCTTTTCCCTTTTAAAACAGGCCAATAAATGCATGAAGCTCTCTTTCGCAGACCATGCAGGTGGTACTGCATAGAGTTGGCCCCTGTGCCTCACCCGTTCCCCATTCAGACAGTCCTCTGTAGCACTCTTGAGAGATATTTATCCATGTGGCACAGTTGACACTCCTGTGAATGTGTATCCTCTCACAATTGAACACATCATTTTCCTATCTGTCAACCGTGCATGTGTCTAAACTTGGAATGTTTGTGTGAAACAAGGACTTGGGAAAACATTAATGTATCTTTACCCACATCACTGGGTCCTGGCTTGACAGTTTCATACATTTGAAGAGTGAAACAGCAGATTGGAGAGGTTGCTTGCCCCTACACAACCCTAAGTAATTTTAAAGAGATAATTTCATTTTGGTCCAACTTGAAATATATTTTCCATGGCTTTGTTGGAAGAGCCATGGTAAACCATGATTCTTCAAATAACATTAGTCTCCCTTTGCTATATAAATGTACTAAAAACACTGTCATGTGATGGATTCCAAGACCTAAAACAGTGCCTAGAATGCAGGTGCTAGTTACCGTCATGGTCCATTTTCCTGGCTTCCCTCCGTTGCTCTAACTCACTAAAAGGAGAGTGGTATTGTTAATTTGTTCCTGCAATAGGTAACAACTTACTGGCCAGTGGAATCCCAGGTTTGCAAGGGGAATTCCAGGCCTGAGAAAGAAAGTAACTACCACTTGCATGTAGTCTCAGGAAAATTGTAGCATACTTAAATAAATTATAAATTCCATGAAGAATACAGCCTTGATGACCTAACAGAATTTGGACATGAAATAAATCTGTAATCCAAACAGAGAACCACCGTGACTCCAATAGTGCTTTAACACCTGGCTGGAAGACAGCATGCTACTCAACACATTCCCCTTACTCCTGACTCTATTTACTTATATCTTTCTTCAACACCAAAGTCACGCTCATTCAACAAGGTGATAGTTCTTGAAATTCAAATGTCTTTGATCCCTTTCATTTATCAATGGATTATACCTTCTCTTTCCTTTACTCTCAATCCTTGTCCTTTCCATTTTTATTCTGTACCAAGGACAGGGACCAAAGTTTTAACTGTATGAATGCTGACCCACTCTATCTCTTTGAATATAGTTTTCATTTTCAATTTTTATTTCTAAAGATTCCCTCAAATAAGCACTTCTCTTTTTACTGTACTTTGCATTGAGCAGATCATGTTTTGCTTTTCTAAACTATGTTTTTATATATATATATATATATATATATATTTAAAGTGAATCACATCATGGCAACTCCTGATTTATATCATTCCAGTAAGCTCTCTTAGCAATTAGAATAAAGTGAAAGCTATTATCAGGACTTAGTGATAGTTAGGGAGATAAGGCCTTCATCTCTTTTCAGTTATGTTATATATTATTTATCTATATGTTTATCTACATATCATCTATCTCTATTTCTGTTTCTTCTATTTCTATCTCTGTCTCAGTTTTCGTGCTCAAGCTTTGACCTTAGGTACAAATAATAATTTGCACAATAATTTTGCACAAGTTATAAAACTAGCAAGTGATAGAATGGAATCTAGTCTTGTTCAATCCTAATTTATCTCTCTGCAAAGCCTTCCCTAATACATCAGTTACTATTGTGGAAATATTTTCTATCTCTACTTATGCTTATAGGTTTGCTAATTATAATTGCATCTTTTCTTGAAAACTGAGGACTTCATAACTTTTTTCCTTATATTGCAATGGGTAAATTGTCTGGCATATTACAGGCCATTGTTATCATTTTAAAAAGTTACTCCATTCATTGTTCAAAGTTAAAATTAGCTAACAGAAAGCAGAAAAGATGTACATTTAAAATGCAAGCAAAGTAAAATTTCCTGAATTTTATCATTAGACATAATAGGAAGCTGAGCAGCACCACAATTTTTCTGGTCTTTTTCCACTGTCCAAAAAGTGATGCATTATTGGCATATTCAACAGAAGAGAAAATAAAACAAACAATGCTTTTTTTGTGAAAATTAAAATATTTGTTAATTCCAGAGCAGAAATGCATATCAAATAATACACTCATATAATGTATAGTGAGTTTGATATAATGAAAATTCAAGACTGACTCTAAGATTACCGATTTGTTTGTTGCTTAAATTGATCAAATAAAGATATGGACACATGACAAGTACACATGAAAAATGCTAACATGCTCACTGGATACTGAAGATCCAGGAAACTAAGAAGATGCTTGAAAAATTATATTAGAGCCGCTTGAATTCGCACAAAAAAATCTCATGTAGTAGTTTTAGTTTTCAACAGTTAAAACTAAAGAGATTAAAGAGGTTCTTTGGAGGAGAAAGACATTCTAAATGGGAGAGGGCATATTAATATTAAACTGCAAAGGAAATTTAAAAAACATATTTAAATAGACATAATTTCTTTTTATTCTAAACAGAATGACTGCCAGGATAATATATATATATATATATATATATATATATATATATATATATATATATATATATATATATATATATATGACAATTTATACAGGGAAAGACAGAGAGAATGAGCTTTCTTCTATCCACTGGTTCAGCCATCATTCTGGTTATGCCAGTTATTGTCTCTGTGATGCAGCTGATTGCAGGGTACTTGCTCTGACAAAATGAAATTGCTGATTTTGTAGGGAAAGAGAGGAAATCAAGTGAGTGCTGCAGCAATTAGGGTCTTTAATTGCTAAAATAAATGCTATAGTTTATTACTTGAACAACACAAGTCTTATCTTGAGCTTTCATAATACTATTACTGCTGAAAGCAGTTATTTAAGGAGAATAAACATATTTGAAAGGGGGAGTCTGAGGATACAACATGCAATTGGGGAGAACTATTTCTTTCAGTAGGTATGTTCTGAGCCAAAATCAGCATGAAAACTCTTAACAGATTCCATATTTAGCGCATTTCTGTCTTTGCATTGGGTTGGAATGGGCTTCTGGTATGTTCAAAGTGAAAATCAGGTTGAAATATTTATGTAGCTTCTCCCACTATCATTTGAGATGACTTGCTGTGCAGTGTTCATCAGCACCTTCACTCAGGCCACCAATATGACCCAACATATACAGCTTCACAAATGGTATATTAGAAACAGACAGAATGTACTCAGACAAGCGCTTCTTTCAAAAATAAGCAGGAAAGATGCTTGTTGCAATAGTTACGATTCTGCTTGAGATGCTCCCAACCCATATCAAGGTACATTGGTTTGAGTCCTTGTCCCACTTCTGACTCTTGCTTTCTATCAACATGCTTCCTGAGACATAAAAAGTGATGTCTTAAGTATTTTGTTCTTAGAAACTCACATGGGAGATCCCAGCTCGTATTCTGGCTCCTGACTTCACCTTGACTCAGGACAAAGCTGTGACAGGGGTTTGGAGAGTGATCTGTAGATGATCTTGCTCTGTCTTTTCCATTTTTCAAATAAAAACAAATTATAAAATAAATGAACTAACAGCCAGTCATTACTGTAACATTATTGTGATAAGTTATTTACTAAATGATCTTGGTTTCTATTACGTAAATGCTGTATTTACATGGACAGCTACTTCACGCTGACAATCTGTTCTTAGGTATTATTCAGACTCTACAATGGTAAGATTAGATTTTGGCATACTTATTTAACATTTATGATCAATTCAAAAGGTCATGTGATTCAAAGAAATATTGCTGTACTCCCACCAATAAGTATTATACAGCACATGTTGAAGTTTTAATTTTTTTAATTTTTTCTTACAATTTAGTTGGCACTGGAGTATAGTTAAGATTATTGGTGCTGATTGGTTAATAGTAGAAGTTGAAAAGGCAGAAACAAAAGATTAAATATACTAAAACTGATAAAAATGTTGATGGGCATTAATTTAGTTGAAACTCCCCTAGCATAAAAGTTTGGACAGAAATGTTCAAGATACGATGGCCAATGAACTTGTTTGTCTAGTATTCTTCCTTCTTTGTTTTGATTTTCAATATCTTCTTGATAACAATGAGAGTTTCATGAGAATCATATCCTCAGTAATTTGAAAGTTTGATTGTTGATGTAGAGAATGTGAGATTTGTTCAGAGCATACACAGTATCTTTGCTGCCCTTTGTTTCTTTTTTTCTCTATCATAAGAACCGTTTGTTTCTTTTTTCTCTATCACATCTTTGTTTCTTTTTTTCTCTATCATAATCTATTTGCAGCTATAATACAAGTACCAAAAGGCTGAAGAACAGACATCTATATCTTACAGACCTAGAGGTTGCAGTCTAGGATCAAGGTGCTGGCAGGACTAGTGTTTGATGAGGGATCACTTTCTGATTCTCTACTTTTTAAAATACCCTTACATTACAAATTGGAGAGAGAAAATGTATGTGCTTTGTTCTAAACAATATTTATTTGTATTTATTTATTTAGATGAGAGGGGGATCAAGAGAAAGATCCAATCCACAGGTTTATCACCAATTGCCTAAAAATTCAGGAGCTGGAGACACAGTCTGTTTCCCCCATAAATGTCAAGATATCAAATATCTTAGGCATTACCACTGCCTCTGATGGTCTTAACTGAAAGGAAGTTGGAGTCATGTACCCAACCTGGGACTCAAACCGAGATACTTGATCACAAAGCTAGCCATCTGAGCCCATCTTTTCGATTTTTATAAAATCACTGATCTGTTTCACAGTAGCTCTGCATGGGCAATCTCACAAAGGCCCGATGTCCCAATTCTAACACGTTGAAATTATGCAAATAAATTTGGGAGGGCATTATATTGAGTGCACAAAAAAATCTCTTCTGTTCAAAGCAGAAGATTCTTTCTTCTTTTCTTCCTTTCTTCTTTCCTTTCTCTTTCTTTCTTCTTTGGTTTTAATTATTATGTCAGATGCAGGCTATTTCTCCCTACAGTAATTCCACAATTTTGAAGTCTCTTTTCTGGTTCTTTAATGTAAATTTGTTATACACTCAGTCCTTGAAGCTATATCGTAATGGAAGCAATGTGATTATTGGTTGTCATGAATCAGAGCATCCTGAGATATTCTGAAGTCATAAAATCTTGAGGTATATTTCAAAAACAGAAAGTAGCCCTGGAAATATCACAGGATGCTATGGTTCATTGCTAGGAAACATAACTTCTATTAATAGAAGAGATTAGGAACAGAGAGTAGTAAATCATACAAATTGTTTTGTGTCATGGAAATTGCACCGATACCGACCCTGCTCCTCTACTAATTGGGGATGTGCTTTAACACAGATCCCTGAAAGCACGGGGCCATAGTTTACTTCTTCCACAAAAAGGATATTGGATTGGAAATTCTGTAATTTCCACAGTTCTAAAATTCTTTTGTCAGTTCCTAAGTTTTCTGCCCCGCTCCTAAGATTTCTCCTCTGCAATTGTACAGAACATCAACAAATTAAAAGCAAATACGGGGCCCGATGCGATGGGATAGTGATTAAACTCCTCACCTTGCACACCCCAGAATCCTATATGGGCGCCGGTTCTAATCCTGCACCCACGTGGGAGACCTGGAAGAGGTTCCTGGCTCCCAGCTTTGGATCGGTGCAGCACCGGCCGTTGCAGCCACTTGGGGGTGAACCATCAGACAGAGGATCTTCCTCTCTGTCTCTCCTCCTTTCTGTATATCTGACTTTGTGATAAAAATGAATAAATCTGTTTAAAAATAAATCTATTATATTAAAAAAAAGCAAATACGTTATTTTAGCCATTGGCACCTGTCTAACATCATGGTAGAGTAAAAGATAATTTCATACTGGAATTGTAAACATACTTTTTATAAAAAATATGTTCAAGCATTGTCATGAGTTACTATATTTTAAAGCCATAATTAGAATAAATATAATCAAGTTGCCTATTCTGTTAAATGTTAATATTGATATTACCAAGAAATGATTAGATTGCTATTTTAAATCTGGAATAAGAATAAAGAAATAAATGAAACTAAAAATTATTTGAAAAATAAAATAACTGTTTTCATTGCTCCAAAACTTTTTAAAAATTCATTTATTTTGGTAATCTTTACATAGTTGATTAGGACCCAAAGGGTCAGGGGCTACAGGAAAGTGGGTAAGACCATTGTTTCCACATTATTTTTTTTTTTCTGTATCCAGGGTAAGGGAAGAGATAAAGTGAAAAGCCCCACCCAGCCTCCCACCCATCCCAGGTCCCCGACGTGGGGCATACTCCGAGGGTCCTGCTCATGCAGTTTTGATAGTTCAACAGTTCTGAACTGCTGCCAATCTCCCTGCTCCAAGCACGATGAAATCTCTTCAGAATCCAGTGGCTGACATAGTCTCTTCATGGTTGGGGTTCTGAAGTGAGAGGTTCAGTTAGAGAGATCTCCAAAGATACTTATTTTGAGGTGATCCCAGACCTGATTCTTGTGTGTGCTTGCCACTACACAAGACACAAATTTGGCTTGCAAAATATACTTTAATTTATTCCATACCAAAATTAAATGACAAACGATTAAGCAGACATTTCCTTCGCTTTCAACAGCATTTCTTTAATATCACAATTAGGACAGCTATGCACACTTGACTTCATTCAACAAGATCTGTAATTTAGCCAATTACAATAACTACCTTCGTTTATTATTATATAGTTGGTCATTCTTTCACTATTATGATATTTAGTAAAGGCAGTTATCAATCCCATCTAACAGATGCAAAAATATTGAGGAATTTCATCAATTTTTCAAATAGAATATAAATTATGCAAAAATTGATGTCAAACAGGTTATAAATTATTTAGTAACTCCTTAAATCTTTATTTTCTGTGTCAATGTACCTGGCATAAATGTTCTACATTTCTTTGATTTTAAAATCCTTTTATGTCAAAATAATAATAATGATAAAAACCAAATGCTATGATTTAGTAGAGTGGAGATGTTTTTGTCCTAGCATGAGAATCACCTAGCCTTATTCCTTTTGGAAAACTGGCAAGATAATACAATATACAGTATAGTGGTGATGAGATATAATGGCCTCAGCTCTGTGCTCTTACAACAAAATGGGTATTAAAAAAACGGGCGGATATATCTGAACACCCACCGAAGAAGCATTCTGTCACGTGATAACCTGAGAAAATGTCTATTCGGATCAGAAAGTGACTGCTTCATATTTCTTCAACAGAACATTTTTATACTAAGATATCTTAACAATAAGAAGTATATTTCTATGTTACATTCAGTTTTTTTCTCATTCAAGCTTGTCCTCATCTGAATTTATTTTTAAACTGAAAGTATTGATAGCAGTTTTAACAAATCAGCTAATTAGAATTCAAGATGCACTAATTTTATTTGAAAGTCATTTAGCATCAATTCTAACTTCATCAAGCCCACAAATTCAGAATCTATTAAAATGCATTCTAACTATGTAACAATTTTATGTATTTAAGTGAGGAACATTAATTCTAATTGATAGGCATCAATTTAAATTTTAGATATCCCTTTCTTCCTCAGACATAATTGATGCACAAGAGCACTCAGGAGCTTTGTGGTGTATTGGGTTAAGCTATGGCTTCTGGAACCTGCATTCCACATTAGAGTGCTGGTTTATGTCTTGGCTACTCTGCTTCAGATCCAATATCTTGCCAATGTGCTTGGGAAAACTGCAGCAAATGGGCTAAGTGCTTGTACTGCAGTCACCCACCAGAGAGAACAGGATCGATTTCTGTTCCTGGCTTTGGTCTGACCTACCCTTGGATATTATTGTCATTTGGGGTGTGACCAATAATAAATGGAAAAGTTCTGTCTTGATCTTTATCTTTCTTTCTCACTTATTCTTTCACCTTTTGCCTTACAAATAAATGAATACTTTTAAAGAATAGAAAAGTAATATAGCTTTAAGGAATTAAATAAATTTAGTTGATTTAATAATGACTGGGCCTATTTATGGACTCCAATGTGATGTTTGGATTCATTATATACATTAAGTAGTCACAAAAACACCATAAATAACATCTCTGACATTTAGAACACATATCACTTATTTGTGGTCAGAACATTAAAAATTTTCTCATAATGTTTTGAAACATATAATGCACTGCTATTAATTATAGTCACCTGACTGTGCAATTGATCAGCAAAACTTATTTCTCCTCTTGCACTGTACCAAGGTGTGTGTAAACCAGCTTTTCTCCTTGTATTATTCCTTGCAGCTTTTAATAAACACTGCATCGCCATCTTACTTTCAGCTTCTATGAAATAATTGTATTTTATTTGACTTTCAAGAAGTTTTACTTACTGATTGGAAAGGCATGGTGAAAGAGAGAGAGAGAGAATAACCTTTCAACTTCTAGATTATGCCCAACATTCTTGTAAAATCCAGGACTGGATCAGGCCAAAGACATGGTTTGGGAGTGCTACCTGGGTCTCCCACGTTGATAACAGGAACCCAAGTACTTTGGTCATTATCGGTTGCCTTCAGGTACATTACTAAGAAAGTGTGTATGGAACTGATGTAGGAATTGGACTCAGGCACTCTGAAACAGGATACAGATACACAAAACATTTTTTAAGTTACTGTTCCTCAGCCCTCACTTCTGAAAGCAACTTTTAAGATTCCACATGTAAGTGAAATCACATGGCCTTCATCTTGTCTCATTTTCTTAAACATGTCTTTATGAGCTTATTTCAATTATTTTTCTCCGAGTTTATTCATGTTTTCGCAATTGATGCTTTTTTGGACTTTTCAATACCTAAAGAACAATGTATGTGTAGAACTATACTCTATAGCAGTACTGTTAGATCCTGTATTAGTGCTGACTAACTTCAACATATCCTACAAATCTGTAAAATCAAAATATTATGATAGCACCATAATAATAGACATGCAGACAAATGAGCAGACTTGAGAATACAGAAATCAACTGGTGCAATAATAGCCAATTGTATTGTGACAAAGCACTTAAGAATACAGAATGAATAAAGGACTTTCTTTTGCTTAGAAAACTACACGTTTGCAGAAGTATGACTACATTTTTTTTTCACTGTATTAAAAAACACACAAGTAGATTTAAGATAACTGTAAGGTATGAAACTATGAAACAAGTAAAGAATTGAACTCTTGCATGCTGCAGTTTGAATGGAAGTTGTGTTGTTGCCTCTAGCCTAACCAGTAAAACTACCCATTTTATGAATGTTCATCCTACCCCTGCTGACCTTGGTGAACGGTGATGGGAATTAACAAAAGCTTTTAATGTGCTGAATCAAAGAAATTCAGAAGTTCTTTATTATATTATATTCTCTCTTTCATATTAAAAAGAAAATCTAGGGAGAAATTGTCCAATCATAAGTTTCATAAATCTACACAACTAATATATATTTAATTTCAAATAAAAAAACTTTAAGAATAATCTATCAAGAGTAAAATTATCAATGAATAGAACAATGACCTACATTATTTAGATTTAATTTTGAAGAGCTTTGTTCAAAAATTTCCCCATGTAACAGGCAACTACATGGGAATAGCCATGTTCTAAAAAGGAAATCTCAAAATATTTTCAATCATTTTGAAATTCTATGCTTTCAAATGATTTATGCAAATTTAAATAAAAATTAGATCAATGCTGAATGCATTTCTCACCTTTTTCAGCAGAAGAAATATGTCAAGAAAGTAAATTCTAAATTCTGAGTAATTTCTTTGAAGGGACGCATACCAATAAGCAATAAGAGACAAAATTACTAGATATATGAAGAATATTTTTCATCTTTTTCAGATTAGAGAATCTGGAACCCTTATAATTAAATTATAACTCATAAAGAGTAAATCATGTTCTGATGTGTTGTTTTTTAAAAGAGCAAGCATTCTTTCAAATGCTAAAATAACATTTATCCCCCAAATTTGAAAAACAAATGTGTTCTATTATTAATGGGCCTGCAGTGATCTTAAGGTGCTTATTTTCATTAAGGAAGGAAGTTGTCCAATGTATATCAGTCCTGTGAAATTTTGCTTTTATTTAATTTTATTTATTTTTATTTTTATTTAGATTGTACTGCAGCAGAAACTTTGCATTGAAATGTTAGTTCTTAATTTGCTTAATATTTGCATCTTTCTAGAAGGAATGAGGTGTGTTATAATCATGAATAACAAAACTGTATTAAAATCCTCATTAACAGTGATTTTCTGACCATAACCTTATAAAACACTCTAGACATCTGAAGTTCTGAATCATAAGTACACTGAACTCTTGTGTACAGAAATACTTACTTCTACACTTACAAATAATCTTAATCAAGTTCTAGAGAATAGATTCTTCACTGGCAACATAATTTACTTATTTCTGAGTTACTTTTCAAGATGCCCAATTACTGCACTCCCTAAGTTATCTTCATTTACACTTATTGTTATATATTGCCCTCTGAGTTAGATGTACCAGCACCTGAAGGAAGGGCCTGATAGTTAACAACTGTTTAATATAGAGTCACATTCAAGTGTGCTTTCAGTGCCAATGATAATACGCCACCGGAAGAAGGGAAGTTGCAATGAACTCAGTACTGGAGGTGTTAACTATTTTCTCAAGTAATGTTTCCCCATAGAGTATTTAGCAGTAATATAATGATATGTTCTTTTTGTGATCTATATACAAAGATATCACAACCTTAAACCAGAGGGCATGTATTTGTAAGTATTGCTACATAAAATAGTAAACCTAATACTTGTCTCGTTTTCAATTTTGGAAAACTGTAGCAAAAAGATTTAATTTAGTCTAGGCAGAAACATGAAGACAGAACACAATGATAACTACTTAAGTTATAAAATAACTGAACACCAACACCTATTAATTTTTCTAGAAAACAAGGAGCCACTAAAGAAAATAAATTAAACTGATGGAAGTGGAAAAAGGGACAATTTGTCCTGCAGGCTTTTTTAGAACATTTGTGAAAACTATCTGCAGTCTTAGCTAACATTATTACATTATGTTGAATATTGATTATTCTACAACAAAATACTAGCTGAGAATTATGGAAGCAATATTCTGAGATGAAAATAAGGCTATACATTACTAAGCAATCTATTTATATTGCTGATTTAATGACCTCTGACATTATTTATACTCTTCTTCCAGGGGCACTGCATTTTTCCTGAGCCTTGAGCCTCCTTTACTACAGAACCGAAAATTATCTTTTCAGCTTATGGTGAGAAATAAATGCTACACAAATAGAAAAACTTCAGAAGAACCACACAGGAAAAAAAAATCCGTAGCATTTACTCTTTTGTTTGTCTTTCCATTTTCACCAGGACTTCATTCTTGATAAAACAAATATTATAATCAGCAATCAGAGATAATGCAGGCAGGTGCAATATGACTATTGTGTGTGGCTTACCAAGAACTGATTTTATTTAATATCAGTTCAAAATGATGTAGTTCTGTGTGGACAGTGCATTTGTTTTACTTTTTTATTGTTCTGATTTTGTACCTTTAAATATCAATAATGTAAAAATGAAAATTTGGCTAGTGAAATTTGAATTACTAATAAATATAAATGTGTCAAATAGTATTGAATAAAAACAGTTAAATACTGTGAATAATACAAATGGGAATGTTTGATTTAAAATGGCAGCAAACAGATCAGATAACACATTTTTTATTTTTTATTTCATTTTTTAAAGATTTGTTTATTTATGTAATTGGAAAGACAGAGATACGGAGAAGAGAAGACACAGAGAGGAAAATCTTCCATCTGCTGGTTCACTCCCCAAGCGGCCGCAACTGGCTGGAACTGCGCCAATCCAAAGCCAGGAGCCAGTAGCTTCTTCCAGGTCTCCCACACGGGTGCAGGGTCCCAAGGCTCTGGGCCGTCCTTGACTGCTTTCCCAGGCCAGAGGCAGGGAGCTGGATGGGAAGCGGGGCTGCGGGATTAGAACCGGTGTTCATATGGGATTCTGGCTTATTCAAGGTGAGGACTTTAACTGCTACGCTATTCCCACCGAGCCCCAGATAAAACATTTTACAAAGTACAATTTGCAAAAAAAGTTTTTTGTATGATAAAAGTATTTCTTAAGTTATAGATTTAGGACCTGGCACGATGTTTCAATGGTTAAATTCTCACTTTGCAAGTACTAGGATCCAATATGAGTGCTGGTTCGTGTCCTGTCTGCTCCACTTTGAATCCCGTTCCCTGCTGATGACATGGGGATGTAGTAGAGAAGGGTCCAAGGTCTTGGGACACTGCACTCATGTTGGAGACCTAGAAGAAGTTCCTGGTTCCTGGCTTTGAACTGGCTCAGCTCTGAACATTGCAGCTCTTTGAGGAGTGAGCCAGCGGATGGAAGATCCTTCTCTCTATCGCTCCTTCCTATAAATATGATCTGCCTGTCCAATAAAAACAAATAAATCTTTTTCTTAAAGATTTATTTGTTTTTCACCCACCCCAGGTCCTGGATGTAGGGCATGCTCTGAGATACTTGCTCAAGTGGTTTTGATAGTTCAACAGTTATGAATTGCTGCCAATCTCACCACTCCAAGCACGATGAGGTCGTTGAAGAATCCACTGATTGACAGAGTCCATCATAGAGTCTCCATTTGCCCAGTATTTTGCTGCCAACATACAGCTGAGGTGGTTGATTGACTTGTTCTGTCTTCTGTCTTGTCTTGGTTAGGGTTCTGAGCCCGGCATTTCAGTTGGGGAGATCCCTAAAGAGACTTTGTCTGAGGTGTTCCCAGACTAGATTCTTGTATGTTCTAGCAAGCACAGGGCCCGGCACAATCCATTTCCCCAATCAGCTGGTGGTTGCAATTGCTGGGTTGGTTCTGTTTTCAGCTCCGACTTCCACTGGAACCAATGGGTGTTGCAGTCCATCCTGGTTCTGTGGAAAACTTGGTGGGGCTTCTCCCTCAATATTTCCCTTTACCTCTGATACATGAAGGAAACAATACGGAAATACTGGTCTTACCCACTTTCCTACAGCCCTTGAACCTTTTTACCCTAATTAACTATGTAAAGATTATCAAAATATAATAAAAAATGAAAAAAAAAGACAGTCATAGCCAACTGACAGTTGGGGTGGCTATGCTAATCTCACACAAGCATACTTTTAAGTCAGATATCATTGTTAAAAGGAAGAATATTTCATAGCAATGGAAGGTTCAGTTTATCAAGAAGATATGAATGGGCACTTGGCATTGGAATTACAACACCTCTTAGGACCTGGACCTACATCTCTTACCAGAATGCCTGTCTTGGTTGTTTCAATCCCAGCTTCCTGAAAATGCATCTCCTGAGAGGCAACAGGTGTGGCTCAAGTGGCTGGGTTCCCGCCACCCACGGAAGATACACAGATTGAGTCCCTAACTTTCATCCTTTTCTAGTCCAGCCTGGTTGTTGTCAGCATTTCATGAGTGAACCAGTATATGAGAGATCTTCCTCTGCTTCCTTCTTCCTGCACTTTTGCCTTTCAAACAAAAAGCAAAAAACTAAGATGTAACAAAAAAAAAAAGATTTATTTGTTTTTATTGCAAAGTCAGATATTCAGAGAGAAGGAGAGACAGAGAGGAGGAAAGACAAAGAGGAAGATCTTCCATCCGATGATTCACTTTCCGAGAGACCACAACAGCCACAGTTTAGCCGACCCAAAGCCAGGAGCCAAGAGCTTCTTACAGGTCTCCCATGCGAGTACAGGTTCCCAAGGCCTTGGGCCATCCTCCACTGCTTTCCCAGGCCATAATCAGGGAGCTGGATGGGAAGCCGGGCTGCCAGCGTTTGAACCAGTGTCCATATGTGATCACAGTGCATACAAGGTGAGGACTTTGGCTGCTGAGCTACCACACTGGGCCCAAAATAAATAAGTATTAAAAAGAAATCTATAGATTGAAAACATATTACTTAACACACAATTATCATCAGAAGCTTCTAAGTGTGGCAAAATAAGCTAAGAAAGTAATATTAAAAGTGAAGAATTATTTGAGTAATAATATAAAAATAAAGGATAAATTTGCTTAAATAATGTGAAGTAAAAGCACATAAAACAAAGCTATGAGTGAAAGAGACATGAGGCTACTGACGACTAAAAGTTTCTGAAAGGGAATCCCACAAACATGATCCTAAGAGACATAGCAGGTGCAAAATACACTTGCACACGTATATATAATCACAGAGGATCAATCACTGCATGCTGCGAATAGTTCTTACACTAAGTGAGAACAAACCAAAGAACTCAATATAAAAAATGAATGGCAGCACAAAGAACAGGCTTGCATTATTAATTTATTCTTGATTAAGTGATGTTTCACACTATTAACATATTCACAGTGATCAAAATCAAAGTGATACAGATAATGAACACTGAAACAATAATTCTCTTTCTGTATCCATAACCACACCAAACTCTGAATTCCCGGGAGGAGCCATCTTTGGCTTTGAAAATGTGTTTGGTGGTTATGATGCAGACGTAAGAAAATGAAAATATGGTTTTTTAAAATAAATTTTTATTTTGAATTTTGAATTGTGTGGTACAATTTTGTGTAGGCTGGGATTCCCCCCCCACCCAAACTCCCACTCCCATCAGATTTTTCCCATTTTGTTACAATAGTATAGTCCTTCATAAGGAATCATAATTCTATCAGTCTCTTACTTAGGTGTACTCCGACATTGTTGGTACAGACAATGTCAGACAGTCCGGCATCCCATTGTCTACACATGTCTAACAGTTTCATTGGGATTCCATCTTTCCTCTGGATGCAGGGATGCATGTTCTGTTATACCCTCCTCGTCTGTATATGATAGACCCCAATAGTCCATCACTATACATTACCATAAGTGAGAAGCCATGAAACAAGGTCAACAACTGGTATGAGTCAGAACAGCCACAACAACAACAATAACAACATCAACAACAAATTACAGTACCATGAGAAGAAAAAAAAAGAAATTATAGTTTTACTTCCTCTCACCTTACACAGAACATACCACATAATACTCATTCTCCTGCACATGCATTTTTCTGTTAAACTTGAAAAGAACTTTGCCTTTTGGTGCATAAATAACTTTCTCATTTTTAAAAATTCTATACATATTTCACTATATGGATACATGACAGTTATTTTAGCAACTATTAGGTGGAAGAGTCTTTGCCTTGTGTTCAATAATTCACCATTAACAGCAAGAACACTGTTAAAAAATGATGCACATCAAATGTTTTCTGTGTTTATTTGTATATATGTAAAATGCACTTTGTAAAGTGGGCTTCTTGAGCCAAAGAGTAAAAGTAATTGAAATTCTGAAAGATATTATCAAATTTACATTAAGTAAAAGTTAAACTATTTCACATTCTTCCCAGGAAGGAACCTCTTTACTCAAGGGTTGCACATAGCTATGTTGTTAAATATATAAATTTCTTAATATAAATGAAATGAATTAATTATACATCTCTTTTTCCTACCTTCAAATCAGCACACATGTAGCACCACTGCTATATCATCTCATTAAATGCTTGAAATCTGTTTTGACCATTTGGCTGGAGAAGGGTTGCCCTTTTTTCCCCGCTATTTGTTTACTCTCCTTCTCCCTCATGCTGCCTCCTTGTCATGTGAATGTGTTTGGGATTAAGCGCTCAGCCTGCTTTCAAGAAATGATAAATTATATGCTATTTTATTGAGCGTGGAGTATATATACAAATTATTTGAAATTCTTATAAACAGTAGATTTGTATAAACTGCCTTAGTTGCTTATTTGTTAGTCATTTATATCTGAATATTCTCATGTATATTTAGATGTTTAGTTTTAGCATTACTTTATTTCTTTTGCTTTTCAAGTTGTTTCAGCTTTAGCCTCTGGAATCTCTTTTAGTTGTCTCAGATGCCTTGTAATATACACCGTATTCTAGTCAGCTCCTGCTGCTACAACAAAGTACCATCGACTGAGTGTTTTATGAACAGCACACATTCATTTACTTCTGGAGGCTGAAATTTCAAACTCAGTTGCCATCGGGGTTAGGTTCCAGGGAGGGAGAACTTTAAGGTTGCATAATTCCATCATTTTACTGTGATCTCATGTACTTCAAGAAGATGAGAGTTCTTCAAGATTCAGTGCTAATCTGATACATGAATTCTCTGCTCTCTTGATTTATTCCTCAAAGCACTAAATAATGTCATTACATTGAAAATTAGCCTGTGTATCCTGAAATACTGTTATTTGTTTAACAGCTCTTTATTTTCTCTTTACAAAAGAAGTTGTAAACTCTTGTGTATTTTATACTCTAAGTCTAGGATAAATTATTCCCCCAAGGAACACTGATTCTTTTTACTGGAAATTGGTATTAGAAAGTAACATGTGGTTTTTACTACTTGGATAGTTTGGTTCCTAAGAGGAGTTGCCATATTTATAAATATCTCTAAATGTACATAACTATACCTAAATTGGGCTAATGTATGGCTAACTATAGAAAACTCAGCAAATTATGCTAAAATTAGCAGTGAAATTTGTGGACAAGTACTGTTTTCAAAATTTCATGTTAAAAAAAGTCTGATGATAATCACATCACTCGACATGGTTGTGTTGTCTTCTAGATTTGGGCCTATAACTCATTTCCTAGGTTCTTGCCACTTAAAAAAAATAATCATAGGACTCAAAACAGTAAGGGAGAGATTACTACCATTTGTTTAGCATCTGTCCACAGAAAGCAAGAGAGCAGGCAGGTACACAAAAGGCCAGGAACTGGATTGCACAAAAGACTGAAGAGCTAAAGCACAAGCAACAGAGAGGAAGCCCCTTCCTAGGACCAGCTTTTTAGGGGGCTTTATGGAGTAGTAGTTATACAACACCAACACCATCCTTTCAGGTTCCAGGCAATGATAGGTGTGCATCATTTGACTCACAGGTGGGCAGAACAAAATACATAGGCAGGGGAAGTGTGGTTTCCAAGCTTCTGACATTGAACTAGCTAGTTGTCTACCTAGCCCTTATCCTTCACAGGCAAAATTCCCTATTATTCTTTTTTATTTAATTATTTATTATTTAACTTCAGTAATTATATTGTATTATGTGACACAGTTACATAGATACTTGGGTTCTCCCACCCCTCCCCAAACCCTCCCACCATGGTGGATTCCTCCACCTTGTTGCATAACCACAGCTCAAGTTCAGTTGAGATTCCCCCATTGCAAGCGTATACCAAACATAGAGTCCAGCATCTTATTGTCCAGTCAAGTTCAACGGCTTCTTAGGTATACCCTCTCTGGTCTGAAGACAGAGCCAGCAGAGTATCATCCCAGTCAATTGAAAGCTCCAACATACCATCAGCAAAAATTTACATCATTATGGAATTAATTGACATAGTAATGAGTAACCAATATGTTAAAAGTAAATGCGAGTTCCCAGCCACCTTCTGTGACCACCTCACTTACATTTCAATTTTAGTTTATACACAACATATAACATTCAAAACATAACATGTTATACATAACATCATATCATCTTAAATTAAGGCAAACATGTGGTATTTAACCTTTTGTGATTGGCTCATTTCCCTTAGCATTATGGTTTCCAGTTTGGCCCATTTGGCCACAAAGAACTGCATTTTGTTTTTTTTAATAGCTGAGTAGTATTCCATGGAGTAGATGTACCATAGCTTTCTTATCCAATCCTCTGTTGATGGGCATTTTGGTTGCTTCCATGTTTTTGCAATTACTGATTGTGCTGCTATGAGCATAGGAGTGCATGTTGGTTTCTCATAAAACAAGTGTTCTGGATATATTCCTAGGAGTGCTATTGCTGGATCATACAGTATGTTGAATTTGAATTGTTTGAATATTCTCCATACTGATTTCCATAGAGGCTGTACCAGCTTGCAGTCCCACCAGCAGTGGAGTAGGGATCCCTTTTCCCCACAACCTCGCCAACAAGTGTTGTTGGTGCTTTTATTCATGTGGGCCAGTCTTACTGGCGTTAGGTGGTACCTCATTGATGTTTTAATTTGGATTTCCCTTATTGCCAGGGAACTTGAGCATTTTTTCATATGTTTATTTGCCATTTGGGTTTGTTCCTTTGTGAAGTGTTTGCCCATTTCCCGTGCCCATTTCTTGAGTGGCTTGTTTGTTTTGACATTTTGGTTGTTTTGTAGCTCTTTGTATATTCTGGAGATCAGCCCTCTATCACCTATGTCGTGTGTGAAGATCTCCCATTCTGTGGGTTGCTTTTTTACTTTGTTGATTGTTTCTCTAGCTGTACAGAAGCTTCTTAGTTTGATGAGGTCCCAATTGTTTATTTTGGTCTTGATTTCTACTGCATTTGGAGTCTTTTTTAGGAAGTGAGGGCCTACCCCTAAGTGTTCCAGTGTGTTTCCAACATTTTCTTCCAATAGTTTGAAGGTTTCTGGATATAGGTTTAGATCTATTATCCATTTAGATCTGATCTTAGTGTATTATTCTTATCTCAGTATTGACTATTTCCTATTAGATAACCAATGATGAGCAGAATGCAGAAACAGAATTCAAATTGTCATGCTTCTATTTGTGACTTTGACTTTAGAGGAAGGCTCAAAAACGCAAATTCCTTTGGTATATTTACTGTTAAAGCTATAGTCACAGTGATGATCTAAAAATGGAACTGATGTTGGTTGGCACCAATGCTGTGATATAATATTCTTGAGCATAACACAAAGTCTTTTCTGTTTTACCCATTGTATAGCTATGGTCTGTTTAGCATTCTTGTAAAGTTTGCAGGCCCTGAGGTATTATTTTATAGATCAGTCTGAAGCATCCCAAAACAGAGCAATCATTCATGTCTAAAAATATGGAAATGCTGAGACCAACTGTGGCTTTGTGGGTAAAGGTAACACCTCAAAATCAGCATCCCAATACGGACATCAGTTTAAGTCCTCGCTGATATGCTTCAAATATAGCTCCCTGCTAATGACCTTGGAAAAATGATTCAGTGGTAGATGTCCTAACTGTTTGGCCTCCTGTGACCCACAAACAAGACCAGAAGAAGCGCCTGGCTGCTTGTTTCAGCTTGGGCCAGTCTTGGCAACTGTAGCTGTTGAGGACTGTAACAATGGATGGAAATTCTCTTTGTCTTTCTCATTCTCCCACTCTGTGTCTCTCTTTATCTCTCTCCCTCTGCTATAATCCATTAAAATAAATAAATATGCTTCTAAAACAACATTGAAATTCTGAATATCTAGATTTAATCATCATACCTTATATACAAATAGTAATTATACTCTATCCTATTTATATATATATATATAATTTGTAAATATATTTTAAAAGAACCAGAAGTAATTTGAACCTATTCTTTCTACTTCAGTTAATTCATTATTGTCACACAATGACATAAAAACTAGCATTCAAATACAAAAAAGAGAAGAAAAAGACATCATTTTAAGAAAAGCCAATAAGTAAAATTTGTATTATTTCTGAGAATCTACAAAAATGTAACTAAAAATATATGTCAATAAATTTGTCATATCTACCAAAGAAAAATCAAAGCATTTTATTCATTGCAATGCAGTTTGTGAAACAGTATTTTTGCTTGGGATATCTGGTTAGAAAACAAGCTGATTATAACTCTTAGCTGTTTTTAGGGAGAAGAAAGAATATGGAGCTAGCATTGGTAGATACTAGATTTTTGGAAACTACCTTCCAGAAATTTCAACATAGAATTTCAGTAGCAAGATAGGAAGCTGATGATAATTCTACTGTTTTATGGAAATTTTCCAAATTAAATTCAAAGATGAGTGAATAAAAATTAATAGCCCATTGGTTTTTTTGTGTAAAAACGTCTAAGGAAAACAGGATTCCTGCATAATTGAAAACATACACACATTAATGAGCCCCATGAAAAACAATCTTTTCTTCAAATTTATCTTTCTCAAATGTATGAATATGTGGATATTCTTCCTATCCCTATCATATTCTATCCTATTCTGCCCTTATTTGCACAATTCATCACATAATTGTCCTTTATCTCTATGCGTCATTCCGTATATGACTCACAGGTTCCTATGGTCATTGTTTTTCAGCTCTTGTCCCCATCACTTGTTTTTCAATAGGGATGTCCTGCTCTGCTGAAAACAATACAGTGCACAGCTCTAAAGCACTCCTGCTAGATTCATGACCTCCTGCAGTGAGCAAAACGGGTGCATCTGCACAGGACAGGATTCTTCTATTGTAGCTCAGACCTGAGTAGTGTTAGGAGCACAGTCATCCCACCAAAGAGGGAGATCATATTAGTATTTGTTGAAACAGAATAAATGTTCTAGTAAAGAAAGTATGGGAACACACATACACACTGCATTGGAAATTCTTTCCTTTTCTCCTTTTTCATCTCACTTTATAACAAGTGTCCAATAATCCTCAGTATAGAATGCTGCAGTGAATTTTTTTTCTCCAGAGCAACTGTGAATCATGTTCAGAAATAGGAGGTAGCATGTAATGGAGCAATTACTTACAGCATCTATTAAATAATTAAAAACTGATGAATGGCAATTAGTCATTTTACACCATTTAGAAAGTAAAATTTAAGGCATCTAATAAAATCAAATGCATATGTAGGAAAGGATGCGAAATTGACATTTAGCTGTGCTTATATTTATAAATTATGTTTACTGAGTTTTTATTAAATATTTTATGAAAAGCCTATCAAGTTCTTTTATTGCTTTAGGTTGACTTTCCTCTTCTTTTTTTATTGCTGGAAAAAGTTTTTCTCAAACAATTGTTTATTCACACTAATACAAATAGTTCTTTCTTTCCTATGACTTATTTTTATCCCCATGTGAATTGATTTCCTGTTTAGAAATCTTTCCTTATGACTTATTTTCATGCATTATCATCTATATAAACTTTGACAGACTGAATGAACTCAAGCAATGGGATGGCTTTCTTTGTCTACTGTCTGTAAACACCTACTAGGATTTGTTAGGTTACTGAGAACTGATTGAACCTGTCTGGCCTCTGAAGCCTAAGCCCACAAACTTAATAAAAGGACTCACATAATCTAAAGCTTAGTGGATCATCTATTGATAGGAAAGCCCCTTAGCCGCATATACCAAATTGATGACAGAAGACATTTTTTAAAAGGCACTTAATTTGCCAATCCTCTTTTCTGCGACAGGACCCCTACCAAAAAACAACGTAAATAGATTGCACTCAATTGCTGGAAGTGTGAACATTCACTTTCAGAGTCCCTGCCTACGTTTCTGGCAGCGTACATTCTTATATGAAGCCTCCTCTTTCCTTCTTCCTGTCTTTCTATAAGACGGTCCTTTCTGCTTTGATCTGTTGTCTACGAACTTTTTCAAGCTCTGAAATCCCAAAACTTATCAGTAGGGCAATGTGCCTTTTTAGATATCACAAATTGTAATGCTCTATTATATAAGATAGGCTAAGAGTACAAGGACAGATAGAGGAAAGAACCATAATATGGGATAGTAATAAGACCATACTTATGAATGTATTTATAAGCTAGGTAATATTATGATGTACCAGTGGAAAAAATGGGGCTTCTAATAATAGTGAGACAAATTTGTTACATGAAGAAAAATGAGCAATGTCTTATTACAGCAGTTCAGAATGTTCGCATGGTGGGTTTTACCAATCAACATGCCTTCCACTAATGTTTAAATGATCTCCTGCCTGTTTTATTAGGTTTCGGATTTTAGACCTCAGCAACCTAGCAGGTTCAATCATTTTAACAAATACTTGGTTCCTTTTCAGGATCTTATGGCACATGATAACTGGTTATTTTGGTTGTTATGTGATCATATTTCCCCTGTGAGTTGTACAAAAATGCTTACCTAATTGCATATTTTTATTTACATTCCTTGGGCTACATAGTAACTATTTTAACCATTGTGAGCTGTTGGTTTTCTGGTTTCTATTCAGCTACTATTTCATGAAAACAGTCGTAGATGATATATAAATGAATGTACATGTCTGACTTCCAAAATCTCAAACTACTTCATTTGCAAAAGTAAGTATGGGCTACCTTTGTCCCAAAGGCTTTAGTTTTATCTATAATAGTTTCAAATATAATTGAATCTGTAATGATATATCTCTTAGTGGTGTCTGCTTTTCTTTTTACTTTATATAAATGAAATTTCAATATACTTATTCTCCTGAAATTTGAACTTACCAATATTACGTTTCAGATAGAAAATATTAGTATCCCATAATTACAGAGATTTTTAGGGATAATATGTTTATTAAAATGCTTAATATTTATAGGCAGGCTGTCTATCATCCACACTAATTGTCCAAATGCTAACAAGTATTTGTTCCCATTTCTGTCTATGCTACTGGTCTTCAAAATTCTGATATGAGCCAAATGGAACCAAGTTACCAGCATTCTAAAGATGTGAACTATAATCTCAGATGATTATTTTTAACATTTAAACTCGTTACAGAGTGTGACAAAAGATACTAGAGTCTTGAGCAAGTTTAGAGATGAAGATATAAACCACTTTATTCTCTTATGATCAGTAACTAAGTAAAAATGCCAAAGTCTTTTGGGGAAAATGAGACTTTCTTTTACTGTTGGAGATATTGGATCATTTTTAAGTGCTATTGAAAGTATATTAAGTAGAACACAACATTTTCATGATAAGCTGACTCAGAAGGATTCTGCTATACTTATTAAGGTTCCTTCAGAAAGTGCAGACATATGATTGAAATGTTCAATAATCAAATGTTCTTTGTAGAGAAGAAGAGAGGAGGAATCATGAATGGAAAATCTAGGGCACAGAGAGTGGCTCTTTCACACTGACTACATTGTGGCCCTTAGGAAGAAAGAAGGAAGCATTCACACCCCACACCTCAGTGAAGAGACCATCAAGTCCATTTGATCCTCTTGTCGCACACAATTTCTCAACATAATGGGTCTGGGGAGATTGTTAAATGAAAGAATGAGTTATCATAGTGACAGACTGTCATTAGCCCCAAATCTCATTCTGTTCCTGTGAAACATGATTCCGACAGTTGTTTGTCAACCTCCCTTGCCTTTGATGAAGAGTCCAGAACCATTCTGTTAGTTCTACATTCTTACTCTCCTGTATATTGGAACTGCGCTCCAGTTGTATAACACCCTTTCAGACTAATCTTTTTTTTTATTTTAAATTCGTTAATTACATTGCATTATGAGACACAGTTTCATAGATACTTGGATTCTCCCCAAATGCTTTTACGTTCGCTTATCCATTTAAGACTCAATATGTATTGCCCTGAGCAGAAGTAATAGTTAAAATGATTATAAAAGTTATATCTGGAGCCATATTGTTTAGTTACGTGTTTTAGCATTCAGCTTACCTTTCCGCTGAATCCTTCTGTACTGGTTTATTTGAAGCACAGAGTTATCATCAAGCCCCAGTCAGTTTGATGTTGTCTCAAACCGATGTCTCACTGTGACCTGATGAGCCCTGAAGGTATTCCAGTTAACAGTTCTTAATTTCATGTACATGTGAAGGACACGGCTGAATCTATGATCCATTCCAAGTTTCAATGTACATGTGACTGTCACAGAGTTTTTACTTTTCTAAGACAGAAAACCTTTTTCAAAAATCTAAAGGAAACATGTACTGAAATGTCTTTACACTTTTTTTTCAGCTAGCATATTTTCCCTTTATATTAAAAGGCTCTGTGCTCCACAAAATAAACATAAAACATTCAACATACATAAAATAGAAAGAAGACTACAGTTCAGCAGGAATATAGGCAAGGGTTACAAGCAACAGTGAAATGAAAATGTCAGGTTCATGAGTGTACTGTAAACCCTAAGGCAGTAACAGATCATCAAAACTGGTGGTATGTAACTCCTAACAATTTGCTAAGCTAATACTCCAAGCAATGTTTGGCAAAGCACTGTATATGTAGCAAAAACTAATATGCTATAGCAGTACTTCGGGGAATTTTTTTTTAATTTTTAAATTTTAGCTTAGAATTTTATTCACTTATTTTATCACTTTTCGTTGAATTTTATGTTTTCCTAAAATCACTGCTTTCTGGTTTGCTTCTTTTCACACATGCAAGCTAGCTTATTGCATATAATTTTGATTTACCATAGTTTATTCCTAGCTCTTCCATTGTGTACCTCTGCTTTTTAACACACTTTACTACCTTCCCCCTTCCACCATTCTGTAAGATAATTCTTAAGAGACAAAATAGAGAAATGCTTAAATTCCCATCTCAGTGATGAAAGGCATTTTCAATTGTCAAGTAAAAGCAGAACACTTATCCAGAAAAAATGGGAACTTCAAGTTTTTTAAGTCACTTTACCTTCTGACATTGCATGTGAGATCAAACCTTTTCAATTTATTCAGAATGACCGTGTAGGCCAAGCAAGGAGAGAATCCTCAGGTGTATCCAGGGCATTTGTCCCGTGTGATATGACTGCATTAAATATGAAAATGACATGCTGCTGTACTTCATACAGTTCACTTTTATATAACAGTGAAACACACTTTGAGGGATTTTATAGAATAGCATATTCTCTTAAAAGCAAAACAAAAGAAACAACAAACTTTGAAGGTAAAGGGCTCTAATACATTGAGAGTTATTTGTAATATAATATTTATTTTTGTAACTTCTTATAAAAACAAAATATTTGAATTTTAAACTTTCACAGGTTTTAGAACTCCTGGTTAGCGTGATATAAAACTGAACTTAAAATAAATTTTGGTAAGATGAACAAAAGCAAGTAAGTTATGAACTTTAAATCAATATACCTGAAACCCTCAATTGCAGAAGGTTGTATGAAAGTCCTTCTTCACATCTTAAAATGACAGATCTTGAAGATTGTCAATGTATCCAGACCACAAAGCCTGAATTAAAGGTGGCATTTCACTGTTATTCCTTCCCCATTTACTCACCACCATTCTCTATACTACTTTGTTCATGACGGATCCTCTTGCCCGGGTTGTTTCGTCAAGATTCTCTTGCTTTATGGCTTCTTATTGGTTAATGTCATGTCAAGACACACTAGGGAAGAAATATGAACTGTTTATACTGTCGTGCTTAAGGCTGAATGACCTTCTTATGCCTGTGTCCTTCTATAGCTCCTGCATCTTGAAGAACCATAGAGCAAGTTGAAATAGGGAATGGAGAAATGATGAAGAATGGCTGAGAGCAAACAGACTTCAAAGAAACATTATGGCCAAAATTGGGCTTTGACATAAATTGAAATATGTAATCGAGACTGCCACTGCAATACACTTGTTAGTATCTCAAGGCAGCCCTGCAGGAGGAAGAAAATTACTGCAGCAGACAGACTCCCAGAGGATATGATTCAAGCCCATATCCTGGTCTGGACTAATGTATTCAACAGGGCTCACGACTTGAAGAGTGGAATATGGTCTGGTGCAGTACACACTTGTGCTATGTCTCATGATTCTGTCCAGTAAGGATTTGTCTAAATGTGTTTCTAAGGAGCATAAAGTCTTTTTCATTTCCTCTATCAAATATATAACAAATATTATCTTGTTCAAAACACATATTTATGAGTCCATTTTTGTCTTTAAAAGGTCAAAAGTCAAAGGTGACTAATCCTCTTCCTCAACAGCCAGGATCCTATATGGATACTAGTTCATGCCCCAGCCAATTCACTTGCCATCCAGCTCCTTACTACTGCCTGGGAAAGCAGTAGAGGATGACCCAAAGGCTTGGGACCCTCTACCCACCTTGGAGACCTGGAAGAAGTTCCTGGATCCTGGCTCCTGGCTTCACATCAACTCAGCTCTGGCCATTACAGATATTTGGGGAGTGAACCAGCAGATTGAAGATCTTTCTCTCTGTCTCTTCTTCTGTTTGAGGTTTGTTAGAGAATAAAAAGCAAATCTTAGGATAAAAAAGGTCAATAGGGAGAATGAGGTAACAGCTGACATCTGATGATACACATTGCTGTAGAATAATTTTATGGTTAGTTAGATAACTACAATGGGAACACAGATGCTCCAGTTAACACTGTGAACTGATACCTCAAAATTCAGGCTAGTGCCCAACATTATGCTCAGAATTGCTAGACAAGCCTCTCTAACACACTAATGTACATCCCTAAAACACTGATGCCATCCCTAAGCTTACAATTTATGCTGGAGAAAATGGTGCCACCTAATGTAAAAAGGGCCCTCGGATCCCTGATGATCTCTTCACAATCTGCTTTACCACTTGCTCCCTGTTTTATGTTTCCCCAAATTAATAAATTCACTTATTAATCCCCGAAATTATAATTTCAACTCCAATTAATGTCACACTCAGATTTCAGTTCTGAAAATATATATGGAATCATATGCTCTGTTTATGTGTAAAAAAATATTTGTTTAATGAATACATAGTTTTATGGAAGGTTACATTACAGTTTATGTATTTTATATATGTATTTATATTTGCAGCTTTTTTCTTGAAATCTTCACAAAATGTTGATTGACATACTGAAAAGTACTGTACCATAGCTCATTTGCTACAAAGATTTGGTCAATGGATAATTACTTTAATAATTATAAATAATTTTCCATGTAGCAGCATAATCAGAAATGGTACTAGATGTTGTAAGAAGTTATGAGGACTACAAAGATATGCAGTTTAAATGCTAAGTAAATTATAATTGTAAACATTTTAGGATTTATTAACCTAGGCTACAATATGTTTATCAAAATTATTTATGTTTAATTACAATTCATGTTTTTAAAATAATGGCTCATAAATTTAATGCCTAAAACTTTGGTTGAATTATTGGAGCTTGATAACTATTCTTTATCTTAATAGTTCATACATAAAGAAATGAGTGGTACCACTGTTTCCAGAAAAGTTAATGAATTTTTAAATTAAAACTCATTATTTAAGATTCACATATTTACAAGAAAATGAGTGCCTTCAACGTGGACAAACTGATAAATCGTTCTCTGCAAATCTGTTCTCAGAGATCCTGACACAAAGAAAAATAGCTAATTTTCAGGATATTGAATGTTGATATGGCCAAGCATTAGTAATTAAATCATTGACACAATAAGGGCAAGATTACTCAAAATGACAATGATGTGGAAGCCATCACTTATTCTTTCAAGTTTTAAAATCTGTAATAGTCATGAAATCTGAAATTTCAAGAATCTTTTCAATAACTTGCTTTACATATGTAGTTAATTGAATTTTCACAATATTAAATCGTTATTCTAAATGTGGAGAAATGGCATTAATGATTTTTTTGACTGTACTTCATGTCTTTTCTCTGCCTCGCATAAACACATACACTCTTACATACCACACTAACACAAACTAGATCCATAATTAAAATGATCATATTTCACACTGGTAATTTTTGATATTATGCATAAATCATTCTTATAAAGTTTCAGGTTGCATTTTTTTCATTTTTAGGAAATGTACTAAACATATATATATGTACATATAATGCTATGTTCAGAATTAAGATATATGAGCATATAAATCTTAATTCTGAACATTTTTTAAAGAATTTTTTTACAATTTGAATGATTTTGGTAAACTTATCAAATATAAATAGTTCATAAATGTATGGTTACACTTTTGTATTCTCAATTTTATTTAGGTTAACATATGTCAATACTTGTATTAGTACTATGTCTTGATTATGATTTTTTAAGCTTTGTTATTGGAAAATATATTACCACAACTTTGTTTTTTTTTAAAGAAAGAATATGATTATTCTGGATTTGTATTTATTCTTTCTGTTTGGTAGAATAAGCATGTCAATTTCTATGAAGAACCGGAGAGATTCTCACAGGGGTTATTTGAAATGTGAAGGTCAGTTTAGGGAGTACTGTTGTTAACATACCCATTATTTATTTTTTTTTAATTTTTTTTAAAGACTTATTCATTTTATTACAGCCAGATATACACAGAGGAGAGACAGAGAGGAAGATCTTCCGTCCGATGATTCACTCCCCAAGTGAGCCGCAACGGGCCGATGCGCGCCGATCCGAAGCCGGGAACCTGGAACCTCTTCCAGGTCTCCCACGCGGGTGCAGTGTCCCAATGCATTGGGCCGTCCTCAACTGCTTTCCCAGGGCACAAGCAGGGAGCTGGATGGGAAGTGGAGCTTCCGGGATTAGAACCGGCGCCCATATGGGATCCCGGGGCTTTCAAGGCGAGGACTCTAGCCGCTAGGCCACGCCGCCGGGCCCACCCATTATTTATTTAATGGCAAAGATTGTAAGATGCTATTGCTTGATTTATTTTGACATTACTTTATAAACTTCACTAATAAAATCTTTGTGCTTCAATTTAAATTATAGTTGTTATTTTTTGTAGTGTGGATGAACTTGGATTTTTAATTTTGTTTATGGACTAAATTTATAGAAATACATATTTGGCTAATATGTGTATTGCTCTTAAACCCGGGTAGCTCTATCATAAGTAAGCAAACCTCCAGGCATTGCTGCCCTACATTTTGAAAAATTGCATTTTTATTGCCAATTTTTATGAATTTTTAAGATTCACCCTGTAAATATTTTACTATTTTATTCAATTTCCAAATTTTAACTTTATAGCATTTTATTTCTGATTTTTGCATCATTTCTTTCAGAATTAGAGACCACGTTGTGCAATATTTTGATGTTTAATTGATTAAAGTTATTTAAAGTTATTGCAGTATTTGAACAATTTCAGTGAATATTTTGCATTCACTTGAAAAGTATATGCGTTCTACAGTAGTGTTTTAATTTTTACCTTAGTTTGTTCTGGAAATGACATATGCAGGTCGTTTCATTGCATATGGTGTTTCATGCAAACAGCAGTTTTCCCATTATGAAGATGTGATTTTTTTTTCCTCTTCCATTACTTCTAGTGTAAAATCATGGCATTTTTTAAACCATTGTCCACTATAAGCAAAATGCCATGTCTCCTCCCTCAAGTGTTTCTTCAATATTCTTCCTTTATCACTGATTTTCAATAGTTTATCTGTGTCTTGATTGGCATAGCTTCTGTTTACACACTTCTGCTTTTATTCAAATGTTTTTTCTGCCTATTTTCAATTCATTTTAACTTCTGGCACATGGCTTATCATGTGTTAGTGGTGATTACTTATATATAAAACTATCTGTATCTATTATAAATAGAAGATAAGCTCCTTTTTAAAAATTTCATTGTATGAGACAGTTACATAGGCTCTTGGATTCCCCCAGTTCCCTCCCATGCCCTTCCCCATGTTGGATTCCTCCACATTGTTGCATTAGTACAGTTCATATCCAGACATGATTCCTTCACCGTGAGCATGGACCATGCATACAGTCCAGCCTCTTGTTATCCAGATAAATTCAACAGTTTCATTGGAAGACCATCCCTGATCTGAAAGTGGAGCTGGCAGAATATCATCCTCTCCAATGAAAAGTCACAACATAACATCAACAATAGTTTACAACATCATGGAGTTAATTGACATGGTATTGAGTGACCAATATGTTAGAAAATGCATGTTCTTAACCACATCCTGTGTCTACTTCATTGACATTTCAATTTTAGTTGAAACACGACCGGCTGTTACGCACCTGAAAATGGTTATAGGGTACTATTTCAACTGTCTCATGTCTATTTTCATTTTTATATTTAGCAGCTTATAGTATTGAAGCTCATATTAGCAATGTTTAGCTCTAATGCATTATCATATGCCCCTTTTCTCCCTGACCTTGTTTGTTGGTGAATTCCTACACCATGAAAGAGGACTCTGAACCTCACCATTTTCTATACTGTTATTTAGTCATTTGCTTCCAGCACACATGTATAGTTGTATCAAACTAACCCATATACATATGGGAAACAACTTTATCAAATATAGTTTAATGAGTCTGTGCAGTGTTGCATTTTTTTTCTCTTTTGCTTCAGTCTTACATATTCTACTTATTTTCAGCTACCTGGTTTGCACTTTTTTATCTTTACACATTTACAATGAGGCTATGTCACACACTTGTCACAATTTTTAGACTCTCTTACAAGGTCTATGTTCCTTCTAGGAACTACACAACAACTTCAGTGCTTTTTAAATTTGCATTCACTTAGGCTCATTTTCTGTGCTCTAAGATTAAAAAGGTTTTTGCAGTGTTCACCATGGAAAGAAAGGTAATCAGCATCTTGAAAGAATGTGAAGATAAGAAAGATAACTAAGAAAAAAAATCAGCAAAGTTAATCTACACAATTGAGAAAATAAAGTTAGTTGGTATCTATAGACATTTCACCCCACGTTTACAGAATACACATTTTTTCCCTTGCATGGTACATTTTATAGGAAATCTCATTTGTTAGAGCATTAAAAAACCTCAACAAAATCAAACAATAATGAAATAATACCATGTATTTTTTCTGATCATCATAATGAAGCTGAAAATTATCAACATAAAAAAACTAGGAAATACATAATGCATGAGTTGAAAATCATGCTCCTCCTAACTGAACAGTTGATTATGAAAAAAAAAGAAAGAAGAAATGAAAAATGCTAAAAATGAAGGAAAATAAAAAAGATGTCACATAGCAAAAGTGATGGGATACAGTGAGCACTAATTTAAGTGGAAAGTAGCAGTTAATGCTTCCACCAACATATTTAAAAGGTATAAAATAAATACATCTCAAGGACACAGAAATTTTCAAACAACATAAGCCTAAAAATAGTAGACCAAAGGACATGACAGAAACTATGTAAGAAATAAAACACACACACACACAAACACAGAAATGAAAAGCTGCATTTCCATATCATTTCATTTCATTTCACACACAGTGAAATTTGGATTGTATTTTTCTACGCACTTTTTCCAAATAGTAATTTTGATTCAGAAAATATTTTAGGCAATAAGAACTCAAACAAGCTTCTAATTGTGGCTGGTAGGTGAACTGTTCTTCAGTTGTTTTTACTTTACGTGCCGATGGCTTCAATTATTTACATTATTCTTGTCTGTATCTCATTTTTCTTTGAATTTTCCCAGGAACGCCTTTATAAATAGTGCACATGATATTCAGATTAGTTAGCTGTAATCCATTGTTATTATATTAGAACCTGCTAATACAGAGCTAAGTGAGGGTAGAGGAAGCATACTGGAATATTATAGTTAAAATTACATTCTTCACTTAGATTTCTATCTGGACGTTCACCAACAATTTGATCACCACCTTTCCCCTATGTAGTGTGAGGAAGTGGAAGCAGCAGAAACTGGACAACTGCCAACCCCTCAGATAAGATAGGATCTAGTAAACTAGTTCATCTAGAATAGTAGTCCTATGTTAGCAAGCAGTCTCTAAGATTAATTAAAATTAATCATTTTAAAATAAATTAACAACAAATTACAATTAATTAAAAAATTGATTGTAAAACATTTCTACTCCAGTAAGAATATGAAGCTGTCTTTCTTGATTGACTATATTTTTTTTTAACAAAGTAGAGTTATATTCTTTGATAATGCAAGCAAAGAACTTATCTCAAATTGGTGTAGCTGCAACATTGAAAACTTTTTATTATCAAGTTATTTACTAGCAATTGAACTAAGCAAGTAAGCATAAATTATGAGTGTGCTGGGAAAATCTACAAGTATATGCCTATATGAAATTATTTTCTACTAGTGATGTCAGGGAAACTTCTTATTAAATTTCCCAAAGTGAAATTACCTGTAAAATATTTTCCAGTTTTTATTCTTTTAAGATTCACACAGATATAACTATAGTCAACAATAACCCTTATGATTTTTGAATCTTTATGATTGCTGCTTTTAAGTAATTTTAAGTCTGATACTATATGTGTGAGTAATGTTATAATTTTTAATCATACAATAAAACCATTATGTTCAGATCAACAGATATTTGGCCAAATTAGAAGGGTGACAGTTACTGCGGGGTCAAGGCATGAACCCAATCTAATATCTGTCTTTCTTACTGCATATCTTTTTTTTTAATTATTTAATATTTAACTTCATTAATTACATTGTATTATGTGACACAGTTACATAGATACTTGGGTTCTCCCACCCCTCCCCAAACCCTCCCACCATGGTGGATTCCTCCACCTTGTTGCATAGCTACAGCTCAAGTTCAGTTGAGATTCCCCCATTGCAAGCGTATACCAAACATAGAGTCCAGCATCTTTTTGTCCAGTCAAGTTTAACGGCTTCTTAGGTATACCCTCTCTGGTCTGAAGACAGAACCAGCAGAGTATCATCCCAGTCAATTGAAAGCTCCAACATACCATCAGCAAAAATTTACATCATTATGGAATTAATTGACATAGTAATGAGTAACCAATATGTTAAAAGTAAATGCGAGTTCCCAGCCACCTTCTGTGACCACCTCACCTACACTTCAATTTTAGTTTATACACAACATATAACATTCAAAACATAACATGTTATACATAACATCATATCATCTTAAATTAAGGCAAACATGTGGTATTTAACCTTTTGGGATTGGCTCATTTCCCTTAGCATTATGGTTTCCAGTTTGGCCCATTTGGCCACAAAGAACTGCATTTTGTTTTTTTTAATAGCTGAGTAGTATTCCATGGAGTAGATGAACCATAGCTTTCTTATCCAATCCTCTGTTGATGGGCATTTTGGTTGCTTCCATGTTTTTGCAATTACTGATTGTGCTGCTAAGAGCATAGGAGTGCATGTTGGTTTCTCATAAAACAAGTGTTCTGGATATATTCCTAGGAGTGCTATTGCCGGATCATACGGTATGTTGAATTTGAGTTGTTTGAATATTCTCCATACTGATTTCCATAGAGGCTGTACCAGCCTGCAGCCCCACCAGCAGTGGAGTAGGGTTCCCTTTTCCCCGCAACCTGCCAACAAGTGTTGTTGGTGCTTTTATTCATGTGGGCCAGTCTTACTGGCGTTAGGTGGTACCTCATTGATGTTTTAATTTGGATTTCCCTTATTGCCAGGGAACTTGAGCATTTTTTCATATGTTTATTTGCCATTTGGGTTTGTTCCTTTGTGAAGTGTTTGCCCATTTCCCGTGCCCATTTCTTGAGTGGCTTGTTTGTTTTGACATTTTGGTTGTTTTGTAGCTCTTTGTATATTCTGGAGATCAGCCCTCTATCACCTATGTCATGTGTGAAGATCTTCTCCCATTCTGTGGGTTGCCTTTTTACTTTGTTGATTGTTTCTTTAGCTGTACAGAAGCTTCTTAGTTTGATGAGGTCCCAATTGTTTATTTTGGTCTTGATTTCTACTGCATTTGGAGTCTTTTTTAGGAAGTGAGGGCCTACCCCTAAGTGTTCCAGTGTGTTTCCAACATTTTCTTCCAAAAGTTTGAAGGTTTCTGGATGTAGGTTTAGATCTGTTATCCATTTGGATCTGATCTTAGTGTATGGTGAGAGATGTGGATCTATTTTTTTGTTTCTGCAGGCTATCAACCAGTTGTCCCAACAGCATTTATTGAACAGACCTTCCCATTTGCCTGGATTGTCGTTTGTCTTTTTGTCAAAGATTACTTGGCTGTATCTGTGTGGGTTTCCTTCTGGTGTTTCTATTCTGCTCCATTGATCTTCCTCTCTATCTTTGTGCCAGTACCACACTGTTTTGATAACCACTGCCCTATAGTATGTCCAGAGGTCCGGTACTGTGATTCCCCTTGTTAAGTTCCTGTTCTTCAGGATGGTTCTGGCTATCCGTGGTTTTTTGTGCTTCCAGATGAACCTTTGGATCATTGTTTCCAGTTCCATGAAGAATGTTTTGGGCAATTTGATTGGGATTGCATTGAATGTATATATTGCTTTCGGCAGTATAGACATTTTAATGATATTGATTTTACCTATCCAGGAGCATGGGATGTTACTCCATCTTTTGAGGTCTTGTTCAATTTCTTTTTTAAGTAGTTTGTAGTTTTCTTCAAATAAGTCTCCTACATTTTTGGTTAGATTTATTCCCAGATATTTCATTCTTTTCTCTGTTATTTTGAATGGTATCTTGCTGATTAAGTCTTTTTCCATCTTGGGGCTGTTCGCATACACTATGGCTGTTGATTTTTGTTCATTAATTTTGTACCCTGCCACTCTACCAAACTCTCGTACAAGTTCTAGCAGTCTCTGTATTGAGTCTCTTGGCTCTTCTACATAAAGAATCATATCATCTGCATATAGTGAGAGTTTGACTTCTTCGTTTCCCATTTGGATTCCTCTGATTTCTTTTTCTTGTCTTATGGCCTCAGCGAGTACCTCTAGGACTATGTTGAATAGTAGTGGAGAAAGTGGACATCCCTGTCTTGTTCCAGATCTCAGTGGGAAGGGTTCCAGCTTTTCTCCATTCAGTATGATGCTGGCGTTGGGTTTTTCATATATGGCTTTAATTATGTTGTGGATTTTTCCATCTATGCCTACCTTGGTTAGGGTTTTTAGTAGGAAGTGGTGTTGGATTTTGTCAAAAGCTTTTTCTGCATCTATTGATACTATCATGTGATGCTTGTTTTTCAGTTTTTGGATGTAGTGAATCACATTTATGGATTTCCTTATGTTGAACCATCCCTGCATTCCAGGGATGAATCCTACTTGATCTGGATGAACGATCTGTCTGATGTGTTTTTGAATTCTGTTGGCTAGGATTTTGTTGAGAATCTTCGCATCAATGTTCATCAAAGAGATAGGTCTGTAGTTTTCCTTCTCTGTTAGTTCTCTGTCTGGTTTTGGGATTAAGGTAATGTTGGCTTCATAGAATGAGTTTGGAAGGGTTGCCTCTTTTTCTATTGTTTTGAAGAGTTTGTAGAGGATTGGGGTCAGTTCTGTTCGGAATGTTTTGTAGAATTCTGTAGTGAAGCTGTCTGGGCCTGGGCTTTTCTTTGTTGGGAGGTCTTTAATCACTGATTCAATCTCTACTTCAGTTATGGGTTTGTTCAGGTCGTTTGTTGCCTCTGGGCTAAGTTTTGGCAGGTGGTAGAAGTCTAAGAACTTTTCCATTTCTTGGTGATCTTCTGACTTGTTGGAGTACAGTGCTTTGTAGTAATTTCTAATTATGGCCTTAATGGATGCATATCACCTGGGAAAAATAAAAGCCATGCCAAAAAATTATATATACATATTACCTTTTTTGATGATTCAATGGCTAGATCCTCACCTCACAAGTGCCAGGATATCATATGGGTCTTGGTTCATTTTCCAGTTGCTCCACTTTCCATTCATCTACATGACTGTGGTCTGGGAAAGCAGCAGAGCATGGCTCAAGGCTTTGGGCCCTGCACCCACATGGGAGACCCAGAAGAAGCTTGTAGCTCCTGGTTTCAGATTGGCACAGCTGTAGCTTTTGCAGCCTTTTGGGAAGTGAACCAGCAAATGGAAGATCTTTCTTCAGTGATCCTCAGATGTTTTCTCTTTCATTTAGTGCATTTTTAAATTCGTGGTCAGGAACACAATTTTTTCCTGAAACATTTTACTGGGTTATTTTTCTTGACGAAAATAGACATTAGGTACATCTTTTGGAATCCTTACGTGATATATTCTTCTACTTTTTATTGAATTTATATTCTATCTGTGAGCTGAAACATAGGTTAACTTAAGAATAATATATTCACATCCTATTTTCAAAGTAAATGTGTATGCAGCACATTGTTTACAAGTTCTTGGAATCTGTAAGGAGAATTAAGGAAAATTAACAAACCAAGCTGTCACTTAATGAATGAATGAACAAAGTAGCCTTCCAAAGTGCTGTGTTTTGCCCATTTATTTATTAAAATAAGGTTGAACAAGATATCAAGCTTATAATGTAATCAAAGAACAAATTAGAATAATTTGAAGTAAAAAATCTATAATATTAAGCAGCTATTTTCATATTCAGTACTCTTCCTATAGATTTTCTGTGGATGAAACCACCAATTAGGAAATATCCCCAAAACTGTCAAATGCTTTTAGCAATTATTTAGGGTCCATGGTGTAAACTCATCATTGGTCTTGAATCTTGAAACGGTTAAAACAAAATTAAGTCCCATAATTAAGTGGGGTTTAATCTGAGCACAGATAATGTTTTTGTATTATCATATAAATATACAGAACAAATGAAGAAGTATGAAATTAGAATCTTCAGAGAAATCTGAGAGGATCATTGTTATATTGTAAATATTGTATCATTTTTTGGTATAACTTTCTACTCTTTTGCTATTTAAAGAAAGTGTAAACAGAATAATTTTAATATCTTAGGCATAGGATGTGTCTCAATAATTTTGAGATGCTTATACATATAAATGTAATGAGAAACAGAATAGCCACCATAATGAATGACATTAAACTGCATGTCCAGAATGTGGGTTAATAACCCTGTATAATAATGAATATTATAACTATTTTACTGAGTTCTATGGTTTGTTAAAATCACTGGACTAACATCTAGAGGTTTACATAAAATAAAGAGAAGTAGCATTAAGATAAGAGTATAATAAAGCAAAGATGTAATTACTGGAAAGATAAAATAGAAATGAATTCCTATATTGATTTGGAATTTTGACATTTTCTTTTTTTTATATTATGTATTATTTGTAATTCATTAATTACATTGTATTATGTGACACAGTTACATAAGTACTTGGGTTCTCCCCACCTCTCCCCAAACCCTCCCACCATGGTGGATTCCTCCACCTTGTTGCATAACCACAGCTCAAGTTCAGTTGAGATTTCCCCATTGCAAGCGTATAAAAACATAGAGTCCAGCATCTTATTGTCCAGTCAAGTTCAACGGCTTCTTAGGTATACCCTCTCTGGTCTGAAGACAGAACCAGCAGAGTATCATCCCAGTCAATTGAAAGCTCCAACATACCATCAGCAAAAATTTACATCATTATGGAATTAATTGACATAGTAATGAGTAACCACTATGTTAAAAGTAAATGCGAGTTCCTAGCCACCTCCAGTGACCACCTCACTTACATTTCAATTTTAGTTTATACACAACATATAACATTAATAACATAGCATGTTATACATTTGATATTTTCAAAATTTTTCACCAGCCATAATGTTTCTTGTGTGTTACACAGATTCATGTGATGGGAACTAGGATTAATTATTCTTTCCAACTTTCAAAAAAGTATGATAAATGGCACAAAAATATTTAAAGAAGAAAAAGCACAAAAGATTATGTTGGTAAATTCAAGTATAAGTATAATTCAAGTATAAGTACAGGTATAAAAATGTACTTATATTAACTATATAACTATAGATGTGTTTTATTTAGTTTTTTTATTTGTAATTTTCATGATATAGTACAATAAGCACAGGAATTCACTCCAATACCCTCTTTTCGCTACAATATTTTCCTCAATATTATTAGCATAAACTAGTCCTTCAGCAACATCACAAGTCCATCATTCTGCTTTTTCTTGTTTCAATTGTTTTAAATATTGCTAATTTTTAAAGCCCTCAAAAACTAAACTCTAGAAAGTCACTGTAGGTAATTTCCTCCCTTATCATATTGTTATGGGGAAATTCATATGTGCCTGAGTCGTGTAGAAGAATTTCTAGGACAAGGGAGTGAGCAAGCAGGATTTATTTAGGAACTTCCCATTGCAGCAGCCAGAGCAAGATTTTCTCTAAGAGAAAAATCACCAGAAATGGTGGTGGTGGCTTTTTCTAAGCACAAACTAAGGGAAAAATTCAGAGTCAAGACAAAGAAGCCAGGAATTGTAATTTTGTCTAGTTTCCTCATGATAAAAATGTCATCAACAGGTTGTAAACGGTTTGAGGGACAAGCATATGTCTTGTACTTTAATAAAGAGACTTGCTTTTCTCATTTTGAGTGGAACCTCACCTAACTGCTTATTCACTACTTACCACCTCACAATGTTTTACAGCTCCAAAGTACTCCATGTGTGATATGAATATGCACCCAGTGTCTTGCATATTCAGTGTGGGTTTCTTCCCTAAACCAATCCATTCCAACATGCATAAGGAAGCAGCAGTATCTGTACCTATGACATCAAAGCCACAATTCAAGAGAAGAATGTGGTACAACTATATTATGTTGCCGTGTGATCAATTAGCTTTTTCTTAATTATGAGGATGATGTTATTAAACCAGATTTAAGCAAATTCTCTGCTGTTAGTAATATTGTAACATGTAAGGATGAAAAGAGGGAGAAGTTGCATAACTCATTGGATTCTTTTTAAAAATATTTCGACTCCTTGTGATATGTTAAAAAAAAAAAACAGTAGGTACCAAAGCTACATCTTAGTTTATTTTCAATGGAATTTTCAGCCTTCATACCTTTATATCTTCAATGTAGTCTAAACACACAGTGAGTTGGAGAAAAGAAAACTGGCTTTTCAAATTTTCTCTGCTTATATAGTTGACAAATTTGTATGTAATTGGTGTCACTACTCCCTAAACCTCTTGAAGAAGAGTTTTGGAGGCAATGATGAATTTCTCCTGATATAAACCAGAAGAATTTGTGTAAAACTTATGAAGCGAACATGTTCTTGCTTATGGGAAACAGTACTGACAACGTTTAAGTCAATCCATGATGCAAATGGCTATTCCACTGATAATTTTAAAACGCTAGGGATCTTACAGAAAAATGCGTTCATTTTTGTGGGAAAAATTGTTTTAGAATCAAGTTTTAGTAGTCTTTCCATTCATCAATAAAATAGAATATTTCATTGTAAGTTCTGTAAATGAAAAATGCACTCTGAAAACTCAACAGCCAAAAAATTGGCTTCGTCATATACTAATGCCTAAAACTTCTGATGTACCAATTTCCAAAAATCTATTACAAGCAAGTGGAATAATGAATATAATCTTATTTCCTTAGGGAATTTGGGTTTTGACTAAGCAGAAAATGTAGGAAGCAAAATTTTGGAATCTAAATAAAAAACAAAATCCCAAAATGTTGCAAAGCCCACAAATGATGGAGCTGGATTATAAACAGTTTGCTAGAAGTATGGGAATACATACTGGAAAAGACTTTCCTACTGAGCTGGATTAATAGGTTCAGATAAACCCATGGCCTAAGTGGGTTCCCCAGTACTTAGCGTTTTCCTTCAAGGACCCCTCCGGGTGTATCTGCAGTGGCAGCAGTTCTAGGAGTTCAACCAAACAGTACCTTTTGATCTCATTTCAGCTGCTGTGATTAAACAGGCACACATCACTTGCTGTGTCATAGTAAAAGAGGCTGTGGTTCACCTTTGCTGAATTAGTGCCCACTGAGCACGGCAAATATTTAAAATGTCAATCCATTTGATAATGTCAGAGAGGGCTACAAACACCACAAAATAGACACCAAAGGAGCATTCAACAAAGACAAAACATTTAATACCTCTGTCCTTCAAGTAAAAATGAAACAGTAAACTTCTGATGATCTACTAAGGTCGTTGAATTCAATAACCTCACGCAGCATATGGACTTATAACTTACTGTTTTGTATATTCTGCTTTAAAAACACTCTACAATTGCTATTAAAACTACTGTGCACACACAAACACACACACACACACACACACACACGTGCAAGATTAGGAAGTCTGTATCACAAAGTCTATCTGATATTATTCTTTAGGCAACCTGTGAATACTTCACCAAAGGCCCTGACCCTAGGTGAAGGCTTCTGGCTGCCAGTGAGATCTTTATTTCACCACCAATTGTTTAATTCCTAAACATAACAAAGAATAATAATATACCAGTGTAAAATTGGAAAGCTCAACAAAACCACAGCAGTCTCATGGTCTTTCCATAATCACCGGTACTAAACTCAAGTCCAAAATAAAACTGTACTGTGGATGTACGTTGGTTTTGTTTAGATCACTAACTATTAATTAATAATGATTAGGATTCAACATTTTAAGAATTTATTCATTGTGAGGGCATCTTGTAGTTTCAGTGATCTGTTCATTGCATTTCTCAATCAGTATACACTCAGTGCTGGGAGCTGCTCTGTTCCATGAGAAGTTTCAGGGCAAGTCACATACATTCACAGAGAATTTCACAGAGAATTTCCAAGTCCATGTAATTCACTCTCATTCTTGTTGTCCTCTTAAAATGTGAGGAAGAAATTACACACATGTATCCCTTTCTCATTCTGTTGGTGTGAGCTTTAGTCACATAGGGACATTTAGCTAAAAGTCTGAGAAATACACCTAGTGTCTAACCAATGCAGTAAGTATTTTTTCCAGATTTATTTTGCTCTGTGCAGATATTCCAAAGTGATTTAAATCTTGTTGTGACAGATGGAAAAGAATGACAGTTTGAGCCGAATATGGCAAATATACAGAAAAAAATGCAAAATCAAGAATAATCAAATACCTGTATATATAAAATTCACTTATAAGATATAATTCTTTTTGTTTCCAGGAATGGAATTGTTTTTTCTTGAGTACAGTATTATATTGTTCTGCTCTATGAAAGAAAATTATTTTATTATTAAATGCTGCCAATTTTCAACTGTAATGAGGTTAGACATGTAATCAAACTTAAAAGCTTGAAATAAAGTTAATATTTTACTATTTTTATAAGAATTTAAATTATTGGAAACTCATTTAAAAGTAAAAGATTGTAAAAAGCCCTCAGTTTCTGTTTCTTGGTATATTTTCACTTTATTTATTTGTGAAATTAAAACTTTACACTTAATAGGAACACAGTCCGGACAATTCTTTAAACTACTCCATGTGATATCATAAGAATTTAGTAATCTCAGAAAATCAATAGTTGGAAATAAAGTTTTACATCTGATTGAAAATTTGACCAGCTTATTTTTAGTCTGCTAAACACAACTACCCTCTATCAAACTGATACTTCTATAAAACATCTTATTGTTCTTAATTGGTGTTGTATATGCCTTTCATCATGATAGATGATTATCACAAATTCTTCAAGCCATCTATGAGCCATGCTTTCTAAATATGATTACATTATTTTGAAAAGATTAATCTTAATTTGATTAAGTGTACTATAATTAAAATGCTGGCAATGGACATTTATTATGCAGAAGCCAAACTCTGTCATAACCTCACATTGAATACTACTTCAAGTGCAATGCTGAGCTGATTTTTTTTTTCTTCCCATATGAGTCAGTCCCTGGAACTTGATAATCATTTTCTTGGAAAGCTCCTTATTTCTTGGAAACTCCCTCATTTGATCTTCCTCATGTATTCCTTCCTAGTATTTTTTTTACGTAACATGAATTTCTAGCATGTAAATTTCTACCACGTAACTTTTTTTTACTGTAAAAAATTAGTTGTCATTTCTAAACATTTATTCTCCTTGTGCAATATATTAATTCACTTTTATCCCATGAATACTTTTTGGGTGAATAAAGTACTTGGTTTTCCATGATGAGTAAAAATCAGCACAGAACAAAACCTCATCTAATGGATTTTATATTTCAACAGAAAAGATAGACATAAATGTAAAATTAATGCTTAAGCTTTTTTCCATTTACATTTTTTGTATTTCTTTGCTGTTATTATTATTTTCCATGATATGGTTTTGTAAGTATAGGGATTCTCCTTTCCATCTCCACTGCCTTCTTCCCCAGCCCCCATCACTCCCTCCCATAATATTATAATAGTTTTTCAATAGTTTTCTCATTGAACAGTCAAACATTATGCTATATAAGTGTATCATGGAATTATAAGTATTGACAATATAATAAAAAGAATATCATGTAGTCAAGGTATATTTAACACTTTCATCAGAAGTCCTCCTTTTATTTGGGAGTAGAGATGCAACATATATTCACTTTGAATAACTGCTATGCATTTTTCTTCATTACAATAAAGAAAACTAACATGGTGAGTGAGTGATAAAGCCTAAGTGTTGCTTGAGGATGGTTAGGTAAGCTGTGATCCAGAGAAATGCAGGAAAAAGTTACATAAAATCCAGGTTAAGACAAGTTTCCGAGGTAAAAGCTCATGTCCGAAAGCTGTAAACACTCATGACTGGCAATGTTGTGTGGTGAATTAAGCAGCCACCAGTGATGCTATGATCGCATAACGGTGCCAGTTAGAGCCCTGACTGCCCCCACTGGTCCATATCCTTGCTAAGAGAACTGGGAAAGCAGTAACACATGGCCCAAGTACATGGGGCCCTGCCCTGTGCAGGGGAGAATTACACGAAGCTCTTGGTTTCTGACTACAGCCTGCTCCATCCCTAGACCATGGAGCCATTGGAGGAAGCACTGTATGGAAAGTTTCTCTGCCTCCTGCCCAACCTCTCTCTCCCTCTCTCAGTTTCCAACTCTCTCTTTCAAATACATAAATAAATGTGGTTTTTTTCTTTTTTTCAAAGATAAAGTATAGATTCATCCAGAAATGCTAGATATAGATCAGTTTTCCCTTAATATCGACAGCAGAAAAGCATGATGTGAAGAAACACAGGAAAGGAAGAGAGAGCAAAACAAGGTAGATGCAAAGGAGAGAAGGGAGAAGGAAATACCACTATATTTTTTGACTAAGTATCCATGAACTACATTGAATTCATAGTTTTAATAATTATAATTATAATAATAACAATTGGAGATGGAGCAAAGGCAGTGTGTTTACCAAGCTGCATATTAAAATACATTTTTATTAGGTCCATAAAATTGATCTATTAAATATTTACTTGAGAAGGCCAACTTCACGTTTTGGAAAAAATGCTCAGCCTATTCTTTGAGATCCAACTGACAATGTCAGGAGATGATCTAAAAACCTATATCCTGAGGCTATTGAAGTGACGTATATGATAAATTATTGTTGTTTGGACTGGAGTAGCAGAGAAACAGAGGAATGAGTTCAGAGTAGAATTACTTAGCTAAATAAGGACGGCTTTATATAAATCACATGAATGAAAAAGATTAGAAGGGGTATTAAGGATGAGGCCTTGACTTCTGGTGGGCATAATTGAATGGATATGTCGTTGTCTGAAATGAAATGTACTCAGAATTAAGCTGCAAGGGGAGATGTAATAAATTCACCACTGAAAAGTCTGAGTCGCATTGCTCTGCGTCACTCCTGGGATATTCAGAACTCTCACGTGTGTTTGTTAGACAGATAGGACGCCTACTGAGAGAAAAGGTATGGAGAAGAGGTAAGTAGATATGAACTCCATCCTTAAAGGGAAAATGTCATGTCATAGTGCTAGTGTGGAATAAAATAAAGTTAATGCAAAGTAAATTTCTCCAGACTTGATTACAATAGCCAGAGTTCAGGGTGGAATGGCAGGAGAAATGTACATCTAACTACAAGTGGCAATGATCATAGTTGATGAAATGGAGACAGTGAAAACAAATCTTTCTTTTTAAACAACTTGGCTGTGAAAAAAAGAAAATAAAACCTAGTAGCTAGAAAAACTAGCATAATAGTTGCTCTCTTTCTAAAGCCTTTATTGATATCTTTAAATATGCTTTAAAAGAAGCACAGATTATGTTCAAATATTGTTGGAAAAATTGATTGAACAGAATGAGAGAAGACATAGTATAGTAGAGAAAAAGAAGTGATGGTCTGGATTGTAACACCTAAGTGGAAAAGAGACACACTTTCTCATCAGCAAAGGAAATGATTCTGACAAGATTAAGGAGGTTCACAAACTGAGCAAAGCTATTCAGATAGCTTCCGAATTCTCTGTCAAATAAGGACTTGCTCAGTCAGAAATATGAAAGTGTAATATTTTTAAAAGCATTTTCAAAAAGAAAGAGAATACAGTAAATGATAAAGAAGCGATTAGAGCAGTTTTAACACACTTCTTACTGGAAAGCATTTGCCTCGATAAACCCTCATTTTATTTTTTATTTTTATTTTTTTTTTTTTTAAAGATTTATTCATTTTATTACAGCCAGATATACACAGAGGAGGAGAGACAGAGAGGAAGATCTTCCGTCCGATGATTCACTCCCCAAGTGAGCCGCAACGGGCCGATGCGCGCCGATCCGATGCCGGGAACCTGGAACCTCTTCCGGGTCTCCCACGCGGGTGCAGTGTCCCAAAGCATTGGGCCGTCCTCAACTGCTTTCCCAGGCCACAAGCAGGGAGCTGGATGGGAAGTGGAGCTGCCGGGATTAGAACCGGCGCCCATATGGGATCCCGGGGCATTCAAGGCGAGGACTTTAGCCGCTAGACCACGCCGCCGGGCCCAATAAACCCTCATTTTAAAAGGTAATTAATAGGAAGGGAATCACACAGATGTATTATCTCTTTTCAGTTACTCATTTGTGATTCATAATAAAGATTTCAGAAAATAATAAAAGGTCAAGCACTCCTAAATTTCTTATAAAATCTGAGAATGAAAAAATTTTGACATTTACAATGAGAAACTTTGCCTTTTCTTAAAGGTGTCCTTTCATTAGGCTGACAAACAATTTCAACTACTGTCAGATGTGCTTTGTACAATAAAATATTTCATCAAGATATTTCTAATCTAATTACTATAATCTGGACCCCTATGAAGATTTTTTAAATATTTATTTACAAGGCATATTTAGACAAAGAGAGAGACACATCCATCTCTGATTCATTCCCCAAATCTCCTGAATTGTCAGGGGTGACTGTGTCAGGCTAAAATCAAGAGTCAAACATCTTAGGTCAGTCTCCCAGCTGAGTGCAAGGGCCCAAGAAATGTTGCCATCATTTGAGTCTTTCCTAGATGTGCATGGAGCTGGATCACAGGTAGAACAGCAGGGACTTGAACTAATGCCTGATGGAATGTAGGCTTCAGTGAGCAGGTGTTGTATGGACATAAGACTGTGTATGAAGAACTATACTTCTATAACAATGCAGGGGAATTCAGTGGGGGCTTTGGGGGAGGGGGAAGGGAAATCCCAGGGCCCTAGGGAACTGTAGCATAAAATAATAATAATAGTAATAATAATAATAATAATAATAATAATAATAATGATAGGTTTTAAAAAAGAAAAAAGAGTAGAAGACAAAATGGTGGTTATCAGAGACTAGACAGGCAACTTTTTTTTTTAATTTTCAATCCACATGGAAAAAAATTATTCATTCTCAAGTGAACTCTTGCTCCAACCATTGAATAGGAGAGGCTTTTCTATGGTTGCTTCTGGGAAATTTGGCTGATTTCATAGAATATTATATATATATATATATATATATATATATATATATATTTAATTAGTGATACACAAATAAGGGAAAAACAGAGAAACAGATGTCAACCACTTCAATTATACTGTTAAGGAATCAAAACAGTGAATCCATTTTTAAAGATATCTTAACAGTGTAAATGTCAATTAATGAATTAATTCATCATTAAATTATGCATAAATGCATTGTGAGCCTTTTCTTCCTTAAAAAAGAATAACATATTTACATACACTGTAATGTATATAAATCTTGATAACATTAAGTAAAAACTCATACACTATGTGGCTTCATTTATATGATATTCAGGGCAGGTAAATCCATGAAAAAGGGATTCATCGCCTTGGAGATTAGGGCCAGGGAGAGGGTGTGTTATTCCAACAGGCACCAATTTGGATACTGTTTCACAGGCAGTAGCTAGATTCACTGCATCATACATACACTAGTGCAATTTAAAGTCAGTATTATTTACTATGTAATGATACTAATTCTATCTCATTTAGAATTTATGTTATTTTAATGAATTACCCCAGGAATGTAGGCATGTTTGTATACTATTATTCTCTTGTCTCAATTTGAAAAAAAATGTGAATTCATAAATTTGGGCTACTTTCTCAAAATCGTTCAATTTGTAAATTGCAAACATGAGCTTCCTTTCTTATTTCAAAAATTCACCTTCTTGAGGCCACCATTGTGGCACAATGGGCTAAGCTGCTGTTTGGGATGTCCACATCTCGTAGCAGATTCTCTGGGATTGAGTCAAGTCTTTGCTTCTGACACAGTTTTCTGCAAATGCGCACTGTGGGAGTAATTAAAGGATGATTCAAATGCGAGGGTCCCTGTAATGTACATGGGTGACATGGGGGAAGCTCTCTGGCTTCTGGCCTGTTTAGAACAGCCCTCAAAGATACTGTCAGTACAAGGATGAAAATCAGGGAAGACATAAAATAAAAGCATAAATATACACATATGAAACAAAATACAAATATGTAAAACTCCAATTTTCACTCCCAATTTGAAAGACTAATAATAAGACCCCAAATACTAAACTCATAAAGAAAAAGTTACTGAAGTTTACTCATTTACTGGAATATTACAAAAATTGCACTGTTGAAGTTGAAAGACTATGCAGTAATAAAAGATATTTGCAAGTTTATAACTTCAAGAAGTCTATTTTTATATATATGAATAAATCTATAATTCATAAACTGAAAAAGGAAAAATTAAGCATAATAAGTTGAGGTGAGAACGAACAAGTAGTATGTACAATTAGGACACGTATGCATATTCAATATATGAACAATATTGCACTTGTACAATACTATTTTCATTTTATTTAAATTGAAAAAAGCCAAATGGCATATCACACTCTCTAGTTTCCTTCATTTGTGTCTTGTATCACTGAATATTAAAATGAATATAGGGTAAATGGGAAGATATTACCAGTGGGAATATAAACGCTTTAGAGAAGTATTTGGAAATACTGGAAATATTCTCACTTTCTATCAAAAAGCTACCACAAATATTCATAAAGACACTTACGGAAATGTCTTTTTGTAGAACTTTACCAATAATGTGAATAAACATACAAACCAAACTCTCTTGGGTACATTGGAACACAAAATCACATTATATTTATTTAAATGTCAGTAAAATTCACCTTATAATATATTGTGGAATTACTTTATAATATACTTAATATATTGTGGAGGCAATACAAAATAATTTTAAAATAAAAAACCTACACTGTTCTATGTTTAAGAAGTTTTATGATTATACCCTGTCCATCTCAGTCATTTTGTAATGTACACATAAGGAGAGAAGACCAATTTTAAAATGACATGAAGAACTGTCCAGACAATAATTACCTCTGGTGTTGGGGTGTTAATTTACTTGGAAGTACAAGGGAACCTTTGACTTGACAATTAAGCTGCCTCTTTGGATATCTGGAACTCATTTTGGAGTTCCAGCTAATTCTAGCTCTGCTCTTGAATCAGCTTCCAGATAATGCCTGTCTTCAGAGGTGGCAATTAACAGCTCAGGGAAATACGTTGCTGCCATTTGTGATAGAAACACAGATTTAAGTTTTATGTTTCTGGGTTGGGTTCTCCATAGGCACAGCAACAAGTGAATGGGAGCTCTCTCTCTATCCACTCCTTCCCTTGATTAAATAAATGAGGTTTGTAAAATCACTACCTGCATTTAGGCAAGCTTAAAATTCAATACAATTGGGCTCGGCAGTGTGGCCTAGTGGCTAAGGTCCTCGCCTTGATCCCATATGGCTGCTGGTTCTAATCCCGGCAGCTCCACTTCCTCTCTATCTCTCCTCCTCTCAGTATATCTGACTTTGTAATAAAAATAAAATAAAATCTTAAAAAAAAATTCAATACAATCAAAAGCAAGACAAAAATGCTCACCGTTCTGGAACTGTGTCTGTAAACAAAAAGAAATAAGTCAAGTTAGGTCATCCATTTTTCATAATTTATTTCGAACACTTGGCTTGTTTTCACTGAGATCTTTGTCTTCCTGAGGGTCTTCTTCATATTATGAATTCATTAGGAAAATCTATTCACAATGGCTCATCAAATTATTCTTTGTTGGTTTTACTTGAGAGGAGGGTGGAGGCAGGGGAGAGAGACAGAGAGAGAGATATTCTTATTTTATTTCACTTTCCAAATGACCATAACAGCCAAAGTTAGTATATTAGAAGCCAGGAACTTAATCTGGTTCTCCTAAGTGGGTATCAGAGATCCAAGTGCCTGAAACATCACCTGCTACCCACAGAGGTATGCGTAAGCAAGAAACAGGCATTGAGGACAGATCAGGACTACAACATCAGCAATCCAGCATAGGATGTGGGCATTTCAAGCAGCTTCTTAATTGCTAGCCCAATACTTAACTCGATTATGTTTTTTAAGAATAACTTCTGTTCTCAATCAGTACCTCTTCCAAATATACTCTTTGCAAAATTTTGAATTGTAAAGAATTTCATTCTATGTCCTTTATGGGACCTTCACAGAATATATTACTCTTATTTTTTGCTTGTTACATATTTATATCTTTACCTAATGAACTGTTAAACCTGTGACTATGAAGTAAAATATAAGCATGCCATTGTAAAAATTAGGCAAAGGAAATAATGAAGGAAGAAAGTGTTTGGTTAATGCAGAAAGGAGCGAAGACAGGGTGAGGAATGCCACTGTGCTCATTGTTGGGCAGAGCAAAAGTGACTCCTGAAGGAGCTTAGTGCATCAAAGGACAATGAAACTTACCACAAGCCAGGAACACCTGGTGACCATGGAATACCAAGCAGTAGAGGGAGTCCCACTGCTATCTCTCCAATGCTGTCCTTGCCAAGGTCAAGCAGACATTCCCAACCAGGAATGTTTGGAATTCAGAGTCTGTGCCCAATATCTACACCCATTAGGAGGATACTTCGCAAGCCTGGGGAAACTGAGTAGCTACTACCTTCCCCCAGTCCTACACCTGAGATGTGTAAAAGGTCAATATTGTATAACCTGGATGACCGTTTTCCTTAAGTGGTCACTCTGCCATATTGAAGTGGCCCCAGGCCGTCTCCCATCACGGAGCAGTCCATCAGATTCTCTCTCTTCCCCTTGGCCATCTTTCTCGATGGAATAAAGATGTCCAGTAGGACTTGCTAAGTCTGGTGCTTTGGGTTTGTGGAGAAAATTCCTAACTCTCCTGAATCTGCATTGAAAAATGTGCTCACATTATGTAAATGGACTTTTAAATTTTTTACTTTATTTTTGTTGGAAAGGAAGACATATAGAGAGGAGGAAAGATAGAGATGAAGATCTTCCATCCACTGATTCACTTCCCAAGCAGCTGCAATGGTTGGAGCTGAGCCAATCCGAAGCTAGGAGCCTGCCACTTTCGGGTCTCCCATGTGGGTGCAAGGTCCTAAGGCTTTGGGCTGTCCTCGATTGCTTTTCCAGTTCACAAGCAGGGAGCTCGATGGAAAGCAGGGCTGCCAACATTAGAACTGGCACCCATATGGGATCCTGGCGCATGCAAGGCCAGGATTTTAGCCACTAGACTATCATGCTGGGCCATATATAAATACATTTTTAAGGGAAAAAAAGAACATAATTAAGCATTTTGAATAAATTGTATTTTTAGGGGTCAGTGCCATAGTGTGGTAGGCCAAACCTCCATTTGCAGTGGCATGCCATAAGGGCACCAGTTCATGTCTTGGCTGCTCCACTTCCCTGCTTATGTCCTGAAAACACGGCAGAGATTAATTAAAGAACTTGGGTTCCTGCACTCACTTGGGAGACCTGGCAAAATCTCCTGGTAACCTCTCAACCATTGCACCAAATATTAACATCAACACTAAGATATCACAAATCCCCAAGTCACATACCTTTATTTATAGTTTGAAAGCATTTTAGACTCAAAAGGTTTTCAGAAAGTTCATGGAAAATGTGTATTATGAAATCCTATGTATAGGATTTTTTAAGATTCTTTATATTTTATGTTTGCGACATTCAGATGATCACTTACTAAACTGCTGTTGTGTACACCTGTGCTTTGTTAAATGTGTGATTAATATTTTGTTTCTACATAAAGTATCCAAATAAAATAGACTGGAAATGATATAAATATATCCAAACGTTAATTCAAACAAAAATATGAAGGCACCATTGAACTAATTTATAATTGCACTTAATAAAATGAGGAATCCTCTAAACAAAGGCATGACCATTTGCAGTGACTGTGAAGACAATCTGTATCCCTCAGGGAGGACACAACATTTGATCCACTTTTTCCATGATGTATTACCTGTCAGAAGCTTTTCTTTCACATAAGTAATCACCTGCCGAGCAGGAAGAACATCCTTTACAGAAAGGCAAAGCAGAAACTAGGTGAAAAAAAAAAAACACATGCTAGAGAAAAAATAGTTAGAATTATTGTGTTAGTTAATCAAACCATTTAAAATATTGGGAATAAAAGTACTAACTAGAATGAGAAATCTAAGATTATACATATATTTACATGTAAATATATATATTATTTACATGTATATGTAAAAGAAACAGCTTTACTTTGCTTGATGTGGAATATTTTCTTTTTTTTTGCTTTTTTTTAACTAATTACATTGCATTATGTGACACAGTTTTATAGGCACTGGGATTCCTCCCACCCCTCCCCAAACCCTCCACCCATGGTGGATTCCTCCACCTTGTTGCATTACCCAAGTTCAAGTTCACATGAGATTCTTTCATTGCAAGCATATACCAAGCATAGAGTCCAGCATCTTATTGTCCAGACAAATTCATCGGCTTGTTGGGGAGACCATTAAGAAAGACATCACATGGCCCAGCGTGATAGAGACTGAAGTCCTCACCTTTCATGTGCCAAGATCTAAATAAATATTTACAAAATATTTACACATGGGCCCGGCGCAATTGCTTAGCAGCTAAAATCCTCGCTTGAACGCGCCGAGATCCCATATGAGCGCTGGTTCTAATCCCGGCAGCCCTGCTTCCCATCCAGCTCCCTGCTTGTGGCCTGGGAAAGCAGTCAAGGACAGTCCAAAGATTTTGAACTCTGCACTCGTGTAGGAGACCAGGAAGAAGCTCCTAGCTCCTGGCTTCGGATAGCACAGCACTTGCCATTGCAGTCACTTAGGTAGTGAATCATCCGACAGACGATCTTCCTCTCTGTCTCTCCTCCTCTCTGTATATCTGACTTTGCAACAAAAATAAATACATTTTTAAAAAAAAATGTACACATATATCTGTGTCATGAAGTTAGGTTGAAGGAAAAATTCTAATTCTCACTAAAAAGCTGATTTAATAAAATTATATAGATACACTAATATGTTCATGAGGATCTTACATGTCTTAAATGTTGCATAAAATCATCTTTTCAAAGAATGTGTCTAAGACATGCTTTTAACGTGGTTCCAGAGTCATCATTTAATCCTGTCAGAGCTCTTAATTGTAATAATATTTCACAGAAACATTTGCAATGAAAAGAAAGAACATCCATCAAAAATGCAAAATACTTAATATAAACTGAGTGTCAGTGATAAAGCATAGAGTGTATGGAATACTAAAGAGTGTAAAATTCCCACTCAGAATTTAAATCGTAAGGAGGATGAGTTACGATTGTAAGGACAAAAATGTTGGCATGAAAAAATGAGAAAATACACCTCATTTTCCCCTTACTTCAATTGTTCATTGGAAACTTAAATAAATTTTTAAATTAGGAGTATTTATTTATTTTATTTTATTTGAAAGGCACAGGGAGTGACATGCGGACATTTTACATGTGCTACTTCATATCTCAAATGTTCCCAACAGCCAGTTCCCGAAGGCAGGAACTGGGACCCCAATGTGTAGGACAGGAAACAATGTGAACCATGACCAGCTGCCTCCGTGGTGCACATTAGTAGGAAGCTGGAATTATGTTAAAAACTGGAACTCCAATGTTGACATTCTGCTACAGAATGTGGGTCTCTCGCAGCGTTTCAAGTGCATCAACTGTGTAAACTTTCAAATATTAGAAGAAACACAGACTAAAAATGTCACTAACTGTTGCATCCACTACAACTTCGGGACAGCTAAGCCTCTACAAAATTCCTTCTCAGAATTTCTGAGTATGTCAATAATTGTCCTTGCTGTGGCTTACACCCTAAATGTTTCATTTCCCCGATGAAGTTTACTGTTTTTTTTTCTGTTTGACTCATATTATTTTTTCCACTTTATAATTTTCTTTATAGTATGTGCAGGAGAAATGCTATCCTTATACTTTAGTCACACAACGTTTAACAACATGTATGTGTGTGTGTATACAAACTATATATATTCCCCTCTGTGAGACTTCTCAATTCTTTGTAGAATCAGGCAGATCAAGTAGGTTCCCATAATGTATTAGATCTGGTCATTCTTTAGATGCTGACATTTTGTGCCCATAACAATTTCTTTCTTCATCAAATAGTCATATCATTCTGCAATTCTTTAGAGAGAACAAGTTAAGAGCATCCCTGCCAGTCAAAAAATACCTGCTGGAGAACATATTGCAGTAGCTTAGTGCACCATGAAGTGGACTCAGTAACATTCTTAGTAATATTAGCTCAGTTACTTCTAGTTATGATAGAAATATTGTGGCTAGATTTGTGTTTTTTTCATTTAATGGCATTTTAGTCTATTTAGTAACAACTTGATCCTAAGTAAACAAAATCACAAGAGAATCCTGCTCAAAATCTCATAATAAATAAGTTGCAGAAGGGCAAGCATTATGGCATCGAGGTAAAGCGGCTTGCTATTGTGCCAGCATACTATGGGATAATTCCTTTCCCAGCAGCATGCCTGCTCTTGCCATTTGTGAGAAATTCTAAAGAAGCCCCTCACCTCTGATCTCAACCTGACGCATTGTTGGCCATCAGCAGTCATCTGGGGAGTGAACCAGTGGTTGGATGATACCTCACTTTCTGTCTCTCACACTCTCTTTTTGATTCTCACTTTATGCATAAATAAATCTTTAAAGGGATAAATCATCAACTTTTAACAGACTAATTATTTCTCAGGTTATCAACAGCATTTTAAGCCAAGACACATGGCTCAAAAAACAGTTCTAAAAGTTCTGCTATAATTTACATACGGTAAGAGATACCTATTTAGATTTGCAGCTTGATGAAATGTGACAAAATATGAAAAAATGTGACAAAAAATGAAATGTGTTCTTTAATCACAACAGGGATATTTTTGTCATTCCATAATGTTTTTCTGTGTCCCTTTACAGCTTATAATCTTCAATCATTCCATTTGCTCAGCAATCATTGAACTTTCTGTTCTTTTCATTTTTCCAGGAGATTTTAAGATTGAAATCACACTGTGGTGTTGCTTTATGTCTGACTTCTTTGATTTCATAATGTTCTTGAGATTCATCTATGTTGCATATGACAATATCTTCTTTGTTTATTTCTGTAAAGCAGCACTCTGTAGTACACCATATTTATTTATGCATTTGTCAGGTGTTAGGAAGTAGGCTATTTGTGTACAAGTCTTTATTTTGACATCATTTTTAAACTATGAATTAGGATTATGAGTTGTGTGATTATATTGTGTGTTTATGAAAACTACCAAACAATTTCTTCTAGGTAATGTATTCTTTTCTTTTTCTGTCAACAATGTATATGCTTTAGTTGTCCTTCATCTTGACCAAAATTTCATAATTGAATGTTTAACTTAGATTTTAGCCAGTTTTTGCCATTGTGTTTCACTGTGATTATAATTGTCATTTCAGTAAGATTATTTTTTAATGGAGTTGAGTTTCTTCTACATCTGTTCACCTTCACATTTCCTTAGATTTGCCATTTTTATAATTGATCTATATCATTGCTGAGTTCAAGATTATTTTGAAGGTGGGTGTCAGGCCAGGATCATCTCCATGCTCGGAGTCCGGATTCCAGCCACTGCGTCCATGCGGTGACTGGTCCCTGGGCCTGCCTGAAATCCAGAGACTGCTCCCTTCATGGTGAGTACACTGAATGAGGAAGTTTGGAGAGCTGAGTGGGCCCAGGCCCAACCCGCCACCATTAGGGCGTAGTGGATAGGATTGGTGAGGGGGCAGGCTTGGGACCTGGGGATTTAAACTTCCAGTAGCCTTTTGGCTGCTGGTGGGTGCCAGGCCAGGATTGTCTTCATGCTCGGAGCCCCGATTCCAGCCACCACGTTGACGCAGTGACCTATCCCTGGGCGGCCAGTGTGTCATTCGGCATCAGACTCACCAGCTGGCCACCTGGCGTTTTGCTCGATGTTTTGGGGCTCTGAATTGCTGCTTAGGTATCTCCATGTTAAGCCTACCGTACTTCTGGGATGTCAATCAATCCTAAAGAATTCCAACGACAGAGTAACTTTTCTTTGAAGGTTAGCAAGGGTAATTAGACCTAGTAGTTTGGAGGAGAGGGACTAGATGATCTTTATGGATAAGACTAATATACCAAACTCCTTTAAATACTGTGTAGTACTTGTAATCACTGATCACCAGTCCATGCAAAAGTTAAGACTTGGGGCTTATCTAGCAGGATCATATCCTATTACCTAACATGTTGATGGATCAGGAAACGGGTCATATTAGGCAGGGGCATGAAATTAAGTAGCACACGAGAGAACCTTATCCGGGGGAACACTCAGTAGCGGATGTGTGGGGCAAACCCTGTGGAAATTCTAGCCCCACGGATTAGTTCAAGAGATGGAGATTAAAGAACTGACAGCAGTCTGGACTGGTCAAGGCAGCAGCACCCAAATGTGCATCCTGAATAGAGTGTGGGGTGGGCCGGGCTGCAACATTAACCAGCTCATACAAGGCCAATAAGAAGGCAAGACTATGCCGGTCACTGGCCTAAAACCAAATGGCATATATGAAAACTAGGTCTGGGAGTGGGTCAAGTGGAGGAATTTGGGAAACTCCCCTGGCATGTCATGTCTCCCGCTGGGGAACACATGGTCCAGACCTGGGGGTTGGACAAGCTGGGCAAAGTAGCTCCAATGGCTGGCTAATGTGCGGATTGCTAATGGAATGGGGTGGGCCAGGAAGGACTGAGAAAACCTTAGCCCACAAGCAAAATTACAAATCACGATGGAGCACAGGTTATGCCGAGCTAGGCTCTTGCAACTACTGGTCTGCGTGAGCCACAGACACTAAGCCATAGTGTCTAAGGCAAGGGCCAGGACAGGTGAGGGGCTGAGCCAAGCTGAGTCAGAGCAACCACTGGCATGCACGTGATCTATGGCTGGAAACAGGCCCAGCTGGGGAGTTAAGGAGAAACCCTAGCTGGGTGGAGGTTCCCAGCAAGGAGCACTGGGCTGGAATGAGGAGTGCATTCTGATACGGTTATAGTCTCACTTAGCACAAGTGTGGACTGGGACTGGACACACCAAGCTGGGCTAGACTGAAACACCATAGGGTGCTCCGGATGACCAGGGTAAATGTAGGATGGACTAAGCTAGGTCTCAGCCCCTACTGAACCACGTGTAGCTATATGTGCATATGGACAAGCCATGGCTGGGCTGAAACATCCAACAGCAAGAACCAGTTTGGATTGAAGACCAGTCAGGAAAAGCCACTGTTCCTACTTCCTGAGTAGGAGTGGCTCATGGACTCCTTGGAATGAGCAAAATCTGACAGTGGGAGAGGTTCTGATGGAGGAGCCTGGGCAACTCCTCCGGCTGGACACAGTCCCTGCAGGTAAGTGCAAGAAGCATAATAGGAAACAGCCCAGAATAGGCCATGGAAAGTTCCCCACCGGCATATGTTTGGCATGAGTCAGGGGCAAACCAGGCTGAATCAGTTCATGTCATCCACTGGCAAATCTGAACACCAGAACAGAGTGTGGGTCAGGCCAGGTTTGGTCATGACAAAAATCAGTGCACATTACAGAATGCCAAGGTGAAATTACCTGTACCGGATGTGACCACAGCACCCAACAGCACACGTGAAAACCAGGAAGGGAGGGTGCAGAGCCGGCATGGGGAATATGCCTGTGCTCTCCTGCTGGACAACTCCCACTGAAGAACGTGAGTTGGGATAGGGGCAGACCAGACTAGGCAGGGCTGCAACACATGCAGGCCTTATGTGAGCTAGATCACAGAAAAGCCAGGTTGGGCTGACTGTTCTGATTGGTGCAAGCATAAATCAGAGTGGGTGGGGGTTTTTTGGGCTTAGCTGCAGTATCAGCTGTCAGATGCTGTCACAGGGGGCTCATTCTGCGAAGTTACACTACAGAAACACCTGGAGAGTGCATGATCAGGGAGTGGGAGTGGCCTAGAAGGGAAATAGTAAGTTCCTCCCTCTTGGGTTACCACCCCCATGGAAGGGCACAAAAACTAGGACAGGAGCTGGGGTGGCTAGACAGAAAGGCACCCAACAGCATGTGTGAGAACTGGATAGTCGGGCCCATTGGGTTGAACTGGCTTCAATGTCTATTGACATGTATGAGAGCAGAAGGAGATATGGGATGTGGGACAGACTGAACTAGTCTACACATACTGGCAAACCAGGACAGGAGGCAGGCCCGGTGGGGGTTATTGTGGGTCCCTCCAACTAGGCTGCAGTTCCCACTGTTTTATGTGAGGGCTGAGTGTGTGCTAGGCAGAACCAGGATGGACTGCAACACCCATTGGTTCCAGTGGAAGACGGGGCTGAAAACGGAACCAACCCAGCAATTGCAACCGCCAGATGATTAGGGCAATGGACTGTGCCTGGCTCTGTGCTTTCTAGTACATACAAGAATCTGGTCTGGGAACACCTCAGACAAAGTCTCTTTGGGGATCTCCCCAATCGAACTGTTGGACTCAAAACCCTAACCATGAAAAGACAGAGGACAGAACAAGTCAATCAACCACCTCAGCAATATGTTGGCAGTGAAAAACTGGGCAAATAGGGACTCTAAAACGGACTATGTCAATCAGTGGATTTTTCAATGACCTCATTGTGCTTGGAGTGGTGAGACTGGCAGCAATTCATAATTGTTGAACTATCAAAACCACTTGAGCAAGACCCTTGGAGCATGCCCAGCATCAGGGACCTGGGGTGAGTGGGACTTCTCCCTTAAAATCCCCCTTTACTTCAGATACATGAAGGAAACAATGTGGAACTAATTGTCTTACCCACTTTCCTGTAGTCCTTGAACCTTTTTACCCTAATTAACTATGTAAAGATTGTCAAAAATATAATTAAAAATGGGAAAAGATTATTTTGAACCTTTTGAGATATATGTTCCATATAAAATGTTTTCGGAATCTGTTGGCTTCTGCTGTCATTTTCCTAAATGTTGTCTTTTGAGAACTTTCAAACATTGATAAAGTATTTTTTGCTAAAAAATGAAAAAAAATAAATTGTAGAAGAGTGACTAAAGCCCAGCTTTAATTATAAAGCTGATGCATTTTTTGTCAGTAACAAACTGCTTGCTGATGCTCAAATCTTTGGTGAATATATTCAAATTTGTTAAAGGGTAAAGTGAGATGTAATTAGTTTATTCTGTTTTTAATAGAAATAGAGAAGCTACATCTTTGAACTAAAGTTTGACTTACAGGCCAATTTGGTGTTACACAGGGAACACAATATGTATCTGAGACATGTAGTGACTGCTCCTTGTTGTGGTTAAATGAAAGCATAAAATCAGTCAATCAGCTAAAATAGGCAGCAAACATCACAGAGAAAAGCAGAAAAATGTCTACTTTTGATTTCTTTTCTGCATTGAACTTTTAATTTTTTTTTCATTGCTCCATGATTTTTTTTTTACAATCTGTACATAATTAGGGTAAAAACCTTCAAACCCCACAGGAAGATGGGTAAGACAATTAGTTCCATATTGTTTCCTTCATATATCTGATGTAAAAGGGGATTTTATGAGAGAAGTCCCGCCCAGTCTCCCACCCACCCCAGGTACCTGATGTTGGGCATGTTCAGCCCCGTCTTCCACTGGAACCAATGGGTGTTGCAGTCCATCCTGGTTCTGCCAGCACATACTCGGCCCTCACATAAACCAGTGTGGGCTGAAGCCTAGTTGGAGGGACCCACAATAACCCCATTGGGCCTGCCCCCTGTCCTGGTTTGCCAGTATGTGCAGCAGACCAGTCCAGTCTGTCCCACATCCCATTCGATAATTGTGCATATCAATGGGTTTTAAAGCTTAGTTCCATCTAACCAGCTCAACTATCCAGCCCACAAGGGTGTTGTTGACTGCCTCTGTCTAGCCACCGCAGTCCTGTCCTAGTTTTTGTGCCCTTCCATGGGGGTGGTAACCTAAGAGGGAGGAGCCCTCTATTTCCCTCCCAGGCCACTCCCACTCCCAGATCATGCACTTTCCAGGTGGTTCTGTGGTTGAACTTGACAGAATTAGCCCCCAGTGTCAGCTTCTGCTATGGCTAAGCTCAAACAACCCTCACCCACTCTAATTGTAGATTACACCAGTAGGATCAATCAGGCCAGCCTGGCTTTTTCCCTGATCCAGTCCACATGCGGCCCACATGTGTTGTAGCCCTGCTTAGTCTAGTCTGCCCCCATCCCAGATCATGCACTCCAGTGGGAGTAACTGTCCAGCTACTTCAACTTTTTTCTAAGACTGCCTTTAATAACACTCTGTAAGCCTTCCCTTCTTTTCCCTCTGATGACAGTTTAACAAGACTAACAATTTTATGGTCACTATCAGATAAAAAAAATTAACCCAATTCTAATCAGTCATATGACATGCTGACATCTTTCACTCACATTTCCTCTTCCTCCTTGTATCATGTCTCATCCAAGATCCAGGATCCTGTCCATACTTCTTCCTGGCTCCAGTAGCTTGCTCTTGGAAAAATACACATCTGATACTTCTCTTCCCTATGCTGGAGTAGACACAAGGAGCTGAAGAGTAAAATGCTGTGGTGTGGGGATGGAGACTCATTGCTAATTCCAGCCAAGTCAGATTTCCTGCACTTCTTCCTAGTAACATCTTCGTAGGATAGTCTCCATTGTAGGTGTCAAAGATGGTTTTCTTGTGGGTATTGTGAATTTCTTCCAGAATTGCAGAGGATCTGCTAAAGTGGTCCTGCCACTCTCAGGCTTGACGAGTAGACCTGCCTCTAACTCCTACTCTGAATAGCCAAAATGTGCTTTTTGTAGACAAATTTATTACATTCTCTTACCTTTGTATTCCTTCATATAGAAACATAACGTGGTTTCCAGCATTCTGAGTGCCACTGGTTGGAAAAAAATAATTGTGAGATCCCCCTTCTTCTTATGTGGAATATCACTATGAGTGCTGCAGATAGCAACAGAATTTTGTGCAGGTAACTAACAACCACTAATGATCACATGTATGTGCTCAGCCCCAAAACTGAAGAATCAGTCTTTTATTCTCTGGAACATCCTCACAACACTTTACTTTGATATCAGCACCCAGAGAGAGTTCACTTAGCATCAAGCCACCAAGAAAGAAATGATAACCCTGTTTTCATCCTTCAGGCCTTCTCTTAAGAGACTCCTGTGACCACACAAAGACAGGCTAAGTTGGACAGAGTATATCATGACCCATAGGGAGAGAAACCATTACAACTCGTCCACCACTCAGCAAAATTGGAATTATCTTTTATTTCTTGAAGTTTCTGCCTAAAGAGAAAAAAGTTTATGGCTGAATGGAATGGGAGGGATGGCTAGGTTTGCAAAGCAGTCTCTGTCAGTATCTTCATAGATCTAAGAGCTATCTAACCACAATCATTTTTCCCTTTCTTCAAAATGTCAGTCATGAAGCTTCTTTGTATCTGAATGTTGGTATAAATATCTCTGTAACAGAACAAATCTATTTAACACCACATTACATAATTTAAATATCTGAAAGCTTATTTTGTGAAACAATTGACAGTCTGCCTGTAGGGAAAGACTAACAGAATTCATCTGATCGTGAAATACAAATCTTCTGACCTGCCTGACAGGTATATTCTGTTGGGAAATGGATGCAGCAAGTCATCACAGATCCATGACAGGAGTTTCTTCAGCCACTCAACGCTTTCTGTTTATTCTGTCAGCAAACTCTATCAGCTACATTTAAGCCTTTTCCCATGAATATGTCCTTCCTTATAGATTTATCAGACCACCAAGAGTAAATTTTGTTTCATTATATTTCTCATTTTCTCCATATTTCTATTTTTTTCTAAATACTATTTGGACTGCATATATAGCCTTTTCCATTGATTTACTAGGGACTGTCCTCTCCATAAGTAACAACAGAGTAATAAAATATTGTCATCCCATTAAATATGCAAAGTTGACTTCTTACAGTGAGTGTGCATAGAAGTGTCAATCAACAGCACAGAGAGAACTGAATTCAAAGACACTGCTTACATTATTAGAGAGCTTTACATATCAAGACCAGACCAGATAATTCAAATTTCTTATATAAATTAAGTACTTATAAAAATGCAATCTTCTACTGAGGGATCCCAATTTTTATTTTTCAGTAAGCATATTGTTCAAATATACAATTTACTAAAAATGATACATATCAGGAAGAGATAATCCATATTTCCCCACTGTTACTGTACTTCACCTCCATTATCAAACAGGTTCACTATTGAAAATAATATAAAATTAATTTTAATGTGCTATCTGATAAGTAGATAAAATGGAGTACATTTATATTTCTTACACCCATATATTTTGTAAAATATAAAATTCATTGCTGTACACAGTTGTAGTCTACCTAACTGCTAAACTGCTTGGCCTCTTTATCTACAATGGGGAGAGATCATGATTTCATTGCAAATTTCTGTTTTAAACAGCAAGTAGTCACTTGCTGTTTAAAAAATCCAAGGCATGAAACCATACTTTGCAGAAAAGATCCAATGATTGTCATAGAATTCAACCAATAACTACCTAAGTAGGCAATAAGTACAAATTAGATACATTTTCCTTCTCCTAGACATTAATAAAGAGATGTCTTATGAAGGCCAGTTGTAGCAATTTCTTGCTTCCTTTATCTAAAGCGTTTATTGGTGCTTTACTTCTCCCCTTTTATTTTTAACAAATCGCAGTATTGTTTTTAGAAATACAGTGCTAGACAACATGGATTCGTTTCAACAAGCATTTAATCTCTGTTACTCAGAGGTTAGAAGGCAAAAAAAAAAAAAATCATCTGTATCAGTGATTTCAGCAGAAGACAGCTTCTAAATCATGCAAGTCTGTGTCAGGGAGGAAAACAAGCATCTAAACAAGTGTCTAGCCACTTCACAAGTCAAATACAGTGAAACCACAGTATACTGCTTTTTATAAACCTCACCATGCAAATGCAGTTCAGAAGAAGCAGATCACAGAGGACTGAATGTTTGCAGAACCTTTATATCTTAGCAAAGCAGAAGCTGCTTAACAATACCTATTTTCATTTGATATAAGATGCAGAGTATGTCTTTTGTAATCCCTCAATCAATACGCATTACAGAATTTATAAAATTATTGTTGGCAGTTAATTTTATGAAATTTGTCTCTGCATTTAAAAAATGGCTATCATTTTAAATTCTAAGTTTATAAATAGATTTTAGAATATGATACATAAACAACTGAAATGTAGGGGTCAAATCAGTTGCATGTAGAGCTTATGCTGAAATACACCTATTTTTAAAGCCTTCCTTGAAATTCCATTGAATGTAAAAAAATCTTTTTATTATATAGATAATTGTTTATATCATTACATATTTTAACTTAAGACAACATGTTAATAATACATAAGTCTTAAAAGTGTATCAGTTTGTTCCTTACTTTGCTTCCTATAAAAAAGAAAAAAAAATGTAGAGACAGCATTTTAGTATAATGCAAAGGTCTGCTTTTTCTTAGTGAATTATTACTTTTCTTTTTCACTTTAATGAGTAGTATATTTAAAGCTTGGTGTAGTGTATCTTGACAACCAGTGCATCTGTGATAATCACCTGCAGTGCCTGTGGCCTTCGTGTACACTGAAGATGTTATAATGGAACCTTTTGACTAAACCAAAGAAGAATAAATGTGACAATATTAGGAGCAAGCCTCCTGCACAACACCGACATTCACATAGAAGGCAGAAGAATAGACAGAGCCACTCCAGCACTTTCCCAATTCAGACAGCACATTCTGCAGTTTTGTGGTGCTCATTACCTTTTTCCCCAAGTCTGAGTACCATGAAAACAAAAAAGTTATTCAGATGGTAAATTACTCTCCTGGAAAAAAAAAATTTTTGGTTTATTCACTACACAAATGAGGTTCAGTATCAGAGGCAGAAATTTTTTTGAAAGAAATTTCTTCATATTTAATCCACTGATGCCTACACTTGCAGGGCATGTTCATTTCCTATTCTGTGCATCTCAGAGACAACTTCTGTTTTGTCAGTGGTACCTTAGAAATGTTTAATGAAATTTGGAACAGTGACAAATTTCCATGCTGATTTTAGAAAACAAAGAAGGCTTAACACAGCAGTTAAATTTTTTCTGCTGAGGATTTCAGAGTCTCTTATGCAAGGTTTTCATGAGGAAGAAAGCCACCAAGTGTAACTGACAAACACAAAGCCAGTTGCCAATAACAGACTATTGTGATGAAAGTTGAAGATTAGAAAATATTAGCACTTAATATTTCTTATGCTTTGCAACTTAAAGTTTAATTTTTTAGAAAAATTCAAAAAACACAAAAATTAATGTTAAATCACAAAATAACCTGATTTTCTAGATGATCACTATACCCATGAATATGAAAATATAAACGCGTATTATTGATATTGTCTCACATTAAAACTAGATACATATCAAATTCAAGAAATACTTTTTACATTTAGCAACTTTTTATATTATCATAAAATACTTTTGATATGTAAACAAAATTGTTAACATATTTAACAAAACTGTTAAACATAGTGTTTTTCCCATGAGACATTGTTGCCAAAACAAATGACGTTTTAGAAAATGCTTCTGTCTCTATTCCTGTGTAAAATATGTGAGAACAAAGCATTACATTTTGTAATATCAAGGAAAAAGTACACCACAGAAATTAAATAACCAAACTAATCCACTCAAAATGACTACAATAAAATCAAGACTATTGCAGATATTGTTAGGTAAAAAAAAAAAAAAAGTAGAAATTAACCTAAGAGTGTGAAACGGATCTGGGAAAATAAAGTACCTCTAGAAAAGAATGCAGACTGTCTTGGTAGCAGTATAGCATTTAATACAAGCAAGTCCTGCCAATGCTAATTACTTGCTAACAGGTCCCAGACTTCCTCCAAGAGAAACACCCTCATATAATGTTCTCTGCATAGCACCAGCAGGTCACCTACTCCGATGAACATTAGGTTAAAAAACTTGCAGGCAATCACATATTTCACACCCATGAAACCTTTTGTCCAGAAAAAGAGTGTAGAGAGAAGCAGAAATAGAGGAAAGCAGCACATCACATACCCATAGAAGATTTAGTCTACATGCTATCAGGACTTTCAGTTCTTTATGAAGATACCCACCAAGCTTTCTCTTCGCTAAATTTTAACTTTTGCTTACCTATCTAAATGTAGGCTAGATACTCTTAGAAAAGCCTAAACAAGTGTTCATCCAGTCTGACAGATGCCTACCACATTAAAGCTTATGAATTTGCTTAACACTCTCTTTCATATTTGCAATTCTTATGCAATTCTTACAAACTTTGATTCTAGTCGTATCCACTAGCAATTGAACTAAACTTCATAGAAACAACATGCCAGAGCACTTTGGAAGCTGAATGTAGTGAGTAAAGCTGTTCTAGAGAACTTTGTGAAATGAAAGTTGGTCAATGTAACTAGAGTGTCTGTGTTCATAAACTGATGAGCTAAGGAAATATGGGCTCCTATCCTCTGGATGAGACTAAGATGTAAAGTTACGTCTTTGTTGATGACCACATTTCAGAGGGAAATATTGGTGATCTAGAGAATATATATTATTGTGACATTAATGGCTGTCTTTCCTTTATACTATTTTAACAGCTTACATCTTAAATTTGTGATACAAGAAACATAATGATATAGATATAGTCATCACAAAATCATTTCCACATTCTCCTCCATAGGGGACTACAATTGCCTACAGCCCTGGAAACTAAAATTGGGTATAGGCCTAGGAGGAGGAGATTGGCACAACTGAAAAGTTATCCTAAAAACTATTAAATGTACTACTAGCATTTCAAACTGAATCAATACAACAAATAAACTTTTCCTGGGATTCTAGTATTGCTTACTGGTCTCATAACACATCAAGTATGCAAAGAATTTAGATAAATTTATTCATTTAATGCTGAAATAGGTGAAAAGAATTGAAATGCATTTACAATGATTTATAATTGATACATATGTGTCACCTGCTATTTCCTGTGACTACATCTTTCTACAAATTCTGTTTACATATGCATCATTCTGTACAGTACAAATAAAATATGACTATCTCTCTGAATGCGTAATGACTGTATCCTCTTAAACGAATCTCTGCTTTTTCATATCAGCTTCAATCAGCATTTGCTTGGAGTGTCAGTTCTGATCATTCAGCTACCATGATTGCCATGATTGAAACTTTCTAGAAGCCTCTATTGCCTCTTTTTTTTTCTAGCTCTTCTTCCAATTTTTTTTCTATTCATTTATTCATTAATTACAGTGTTTTACATGACACAATTTCATAGGTACTGGGATTCTCCCCCCTTCACCCCAAACCCCTCCCCCATGGTGAGTCCCCCCACCTTGATGAATAACCACAGCCCAAATTCCACCGAGACTCCCTAATTAAAAGCTCACACCATACAGAGTCCAGCATCCCACTTGTCCAGTCAAGTCCAACGGCCTCTTAGGCAGGCCCTCTTAGGTTTGAGGGCAGAGCCAGCAGAGCATCACCTCGATCAATTAGATCAGCAACAATCCAGGTACGATGAGACTGGTGCAGAGTCCACTGATTGACATAGTCCATCTTAGAGTTTCCCCTTGTCCAGTTTTTCGCTGCAAACATATAGCTGAGGTGGTTGATTGATCTACTCCATCTTCTATCTTTTCTTGGTTAATGTTTTGATTCCTCCATTTTGTTCTGGGGAATCCCCAAAGAAACTTTGAGGCGTTCCCAGTCCAGGCTCCTAAATACACTCCTAGTAAGCACAGTGCCCGCCACAGCTCATCACTCCGATCAGCTGGTGGTTGTAATCCCTGGGTTGGTTCTATTCTGAGCCCCGACCTCCATTGGAACCAATGAGTATTGCAGCTCTTCCCGGCTCTGCCCATCACACACTCATCCCTCACCTAAATCAGTGGGAGATGTGCTGGTTGGGTGCTGCATTCCCTATTGGCACAGGCCATTTCACCTTGGCATTTGGTGTTTTGTACTGTTTTTATCGCAACCAAACCTGGCCAGACCCCCTCACAGTTCCAGCACTCGGACTTGCCAGTGGATGATGTGAACTGACTCAGCCTGGTCTGCCCCCAACCTGAGTCAAATGTATGCCAGTGGGTCACTTTCCAAAGCCTCTTCTGGGTTGTTTACCTCCATACTTCCTGCGTTTTTTTGTAGGGTCAGTGTCCTGTCAGAGGAACTGTTCAGATTCCTCCATCAGACCCCTTCCTGGTGTCAGGTTTCATGCATACCAGCAGGTCCTTTGGCCAGCACCGCTCTTCAACCCATTCTGGTTCCTGCTGTTGAGAGTTTCACCCCAGCCACGGCTCGTCCATACCCACATATATCTCATGCATGGCTCAGTTGGGGTTGAAACCTAGCCGAGTCCGACCCACATCTACCCTGGTCCTCCAAGCACCAAACTGTGTTGCGGTCTAATCCGGCATGGTGCGTCAAGTCCGAATCGATATTTGTGCCAAGGGAGTACAACTGTGACTCGACCAGAACTCACCCCCTTCCAGTTCCTGCGCCCCTTACTGGTAACCTCCACCCAGCCAAGGCCTCCCCCAAGCTCCCCAACCAGGCCTGTTTCCAGCTAGTGTTAAGTATGCCAGAGGTTGCTCTGGGTCAGCCCAGCACGTCCCATAGACTGTCATGCCTCCTGCATAGACTCCATCGGCCCTTCTAAACCATCCAATGGGGTCAGAGTTTGCACAGGGATTGGTCCACCCATACCTGACACATTGTAGCCCCGAGTATGGTTCTCAAATGCCAGACAATGTCATAGTCTTGCCTTCTGTGACCACTCTGCTGATCCCTCCTCCTATCAGGTAATGGGGTATCCTGCTGGACAAGCCCAGAATTTTGCTTTTGAGTGACTGGTGTTGGCAATCTGCACTATAAAGTGACTATAGGTTCTTCAGAGGAAGACTTACTGCCATTGAGACTCTTAAGGACTAATACACGTTCTCAGAGAACTGTGGGTTCAGCATAGAGTGACTCCTGTAGCATATTAAAGGAATCAAATTCCAGAATTTCCTGGCCGGGCGGCCAGCAGGTGCAGCCTGGCGCCAAATGGCGCACTGGTCGCCCGCGAGCGGCTCACCCCATGTACTTACGTACGTGGTGGTAAGCCTGGCTGTGCTAAGCTGGACTCGTGGCGGGGCACCTGAGCACCCTGGGCAGCATGGCTGCCCGAGGTTTGAGCCACTCAGGCCCCGCCCGGATCCTCCTAGCTCCTCCCCCGCTCCAGCCGCATGGCGTGCTGAGGAGGCCCAGATCCGCTTCTCAGAGTCCCAGGACCACCCTCCCACTCCTAAAAGAGGGCCATCAAACCAGGACCCTGGCAATCTGGAAACCACGCGGGAGCTCCTCCCCCACTCTCTATTGCCTCTTGTTAAGGTCCATCTTCTGCTTCACAGGATGACAAGTTCCTTGGCATTATGAACATCAATTTAATTCATCTCATGCCACTAACTTCTGTATAATTTGTATTTCTTCCATTTCAGATTTCTTATAGTTTTAACTTTTTCATGAGTGGCCTGCTCATTTTTGCATTTTGGACTTTGTATTAAATTCAAACCAGTGATGCAAACAAGATACACAAAAGCATTAGATGTAAGGAGTAAAAACATATGTATCAGGGTCAGCTTGTGGCAAACCTGGTAAAACCATAATTTGAGTTCAGCTGTGGGGTTGGGGCAAAAGTAGCTCCCTTCAGAGTGGCAGCTGCGGGGGGTTCCCCAGCGAGGCTGTACCCAATGTGGGAACTCAGGCCAAAGTCACTGCCAGAAGGCAGTGACCGAGCCTAGGATTTCTCCAGGCCTGAAAGATCTCTTCCCTCAGGGTAAGTACACCATGAGGGAAACCTGGGAATTGGATTAAGGCCCTGGTTGCACCCTGTTGCTAACATCTTGCCTAAGGATACCCATGGACAAGGCGTTGTGAGTGTAGGTGAGGGATGAACTCTGGTTGATTCTCAGCAATGGGGTCATGGAACTTTCCGGCAAGTGTGGAACTGAAACCTGGTGGTTTGGAGGGGGAGTCCATAAGATCTATCTGGGACAGACTGATTGACCAACCCAAATGGGAATCTTGAGATGGCCTGTTCGCATAGAGCATCACTGACTGCCACACACCAGTCCACACAGAAGCTATGACTGGGGGCCTGTCTAGCAGGGCTAGGTACCAGTACCGGACTGAGTGGTGGAACAGTGGCCAGGTCACACTTGGCAAGGTCAAGACACTAACCAGCATGAGAGAAAATCAGTTCTGGGGGTAGATTATGTGGGGGAAGTGTGGGCCCAACCCTGTGGAAATACAAGTCCCATTGGTTAGCTTGCAAGCTGGGGTGGTGATGGGCTGAGCTAGGTGTGACCATGGAACCTGACATTACTTATGGGTAAAGGAATCGACAACACTCTGGGCAGGTCAAGGCAGCAACACCTGAAAGTGAATCCTAAAATAGGATGTGCGGTGGGCTGAGGTGCAACTGGAAGGGGGCAGACAGGGCAGGGCTGAGAAACCTCAACTCACAAGGAAGAACATAATTCAGGATGGAGCATAGGTCATACTGAACTAAGCTCTTACACCGAATGGTCTGCATGAGTCAGGGAAACTAGACCACAGCATTGAAGGCAAAGACTGAGACAGGTGAGGGGCTAAGCCAACTGGGTCAGAGCAACCACTGGCATGTGCGTAATCTAGGGCTGGGTTGGGGATGCCACAAGAGAGAAGAAAGGCCAAAGTGGGGTCCGAATTCTAGTCTGGGTATGGCTGAATCTCCCTTGGCAAAAGTGTGAACTGGGGATACACGCACCTAACCAGGCTGGACGCCAGCACCAACTGATGCTCTGGAGAACCTGGGTAGATGCAGGACAGACTAGGCTAGGTCTCTGCCATGTGTGAGCTATGTCTGGGTATGGATGAGCCTTGGCTGGGCTGAAACATCCAACCAGAATGTATTGAAAGCCAGAAAAGGGCTGGCGCATTGGACCCACCAGTATGTGCAAAATCTGGCATAGGGAGAGGTTCTGATGGAGGAGCTTGGGAAACTCCTCTGTCGGGACACAGTCCCTGCAGGTAAGCACAAGAACCATGATAAGGAGCAACCCAGACCAGACCAGAGAATGATACTCACCCCCATACATTTTGTTGGGGGAAGACCAGGCTGGACGAGTTCACATCACCCGCTGGCAAATCTGAGCACCAGAACAGAGTATGGGTCAGGCCAGGTTTGGTTGTGACACAAACCAGTGCACATTATGGAATGCCAAGGTGAGGTAAGTCGTACCAGATGTGGTTGCAGTGCCCAAACAACACGTGTGAGAACCAGGGCGAGAGTGGGCAAAGCCAGCCGGGGGAATGTGGGCTCCCCTGCTGGACAACCACTCCCACTGGAGAGCATGAGTTGAAATGGGAGCAGACCAGATTAGGCAGGGCTACAACACCTGTGGGCCTTATGTGAGCTAGATCAGGGAAAAGCCAGGCTGGGCTGACTGTTCGTTCCTACTGGTGCAAGCATAAATCAGAGTGGGTGAGGGTTGTTTGGGCTTTGCTGCAGTATCAGCTGGCAGAGGCTGGCACTGGAGGCTAAATTTCTCAAGTTAATCTCCAGAACCACCTGGAGAATGCAAAATCCGGGAGTGGGAGTGGCCTAGTAGGGAAATAGTGGGCACCTTCCTCTTGGGTTACTACTCCCAATTGGAGAGCTTGAAAACCAGGACAGGGGCAGGGGTGGCTAGACAGAATGGCACCCACCAGTATGTGTGTGGGCTGGATAGTAGGGCTAATTGGGTTGACCTAGGCTTTAATGCCCATTGACATATATGAGAGCTAAATGGGATGTGGGACAGACTGAAAAAGTCTGCAGTATATACTGGCAAGCATGGGAACCAGGGGAGGTTTCCGAACTGGTTGGATTATTGGGATTGCCCTGACTAAACTCAGCTCCCACTGGTTTGCTTGAGGGCAGAGTATTTAGTTGGCAGGGTTAGGCTGGACTGCAACATCCATTGGTTCATGTGGAAGACAGGGTTGGAAACAGAACTGACCCAACATTTGCAACCACCAGCATATGCATAAGCTGATTGGGGCAATGGAATGTGTTGGACAATGCACTGGCAAGCACACAGAAAAATCAGATCTGGGATCACCTGATCTGCTGATCTCAGAACCCGAACTATGAAGATTCTATGTCAGCCAGTGGATTCTGAATAGATTTCATTGTGCTTGGAATGGCGAGTTGACAGCAATTCAGAACTGTTGAACTATCAAAACTGCTTGAGGAGGACTGTCAGAGCATGCCTTACATCAGGGACCTGGGATGTGGGAGGCTGGGTGGGGCTTCTCCCTTTGTTTCTCCCCTGACCCTAGATACAGGGAGGAAAAATGATATTAGTGTGGAAATAACGTTCTTACTCACGCTCCTGTAGCCCTTGACTCTTTGTACCCTAATCAACTACGTAAGATTATTTCAAAAACTAATAATAAATAAAAAGATAATCTGTGACACCAGCAACCCATGTGAGTGCTGGTTTGAGTTAGAGCTGTTCTACTTGTGATCCAGCTTTCTACTAACGGACTGGGAAAAGCAGTAAAAAGTGGCTCAACTGTTTTGGCTTCTGCATCCACATAGGAGATCTGGAAGACTCTCCTGTCCCCAGATTTTGCCAGGTACAATCTGGCTACTGTGATCATCTGGGAAGTAAACCTGTGGACGGAAGAGCTTGCTCTATAGCTCTTTTAAATAAATAAATGTATTTTTTTTAAAGAAAGAGGATACATCACAATATCAGATCATCAGGTTCCGTGCCCTAAATCTGTCTTTAAGTGTTACATAAATAACTTTCCTCTTTAAGCTGTACTTTTCCTAAATGTTAAAACCAAACTAACAAATATTTTACTTCAAAGGCATGCTATTAAATATGAGAACGCATATTTAAAGCACTGGGACCAATAATAAGTTTATAGTGTTTAATAAATGCTATTATCATAGCACCATGCTTTGTACAGAAGACATTAGAAAGTTCTTATTTTCCTTTAAATTAGGCAGGAAGGAGTACTATTTTGCTCACAGAAAATTGCAAGATTAATTTTATCTTCACACAGTTTTTGTTTTGTTTAATTTGCTCACATGAAGAATTTTCTAAAATGCTTGGAAGATGTTTAGTGTTATAAATACTATGGAAATCAGTATGGAGAGCACTTAGAGAATTGCCAATAAACCTGCCATATGACCCAGCTATCCCACTCTTAGGAATATACCCAAAGGAAATAAAAACTGCATATGAGAAGGGGTCCTTAAATTATAGTTGCAGCAGCACAATCTACAATAGCAAAGACATGGAAAAAAATCTGAATGCCCATCCAAAGAGGAGTGGTTAAAGAAACTGTGGTACATCTACTCTGTGGAATATTAATCAGCCATTAAAAAGAATGAAATTACACCATTTGCAAGTAGATGGTTCTGATTTGAGGCCTTTATGCCCAGTGAAATAAGTCGATCCCAAAAGGACAAATATCGTATATTTTCTCTAATATAAGGAAACCATCATGCAAAATAGGCTTTTGTGTTTTCATTCCTTCACCTATGCATTGGTTGTTCAGTTTTCAACTCTATGGTAGTACATATTTTTCCTTTTTCTTTTTGTTTTAACTTCATATCTGTTGTTGACATTATTTCATGGCTTCTCATTTAAAGGAATGCATAGTGATGGAATAGTAGAGACTACCATATCCAGATGTGGAGATATATTGCAATATGCATTCCTACTTCCAAATCAAAGATGGACTCCCAATGAAACTGTAAGGCATATCTAGACCTTGGGCTGCTGGACTGTCTGACCTTGTCTGTACCAGCAATATTGGGGCACAGTTAAATAACAAACTGATGAAATTATAACTTGTTATGAAGGACTATACTATTGTAACAATATGGGGAAAATCAGTCAGGGGTGGGAATTTGGTGGGTGGAATCTCAGACCCTATGGAATTGTACAATAAAATTCAAAATAAAAAATACTATGCATCCATTTCAATTTTTCTTCAAAAAATAAATATTTTTCATTTCATATTTCCATTAAGCTTTCAAATTAGACTCACATAATAGGAAAAGCTCATCCCTATGAAAAAGATGGAGATATCTTTGTGTTTAATATACTGAGGAAAATTTAGTAACTGAAGCACAGCCCACATGATTATGTAGAGGAAGTTGTAATATTGGTATTCTGCAGTTGACAGCTGAAGACTATTTTAGAATGAGTCTAAGGGTAATTGGATGTTAAGAAACATTTTCAAAAATTAAAAGGTCAATTGTTCTTTGAATCCACCCAATGCTCTTTCTGTGTCAAACATGAAAATCCCAGGTGCTCCCTACAGAATAGTCTTTACAAGTACTGTTACTCTAATAGAATACCTCTCTTTATCTTTCTTATACACACATTATTTTGGGCTCATATCGAAGTAATTTTTCATAGCAAGACCTAATCTCATTTCCTCACACCTGTCATTGGATCATGTTAAATATCTCTTTAAGAATAATTACTTAACAACCGAATTTCCCTGGCCTTTCTGGTTGGAAAAAAAATGGGGGAGGAAAAAGACTTTTTTCTTTACACTCAAAGAATGTTTCTTAGGATAATTATTTTCATATTCTTTGTATGTTATATTGATATTATCAAGTCATCAAATACATTTTAATGCTATTGTATCCATACTACCTTACTGGAGAACTTTGAAAAATCAACTTTTCTCGGTAGCTCACTCAAAATTTCTATAGCCTCCACCCCATATATGCATGACTAGCTGCAATACTCTAGTCTTGGGGCGTGCACAGTGGCCTCACAGGCTGAAACTCCAGCATCCTACAGGAGTGCTGCTTCCAGTCCTGGTTATTTCAAGTCTAATCCAGCTCCCTGCTTATGGCCTAGGAAAGCAATGGATGACGACCCAAGTCCTTGGTGCCCCCCAGCCAGCTGGAAGACCTGGAGGAAGCTCCTAGCTCTTGCCTTTGGATTGGCTCAGCATCCACTGTTGTGACCATTTGGGGAGTGAACCAGCAGATGGAAGATCTCCTTCTGTCTCTCCTTCTTTCTGTAAACCCGCCTTTCAGATAGGAATAAAGGAAATTAAAAAAAGAAAAGATACTTCAGTTTTCTCTGTCTTTCCAGTGCATCTCTCTTGCTTCTATTGTTCCTCTCTTTTTGTCTCTCAAAGGAAGACAACAGGAAAACTGAACTTTAATATCCTGAGTTACGTGTGAGCTGCCTGATTAATGTGCTTGTGAAATCTTAATAAGTGTGTATGTGTGCATATTCATAGTGCTGTTTATTAATTCATAAAGCAGCTGTTCAATGGCAGCTAGCACAGAGATCTCCTCCCCCAGAGCCTCTGGACAGCAATCAGACCTTTTCCCTGCCTGCTCGTTCAGAGAAATGTACAGCCTCGGCCTCAGCCTTAGTTGAGGGCCATGTCCCTGCCCTGGGAACAGAATCCCTCCTGCCAGCAGGAAGCCCAAGCAATGGGTGTTCAGATCCAATCCTCCAACATGTAGCGTATGAAATACCAAACATAATGAGGCTAGTAGAGTCTACAGCTCATTTCAATTATTTCTAATTGTTTTCAGATGCTGCCTGGCATGCTTCATTTATTTCTGCAATAAACAGAGCATGCGACTTGGTGTGGATCTCACTGGAAACCTTAAGCAAACATCACACAGGAAGTGGTGACAAATCATAATAGCATTGTCCGTAATCAAATATGTAGCGAACACAGACGAAACAAAACACAGGGGTGGGAAGAAGTGAGCACAATGCATCATCTGCCTTGAGAATGTATTACTCCTGAAAATAAGTCAGTGAATAAACTGTGAAATACACTCAAGCTGACAGAAAGACTGTGCAGGCTGCTCATTCACAACTGATTTCATGCCTCCTTACTTGGAGAAAAGTCTACCCACATCCTAGAGGTTTTGAAATATCAATGCATACTGAACTGCAGAATAATTGTTAATAAGGTGAAAGACCTTGCTTTACCAAATACGACTTGTGGCACCTGACCTAAAACACAGGTGGATTTTTATAAAGTTTGCAAGCTAATTTAGGTAAGAGCTGTTGCTGAGCTAAATTAAAGAACACAACATTCAGAGAAATTAAAATGTTTGATTTTCATGTTTATGGTTCGACTAGAAATCCAAGACAGAGTTTGGTGGATAGGGACTTCTGGAAAAATTTTAACGCATTACAGGGATTGTTGATTTTAATATTTCAAGATTTGGATGGGTTTGAAAAACCTTTCATTCCAATGTCAATAATTCTTACTCCAAGTATGCAGAAATAATAATACAGATTTAAGAAGATGAATTTGTTTGATTTCTACCTCCAAATTTTCTGAATTATACCTTCAAAAATCCTATGCAAAATACTATGCTTGAATTTTAAATATTTTTGCACATAGCAAACATATATTTTAATTATATTACCCGCAAATCTTGTGAAACACTTTCATGAACACTTATATGTCAGTATATAAAGAATACATGATAGTTACAAACAAATGTGTGTTTATTTCTTAGCTTTTTAAGCCTGGAGACTCTGCACCTGTGTGGGAGACCAAGAGAAGACTCTGGCTCTTGGCTTCAGGTTGGGTCAATTCCAACAGTTGTGCCATATGCATAGTAAGCCAGAGAATGGAAGATCTTTCCCTCTGTCTCTTCATTTTTTTCTGTAAATCTTGCTTTCTAATATAAAATAAATAAATCTTTAAAATTTTTTTTCTTTTTGTTAACTATGAATGAATCACTATCAGGCCTACCACAGCACCTTATGTGGTATTTAATGAAAATAAAATAGAATATCCTTCTGTTTTATGCATGTATATATGTGTGTATGCATATGTATATACATATATGTATGTGTATATGTATATGTGTATACATGTGTATATACATGCATACATACACATATATATCATGTATATGTAAGGGGAGGCAAATACTAAAGCATGAACAAACTATTTCAATTGTACCATCACAGGTGATTTATGCTTTCCTTTTTATTTCTTTTATATTTACAGGGACATGTGTTACTTTTATTATAAGGGGAAAATAACATGAAATGCAAATATCTGGAAACAAAGGCGGCATGGGACTGAGAGGAGAACTGTGGGAGCTGCTTTCAGAGGCCAGTATTGTGCTGGCTATTGGTTGCCCCTTCAGAGCATCTACACAGGCTGCCCAGGTAAGGGCAAATGCTGATAATCAATGCGTTAGATTTGCCACCTTGGTATCCCTTGATATACACTTTTTTTTCTTTTTCTTCTTCTTTTTTAAAGACTCATTTGACTTTATTGGAAAGGTAGATTTACAGAGAGAAGCTGAGATAGAAAGATCTTCCGTCCACTGGTTCACTCCCCAAGTTGCTGCTACAGCAGGAGTTGAGCCAATCTAAAGCCAAGAGCCAGGAGTTTCCTCCAGGTCTCAAGGCTAGAGGCATTGAGCTCCCAATGTTTGTGGCTATCCTTTATTGCTTTCTCGCACAACAAGCAGGGATCTGAATGGGAACAAGAGCACCCAGGATACAAACCAGTGCCATATGGGATCCCATTGCTTGCAAATGAGGATTTAGCAATTGAATTATCATATTCGGCCCACAAAAAATATTTTTCCAAGTGTTTCAGATATGGGATCTGGCAAGGTAGCCTAGTGGCTACAGCCCTTGCATCCGCTGGTTTCCATATGGGCTCTGGTTTATATCCTAGCTGCTCCACTTCCCTTACAGCCTCTTGCTTATAACCTGGGAAAGCAGTAGACGACGGACCAAAGCTTTGGGACCCTGCACCTGCGTGGAAGACCCAGAGGAAGCTTCTGGCTCCTGACTTCAGATTAGCTCAGCTCTGGCCATTGTGGCCACTTTGGTAGTGAACCAACACATGGAAGATCTCTCTCTCTTCGACTCTCCTTCTTCTCTGTAAATCTGACTTTCCAATAAAACAAAATAAATCTTTTTTTAAAAAGTGTATCAGATACGTAGGAGAACGAATGGCAGGTTTTTACCTTGGTTTTTCTGTCAGTATATCCTTCTCTGTCTCCCCACTTCAAACAAAGAATCTAATAAAAATTGACCATTTTTTAAAGATTGTGCAGGGGTTTCTTGATAATGAGGAAAACAGTATTAAGATACAAGAAGTTTTCTGCCACAATATAAAGATCCTATCTATAGTTGTCTAAGTTACTAGGTATTAAACCATGGGAATACTCTTCATCAGAGAATAAGAATTCCGAGTTTGTTTTTCAAATCCATCACTGCTTGTCAATTTCACAAACTATGCATGGCACAGTGTCCTTAGCAGGTCTCCTCTTGTTTTATTGATGAGAAGCTGATAAGAGCAGTACATTCTATTAACAATGGGGAGTTTTCATTCTGCTTGTCTTGTGATGCCTATGGAATGGAGAATTATGCGCCAAAACTGTGAAAGATAGTTACTGAAATTGAACTCCTTACATTTTTTTTATGTCATGACAACAAAGCTATTTTTACTAAAGAGCTTTTTTGTTTAGCCTGCAAAATTAAACAATTTGTCTGAATGAGATCAGCAAATTGTAATTAAATGATCACTTCCTGCTTCTCAAAGAAACAACAAAAGAATATTGTACTTATAACTATAGGGTTTTTCTATTCACTCAAATGAAGACTGGGTGCATATTTTGTTTAGTTCTTTAGACATTGGTTGGAAACTGAAATCTGGAGAGCTGAATAAACTATTATGGAATCACTTAACAACTTTTTTTTATTCTATTGCAGATTTAATATTTACATATCATCATAAAAACATAAGAATTTGAAAACGATACCTTGTAGCTTAGCAAAAAGAAGGGAAGAAAAAGGCCTTTCCAAAGAGATTATAAAGAAATTAACTTAGATTAAAGTTGATAAAAGAATTTTAGGATAAAAAAATTCAGTTTTTCCATGCATACAAAGGGTAAGTTCAAATTTTAAGTTTTTTTTCTTTTTAATAGAAATGAAACAAAGTCAAAAGAAAGAAATCTGACTTGCAGATTTGACAATGCTGAGGCAGTAATAACTGCTAATTTCTCTGGTATGTAGTAGACTCTGAACGACCTTTGTGTATTAAACAATCCAGTGAGAACTTGCATAAATTTTAGTGGCTAACTAGGTAAAGGAGATTTAGGTGAAAAGGAAGATGGCAGAGTATGAGAATGGCAAACAAAGTTTTCCTCACCAAGCCACAGGCATGATAAGCAACTTCAAGAGGCATAAAAGAAGATTAAAAGTATTTACCAAACTAAGCAAATATCTCCACCTCTAGTGTCCTGTGTGTAGGGAATGTGTTTGCCTGTAGAAAGTGATAGGAAGTCATGGACTTGTCATGCTAGATTTGGATTTTTTCTGAAAAGTTACAGAAAGTTACTGTTTAGGAAGATCATTGTGATAAAAAAAAAAGAACAAGAATGATGAGAAGCATAGTTTATATTGTGTAAAATTCACTTTCCCAGGCCTGGCAGAGTAACGTAATAGTTAAAATCCTCTCCTTGAGCAAGCTGGGATCCCATATGGGCCCCGGTTCTGATCCCAGCAGCTCCACTTCCCATCCAGCTCCCTACTTGTAGCCTGGGAAAGCAGCGGAGGACGGCCCAAAGCCTTGGGACCCTGCACCTGCCTAGGAAACCCAGAAAGAAGTTCCTGGCTCCTGGCTTTGGATTGACGCAGCACTGGGCGTTGCAGTCACTTGGGGAGTGAATCATCAGACAGAAGATCTTCCTCTCTGTTTCTCCTCTTCTCTGTACATCTTCCTTTCCAATAAAATAAGTAAATCTTTTTTTAAAAAAAATTCACTTTCCCTACCAAGTTTTCACCAATGTTCATTCAGTAGCCCAAGACAAAAATTTAAAGATCATTCTTGCCACCTCTGCCTTTTTGTAGATTCATTTGCATTTTCTCATTTTCATTATTGAGTGCTTTTGCTCAGAAAATATAGCTTTACAGAAGGTACTCAAACTTTCATAAGCTGTAATGCCATTCTTCAGATTTCTGGGTAATCACATGGAATAGTGACAATATTAACGAAGTAATTAATATCATCTGAGGTGTATGTTATGAGCATCACAGAAGAGGGGATACAATGAATCTGGAGAAAATGTTTCTGCTTTTTGCAGATAAAAAGATTTGAAATGAGGATGATTTAATCTCATAACAGGAGAGCATGGGGCTGGAATTTACATGAAGATACAAATATATCTGGAAGGGTAACATAAAAGTGCATGAAAAAATTCACAAAAATTGAATTAAATGTACTTTGGAGCCAAAATTTTTTTAAATATATGAATTTCTAATTTTTTATATAGCGTTGAACAGACAAAAGAGTGCCACTCAGTAAGCTATTGTCTCTGAGTTAGTTTATATGCTCTTCAAAAATCTACTTTCTAAAGTTGATATTCAAAAATTTGTTTCTCCATTGCCAATTGTCCTTTTTAATGATAATTTTATATAAAGACAAATTTTATGTGTCTCAAATGCACAATTTTGAACATATAATAATATTTCCACACAATTGTCTGATTGTGCCAATATGTGTATAGAGGGAGAAAAGAAAGAATAATATATTTACTGACATTTATTTTCTTTTTTAAAAAAGATTTATTTATTTTTATTGCAAAGTCAGATACACAGAAAGGAGGAGAGACAAAGAAGATCTTGTGTCCTATGATTCGCACCCCAAGTGACCGCAATGGCTGGTGCTGCACTGACCCGAAGCCAGGAGCCAGGAACTTCGTCCAAGTCTCCCACACGGGTGCAGGGTCTCAAGGCTTTGGGCTGTCCTCAGCTGTCTTCCCAGGCCACAGGCGGGGATCCAGATGGGAAGTGGAGCTGCCGAGATTAGAACCAGCACCCATATGAGACTTTAGCTGGTAGGTCATCAAGCCGGGCCTCTGATGTTTATTTTCAATTCTTTCCCACATCACTGACTAAAGCTGATTTTCTAGACATTGGTTAGTTCTAGTTTACTTTCTAGAACAATTCTAGAACCCCATTTATAATTTTTTACAACTAGTTATATTCAGAATCAAATTCTAATTGATAGGAGATTTTCAATATATTGTAACAGCAAAAAATTGCAGAAGTACACCATAGATCAATTTTAAGTTTTCTTAGCACTCTATGTACTGGTTTCCATGGTGATTGTACTAGCCTACACTCACAGCAACAGTCAAGTAGGGTACGTTTTCCCCCATATCTAACTCACTGGAATTAGATGGAACCTCAATGTGGATTCTCTTGTATTTCTCTACTACAAGGGAGGCTGAGCATTTTTTCATATGTCTATTAACTATTAGAATATTTTTTTGAAAGAGAAATTCATCTCCTTTTCCCAAGTCATAACAGAGTTGTTCGTTCTACTTTCATTGAGTTTCCAATGCTCTTTGTAGATCCTGGGAATTAGTCCTCTGTTTGGTGGGCTACTATTTTCTCTCATTCTGTTGGTTGCCTTTCTACTTTGTTAATTTTCTCCTTTGTTGTGGAGAAGCTTCTTACTTTGGTGTAGCTGCATTTATTTATTTTGGCAGTGACTGCAGGTGGTTCTCTAAAAAGTCTTTACCAGAGCCTGTATCTTGGAGAGTGCTTCCTGTATTTTTGTCTAATTGTTTGATGGTTTCTTGGTGCAGATTTAGATCTTTGATCCATTTACAGCTGAGGTTTGCATAAGATAAAAGTGAGGATTCTTTTCCTTATTTCTGCAAGCAGATATCCAGTTGTCCCAATAGCATTTGTTCAAGAGACCAACATCTCTCTGGATTATTTTTAGGTCTCTTGTTGAAGATAAGTTGGCTGTACATGTGTGGGTTCACTTCTGGGGTTTCTATTCTGTTCCATTGATTCTTTATTTCTGTACCAGTTCCATACTGTTTGAGTATCAGTGCCATATAGTATGCCTTGAAGTGGAATTGTGATTCCTGTAACATTATTGCTGTTCTTCTTTAAGATTTATTTATTTTTATTGGAAAAGCAGATTTACAGATAGAAGGAAAGACAGAAAGAGCTTCCATGTGTTGGTTCACTCCCCAAGCTTCAACAGGTATTACTGAACCAATCTGAAGTCAGGAGCCATGAGATTCTTCTAGGTCTCCCATGCACGTGAAGAATCACAAGGCTTTAGGCCATTACATACTGATTTCCCAGGCCACCAACAAGGAGCTGGATAGGAAGTTGATCAGCCAGGACATGAACTGGCACCCATATGGGATACCCGCACATCCAAGGTGAGGGTTTAACCACTGAGCCATTGAGCTGGGCCCTAGTTTTGTTCTTCAAGATAGTTTTGGCTAATTTATGTTCTCTTGTGTTTCCAGATGAATTTTTTTATCAGTTTCTAGCTCTGAGAAGAATATTGTAGGGATTTATTTGGGCTCATATTGAATCTGTACGTTACTTTTGATAATCTGGACATTTTGATGAAGTTGATTCTGCCATTTCAGGGACATGGTAAATTTCTCCATCTTTTAATTCTCCTATTTGTTTTTTAATGTCTGGTGATCTTTATCTTAGAGGTCTTTCACATCTCTGGTTAGGTTTATTCCAATGTATTTAAGGGGAATGTACTTACAAGTTTTTTCTCAGTCATAGAGCTGTTCATGTATAAAGGAATCATCAATTTACGTTCATGGAGTTTGTACCCTGCTGCTCTGCCAAATTCCCTTATGAGTTCCAATAATCTCTTTATTGAGTATTTTGGTGCTTCTACATACAGAATCATGTCATTTGTAAGCAGAATAATTTGACTCCCTTATTTTCAATTTAAATTATTTTAAATTATTTTTCTTGCCTAATAGCTCTACTGAGGACTTTAGATACTATTTTGAATAGTAATGGTGAATATCATATGCTCTTTCTGATACAATGAAACATTCATGGAAAATACAAATATGTGTATATATATTTTTAGCGTAGATAAACTACATATTGGATGCCTAGAACATTTAGAAGTGAAGATACATTGCAATATACATCTCTACTCCCCCCAAAAAGGGGAACTCTCAATGAAACTGTTAAGTAACCTTGACAATATGATATTATACTTTCTACCATTTGCTATAGTTATAATGCTTTGATTTACTCATATAGTAAAATCTTGGTCTTTTGGATATTGCTGAAGGACTGTGCTATTATAATAACATGTGGAAACATGCTGACCAGGGAGCAACGGAGAGGAAGTAAAATCAGGTGGAATAGGGATTCCCTATACCTACAAAACTGTCCATGAAAAATAATAACAATAAAACACACACACACACACACACACACACACACACACACACACACACACACAGAAATACAACAAAATCTCAGTCCCCTTTCCCAAAACAGAAACTAGCGTAAATGAGATTACAATCCATTTTTATTTATTATTATTTTCTATCCCTTATTGTTTAATTGCTTTTTTCTGCATTATACACAGAGCCTCATAAAAAAGAGACAATGTGTGTCTTAGTGAATGTAATCAGCAAGCACTGTTTCCTTGTCCAAATATGGAGTTTATTAGGCTTCTGGGTGAGCTTAAAGAAGAACCAAAGTGAAACTCAAGTCATGGACACTGTGTAGAAATTTCACTCCTTGGAAATGACACTATATAATAAAACTACCCACCTTGCTCTCATTAGCCATATTACATTCTCAGCTGTAAAAATATAACTTCCTTCTTTGCAAATGCCTGGTGTCTGTGACATTCCAGTTAGCATCAGTACTTGTATCTCATCTCCTTGTTCAGTAATTTTAAAGTGTTTTTGAAAAACCAAAGCCTTCTTTATCCAACTATATGAGTTTGTATCTGTAACTTAGCAGGAATATATAAGACCCCTAGCAATATGGGTACAACTAAAAAACACACTCAAGAAATCTGGTAAAATAGCAAAATGGGCACAGCTAAGAAGAAACGCACTCAAGAAAGACACTGTATGAACACAGACTTTACATGACAGACAAACTTAGGTTTTGCCCTTGGAAGAATATTTGTAAAGGTGGCATTCAAATCACTTTTCCTCATACAGTACAGGGCGCAGATGGTTGTTACTATAAGTTTCAAGCCCATTGAAGTCCCCTTTAGTATATCAGGAGAAAAGGTTGAAAACTTAAAAACAAACATGACATGAGTAAAAGGAAATTTTCTTTTAAATATGTTCAAGGTATTTAATACCTGAAGTACACGAAACATGTACAATATGTACAGTTTGAGCTAAAATTAAAATAAAAGAAACATGATTTTTGCAATATGACCTAACTGTTGGATAATTTCCAAAATGGTACTATGACTCATTTTCCCCTAGGATAACATACTTATTTATTCAAAGATTAAAAATTTTACACAAATTTGAGACATCATTAGAATAGAACCTACATATAATCTTCCCACTCTTGCCCCACATATTCACTTAACTATAAACCACATTCTTACTATACAAAGCAATTTCCAAATGCATCTTTGTGAGACCGACGCCTTACCACTTGGCTACCACGCCCCAAATGCATCTTTGAATTAGCCAAAGTGAAAACACAGTTTGTGTTATACTGTGTTAACACCAATTAAAACATTGATCTGATTAATGTGACTCAAAAACCTCAAACAATTTATTGAACTGCTTGCTGATTGCAATCTCTGATACTTCCCTCTTCTGTGTAAATATTGATTTGATAGATGAATTGGGGGTAATTTTTCTTTTTTAATGCTGATGTTAATGGTCATTGAATTCTCACTGACAACAGTAGTGAACTGTGTTAGGGAAATCTGGTAAATTAAATTGTTTTTCTCCCTTTCTCTTTTGTTCCCTTTCCTCCTATTCCTTAAATTTCAACCTTAGTATGATGAAAAACTCTTTAAAAAGATGAACCAGTTTTCAGCCAGTCTTTCTTCGAAAAATAAGATTATTAAAAGGAAATAAAGAGAAAAGACTTTTATATCATCTGTCATCTTAAAAACTTAGTAAATGTGTGTTATTGCAATCATTTTACTATTAGAAATTTTCCCCCCACTGAAATAATGTCTCACTATTGTGCAGATTACATACCAAGATACATACTGACATCTTAACATCATGCCGCATTAGTTGAGTGATAGATGTTTTCTGGGAAAGGACATCACTCAAGGCAAAGTAAGCAGGATGGAAGTAGATACTCACCCTCCATCCTGTCATTAGCCTATGGTAACATCCACCAATATATCTGCTAAATATGGCATGGCTTCCATTCAGGTGAATAGATCATTATTGCCAAGAGTTTCTCATTTTCTAGGGAAAGTATAACAAATACTTCCTGTCATTGGAAGAACAAAAAAGCTGCCAGGAAGCCTAGTCATATGGGGTCAGCTATTTACAGAAGACTAATGGCAATGACAGTGGTCCAGCTTTTATAGACATTGAGATCTATAGGATGTTGTGATCATGCCTGACAAAAAGACAAAGTTATAATCCATTGAGAACTGAGCTTGTGTGGACCTCTCACAATTGAGACAAAGAAAAACCCCAGTGTAGCTCAATGGTAGACAACTGAGAGGGAGATCTTAGGATCATTTTCACATCTACTGCTTCACAGATTAACATAGTTAAAATACATTTATAATACACACATAATTAGTATAATATATACAATATAATGCATACATTCATGTATACATACTATGCTAATCGATATTATCTGAACATTGCAAAGGAGACTGATTTGTCATATTAGTAATGATGTAAACTGGGAAGTTAAATAAGTGCATGTTATGTCATTAAAAGTGTTATTTCGAGAGCCTATCAGGATAGCCTAGTGGTTAAAGTTCTCACTTTGCATGCTCCAGGATGCCATATAGGTGCCAGTTCATACCCGAGCTGCTCCAATTTCCTTCCAGCTCCCTGCTTGTGCCCTGGGAAAGCAATTGAAGATGGCCCAAGGCCTTGGGAACCTGCACTCACATGGGAGACCTGGAAGACACTCCTGCATCCAGGCCTCAGATCAGCCCAGCTCTTGCCGATGCAGCCTTTTAAGGAGTGAACCAGCTGATGGAATATCTTTCTCTTTCTCTTGTTCTCTCTGTAAATCTGACTTTCCAATAAAAATAGATCTTTTTTTTAAAAAAAGTGTTATTTGAGGCAACTTATTTTTTTCTGAAACTCAATTTAATGATAAAGTGATAATCATTATAATTTTTTAGTAAACTGTGATGCAAATTAATATAGTCCTTATGTAGTAGACACTAATATCCTCAGATTATTATGGAAACAAATATCACAGGCTTGATAATTCACTGCAACACTAACTTTAGTCACATAATTTACTCAAGGAACATTAATTATCACATATAGTATTGTAAGTTAACTGCTATACAAATATGTGAAATCCACAGGTTCTAGCTTTAATGAGTTTACATAATAGGGACAACACCATGGCGAAGAACTTCATGATTTTATGACACACAGTTAATTATACGAGATAGTGATTTAAACCTTGTCTTGGAGATTTTATTTTTGCTTCAATTCTATAATTACTATTGTGATTGTTTTTAAATATTATTGAAAGATATACCTACAGTGGTGATAGTTCTCATTTAACCTTTACAATGAGAAGGTAAAGGAAGGAAAAGAAATTCCTTAGGTACATACTAGCTAATTTGCTGTTACTCAGCCGAGGAAGTCTGTACGTGGGATTTGGAGCTTGTCAACTCACTTTTTCAGTAAGTACATTATGCACGTAAATAATCTATTCCCTTGTCTTTACATTTTGTTTCATGAAGGCTAGGGACAACTGCTTTATCTTGCTGAAAGTGTGTGTGTGTGTGTGTGTGTGTGTGTGTGTGTGTGTGTGTGTGTGTAAAGCACTGGAATCTTTGAATAAAGGTTTTATGCAATCAGAATGAGAATGATTTAATAAACTGAGTCTAAAACTCAGAGAAAAAATGAGGATCCAATAAAGCACTCTTAGAAGCATATCCTAGAAAAAATACAATATATTTTATTGCAGATAAGCCTCATTCAAATTGCACAATCAAGGAATTTTGTTTATTACTCATTAGGTCAAATGTAAGAACAAAGATACCCAAGGGAATATTAACGGAGCTTTGTTGTTTTTGTTGTTCTGGAGATCTTTGTATATTCTGGAGATTAGCCCCTTATCTCCTGTGTAGTGTGCAAAGATTTTCTCCCATTCTGTGAGTTGCTTTTTTACTTTGTTGATTGTTTCCTTTGCTGTACAGAAGCTTCTTAGTTTGATGTAGTCCCATTTGTTTATTTTGGTCTTGACTGCTATTGCTTTTGGTGATTTTTTTTTAGAAAGTCAGGGCCTACACCTAAATCTTGCAGGGTGTCTCCACCATTTTCTTCCAAAAATTTGAAGGTTTCTGGATGTAAGTTTAGGTTTTTTATCCATTTAGATTTAATTTTAATGTACAGTAAAAGATGTGGGTCTAACTTCTTTGTTCTGCAGGCTATCAACTAATTATCCCAACAGCACTTATTGAAGAGACCTTCCAATTTCCCTGGATTTGTGTCCGTTTTTTGGTCAAAGATTATTTGGCTGAACCTGTGTGGGTTCCCTTCTGCTGCTTCAATTCTACTCCATCGATCTCCTCTTTGTCTTTGTGCCAATACCAGGCTGTTTCAATAACCACCACCTTATAGTATGTCCAGAGGTCTGCAATTGTGATCCTCCCTGTTAGATTCCTATTTTTCAGGACGGCTCTAGCTATTCATGGTTTTTTGTGTTTCCAGATGAACTCTGGTATCATTTTTTCCAGTTCTATGAAAAATGTTTTGGGTAATTTGATTGGGATTGCATTGAATGTATATATTGCTTTTGGTAGTATGGATATTTTGATGATACTGATTTTACCCATCCAGGAACATGGTATGTTTCTCCATTTTTTTGAAGTCTTCTTCAATTTCTTTTTTAAGTTTTTTGTAGTTTTCTTCAAAACACCTGTTGCACAAGAAACCAACATGTACCTGTATGTTCTTAGCAGCACAATCAATAATTGCAAAAACTTGGAAACAACCAAAATGCCCATCAACAAAAGACTGGATAACAAAACTATGGTTCATCTACTCCATGGAATACTACTCAGCTATTTAAAAAAAAATGAAATGCATTTCTTAGTGGCCAAATGGGCCCAATTCAAAACCATTATGCTAAGGGAAATGAGGCAATCCCAAAAGGTTAGATACCACATGTTTGCCTTAATTTAAGATGAAATGATGTCAATCCTAAAAATTGTATCTGTAAATTGTATTATTACACCCTCAAATATCCTGTATCACATGCAATAAGATATTGTGATGTAACCAATAATCAATGAGAGACAGACTGCTTTTCATCTACAAAAAAAAAAAGCAAAAACAAACAACAGTAACAACAACAAAAACCTCACACGATAAGCCTTTGTGGTGTAAGATCATATTAGATATTACCTTTGTCTACTAAGAGCTTCAATTTGAAAGAAGCCCAGAAGTGGATCCTTTGAAATCCTTCTCAACCATCACTGCTCATTATATTCCCCAAACATATATGTATTATTCAATATATATGAAAATGTATACCCTGTCTGCTAATGCTGAATGGTACAGCAAAACTAGTAGGTCTATTTCTGTCTTGCATTTTGTTCAAGAGACTACGCAATATGTTAGTCAAGTTCCTTGAAATTAATTTAGATCTTTGCTTAATTCCAAAATATATTCACATTTAAATGCAAAATCTTTTACAGAATTTTAATTTCTCCATACTTTTCAGTTGGCAGAGAGGATTTTTAGATTTAATCCAGGACCATGGTCATGTCTATCTCTATGAGTTATCTGTGTTCAATGCAAGAGTGCTTTCAAAAATCATGGCAAAATTAATATAGAGGGTACATTTGTTTTAGTAAAAATATTGCAATCTATGGATTTTTCATAAAATGTATTTTTATGAACTTCTGAAAACTACTTGAATACATGGATTTCTGATATTTACTGTAGAATGCCCTTATCTTTAATTCTATTCTTCATGGTCACTAACACTTAACATCTGTGAATATGTTATTAAATAAATGGAATGAATCAGGTGTGTGATCTGTGTGGCTAAGCCTCTGCCTGTGGCACTAGCATTCCATAAGGTGGTAATCAAGTTCCCTGCTTGAGGCCTGGGAAAGGAATAAAAGAAGGCTCATGTTCTTGGGCCCCTGTATCAATGTGGGGTACCAGGAAGAAGTTTCTGGCTTCTGGCTTTAGATCAGCTCAGTTCTTGCCATCGCAACCATTTGTGGAGGGAACAAGCATATGGAAGTTCTGTCTCCTCTTCTCTCTATAACTGTCTTTCAAGTAAAAATAATTTTTTTAAAAAAATGTCACCTTCGTGGCTGCTTTAGTGCAAAACCTACATAAGTAAACTGTCCCAAGCTTTTCTGGGAGACAATTTTAAGTGTACATCGAGGAAGAGAGAAATAGCTGCAGAGAAGAAAATCATAGAGGAAGAGACATTTGAGAAAAAATTCCCCAGTTTATGTCTAAGTACATCAAATTTGAAACAATCCAGACACCTCTTTTTTAACAATAAAAAAGCATCACCAGTGTAACTAATGCTAATGTATCAATGCTCTGGCCAGCAGAGACAGTAACGTGGACAGGGAGAGGGCCTGGGGATGAAGCACTGACAGGAGACCAGTGATGGTGGAAGTCTCTCTGAAGCCTCCCTTTATTACTCCTTTTATATTCTTTCCCCCAAGCCCTTTAGCCAAACAATAGGATGCCAATGAGTTCCATTAGTCCAGGTGCTTTTAGCTGCAAGCCCATTTTGTGTTACTGCTCAGCTCAACGCATACTAATCAACTCCTTAGCCCACAACATATCAATAAACACTGATGACAGAAGAGAAAGTGTGTTGTTTATTAGCAAAACATATTATGAGTTCATATATTTTGTTAGATTTTCAGAGCAACCATCTTTAGGGTCTATGGAGCAACCAACTCAAAGTTGAGGGAAGCCTCACTAAGTCACAAGAATTCATAAGAGATCTATAACTTGCCAAAAGTTGAAAATTGACTATTTTCCAAACTTCAAGTGTATCTGAATGGAATTCTTTCTTTGAAACAATAAATCATACAGACTTCAGAAAAAGTTACACTTCAAGAAGTTGAGATACTAGTATGCTTCAGCGTGGTCACTTGTGTTAGCAAGCCAATTGGCGAATACAGTTAACTATTCCTTCCTTTTGTCCTTTATATATATCTTGTGAATAAAGTTCAGAGCCCAGAAGCATATTTGACGCTTGCATGGAATGGTCTCCAGTTACAACTGTTAGTCACCTGCTCAATCCCCTCTGCCCTACTAGAAATTCAACATCCAATCAAAGAAGCACAGAAAAAAACATTCAGTAGAACTTAACACTGTCACTTATGAAAGTTTAAATAGAAAAAAGCAAAAGATTAAATTATTGGAGGATATTCTCATCTACTATATCAAAGAATCAAAATTAAATCTTAATATTTTGAGGTCATTTATTTAAAAAGATTAACCATTAGCACTGCAATATGAGAACTCAGTTCTATTACATTTTCCTCATTATAATTGTATTCTCAAGTTATTTATGATTTGATTGCTGAATATTATTATTGCATTTATGTGTATTTATAAATAATAATAATTCACATGTGAAGTTTTAAGTTACAAATGACCTATTTCTGCATCTCCTCACATTCTGTGTTATTTTTGAGACTAACATTTGTCAGTTTACAAGGTTCTAATGCAATTTAATCATGGTTTTATGAGCATGCTACTCTAACATTATGTCAAAAACTACTCTTTTTATTTTAGTTCAAAATTTGGAATATCCCTCATGTTCAGCACAATGTTATAGCAAAAATTGCAAATATCTTTTTAATATGCATTGTAATATTTTCAAAAGTTGAATCACTGAGATTAGCAGTTGAAAGAACACGTTTATCAATAGTTGTGAAATATATCTGCATTTCAAAATAATACTGAAAAAATTAGTTTTATCACTGCTAATTTTTGCAACCTAATTTATGTGAAATGGTTGTATTTTATTATTTTAATTTGCATTTTTTGCATTGCTACCAATATAAACATTTTAATATGCTCATTGGTCATTGGAGTATCCCTTGCTATGTATTTAATGCTGAAATCCTGTATGCACCTGCACACGCAGTTTATATACACTTATTTTTCAGTAATAAGATGTTGATTTGCAATTCACAAAGCACTCTCCATACTGATTTCCACAGTGGTTGTATTAGCTTTTTTCATGGTGCTGTAATTTGTTGTTGTTGTTGTTATGGCTATTGTTCTAATTTGAGCCAGTTGTTGAGTTTGTTTCATGGCTTCTCATTTAAGGAAATGTATAGTGATGGAGTACTGGGGTGTACAATATCCAGATGTGGGGGTACAATGCAACATGCATTCCTGCTTCCAAACAAAAGATGGACTCCCAGTGAGATTGTTGAAAATGTGTAGACAATGGGATGCTGGACTGTCTGACACTGTCTGTACCAGCAATGTTGGGGCACTTATATAAGAGACTGATGGAATTATGACTCCATATGAAGGGCTATACTATTATAGCAATGTGGGGAAAACCTGTTGGGGGGTGGGAGTTTGGGATTGAATCCCAAATAAAATAATTTTTTAATATGCTAATGTTTTCAACTAATCTATGACTTGCCTTTTCACATGAATAATGTTAGTCATTGGTTAAGTTAGTCATCCATAGTGGTCTAGTTTTGGCTTTTTAAAAAAGATTTGTTAGCCTATCTGATAGTGGAGTAACAAAGTAGGAGATACAGAGACTTTCTAGCTGCACTCCCCAAATGCCTGCAAATGCTGGGATGAAAGCAGGCTGAAGCCAGAAACCAAAGACTGTTTCTGGGGTTACACTTGGGTGATGGAAGCACAAGCCCTGAGGCATCGTTCCCTGCCTGGCAGTGCCACCATTGACAGGAAGCTGGATCAGAAAGTCAGAGTAACTGGGCCTTGAGCTGGCACTCTAAAAGCAGCTGAGCATATCACAAGTTCTTGGGCCCCTATACCCATAGAGGAGAGCAGCAAAAAGTCATGGTTTCTGAATTGGGCTTGGCTTAGCTCTGGCCATTACGGTCTTTTGGGGGATGAACAAGAAAATGGAAGATTTTTCCCACTCTGTTTTTCCTTGCGTGTCTAAATCTGCCTTTCAAATAAAAGTAAATAAATCTTTGAAAATTAAAAAAGCTGCTTTGAGAGCGCAAAACGCGCCAGTGTGTGGAAAGAGAACGAAAAACAAGAAGATATCAAAGGAGACCATGTCAGAACATGCAGGAGGAAAAGAGAAAACAAGATAAGTTCGAATCCTAGAAGATTTTAAGAAAATGGGTGTGACTAAGATGATTACAGAAACAGATTTTAGAATACTAACACAGCTAGGGACTCAACAGGATTTGTCTCTCTAAAATTTATGTCGCTGTTTAAACTCTACATTTTATTTTTAATGGTTGATGGGTTAAGAGAGGATTTAATTATGGCAGTGTGGAAATGGGGTTGATTAGAGGACTCTAAGTCACTGAGGGTGTGCCCTCGGTGTGTGATTCCCGCAAGAGTTTTGATTACTTAACTATAAATTCAGCCTCACAGATGTCTCTCTCCTTTCTTGGAGGAGGAGCCACTGATGCCAGATTTAGGGGTTAGGCAGTTATATCGTTGGAGCCAAACAAAAGGACAACTGAAGAGCTACATCTTGGTAAGATATCTGGTTCAACAGATATAAGTATATAAAAATTAGATTTCATGAATTAGAGAGTAGCTTGTCCATCAGAGGTTTTAATTCATATGTAAGTCACTAAATTTGTAACTGACAGTAAGTGCTTAGTGTTGTGCGCTAAGGAGTTGATTAGCACTTGTGGGGATGGTCAGGAACACGAAATGGGCCTTGTAGCTAAAACATCTAGACTAATTGGACTCATCTGTATCCAATATCCTGGCTAAGTTAGGACGTCAGGGAAAGAATACATAAGGAGAGGTGAAGGAGCAATAAAGAGAGACTTCACAGAGACTTCTATCATCACTGGTCTCCTGTCGGTGCTTCATCCCCAGACCCTCTCCCTGTCCACGTTACGGGCTCTGCTGGTTGGAGCAGCTTAGACTGAAAGTGTGCGTTCATCAGTAGCTGAAGATGTGTAGGTCAGAATGAGAAAGCAAAGAGAAACCATACATTACATCTTTGCAAGTACTAACAATACATTTTGTGTTAATTTTAGTGTGAACTGGATAATAAAATTTGAATAATTTATTTTCCTAACTTTGGATTAATTTCCTTACTGGAGGCAACCACAAAAAATAATTGACAATTTCAGAATTTTAAATAAAGGTCAATGATTTACTAAATGACTATTTTAAGAGAAATTACATTCATAGTAGGATGGATTCTAGGAGAACCACTAACTGCCATGCTAAGGCAGCCTCCTTTTAGATTCACCCTGAAAACAAAGTTTTAGTTATAATTACCTGAAATAACCATGTAAAAATAGACACCTGCTCCAGAATATTTTTAAAGCATTTTTGGGATTGAGCTAGAATGTGTATATTTATGAGGTGTGTGTGATGGATGCAGATACAAAAGAGGATACATATTATAGAAAAACTATCTGATTACATAATAATGATCAAAATTCTGTCATTCAAAAAGTATAGGCTAAAGATAGATGTCAGAGAAATGCACATTTGGTATGAACAAATGTAACATTTACAACATTCTTTATGCAAAAAGTAAATTAAATGGATTTATATCTTTTCTGATTCTGTATTTTTTCTATTAATGTCTTTTATTAATTTATTTTACTCATTGGAAAAACAAAATCAAAGAGAGAATGAAACAGAGAGATACAGAGAGACCTTCCATTTGCTGGTTCTCTCTCCAAATGCTCACAAGAGCCAGGGATGGGCCAAGCTGAATTCAGATTCAGGAACTCTGTTCGGACTCCTTCACCCACACAGTTTCAGGGACCCAAATGCTTGAGACTGCTGTTGACTTAGAAGGTTCACATAAGAAGAAGCCTCTGCAGGACTTTATCCCAGAGATTCTGATATTTTGATGGGAGATTCAGGAACCCCGACTCATTGCTTTAAATGCTATCCCACCATATCCCATTCTAAATAATTCATGTCTGTACACACACAGAGAGACAAAGACACACACATATATGCACATGCAAGTAAAGTGACAGCGATAGCAAGTGTGAGTATGACAGCAAGAGAGAAAAAGTGAGAGACTTTTCCATTCACAGATCATTCCCAGATAGCCACAATATCTAAGTTTGGTCTGGGATAAAGCCACAAATCAAACGCATCATCCTTTAGTGCCACATGGGGGACACAGGCCCAAGAATTTGGATCTTCACTTGCTCTGGTACATTAGCAGTAAATTGCATTAAAAATCATTTAAATGTTATGTTTCTGGTTTTGTTTTGTTTTGTTTTGTTTTGTTTTAGATTTCTTCCACTTTGAAAAAAATATTCAAAAAAGTGTACTGTCTACTGATTAGGTGGTGTGATAGCTGGTTAAGATGGTATTTCTGGGTTTCTCTGTACTTCAGGAAGAAATTTGGATTACATCAATGACTGAGTGAAGAAAATCCTTCTACCTGTTCCTATCCTGGATTAATATTCTAAATTCTAATTGGAGGAAGGGGCCATTGCCCTTCCCTTAGTTCAGCTTTGACATCAAGGTTTGCGATTCCCTCTAAACAACAATTTTCAGGCCTTCACTCTTGGACAATATCTGTGTACTATTAACTTTCTCAGAGTGTAAGCCTTTGAATTTAGGCTGAATCACAATACTGCTTTTTCTGAATATCCTAATTGCAGACTCAATATGTTGGAAATTTCTTAGTTGCTATGATTTCTACATTCAGACCCATAATAATACATCTAATCCTATATACTTCATAAAGGATCTTCCAAAATCCCATGGAAATTCAGACAATATTTTTTCAGTGATTTATTTTATTTTTGTTTGAAAGGCAGAACCATGGGGAGAAGTAGAGAGAGGTCATCTTTATACTGGGTCACTCCAAAAGTGGCTGCTATGACCAGAACTGAGATTATCAGAAACCAAAACCAGGGCCTTCTGCCGGAGTCCAGCTCCAGCCGAGAGTTCAGAGCTCGGGAAGGGTGCGTGGAGTCGGCGATAAAGAAAGACACAGACACAGACACTTGGTGCATTCTTGCATGTTCTCACCTGGTCTTACCCATTCTCACACGTTCTTACATGGTCTCACCCGTTCTTACATGATCTTACATGATCCTGCACGATCCTGCACGATCCTGCACACAGCCCAGGAAAAGGCTGTCCTTTTTATTTACTCAGACACCTCACAAGCCTCTGCACAAGTAACTAATTACTTTGTTTTTTTCTTCATGACGCAGGGGGCATGTACAGTCATTTGGTCACTCTGTCTGCACTTCAAGGCTAAGCAGGCGTCTCAAAAGATAATTCTGAGCAAGCCATTATTCACTCTTGAACAATAGTTATGGAGCAACAGCCAGGACTCCAAGGTCAAGGCACATGCGATCATCCGCCAACTAGTAGCACATTCTCATCACATTTTTCACTTACACAAACCACCCATCATCTAACAGGAAAACAGGCCACAGGGGTAAAAAACCTCCAAAACAGAAATCCCAAATACAGAATCCCCCCACACCTACAGACTCCACAATTCCATAAACAATGAGACAACAATCAAAAGCATCCTTCTCTAATGAAAGCATTCCCAATTCCTTCAGTCAAAAATCACAGAAGCAGCTAAAACAGTTATACTCTCCATGCTCCAAAACATTGCAAAGACAGGCTAGCCTTAGAGATGACAACAGCCACATTCATTGCCATAGCAGCCTCAGCTCTCACTCCCATCACTTCCATTCCTGTAGGTCCACTGGGTGCTACATGACTGGCCAGGCCCTGGAAAGGAGGCAGATCTGCCTCACCTGTGACTTCCTGTCTTCCTGCTGCCTCCTGGCCTTGAACCAGCCACCATCTTAGGGCAGGGCATTCGTGCAGTGCTCCCAACAGCCTTCCTCTGAATCTCCTGTGTGTGCACAAAAGCCCAAGGACCTGGGCCTTTCTCTGCTGCTGCTTTCCCTAGTTATAGGCAGGGAGCTGAACTGGAAGTGGAGCAGCCAAAGCTCGAACCAGAGCCCACATGGGAAACTGGCACCAAGGCAGATGCCTAGCTCACATGTCACAGTGTATCTTTTACTGTTGATGCTAATTTTTGACACATCTTCATGATAGCCTATAGATTTTATTTATCTTGATAACCCTGTTTAAAACAATTCTGATTTTAAAGCATATTGCTTCTAAAATGCCCTCGATGCGAGAAAATGAAAAAAAAAGAAAAACAAAGATAAGATATACAGAGAAAGATAAGCTTTTCTGCTTAAGAGATAAATTCTTGCAGCTACCATAAAGCTAAGCTACATTATACAGATGGAGGATATGAAAACATTTAAACAACCTATCTCAAAGGAATACTGGTATTTTCTTAACAGAATTCTGTTCATATAACCTACTACAGAAAAATGTGTGCATCTACCTGTATCAATAATTCAGAACTAAATGTATATAAATTCCTTGCCACCAACCTTAGTTTTGTTTGGTTTTCAGAGGTTTGAAATTGTGTAACATTTATACATTGATAAATTTTACCTGAAAATGAATTCTCTGGCTTGTTTTGAGAGATCAGATTACCTTAGGAACACTGTTATTCAAGTACAAGGAAGTATCTTTTCCCATGAGTCTGGCCTGCTCCATTCTTATATGTGCTTGGATCAACCTCTCTATGGGGAACTAAACTTTCTTATCCATACTGGTCTTCGTTAAGAGACACTCCGTGAGGATGGTCTGGGGGCAAAGGAAGCAAATCCTCCACCTGTGGTGCTGCCATTCTGTATGAGCACCAGTTCCTCTCCGTGCTTCATTTCCAATTCAGCTCCTAGTTTATGGCCTGGGAAAGTAGTGGAGAATGGCTCAAGTCATTGACCCCTGCACCCACGTGGAAAACCTGGATAAAACAGTTGGCTCCGGGCTTCAGATTGGCTCATCTTCAGCCATTGCAGCCATATGGGGAGCAAATTGGGGGATGAAGAGTTCCCTCTCATTCTCACTCTCTCTGCTCTTGTAAATACCCCTTTCAAAAAATAAATGAATCTTCAAAACAGAGAAAATGAAATATCTGTGGTCAAACTGGTTTCTGAAGACCAATAAATTCCCATAAATTCAATCTTTTACCAATATGTAAAGTGACCCTGTTCACCAAGCTATGTGAAATGCCTTGTGAGGCTTGAGAAATAAGATATACATGTGGTTTTGTATAAGTTGGTTAAGATGTATGTAGGAAAAAAATAGGAACTTGCATATTTGAATATGGAAGGAATTAACAAAAAGATACATCAGAAAGTAAATAAAATAATTAATAAAAAGGAAGGGCTGTTGCAATAACAGAATTATATAAAATGATCAATTGATTGTGGAAATGCATTGTACCCTCTCATTAATTCACATCTCAACTTCCCCATTCAATTAATTGCATAATGAGACTTTTTCTCATTTTCTTATTTTCTAGTCTTCAAATTAATTAATGTTGTAAATGAATGAGAAGTCAAATGTAAGAGAAATTTTCTATGGAGAACAATTACATTCAAAGGAAAAGGCTATCAGATAGAATTTAAATGAGTGAAAGAAATCATACGATGACTAAAATTATTGTATTTTGTGAATTTCTTTCAAACTGCTGAATGGATACCACACATCATATTTCATAGAAAAAAATGGCACATAGAATTCAGCCAAACAACCTTGTGGAATCATAAATAAGAAAGTACACTTTTTGTGCTTTTCATCATAAATGACAGAAGCAAAGTCAAAGAAATGTGAATGATTTTAAACCCAGTAGGTGTTTGTCCCCTCCAAATAATTGACATCTGGAGAGGAAGCTATTTAAAAGAGCAATGCTTATAGTAAGTCTCTACTCATTAATACCTGTCACCATTGTTCATAGTCTGAAAGGCACTTGCTGGTAGATCTTACAATACTGAGTGTTTCCTACTCCTTGGGGTTTATGATCCAAGACTCTCAGGGGACACCCAAATCCACAGATAGTAATGAGTTCCATATAAACTATACTTTTGTCCCCTATACATACACACTTGTGATAAAGGTCAGCTTGTAAAATAGGAATGGAAATAGGAATTAAAATAATTAATACTGAATAATAAATAATTAATACTGAATAATTTTAATTATAAACTGTCATAAAATTATGTGAATGTAGTTTTTCTCTCAAAATATTTGATAGTATTTTTAGTTTTTCACTTAGAAAAAATACGTTACAGCTTCTCTGTGATGTCCAGATTGCCAACATCTCTGATTTCTCAATAGCTGGTCTGAGAGTGAACACAGCTACTAATTGACTAATGCATGAGACAGTAAACAGAATGTGGATATTCAAGAAATGCACGATTCACCTTTACAGATAGGAGATAATAGAGTGAGATTTCATCGAGCACGTCAGAAGAATGCAAAATTCAAAATTATTTAATATTTTGGAATTGTGCATTTAGTATTATTCAGTTGTAGCTAAATAAGATGTATCATTATTCCAGAAAGTGAAATTTTTGTATTATGGATGTCTGTTGAATAATGGGGGTATTCATTTCTGAGTACTTGAATTCCAGTTCTAATGTCCAGCAGTAATCCTTTATCAGCAAAATTATAAATATGACTTCATCACATATTTTACTGAAGAATGATTAAGGGGGGAAAGGAAAGATTGAATCTGTGACTCCAGTGAAAACCTTAAGGAGTTTGATGTGCATTAAGAATAAGATTGGATAGAATAGGGATGAATACATATTGATTATTTCACTTTGTCAACAGGTGCAATTTTTTTCTTTTTTTCTCTTATTTATTCATTTATTTATTTTTTGACAATCTTTACATAATTTGGGTAAAAAGTTTCAAGCACTATAGGAAGATGGGTAAGACAATTAGTTCCATATTGTTTCCTTCATATATCTGATGTAAAAAGGGATTTTAAGGGGGAAGCCCTGCCCAGTCTCCAACCACCCCAGGTTCCAAATGTGGGGCATGCTCCAAGGGTCTTGCTCAAGTGGTTTTTGATAGTTCAACAGTTCTGAATTACTGCGAATCTTGTCAATCCAAGCACAATGAGGTCGTTGAAAAATCCACTGTTTGACATAGTACATCATAGAGTCTCCATTTGCCCAGTTTTTCATTCCCAGCATATGGCTGAGGCGGTTGATTGACTTGTTCTGTCCTCTGTCTTTTCATGGATAGGATTCTGAGTCTGGAAGCTCAATTGGAGGGTCCCCAAAGAGACTTTGTCTGAGGTGTTCCAAGACCAGATTCTTGTATGTATTAGCAAGTACAGGGCCTGGCACAGTCCATTGCCCCGAACATCTGGTGGTTGCAATTGCTGGGTTGGTTCTGTTTCCAGCACTGTCTTCCACGCAAACCAATGGGTGTTGCAGTCCAGCCTGGTTCTGCCCAGCACATACTCGGCCCTCACGCAAACCAGTGTGGGCGGTAGCCTAGTCAGAGCGACCCACGATAACCCCCACCAGGCCTGCCCCCTGCCCTAGTTTGCCAGTATGTATAGCAGACTAATCCAAACTTTCCCGCATCCCCTTCTGCTCTCATATATGTCAGTGGGTATTGAAGCCTTGTTCCATGTAACCAGCTCAACTATCCAGCCCTCACGGATGTTGTTGGGTGCCTTTTTGTCTATCCACCCCAGCTCCTGTCCTAGTTTTTGTGCCCTTTCCTGGGGGTGGTAACCCAAGAGGGAGGAGCCCACTATTACCCTCCCAGGCCACTCCCACTCCCCTGATTATGCACTCTCCAGGTGGTTCTGCAGTGTAACTTGACAGAACTAGCCCCCAGTGCCAGCTGATGCTGTGGCTAAGCTCAAACAACCCTCACCCACTTTAATTATAGATTGCACCAGTAGGAATAATCCGCCCTTCCTGGCTTTTCCCTGATCTAGTCCACACGAGGCCCACATGTGTTGTAGCCCTGCCTAGTCTGGTCTGCCCACATCCCAGCTCATGCTCTCCAGTAGGAGCTGTCCAGCAAGGGAACCACCCCCATATTCCCCATGCTGGCTCTGCACCCTCCCTTCCTGGTTCTCACTTGTGCTGTTGGGTGCTGTGATCACATCTGACACAGGCAACCTCACCCTGGCATTCCGTATTGTGCACTGCTTTTGCCGCGACCAAACCTGGCTTGCCCCACACTCTGTTCTGGTGCTCAGGTTTGCCAGTGGATGACATGAACTGATTCAGCCTGGTCTGCCCCCGACCCATGCCAAATATATGCAGGTGGGGAACTTTCCATGGCCTATTCTGGGCTGTTTCCTATCATGCTTCTTGCGCTTACCTGCAGGGATTGTGTCCTGCCAGAGGAGTTGCCCAGGCTCCTCCATCAGAACCTCTCCCAATGACAGATTTTGCACATTCCAGGGAGTCCATGAGCCAGCACTACTCAGTTCACCTCCTGTTCTAGCAGGAACAGTAGCTTTTCCCAATTGGCCTTCAACCCATTCTGGTTCTTACTGTTGGATGTTTCAGCCCAGCCATGGCTCATCCATACCCACATACAGCTCATACATGGCTCAGTAGGGGTTGAGACCTAGCTTAGTTCATCCCACATTTACCCTGGTCCTCCAGAGCACCTGAAGGTATTGCTGTCTGGCCTGGTCTGGTGCATCCAGTCCTAGTCCACACTTGTGCTAAGTGAGCCTATAACCGTACCCTGATCAGAACGCACCCCCATTCCAGCTCGTGTGCCCCTTAGTGGGAACCTGCACCCAGGTAGGGTTTCTCCTTAGCTCCCCAAACGGGCCTATTCCCAGCCAGTGTTCAGCACGCCAGTGGTTGCTCTGACTCAGCTTGGCACAGCCCCTCACCTGTCAAGACTCATGCTTTAGACACTATGGCTTAGTGTCCATGGCTCATGCAGACCAGTTGGTGCATGAACCTAGCTGGGCATGTCTTGTGCTCCATCCTGGTTTCTATTTTTACTTGTGGGCTAAGGTTTTCTCAGTTCTGCCCAGTACACCCGTTCCATTGCCATTTCATACATTGACCAGCCATTGGAGCTACTTTGCCCAGCCTGTCTGACCCCCACGTCTGGACCATGTGTTCCCCAACGGGAGCTATGACTCACCAGGGAAGTTTCCCAAGTTTCTCCACTTAACCCACTCCCAGACCTAGTTTTCATACATGACAATGGGTTTTAGGCCAGTGCCTGGCATAGTCTTGCCTTCCTTTTGGCCTTGCATGAGCTGGTGAATGTTGCAGCCTGGCCCACCCCACACCCTATTCAGGATGCACATTTGGGTGCTGCTGCCTTGACCTGTCCAGACTGCTGTCAGTTCTTTAATCTGCGATTGATGGCAGGCTCCTTGGTCACACCTAGTTTACTCCATCACCACTCCATCTCTTGAGCTAACCAGTGGGGCTAGAATTTCCACAGGGTTTGGCCCACACATCCCCCACAGAGTGTTCCCCCGGATAAGGTTCTCTAGCGTGCTTGTTAATGTCATGGCCCTGCCTAATGTGACCGATCTCCACTGAGTCAGTTCTTGTTTCCAGCCCTGTTATCCACAAGAACCAATGGGTATTGTGGTCAGCTCGATCCTACCCACTTCATACCTGGTCCACACGCAAACCAGTGGGAGCTGCACCCTAGTTGGGGCGACTCCCCAAAACCCCCTCCAGGCCTACTCCCTTCCCTAGTTCCCAAGCATGCCAGTATGTACCACAACAGGTGCTTTTTTGACATTTTAAGCCAGACAGCTATTTGTTGCAGGGGACTGATTTGTGCAATATAATATGTTTAGAAATCTTCCTCAATTCCTCTACTTTTTTTTTTCAGTCAAATTACTTCTATCATTCTTGTTCTGCCTGACTTTACCAATGAACTTTCTGTGTTCAGATCTAGGATTCTTTTTTTCTCCACTGCAGCATATGACAGAGAGCAGATGGTATTTTTCTCTCTGTGCTTGCCTTGTTTCATTCTACATTATATGCTTCAGTTTCACACATTTTACTGAATGAAATTCCATTGCTTGTATCTACCAAATTAGCCATACTAATTCAATGGATGACTGACATCTTATTTAATTTTGCAACTGGATGCTACAACAAACATGTTGGAGTAATGGCTTTTGAGTCAATAATTTCAAGTGTTTTGAACATATAATCAGTAGTAGGATTCCTGGATCATAAGAAAGGTCTATTTCTAGGGTTTTTTTCTACCCCCAAAACTTACAATATATTTGTACTGTCACCAACACTGCATATGTATTTCCCTTTGTTAACATCTTCACCAGAATTTCTTTCTCTGTGCTGATTAATTTGTTTATTTGTTTTTGCTTTGGTTTTTAATAGTAGTTTTCTTGGTGCTGACTCTGGTACCCCTAATGGGTGCCCATTCATGGCCCAGCTGCTCCAGTTCTGATCTAGCCTTCTGTTAATGCACCTGAAAAAGCAGTGAAGGGTAACCCATACACTTGGGTTCCTGCACCCGCATGAGAAAATGAGGAGCAGTTCCTGGTTGCTGGCTTCAGACCAGCTCTAGCCATTACAGCCATTTGTAGGACGAACCAGGGAGTGGAAGATCTCACACAATCTCACTCTTCTATGTAATTCTGCCTTTCCAGTACAAATAATACATACATCTTTTAAATCTGTAAAACCATATTTGAGGCACTTCCTAGAGACCACATTCACTGAGCATCCCTTGTTTTTACACACACACACACACTCAGCCATGCACAAATCTTTTGTAACCTGTTATGAATATATTTTCTCTTCAATGTCAAGCCCATTGCGATTATGAAATATAAAATTCTATTTCTTTTTTCCTCAGTCACAGTTCCATACCTAACAGCGAGTAAACATTCATAGAACCTGAAATTTATCAAAGAATAAAATTCTAAATTATTGCTGAAATATCAGAGAAAATTATTAACTTTGAAACACCATGTTTACAGTTATGGCTAAAATTATTTTGAGTATTAAATTATTTTATGATGGATAGATTAAGTGGTAACTAATTTGCATCAACCAATGAAACATTATTATATGGCAATTGTTGGTATTCTGAAATAAATGTAAAGCAAAACTCCATGAAGTACGTAAACCCTTGAATTCCACTGTTAATTACTTCCATGATAGTACAATAATGACATTTGTTAGGATTCCTCACTGACAACGATAACCATCACAAAACAAAACACAATCTCTTGCACACACACACATGTGCACACACCATGTATACACACACTGGCAAAATATTGAACTTTTTTTGTCTTTTACTTATAAGCCATTTATGTATTTTGGTGAATGTAAAACTATGGTATCTCACAGAAGGTTCATTAAAATATAGTATTTTGGGTTCATCACAATGGCTCAGTGGGATGATTAGGGTGCCGGTTCATGTCCTGGCTGCTCCATTTCCTATCCAGCTCCCTTTTTGTGGCCTGGAAAAGCAGTAGAGGATGGCCCAAAGCCTTGGCAACCTGAACTTGGATTCAGATCAGTTCAGCTCTGGCCATTGTGGTCACCTGGGCAATGAACCAGCAGATGAAAGATGTTTCTTTCTGTCTCTCCATTTCTCTGTAAATATGCCTTTCCAATAAAAATAAATCTCTAAAAAATAAAATAAAATATAGTATCTTGGAAATAAGTCATTTAATGCTTCTCATATTTTGGAAATTCTTCCTTATCAATGAGATCATTTACTTTGTCAGTCATCAACCACATATCAGTACATGAAAACCATGTTACTATTCAAATAATATTGTGCCTGGTTATGATAAATAACCAAGAGCTATAAAGTTTAATGTTTGATAAAAGTAAAACCTGAATTAAAGATTATTTATTTTTCTCTTAATTTTAATTTCATTATTTTATTTTCCTCAGCCATTGTTGATACTGAAGTTTTCCATAAGCTTAAACCCACATCCACTCTCTGTATAGATCTCTTCAGATATTTTAATGAATCTTACTCATCATTTGACTTATTATAGCATTTTGTGTGTGATTAATCCTCCCCAGTCTTTCCATCATCTCCTATCTTTCTTCCTAAATGATCTGTTTAAATTTATTAGGCCAAAAAAGAAAATGGAGGGTGGCTTAGTAACCTTTTTGCTGTAAATTAGTTTTTTCATTAAACTTAATTTGGCTAATGATTAAAAAGTATGGTCTGAGAATGATGAGCTTACCCTGTTAACCAGTGGGTACTCTTCTCCCAGTGATTCTGATCCAATTTTCAGTCATCAGATAAAGTTATAACATTATCTATAAAGAAAAAGAAAAGTTTCTACACTTTCAAAACTCCAGACCTAATTCCAACAATTGTGTGGATTTCTGAGGTACTAAATGATAGCATTGGTACTAACAATGATTTGCAATGAATATCCCAATTTGAAATTCTTTAAGGGCCTGGAACTTGGCCAATCCCCCAAAACTAAAGGATCAGTGTAGCAGAGCATGTCAATCCCCTTCCTAAGCAAACCCTTACCTAAAGTTCCAGTATATATCAAATTTCAAAATATTCATTCATGAATGAAGATACAGTTTTTAAAAGAAATGTGGTTTTGTAACAGAAATTTTTACCAAATAGGCTGATTCACATTTTATCCATATGTTGGTCTCCTAGGATTCTCTAATCAAAGACGCACAGTTAATACATTTCTTCATTTCCTCACTAAATCATTGGCATTTGAATTTCTGAAGAATTCTATAGAATTCTTCAAGGTCCTCTAAGCAAAACTTGCAATGAATACTCTTATATTCTAGTTGGCTCATTAGGAGATAAGTGTAATAAGCATCATATTGTTGGAGGTATGTAATGCGAACAAGCAAATGCCTGCTGCTAGACAACATAATTATTAGAAACAGTGATAGAGCAATATTCATTTTTCAAACATGAGTGGTTATTTTCTTACGTTAATAAAGCCTTAATCCACATTTAATATTATTCAAAAGAACTGTAGGAATCTTTATCTCTCCTATTTTCCTTGTTGGCACTTCATTTTACAGGTTCATCAATATTATCATGGCTTTCAAATTCTTGTTTTTCTCGCAGTTCAAGTATGATTTCTTTTTTCCCATTGTATATAAAAAGTGCAGTTTAAACATGATTAGAAGCTCTTTTTCTTGCAGTCCGCATTATTTGGGTAATCTGAGAACTATCACACACTTTTTGCTGAACCTACCATTCCAGATGCAGAAATGCAGGTGCCGCAAACATGATAGAGACTGCCACTTCTATCCTGCTAATCACAACCACAATTTGATTAACTGCTTACCTTTGTCTGTTGCCTGTAGTGATGTGACTTTAGGTCTTCATCCTGATGGATTCTGGAAATGTAGCAGAGGAAGGAAACCAAGGAATAACTACTTCACATGGAACCTAGAAATAAATTCATCCATTGTAGGTATAAACAGTCTTTTAACTATGTGAGACTTATATTACAGTCTTTACTCACTAAATAGTGCTCATCTTCTTTCATTTAGTGACTGTATATGAAAAACATTTGATCCAATAAAACTTCTTTTTAACAAGTTTTGTACTGTACTTTGAGATTATTGTATGGTGAGCTAATAAAGAAGCATGTGTCCAGGGTGAAGCTTTCTTACCGATGCAAAATCATACAAGTAGCTAAATGCAAGTAATAATAAGGATATTGCATTTTAGAAAGAGGATATCTACCAACAGGAGAAACCTAAGAGAATATCTTTTTTTATTCATTAATTACATTGCATTACATGACACAATTTCATAGGTACTGGGATTCTCCCCCCTTCACCCCAAACCCCTCCCCCATGGTGAATTCCTTCACCATGATGCATAACCACAGCTCAAGTTGTGTTGGGATCCCCTAATTACAAGCTCACACCATACAGAGTTCAGCATCCCACTGTCCAGTCAAGTCCAACGGCCTCTTAGGGAGGCCCTCTCAGGTTTGAAGGCAGAGCCAGCAGAGCATCACCTCGATCAATTAGAAGCTCCAACATATTATCAGCAACAATCCAGGTACGATGAGACTGGTGCAGAGTCCACTGATTGACATAGTCCATCTTAGAGTTTCCCCTTGTCCAGTTTTCCGCTACAAGCCTATAGCTGAGGTAGTTGATTGATCTACTCCATCTTCTATCTTTTCTTGGTTAATGTTTTGATTCCTCCATTTTGTTCTGGGGAATCCCCAAAGAAACTTTGAGGCGTTCCCAGTCCAGGCTCCTAAATACACTACTAGTAGGCACAGTGCCCGCCACAGTCCATCACTCCGATCAGCTGGTGGTTGTAACCCCTGGGTTGGATCTATTCTGAGCCCCAACCTCCATTGGAACCAATGAGTATTGCAGCTCTTCCCGGCTCTGCCCATCACACACTCATCCCTCACCTAAACCAGTGGGAGGTGTGCTGCTTGGGTGCTGCATTCCCTACTGGCACAGGCCATTTTGCCTTGCCATTTTGTGTTTTGTACTGCTTATTTTTTTATCGCAACCAAACCTGGCCAGGCCCCCACACAGTTCCAGCGCTCAGGCTTGCCAGTGGATAATGTGAACTGACTCAGCCTTATCTGCCCCCAACCCGAGCCAAATGTATGCCAGTGGGTCACTTTCCAAAGCCTCTTCTGGGTTGTTTACCTCCATGCTTCCTGCGTTTATTTGTAGGGTCAGTGTCCTGTCAGAGGAACTGTTCAGATTCCTCCATCAGACCCCTTCCTGGTGTCAGGCTTCACGCATACCAGCAGGTCCTTCAGCCAGCACCGCTCTTCAACCCATTCTGGTTCCTGCTGTTGAGAGTTTCACCCCAGCCACGGCTCGTCCATACCCACATATATCTCATACATGGCTCAGTTGGGTTTGAAACCTAGCCGAGTCCGTCCCACATCTACCTTGGTCCTCCAAGCACCAAACTGTGTTGCGGTCTAATCCGGCATGGTGCATCAAGTCCGAATCGATATTTGTGCCAAGGGAGTACAACTGTGACCCAACCAGAACTCAGCCCCCATCCAGTAACTGTGCCCCTTAGTGGTAAGCTCTACCCAGCCAAGGCCTCCCCCAAGCTCCCCAACCAGGCCTGTTTCCAGCTAGTGTTAAGTATGCCAGAGGTTGCTCTGGGTCAGCCCAGCGTGCCCCATAGACTGTCATGCCTCCTGCATAGACTCCACCGGCCCTTCTAAACTGTCCACTGGGGTCAGAGTTTGCACAGGGATTGGTCCACCCATACCTGACACATTGTAGCCCCGAGTATGGTTCTCAAATGCCAGACAATGTCATAGTCTTGCCTTCTGTGAACACTCTGCTGATCCCTCATCCTATCAGGTAATGGGGTATCCTGCTGGACAAGCCCAGAATTTTGCTTTTGAATGTACTGGTGTTGGCAATCTGCACTATAAAGTGACTATAGGTTCTTCAGAGGAAGATTAACTGCCATTGAGAATCTTAAGGACTAATACACATTCCAGGGGAACTGTGGGTTCAGCATGGAGTGACTCATGTAGCATATCAAAGAAAGCAAATTCCAGAACTTCCTGGCCGGGTGGCCAGCAGGCACAGCCTGGTGCCAAATGGCGAGCTGGCCGCCCGAGAGCTGCTCATCCCATGTATGTAAGTACGTGGTGGAAAGCTTGGCTGTGCTAGGCTGGAATCGTGGTGGGGGACCTGAGCACCCTGGGCAGCATGGCTGCCCGGGGGTTGAGCCGCTCAGGCCCCGCCCGGATCCTCCTAGCTCCTCCCCCGCTCCAGCCACATGGCGCGCTGAGGAGGTCCAGATCTGCTTCTCAGAGTCCCGGGACAACCCCCCCACTCCCAAAAGAGGGCCATCAAACCAGGACCCTGGCAAATCAGGAAGCCGCCTGAGAGCCGCTCACCCCATGTAGGTACGTACGTGGTGGTAAGCTTGGCTGTGCTAGGCTGGAATCGCGGTGGGGGACCTGAGCCCTCCGGGCAGCATGGCAGCCCGGGGTTGAGGCACTCAGGCCCTGCCCGGATACTCCGAGAATATCTTTTTAAAATACAAACAACCCAAAGACCCTTAATTGGTCTGAAATCCCTGCTTATGACACATTACCCATGAAACCTCCCAACTCTGCCCTGCCAAGCTCCCAAGTAATCTATTAATATAAACTCTTGATTAGCTCCAAGTACTTTAGTCAAAATATAATTTAGCTCAAAATATTCACGCTGTGTCTGCCAAATTTGTTTTATTATAGATATCAGATCGAAAAATATAAAAGGAAACACTAGCTCAGGAAATTATAGTGGCCTCCTTAGAACATGAAATGGCTATTCTTTGCCAAGTACTGGATTTTGTGGCAAACAATGTACAAAAGACAGCTAACATATACATCTTTCTCAAAATTTACATATGAGCAGCTTGCTCTCTATTTGGAGCAAATTTTTTTTAGAACTTTTTTTTTTCCAAAAGAAAATATTTTAAGAAACAAGGGGATCAAAAACGTCTTCTCATAATTTTATCATTCTTAGGTTTGAATGGCTTTCTGAAAGGGTATTGGAAACATTACAGTGAATCTCAAAAATATTTGATCTAATAATATAGAAACTATTTTTTTTTTGCTCTTTGGAAGCATTGTGCTTTCATTAGACAATAGTAATTCATTACATGTGTGTAAGATGCAGTGATGAAACAGAATACATTTCTATTTATTCAGACACAATTTTTGTATAAGATTTATTTATTTTTATTTCTAAGGTAGATTTACAGAGAGAAAGAGATACAAAGAAAAAATCACCCATCCATTGGTTCACTCCCCAGGTGGCTGCAGTGGCTGGAAGTGAGGTGATCTGAACCTGATCTGAAGCTAATCAGGAGCTTCCTTTGGGTTTTATCTATCTATATCATCTATCTATCTATCTATCTATCGATCTATCTATCAATCTATCTATCTATCTACCATTCACCCAAGGGTCATTGAACACAAGGGTATGATGACATCTTTTATTGAAATATTCTAACAGCTTATTTAACAATCTTGAAGCCTAAATTTTAGAATAAAAAAGAAGGTTCAAAACACTCAACTGAAAGAAGGCATTTGCTGAGTTTAGAAGGTTTGTGAATTAATTTATACTTAGTGAAATCTTTCTTATAATTTCTATGCCATATCAAATCCTGAGCACCTTTATTCTCCTATTTTCTCAGAACTGTGAGGACACTGAGAAAGAAGGTCACTACAAATATCTCAATTTAGTGTGGGATATTTTTATTTCAAATTTTAAAGTTTGGGCCCAGTGCAATAGCGTAGTGGTTAAGGCCCTCACCTTGCACTCTCCGGGATCCCATATGGGTGCCGGTTCTAATCATGATGGCCCTGCTTCCATCCAGCTCCCTGCCTGTGGCCTGGGAAAGCAGTCAAGGATGGCGCAAAGCCTTGGCACTCAACACCCACGTGGGAGACCCGGGAGTTCCTGGCTCAGCTCCAGCCACTGAGGCCTCTTGGGGTGTGAACCATCGGATGGACAATCTTCCTTTCTGTCTCTCCTCCTCTCTGTATATCCACTTTTCCAATAAAAATAAGTAAAAACAAAATTTAAAGCTTAATTTCTATTATCATATTTCTTCCTCCACCTAATGTTTTCTATAATCTCATAGGAAAAACTCCCAAATTGTTGGATTACCTCTGTAAGTCTTGAAGATCTTATATCCAGATTATTTCATCTGGTATAAACCATGAGTAAGCATAGGTAAGCAACCAATCATACTCTAATACAGGCAACAATGTAAATTAACATGAAATTTGATTCCTCTTTTTTCAAAAGGAGCAGCTTTATTTGAAGATGAAAATCATAGTTCATTTGTGCGACTATCTTATAACATGAAATTGTCACTTTTTGTCCCCAATGGCTAAGAAACAACAAAGTATTTTTGTTTCATAGAATTCCATTTGATAACTGAATAAGAAAATAACTCTAATTTTATTAGGTAATGCTAGCAAGCAGAATGCACAAAAGAAAATTTCTTGATAAAAGCAAAATATTAACTGTTAAGTATATTAAGTATATTAAATATATAATTCTATTAAATACATGGAAACTGTAGCATTTAATTTCAAATTGGGAAAGTGTTAACCAATGTAGTTACTAACACCATTGAATCCTTAAGAAACCATAAAAAGTACTTAATGTAACTAGCTTATCACTAACATAAAATTTCTAGCTGTGTTGCTTTCAGAAGAATCTAAGACATTAGCTTTGCAACCTTATGTAAGTAGCCTTCAAAGTAATTACAATCTATATTTCCTTTTTGTGTATTTGGAAAATACTACCTTTTAATCAACACTAGACACTGCAGTGCTTTGCCATTTTCATTGAAGAATAAATTGGAGTAAGTTTATGTATTGAATCTTACCAGGCCTTTCACAATGAATGACCCACATTTTCCTTTTCTTTAATTTTAATTCTTTTTTAATATTGTTTACATAGTTGTGGGCTTAAATTTAAGGTGAGGGGGTTCAGGGCAGAGCAACATTTTTTCTTTCACTCCTATATCCTCAGGGGAAGTGGGGTATTGGATCACTCTTTATTGTTCAACTACATCAGCACCAGGAATGAGGAACAGTCATTTGATGATGTCTTAGAGACTGATGTGAGGAACAGTGTACCAAGGGTGTTATGTGAGTGGTTTTGATAGTTTTGAGAAGTTGCAGGTTTCGTTACTCCATGGTTGAGAAAATCCTTCCAAGGTCTATTGGTTGACAAAGTCCACCTTAGTGCATCTACAGAGCCAGGAACATGCGGCACAGCTGGAACAAGGGAATTGTCCAGATTGCTCCACTTTCCATCATTTGACAAGGCAGTCAGCATCCCCACTGGCCTAGATCAGCTGGTCATCATGTGCCTTAGGTGTCTCTGGGCATGTTGTCCACAATACAGGCATCAACAACTGAGGAGACCCAGTCCTGATACATGTATTCCAAGACTGGACCCCAGACCTGTAATTTTGTTGTGGCTTGGGTCTGAGTCTAGCAGTCTATTTGGACAGTCCCCCAAGAACACTTTCCTGGGATGGTCTCAAAAATGAGCTGCATTTTCAAGAGCAGTCTTATAATCAGGGTTTATGTGGATTTGGAAAGATGAAATTTAGCTAGAGTGTAGATCACTGACATTTCAAATCTTCAACTTCACTCTTGTCAGTCAGATGGTAAGACTGAAACTAGTGACCACAGGGATTTGAGCAACTGGATATTTTTTACTGTTTTTGACCTAAGCTACTATAAGAACTATAGACAAAGCTTTAGAAAAAGACCTAATTATATTTGTAGCTAGGAAAAACATCTTGGTCAAAAGTAGTCATTACAATGCTTGTCACCATGTGGACATTAAACTTACTGTTCCATCTCTCTTCTTCCTTCAACACCTTTAGTGAATTAAATGCTCTTTAGTTTTGAAATAATACAATTATCATGACTCAAAAGAGCATTATTAGATGTGACACAGTGTAAATAGGTGATGACAATATTTGGCCTAGGGATGCCTGTTCAGTCTTTCATGCTTAATAAACTATACCAGCAATTAACTTTGGCATTCACACTTTCATTCCTCAAGTATTTGTGCAACTCAACTTCCAGTGGGCTGAAGTATGTTTCTAAGTATGTAAGACTATTTCATAAAGTAATATGTGCTTGGGAAAGAGGTGAAAAAAAGAATAATAGCGCACAGCCCTGCAACAGCTACTTCCTTCAATTCTGTTACATTCCATTGTCCCAGAAATATTTGTCTCACGTCCCACCCTCCTACCTTCCTCACATGCTGACTTCTCTGCCTCAGATGTCTTTGTGATCTCTATTTAGAAAGCCTTCTGTAGAAGTGCTTCATGCCTCTTGCACTGGTTTATACATTCAGGCTAGTGAGAATACAAACTATTCCCAGGCCTTTGTGAGCTGGAGAAATTGTCTCTTTTTTATGGTTACTAACAGTTCTTTCAGAACATTTTGTGGCATCTACAAACCACATGTTGTCAGTGTTCAGCTAGAGATCTGAGAAAGATCATCATACCCCAGATCTTCTCCCTGTTCTTTGATATTTGATTTCAGACATTCCAACTGCATTTACTTATTAAACTTTGGATGCTACCTCATAAACTCAGTAGCTCTTTGGGTCCCTGTTTCTTTCGTTGCAGATCAGTGTTTAACCAGAGAAATCAATGGATTCACCGAGCTTGTTGTTTTATCTTTTCCTTTTCTCAGGAATCACTGTCCTGCACCATTGGCTCAGCACATATTTTGTTTGTGCCTTCTGTTTTCAATATTATCTCAAGCATGCTGTTTTTCAGCTGCGTAGTAAGGTGCGATGAAACAAATCCGGTTATGCCACTGTCATAGTCATATTTTATTATTAACGTGTTTTACATTTACACACATACACAGGATAAAACAAACAGCCGTAGTTAAAGCTCAATAGCATTAATGTTTCAGAAAAGAGGTGCCAGAGACCTGCTCCTGATGTTTGAGAACTTGCAAAGGATCAGTGAGAAGTCAAGAAAGAAGAGACATGGACCACTATGGCATGTTGCTCGTAATGGACAACTCAGAAAAGTTGCATTCTTTTATGCAGAAATCATCACAAGCTTGCACACAACATCCAATTGTTTCATTTTTACTTCATGGTCAAAAGAATACAAAAACAATCCTAAAAGCATTATTATTATTATTTGACTTCAGAGAAAATATTTTCAGCAAGCTATTATTCATTCCAATCTGCAGTCACCCTGCTGAAGCCAGGAACTTCATGGTTGGCAGCACATGTTACATAGTGACACGTGGTTTATTTATATCCAAAATCAATTTTCACTAAACCTAAGCTAAGATTACTTAAAATACCAAGAATACAAAATTTAAAAGAAAGCTCACAAATATAAGGAATTTGTAAAGGCATATGTCATAGATTCTTTATGAAATCTAATTATCAGCCATATACTAATTACCATCACCTTCACCTAGTACTTATTCAATTGTTTTTTGTTCCTTAGTTAAAAGGCAGTGAAAAAGATCAGGGCAGCTCAGCCTTTCTATGAATGGAGGGCCTTTACCTTTTCAACTATTTTATTTCCCTAAATATAAATGCCAATACAAGGTAGAAGTTTTAAACCATTTTTTCTCTGGGGCTCATATTTGTCTCCCTTTAGAAGATGTCCCATACACTTTCTGCTTTCTGTGGTGAGAAAACAAAATGCGTCATATCATGTGTTGTAACAGTTCAAGGCTTCATAGTAAACAAACTCTTCGTACCTCCATGATTGCCATCTGTTCCAAGATATTATCAAACCATTTCTTATGGAGAACATCATGCATCTCAGAGTAAGTTCCAGGTCAAAAGTGGGCACACAATAAGACATTTGGGAACAATATAATCTCAATTTTGCGTTGTATACTTTTAGCTGTGTCTCATTGTCTTAAGATGCTAAAGACTCTTTTTACTCATGTTATAAGATACAGATACTGGTAAAGACTTCTTATCCATTTGGTTTTGTGCTTGGAAAAATGCCTGGTGATTTCCTTCACCCATTTCTTCACAGGTTTGTCTGTTTCGTTGTTGTTGAGCATCTGAAACTCTTTGTGAATCTTGGGTATTCTCCCCTCATTTGTTGTGCAGTTTGAAAGGATTTCCTCCCCTTCCATTGGTTGTTTTTTGCTTTGTTGCTCATTTCCTTTGCTGTACAGAAGCCTCTTGGCTTGATGTAGTCCCATTTGCTCCTTTTGGCTTTGACCTGTATCTTGTAGAGTGCATCCCATAGCTTCCAATAATACAGTTTGATGGTTTGGGTCTGCAGATTTATGACATTGGTCCATTTAAAGCTGGTATTTGTGGAAGGTGACAGGCTTGGGTCTTGTTTCTTTCTTCTGCAGGCTGCTATGCAATTGTCCCAACAGCATTTATTGAAAAGACCAATCTTTTTTCCTGGATTATTTGTAGCAGTTCTCTTGTAGAACAATAGTAGGATCTATGTGTGTGGACTCAATTGTGGGTTTTCTATTCTGTTTCACTGTTCTTCCTCTGTTTTGTTGTTGTTGCTGTTGTTTGTTTGTTTGTTTGTTTGTTTTTCTAATACCAGACTGTCCTTGATTTCTGCTGCACTGTAATCTATCTTGAAGCCTGGAATTGTGATTTGTCCAGCCATAATTTTACTCAAGATAGCATTATGTATTCGTGGTCTCTTGTGTTTCCATATGTATTTTGTATCATCTTTTCTATTTTTGAGATGAAGGTTGTTGGAATTATGACCTGTGAAAGCAACAGAAGATGTTCCAAGGCATTGATTGGTACTGCACCCATGTGATTGGCCACAAGAAGCTCCTGGCTCCTGCCTTGATTGGCTCAGCTCTTTTCATTGTAGACACTGGAAACACACCTGTATTTGGAAGATATTTCCTTCTCTGTATCTCCTCTCTTTAAATCTGCTTTTGTAAAAAAAAAATACATAATTCTTTACAGAGTTAAAGAAAATCATTCAACTTGAAACCAGAATACACCATGGATTTTGTTTGACAAATAAAAAGAAAATCTGGAAAAATACAAATCTATGTGAATTTACTCATGTTTCCTGTGGAGTGTAAAATTGGTGTTTTTATGATAAACAAAGCAAAATAAGCTGTTATCATGGTTTGTTGCCATAAATTAACTGTATAATTAAAGTACAAAATACAAAGGAAAAACATTGCCAAGTCATTCTGCAGTATAGTGTACTTTGTACAAAACACAGAAACCTATCTTTGAAACTGTATTTTGTGTTCAAATTGTCAAAAGTGAATAATATTTGCAATTTCAAGTGACACAAGTATAGATAAGAGACAGATGAAATTAATGTCATATTTGAGATAGGTGGCCATTTCAAACTATTCACCACTGGTCTGTTAATTAAAAAAAAGAAATATGTATACATATATTCATATATATATACATATATATATACATATATATATATGAGCTTTGAATGAACAATGAAATTGAGTGTCTTGAAGGTCCCCTCATTCTTTTTCTTCCCCTGATGATAGAGATATCTGATGACTTGCTGAAATATCCTGGAGGCAGGCAGCAATGACAACCAGAAAGTGAAAGACATAAGCTGCAGGCATGCTGGAGAGCTGACAGTGAATGATCCTTTGAAAACAAAGATGTGACACAAATATTAAAATCATTATTTAATATTCCAGTATCTGTTGCAACTGATCAGTTTTTTCTTCATTGATTTACAATGACTTAACATATTTATATCATTCAAAGCAATGCTGTTCAGAAACGACATAATTTTACATATGTGTCTTACTTCTTTGTGCTAATTATATTCAGAAACTTGCAATGACGTTTTCTTGTTTTTAAAAATATAAGCTCTCTCAAAGAATGAGGTCTCTGAATTGCTAATGTCAAACCTATTAAATATGAGACAAACTGGCATTTGAAAGAAATCACTTTTGGAGAAACAGGTTAAAAAATCCATTCATGTTTTTGCAAGAGTGGCACATGGTTTTACCGTAGCCTGTCTAAACAATCTTCATAATGTAAAGGGGCTGTGAAAACTTTCTCTAAATCATTTACATGAGAGAGCTTAGTCATTCTCTGGAGGTGACAAAAGATCAAAACACCCAAAGCTCTTAAAAGCTGCGTGCCCATTATTCAATTATTCCTTAGAGGGATGGTAACTGCATCATAGATTACAGCTTAACTCTATTTTCCACAACATCATAGTTTATAAAATTATAGTCTATGCTCTAGCTTTTCTCTGTGATTTATGCCCTGCCTGAGGCACAAAATCTGCTTTCTTTCAGGAGGAAATTATGCTTTCTTGAATAGAAAGAGTAGATGACAACCGTAAAATGACCCAGGTGTTTTTCCCCTCCCCCAATTACCTACATTATTTATTTCTCCCCAAAATAAGAAGCAGTAGAGGACTGGTAATGTTTCTGGCTTGGGTAAATGGAAAAAATGTTTTGCTGTTTGTTCATTTGTTACAAACATATGCATCTAAACTTTATAATATTACCAATGTTTACCCAGCAAAAACGGTAACATTTAAACATAAAGAAATCTTGTTTTCAGCATATTTTGTTCTATTGTCCTTTTAGTGAAATGCTGAATCACTTTTTGTGTACACTATAATACAAGCAACATCGTCTAAAACTGACCTTGGTTCGCTATGGGTTAATTCAATTTCCATTTACTCACATGTAACAAATCTTCCCACCGTAACAAAATGAAAGGACAACTAGCAAATTATTCTTAGAAGTATGTGAATGCATATTATGAGCGCACAAATAAAACATTCTTTAATGAATTTATTTTTCTTAAGATTTGCAGACAAATAAACAGGGTCATTCCCAAAATGCCCTCAATAACTGAGGCTCCGATAGGCCAAAGCCAGGAATTAGTGACTACATACAAATCTTTCACATGGAAATCCAAATAACTGAACCATCATCTGTTGGCGCATACTCAAGATCATACTACAGGGAGCTGGATTGGAGAGAAAATAATGAGGACCTGAAACCCATTCCATGATACAAAATGAGGGTATCCCACACAGCCTCCCACAACTGTACCAAAGGTCTACTTAAAAGAATTTAAAGAAAAAAATGTTTTGGTAATAAAATGGAGTATTAGAAAAATTGCAATGAATTGGATTAGATAGAATCTGACATAATGAGTTTTTCTATCTTTCACAATCTCTGACGTATTTAGTGAAATATTTCAATATTTTCTTAATGTGTATTTTTTCAAGATTATTTATTTAAAAGGCAAAGAGAAAGAGAGAGAAAAAGAAAAACTTCCATCTGACAGCCATTCCACAAATGGTTGCTATTATAGTCAGGAACTGTGAGCTTTATCCTTGTCTCCCAGGTGGGTGATAGGGAGCCAAGCACTTAGCTCATTGCTCTCCTCCTGTGTTCTCCTTGACACATCAGCAGGGAGATGGGTGAGCAGTAAGGAAGCCAAGATTGAAGTATATCACAACATTGGCTTCTGTATTTTGGTGTAAGTCTAACTGTTTCAGAACAAAATGGAAACAACACCTTAGTTTCCTATTTAGCACAAGCCAGGAGGAAGTAGATTACTTTCATGAAAATTCTTTTTCAAAATAGGCACAAATAATTGTCTTTGAAAGGAATATCAGATTTGCAAACCAATTAGCTTGATAAAGAGATATTTATGCCCTGAAGTTTTGGGGCTAAGTTTATGTACTTTTTGTTTTATTTTTTATTACTAGAGGATTGGTGATAGGTATGGATAATAATTTGAATCAGGCTTGAATTCATCTGATTAAATCAGCTGAGATTTTAATGTTGCTTAAAATGATTCTTTCAACAGGAGCTGCCGTATTGTAAATCCCTGCTTATGCAGCAATGTATGTCTAAATTTATGCCTCAAAACATAGTAATTCTTTCAGAAAATCAGGTAAATCCCCTGAAGGCAATTTGAAAATTTTGAGCAAAATGAATAAGCAATTCTGCTCAATCAAATGCTGAGCAAACATTTTGATACAGAAGGAAATAGTTAAATTGAATCTGAATTCATAGCAACACAGTATTGGGAATTCAGACATGGCAAGGTTCAGAGGAAGGATTCTGAGCCCATATTTTGAGAAACAGAAAACATATTGCTGATTTGAACATATTAAAAGATATATCAAACCTGCATTGAATATCAAAGATATTTTAAAGTACCTTTTTATTGATAGATGATAATACTGTTTCCTTTGAAAGAGGCAAAGAGACCACTCTGAATGAGAACTCTGAAAGACCTGCTTGAATTTTAATCTCAGAAATGTGCTCCAGCAGCAGGTGTTTGGTGCAGCAGTGCCAGTAGCACTTGGGATGCCTGTGTACCATATCGTAGTACCAGTTCTAATCTTAACTCTCTTTGTCTCTGTGTCAATTAAGACACAATATGCTCTGTTTTCCACCTATGCCTCTCAATAGCCAAAACAAGGCAATGGTTCTTGCTATTAATTAGTACTTCTGGAGGAAACTGACACTGTGAATCCAAGTTCCAATTTAGAAGGTAGAGATAAGGAGGCTAAGTGGATATTTAGCAGAAGGAGAGAGAGAGAACAGAGAGAAAGAAAGAGATAGAGGTATTACTCTACAGATAGAGGTATAAAATACTAAAATACTAAAATGCAAAAAAAAGTAGAAAGTTTTGGTGCTTCAAGATTATAGATGTAAATAAAAATTTGGACTGATGGTATCTCCATATTTGCAGTGGAGTACTAAGTAAAGTTTCATCTCTCTCTCTCTCTCTCTCTCTTTCTCTCTCTTTTAAAGTTTTAATCATTTCCATTTGAAAGGCAGGGTTACGGGCCACCTCTCCCAAATGGCCATAACGGCAGGAACTGGGCCAGTTCAAGGCTAGGGCTCTGGAGCTTCAGATGTGTCTTTCACATGAATGCAGAGGCCTATGCGCTTGGGCCAGTCTCCACTGCTTTCTCAGGTCATAACTAGGGAGCTGGATAGGAAATGGAGCAGCTGGGACTTGATGCGGTACTCATATGGGATGCCTGTGCTGCAGGCAAAGGCTTAACTTACTACGACATTGTGCTGGACCTAGGTTTCATCTGTTTTTCAAATATTTCCGATAGATAATGCAGAACCAACAAAGTAATATCTGTGATGATGAGATAATCATGGATAAAAAGCATTTCATGAAATATGGATTTTATTCTAGTTTCATAAAATTATTAAGAAATATTCCCTTTTCCTGCTTGATGAGTGGTGTGTGCCATATATATATATTATATATATATATATATAATGCATCATATGCAATTATTAACCAGATAGCATGTATATGTATATACATGTGATGTATGTGTGTGTATGACTTGCAAAGCTAGCATTACATGTTCTGTAATGTTGTTGTAGATTTCAGAAACTACTGAATCTTGAAAAATAGTTAAAATGTATCATCATCAAACTAATAATGGAGCAATTGATTTAGGTTTATCTTGGCTTATAAAAAAGTGTCCCCAGGAGACTCGCAAGATGGCCGACATAGGAGGAAGACTGTGAGAGAGCTCACAGACAGAGAGGGCTAGAACGCGACAAAAGCGTAAGTGGAGCAGCATAGAACTACAGGGAGAAGAACGTGAAGTTCCCTGGACAGTGTGGAGCCAAAAAAATCCACACAACTCGGAAGAGCAACCAGGGAAAAACAAAACAAAGCAAAGGACAGGGAAGACGACTTTCCGCTCCTGACCTGCTGAGTCACCTCTGAGTGCAGACGCTGAAAGCCGCCGACGCACCCAAAGACCGACCCGCAGACGCTGTGGCCGTGAGGACCGGCGGTGATTGGGACCCGCTGGCATCTGCTCACCCTGGTCACCAGGACTCGCCAGGACCTGCCCCGCTGCGGACACCAGGACCCTGAATCACCGGGACCCGCCAGCATCTGCCCACCCTGGTCGCCAAGCCCCGGGACCTGCACCAGCCGCAGCCTCCAGGCTCCATCGCGACCCGCGCGGAGACCAGCAACGGACGCAGCAGTCGGGAGACGCACCGGCGGCCAGGATTCCCACCAGAGGAAGAGGCAGACTGCAAGAACCTGAGGTTTGAGTGAGTTGGGTGGGGACAGTGGTGGGTTGGAGGCTTAGGGAGTTGGCCCCCCAGGGGCACGGACAGAGCCTGAACACAGGGCGAGTGCCTTGAAACTGCCAAAACTGTGTCTGGGAGAAAGGCAAAAGGCACACTGGATACTCCCCTGTGCCTTTGTGGTCTGGCACTCAGCTGGGCGGTGCTATCCCACAGGAACCCAAGCACGCCTCTGGGCTGGGCAGTTCCCTGCTAGCGCCGGGGCGGTCGGTCCCCTGCAAGTGCTGGGGTGGGCGGGCCTGCGCAGGAGGCGTTTCCAGAGAGCACCTGGAACACCCCAAGCCCTATAGTCCCTTGCTCCGAGCCCTGTGATCCAGTGCACAGGGGGCGCGCACAGAGAGTGCCTTCACTCCCCCACGCCCTGTGGTAGCATACCTGTAGGGGACGAGCTGAGAGTGCGCTTTGAATCCGCTGGGCCCTGGAAGTGGCGCCCTGAGGTCCAGTGTTCTGGAGACGCACCAAAAGTGCCTTGAAAATTCCCACACCCTGCTACTCCACGCCTGCAGACTCCGATCTCTACAGGATAGTGCTTGGAGACCCCTCAGCACACTGGTGCCTAGGTCTCTCAAAAAAGAAACACTAACACAATGGGAAGAAATACCAGAAAAGGTAGTGATCCAGATGAGAGTGCCAACACCCTACCAATAAAGGATCGAAAGCCAATGTCTATTTCGGAGATGCGAGATGAAGACATAGAAGATCTACCAGACAAGGAATTCAAAAAAATAATGTTAAAATATGTCAGAGACAATGAGAAGAATTGGGAGGACTTCAAGGAATTCAAGAACCACATAGCCTCAGAAATACAACAAATGAAAAGTAAAATCCTTGACTTAGAGCACAAAATTGAGAGCCTAACCAACAGAACAAATACAGCAGAAGAGAGGATCTCTGAAACGGAAGACACACAAAACGAACACACCCAGTTCATTAAACAGCTGGAGACAAGTCTGAACAAAGCCAATAAGACCATACAAGAAATGAAAGACAACCTCAGAAAATCAAATATTAGGATTATTGGCCTTCCTGAAGGAGCAGAAAAAGAATCAGGAATGCAAATGGTGCTCGACGAAATTATACAGGAAAACTTTCAAAACACTTGGAACATGAATCCAGCTCAAATCCAGGACGGTCAGAGGACTCCCAGCAGATATGACCCAAAGCGATCTTCACCCAGACATATGGTGCTCAAGTTCCACTCCAACGAAGACAAAGAAAGAATCCTGAGACAAGTACGAAGCAGAGAAAAGATCACATACTGGGGAAAACCAATCAGGATCACGGCTGACTTTTCTGAAGAGACCTTACAAGCAAGAAGAGAATGGACAAAGATCTTCCAAATCCTGAATCAGAACAACTGTCAACCAAGAATATTGTACCCAGCAAAGATCTCATTCGTATTTGAGAACGAAATCAAATACTTCCACAGCAAAGAGAAATTAGAAGAATATGCCAGCACAAAACCAGCTCTACAAAATCTCCTTAGAAATGCACTAATTCCAGAAAAAAAGGAGGTGAATCATAAGCAAAGATGGCAAACAGGAAGGTCTCCCCACTAAAGTCCACACAAGGAAGGGCAATAACACAGATATCAACACCCACAAAAACAAGTATGGCAGGGCAAAATCACAACCTCTCAATTTTAACTCTCAACACAAATGGCCTGAACTCACCAATCAAAAGGCATAGATTAACAGAATGAATTACCAAACAGCACCCAACTATCTGTTGCCTACAAGAGACACATCTAACCAGAAGAGATTCGAAGAAGCTGAAAGTGAAAGGTTGGAAACAGATATTTCATGCCAATGGACGAGAAAAAAAGGCTGGGGTAGCTGTCTTAATTTCAGATGATGTGGACTTCAATCTGACACACATCAAAAAGGACAGGGAAGGACATTATATATTGGTGAAGGGACTGATCCATCAAGAAGTAATTACCATTGTGAACATATATGCACCAAATTCCAACGGCCTAGCTACGTGAAGCAATTACTCACGGACTTAAGGGGAGACATAGATATGCACACAATAATAGTGGGTGATCTTAACACCCCGCTAACAACAATAGACAGATCAACAAAACAAAAACTCAACAAAGAAACAACAGAACTCATACAAACAATAGAACAACTGGACTTGGTTGACATTTATAGAATTTTTTACCCTAAGGCCACAGATTATACATTTTTTTCAGCAGTGCATGGCACCTTCTCCAGGATCGACCACATGATAGGACACAAAGCAAACCTAAATAACTTCAAAAAGATAGGAATCATACCATGTACCCTCTCAGACCACCACAGAATGAAGCTGGAAATCAGCAATTCAAAATGCCCCAGGAAATACAGAAACTCTTGGAGGCTGAACAATATGCTACTAAACGAACAATGGATCAGAGAAGAAATTAAAGATGAGATCAAAAAATTTATGGAAACCAATGAAAACTCTGACACAACATTCCAAAATTTGTGGGACACTGCCAAAGCAGTGCTACGGGGTAAACTCATCGCAATTGGAGCTCATGTCAAGGCCCAAGAGAGGCGCCAAATACAGGAACTAAACACACACCTCCAGGAACTGGAAAAACAACAGCAGAAGAGCCCCACACACAATAGGAAACAAGAAATCATCAAAACAAGGGAGGAAATCAACCAGATAGAAATAAAAAAAACCATACACAAAATCAATGAATCAAAAAGCTGGTTTTTTGAGAAGATAAACAAGATAGACACTCCACTGGCCCGACTGACAAAGAAAAAACAAGAGAAGGCAAGAATTACCAGCATCAAAGATGAAAAAGGCAACATAACAACAGACACCGCATCCATTAAGGCCATAATTAGAAATTACTACAAAGCACTGTACTCCAACAAATCAGAAGATCACCAAGAAATGGAAAAGTTCTTAGACTTCTACCACTTGCCAAAACTTAGCCCAGAGGCAACAAACGACCTGAACAAACCCATAACTGAAGTAGAGATTGAATCAGTGATTAAAGACCTCCCAACAAGGAAAAGCCCAGGCCCAGACGGCTTCACTCCAGAATTCTACAAAACATTCCGAACAGAGCTGATCCCAATCCTCTACAAACTCTTCAAAACAATAGAAAAAGAGGCAACCCTTCCAAACTCATTCTATGAAGCCAACATCACCTTAATCCCAAAACCAGACAGAGAACTAACAGAGAAGGAAAACTACAGACCTATCTCTTTGATGAACATTGATGCTAACATTCTCAACAAAATCCTAGCCAACAGAATTCAAAAACACATCAGACAGATCATTCATCCAGATCAAGTAGGATTCATCCCTGGAATGCAGGGATGGTTCAACATTCGAAAATCTATAAATGTGATACACCACATCCAAAAACTGAAAAACAAGAATCACATGATAGTATCAATAGATGCAGAAAAAGCTTTCGACAAAATCCAACATCACTTCCTACTAAAAACCCTAACCAAGGTAGGCATAGATGGAAAAATCCACAACATAATTAAAGGCATATATGAAAAACCCAACGCCAGCATCATACTGAATGGAGAAAAGCTGGAACCCTTCCCACTGAGGTCTGGAACAAGACAGGGATGCCCACTTTCTCCACTACTATTCAACATAGTCCTAGAGGTACTCGCTGAGGCCATAAGACAAGAAAAAGAAATCAGAGGAATCCAAATGGGAAACGAAGAAGTCAAGCTCTCACTATACGCAGATGATATGATTCTTTATGTAGAAGAGCCAAGAGACTCAATACAGAGACTGCTAGAACTTGTACGAGAGTTTGGTAGAGTGGCAGGGTACAAAATTAATGAACAAAAATCAACAGCCATAGTGTATGCGAACAGCTGCAAGATGGAAAAAGACTTAACCAGCAAGATACCATTCAAAATAACAGAGAAAAGTATGAAATATCTGGGAATAAATAGAACCAAAAATGTAGAAGACTTATTTGAAGAAAACTACAAACTACTTAAAAAAGAAATTGAACAAGACCTCAAAAGATGGAGTAACATCCCATGCTCCTGGATAGGTAAAATCAATATCATTAAAATGTCTATACTGCCAAAAGCAATATATACATTCAACGCAATCCCAATCAAATTGCCCAAAACATTCTTCATGGAACTGGAAACAATGATCCAAAGGTTCATCTGGAAGCACAAAAAACCACAGATAGCTAGAACTATCCTGAAGAACAGGAAGTTAGCAGGGGGAATCACAGTTCCGGACCTCTGGACATACTATAGGGCAGTGGTTATCAAAACAGCGTGGTACTGGCACAAAGATAGAGAGGAAGACCAATGGAGCAGAATAGAAATGCCAGAAGGAAACCCACACAGATACAGCCAAATAATCTTTGACAAAAAGACAAACGACAACCCAGGCAAATGGGAAGGTCTGTTCAATAAATGCTGTTGGGAAAACTGGTTGATAGCCTGCAGAAACAAAAAAATAGATCCACATCTCTCACCATACACTAAGATCAGATCTAAATGGATAACAGATCTAAACCTACATCCAGAAACCTTCAAACTTTTGGAAGAAAATGTTGGAAACACACTGGAACACTTAGGGGTAGGCCCTCACTTCCTAAAAAAGACTCCAGATGCAGTAGAAATCAAGACCAAAATAAACAATTGGGACCTCATCAAACTAAGAAGCTTCTGTACAGCTAGAGAAACAATCAACAAAGTAAAAAGGCAACCCACAGAATGGGAGAAGATCTTCGCGCACGACTTAGGTGATAGAGGGCTGATCTCCAGAATATACAAAGAGCTACAAAACAACCAAAATGTCAAAACAAACAAGCCACTCAAGAAATGGGCACGGGAAATGGGCAAACACTTCACAAAGGAACAAACCCAAATGGCAAATAAACATATGAAAAAATGCTCAAGTTCCCTGGCAATAAGGGAAATCCAAATTAAAACATCAATGAGGTACCACCTAACGCCAGTAAGACTGGCCCACATGAATAAAAGCACCAACGACACTTGTTGGCGAGGTTGCGGGGAAAAGGGAACCCTACTCCACTGCTGGTGGGGCTGCAGGGTGGTACAGCCTCTATGGAAATCAGTATGGAGAATATTCAAACAACTCAAATTCAACATACCGTATGATCCAGCAATAGCACTCCTAGGAATATATCCAGAACACTTGTTCTATGAGAAACCAACATGCACTCCTATGTTCATAGCAGCACAATCAGTAATTGCAAAAACATGGAAACAACCAAAATGCCCATCAACAGAGGATTGGATAAGAAAGCTATGGTTCATCTACTCCATGGAATACTACTCAGCTATTAAAAAAAACAAAATGCAGTTCTTTGTGGCCAAATGGGCCAAACTGGAAACCATAATGCTAAGGGAAATGAGCCAATCCCAAAAGGTTAAATACCACATGTTTGCCTTAATTTAAGATGATATGATGTTAAGTATAACATGTTATGTTTTGAATGTTATATGTTGTGTATAAACTAAAATTGAAGTGTAGGTGAGGTGGTCACAGAAGGTGGCTGGGAACCCGCATTTACTTTTAACATATTGGTTACTCATTACTATGTCAATTAATTCCATAATGATGTAAATTTTTGCTGATGGCATGTTGGAGCTTTCAATTGACTGGGATGATGCTCTGCTGGCTCTGTCATCAGACCAGAGAGGGTATACCTAAGAAGCCGTTGAACTTGACGGGACAATAAGATGCTGGACTCTATGTTTGGTATACGCTTGCAATGGGGAAATCTCAACTGAACTTGAGCTGTGGTTATGCAACAAGGTGGAGGAATCCACCATGGTGGGAGGGTTTGGGGAGGGGTGGGGAGAACCCAAGTATCTATGTAATTGTGTCACATAATACAATGTAATTACTGAAGTTAAACAATAAATAATTAAAAAAAAAAAAAAGTGTCCCCAAAAAATGGAAAAGGAAAACTCATGCCACAGTAATTTGTGCTTGGTTAACTATTTATGCAAAGTTTAGCCTGAGGACAAAAAAATAGTTAATTGGCATGATCAAAACAAAGCATCAATAAAAATAACTCATACTGAAGACTTTAAAGATTTCTCCACATGCCCAATAGACTGAAGATTCTGAAGCTTGTGGAAAGAACAGATTTCTTCTTAAGATAAATTCAAAGGGTTTATTTATCTTACACATAATAAGATGAAACATATTTAAATGTCTAATGGTTTATAAAAATGAAAACAAAATCTTCCTTTTGCTGGTTGATTCCCCACATAGCCATAACCATACTGAAGGTGAAGCCTAACTTCATCAAGACTGCCCACATGAATGCCAAGCACCTGAAGTCATCTGAGGCCTCCCAGAAGTCATTAACCCGAAGCTGGACTAGAAGTGGAGTAGGCCGAACTCAAACGAAACACTCTGATGTGGGACGTGGTTACCTGAATCAGTGACTTTACCTGCAAAAACACCATGACTGGCCCAGCATATTTATCATGTGGAAACAATCCTTGTTAATTTCTTTGATGGATAATTGATCAGTATTTATGATGTGTAACTACTGAGGTATTACTAGGGCATTTAATTTGCTTAACATCACAGAGAAGATGATATTTCATACCTAAAATATTGACAGAATCAAAATCTGATTTTTTTAGATTGTAAATATAAGCATTTTAACCTTGATAAATATTCTTGTTGGATTTTGTCTATTATTTTCCTAATTTAGAAAATCCAACTCTGCATTGGTTTTAAATACATCTTATATTCTAGAAACAATGTAATCCAATAATAATCTCAGTAATGTAGAATTCATGACACCTTTGTAGTATTTGTTTTTGAAAAACCAAGAATATGGGCCCGGCGGTGTGGCCTAGAGGCTAAAGTCCTCACCTTGAATGCCCCGGGATCCCATATGGGCGCCGGTTCTAGTCCTGGCAGCTCCACTTCCCATCCAGCTCCCTGCTTGTGGCCTGGGAAGCAGTCGAGGACGGCCCAATGCATTGGGACACTGCACCCGCGTGGGAGACCCGGAGGAGGTTCCTGGTTCCCGGCATCGGATTGGCGCGCACCGGCCCATTGCGGCTCACTTGGGGAGTGAATCATCGGATGGAAGATCTTCCTCTCTGTCTCTCCTCCTCTCTGTATATCTGACTTTGTAATAAAATAAATAAATCTTTAAAAAAAAAAAGAAAAACCAAGAATATATATTCATTTCAGTTTCAAAAGTGATCTGTAAGAATGTATGCCTTTAAATGAAAAGACAAACTTGTTGAAAAAAGGTTCTGTTATTTAATTAGTTCTCTGGAATGAGTTCAGCTATAGTTGAGGTGATTTATTGAATGAACACATACCTCATTTATTTTGAGAATTGTGGAACAAATATTCATTTCTTGGATGAAAGAGAACAAAACAGATGTAACTTTGATATAGGAATGATATATGTTGTAACATAAAAGGGATGGGAGGAGAGGCTGACCTTATCACAGTTTTACTATAATAACTATAATTACTAAAGTTTCCCTCAACACATAAAATAAAGCAATTAAACAAATAAGTATTACAGTTCATTTGTGATATGTTGATCTTAGGAGTTTGTAAGAAAGACAAGAGTATGTCCTATTATTCATGCTATAAAATTTGGAGGTAAATTACCGAAGTACAGATATGCTTGTATCTAACAATGCTTATGGTGTTGTTCTGTGTCAGTGCATATATTTATGATTTGGGTGTTAAGTTTAGATTTCAATCATGTCTCTTAACTAAAAAGGAGAATAAGAATTAAACAGCTTGCTCCAGGATGAATTACTAATTCGCACTCGCTGTGTCCATATTTGGACAAAACAGTCAATTACTGAGAGACTTTTATTCTGGAACCAAGGGTAAGAAATCAATTATGTCATTTTTTTCTTCTTTCTCAGTGGTCTTAATATATATAGAACTTGTATATGTAGTTGTCTGTGTTGGCAATAATTAGCTTATGATGATTGGACTAAAAGCTTGAGAATCAATTTAAATTCTGAAGCTTGCTTTAATTCTATGAGTCTGACACCATTTTAAGTTGAGACAACAAAAAGTGGGATTATTGTGATAAGAAGAAAATTGAGTGTTTTTTATTTATATTAAAACAGTACATTTTCAGAAAGGAGAGACAAAGATCTTCCATCCAATGGCTCACCCCCCAAACAGCAGGGTCTGAGCCAATCTGATACCAGGAGCCTGGAGCTGCCCTGGGTCTCCCATGTGGGTACAAGGTCCCAAGGACTTGAATCTTTTCCCTGCTTCTTTCACAGTTCACAGGCAGTGCACTGGATGGGAAGCAGAATAGCCAAGACACAAGCTGGTGCCCCTGTGGGAGGCTGCCATTTGCAGGCAGAGGATTACCCAGTTGAGCCGAACCGATGATCCCCAGAATTGAGTATTTATCATGGAAGAGTTTTCATCACACAGCAGGCCTGGCACAAAATAAATTTAGAGAAGCAGGGAATGTCAAACAAAATTTTGTATGTGTTTTCATTTTGGTTATACCAGCAACATCTCAACCAAGCATAATCTTAAACAGGAACTTGGATATTTTTGTATTCTATAAACATCTCCACCCATTTTGCTTGTGCTAGCATAACGTTATTGAAACATCACACAGTTCCTGTGACAAATATGTGTAATTTGGGGACTAAGAGAGGCATACATGAAATCTGCTCTCTTCATAATAAGAGGTTTTTGAATACAGTACATGTATATAATTGCATATTGTTCAGTAATAAAAGTAGAAAACTTAAAAAAAGGCAGGGGGAACAATGTGAATGTACGTCAGTATTACTAAGACAGAGAGGGTTAGAGAGAAGAGAACATAGGTGGAAGTTTGCTAACTGGTGCCAAATTAAGAGTCGACCAGAGGAAGAAATCCCATTGCTCCACAACGTTGTTGACGAAGGCAGTTCACAATAACCTATTAGATATTTTATGACTGACTACAGCAAAGGAAAGCAAAGTATCCAAACATGAAGTGGTGGTAAGCAGATGGAACTTGCGATTACCTGCATTTGATAACCACACATACCAAGAATGTATTGCAATATAACATTATGCTCAAATACAGATACAATTTATTATATGCAAATAAAGTTTGAGAAAAATATTTAAGAAAATGGTAATGTTAATTAGTGTGATTTGTGTATTATATATACCTGCATTGAATTATTATACAAATATCCCACAAAAATGTATAAAAATATATATCATATCTAAATCAAGCTAAATTTGAGAAACAAAAGCTGAAGAATATGAGACATTTTAATTGTTGGACTAAAAAGCTAGAATAATTTAAACAACTATAATAAATTTGTCATTTGAAAGAAATGATAATGGTAATTGCATGAAGCATTTAATTAATATTTTCAAGCTATTGAATAAGATATTAACTACGTACTATAGGATTGATTTTAATTTTTTATACTCAATAAATTAGGAAGATTTAGCTATGTGAAATGTTCTGTATCCTGAGGTTATAGCAGCAAATAATAAATATAGCTTGCAGTGTAGAAATACTTTCATATGTAACAGTGTACATGGACACTGATAAGTACTATGAAAGAGAAATACAAGTCCTTGGAACACATAATATAGAAAGAAATAGTTTGATATGGGGGACAACACTGATTCAGTAGAAGGGTTGTTGGAAGCTTTTGTCAATTAGTGAAAATTACCCAAATCAAGGGAAAGTCCTTCAGAGGCCGCAAGCTTGAGTTAACAGTCTGAGATCTGAGAAAGTCCTGCCATGTTAATGTGTAGTGAACCAAAGGAGAATGATGCTGGCCTAGGCCACAGTAGCAGGAGGAAAACAAGATTTTCAGCTTGTGTATCACAATCCCAATTTACAACACAATCCTTAGTGCTACTGCAGTAGTGCAAATTCCTGTTTTATTCACTTCACAAGTGGAAAATTCACTGGCTGCTCTTGTGAGAGTGGATTGGGAAGGGAGGTAGCATGTTTCAAAAGTCCCTACAAACTGACCTCCCTCTGAAAAATACTCACATTTGTTCATAAGACTTGTTTGTAATTTAACTGTGTTCTTAAAAATACATCCACAGATCTGTGAATTTCAGCTTTTATCTTCTAGAAAATCATTAATCCAGCTGGTTAGTTTATCTATCAAAATGTATGTGTGCATGGGGGGTGTCTTTATTTATATCTTTATCTGTATCATAACATACTAATTGCATTCTTTTCTTTCTTCACAATATTTATGAGCCAACCAGTTGAAATCTGCTATTTTTTTTTTACTTTTTATTATTATTATCATTTTATGATACAGTTCCATAGGCCTTGGGATTTCCCTTCCCCCCTCGCCAAGACTCCTTCACACCCCACTGAATTTCAGTATATTATTACTGTAGTACAGGTCTTCTTAAACAGTCATATGGCCATCATAGTGGGCTTAAACAATGGCAGACAGTCCAGCATCCCAATGTCAAGATATAGTAAGCAGTTTCATTGGAAGTCCATCTTTGATCTGGAAATAGAGATGCATACTGCCGTGTATCCTCACATCTGGATGTGATAATCTCCATTGCACAGTTACTATACAGTCGCTTAAATGAAAAGCACAAAACAATATCAACAACAGAAAGAAAAAAAGAAATTAAAAACACTGTGAAGTTAAATAACATGCTACTGAATGACTAATGTGTCACTGAAAAAAAAAAAAGAAAATCAAGAACTTTCTTGAAGAAAATGATGCTACTATATGAGCAATGAGTCAGTGTATAATCCAATGAGAAAGAAAGTGTTTTGAAGAGATTCAACTAAAAAAAAATCAAAATCCATGAATCATAGTTTCTGCTAAACTTTGTTGGTGAGATATGTCTCCCGTAGGCAATAAGTAGATGGGCTTTGCTTTCTTAATCCAGTCTACTTATCTATGATATTTGATTGCTGAGTTAAAGCCATTTACATTTGGGGTTAATATGAATGGTTGGTAATTTGATCCTGTCATTTTAGCAATGTGTTGTTTATTGATTTAGTCTTCCATTGCTATTTTACTGGGATGTTGGTTTGAAGGAGTGCTATTCCTCTCCTCTGTGAAGAGAACAACTTTAGGTAACATCTGTAGGGCAAATTTGGAAGAGGCAAATTCTTTTAACTTTTCTTTACTATGGAAGAATTTTGTTTCATTTTCTAAGACAAAAGAAAGCTTAGCTGGGTATGTTACCCTGGGATGACAATTTTTTGCTTTTAGAATCTGGATAAAATATGTCACTCCATTCTTCTCTGATCTGTAGAGTTTCCTGTGTACTGTGAATTTAACTGGCATTCCTCTATAGGTCAATTATTTTTTCACGTGCACATTTAAAGATCTTTTCCTTATGTTTGATTGAAGAGAGCTTGATTATCATGTGTCTTGGTTAAGATCGCTTTTGATCAGGCCTGTTGGGAGTTCTGTGCCCCTCCTGTATGTTGTTTCCCAATTCTTTCTCTAGATTAGGAAAATTTTCCTGTATTATTTTATTTAATACACCTTTAATCCCAACTTCTTTTTCTGCACCTTCTGGGACTCCCATAACTCTTATATTAAGCCTTTTAATAGTGTCTTTCAATTCTTGAATACTTTTTTTTAGCTTGACTCAATTCTACTTCCAGGTTTTTGTTTTTATTTCTTCCTGGCGATAGAAAATATCTTCCAATTCTGAAATTCTTCCTTCTGTTTCATTCATTCTATATTGAAGACTTGCCACTATACTTTTAATTTGCTCCACTGTATCCTTAATTTTTTTCTTTTTAATTGGCTATACTACGCACTGAGTTTTAAGAGACCTACAAGCAAGTATATTCAAGTATGTGAATATGCTTTTCAATTTTCTCTAACACTGAATAAATAAAAGGTTGGGCATGTAGCACTGTAAATAACTTCATCATATGATAAAGAAATCAATATTTGAGGGAAGGTAGTCCATTTCAAATAACTGGATTACTAGTAGATCCATGTGTTCTATGTAAATTTTCAAAAATTAGTAATATTTCATTAAATTTTAGGAAACAAATTCAGGGACAATTTTTATCAGTTAATAAACTATTGTTTCATATTTAGGGCAAAATTTTAAAAATTAACAGATATTTTCAAGTACATGGTATGATAGTCAATTGAGATTTTTGTAGAGTAATAGTTCTCAAGCTTATTGATTTTAAGACTGTTTCAGGTGCTTAAAAATATGTTGAAGTGTGCCAGGATCCCATATGAGTGCCAGTTCATATCCCAGCTGCTCCACTTCCAATCCAGCTTGTACCCTGAGAAAGCAGTAGAGGACTGCCCAAAGCCTTGAGACTTTGCACCTGTATGGGAGACCTGGAAGAAACTCCTGGCTCCTGGCTCCGGGTCACCTCAGCTCAAGCTGTTGCAGCTACTTGGGCAGTGAATGAACCAGCAGATGGACGATCTTTCTCTCTGCTTCTCCTCTCTGTAAATCTGTATTCTAAGAAAAAGAAAATAAATCTTACAAAAAAACAAAAACAATGTTGAAAGGGAAGGTGTTTAGCTTAGCCATTAAAACAGAGTTCTGGTGACTGTGTCCCACTGCATTGTGCTTGGGTTCATTTTCTAGCTTTATTTCTTGACCCCTATTCCCTGTTATTGCATACCAAAAGAAGATATAGCTCACATTCTGTATTTAGCTTCCTGCCACCCACATGGGAATTATGGATAATCCTTCCAGCTCCGAAATTCTGTTTGGGTTTGATAAGCCCAAGCAGTTGTGGGCATTTGTGGAAACAATTAATAGATAAGTTCCTTCTCTATATCTCACTGTCTCTCCAGTAAGTACTCTATTTTTCATTTGAAAAAGCTTTGGTTATATGGATAATAGAGGAAAGATATAAAGAAATTTATTAAATTGGATAGTAAGATGAAAATTATGTACAAAACTGAAAGGACAAACCTCTGTATTAAAATAATCATGTTGGGCCCGGCGGCGTGGCCTAGAGGCTAAAGTCCTTGCCTTGAACGCCCCGGGATCCCATATGGTCGCCGGTTCTAATCCCGGCAGCTCCACTTCCCATCCAGCTCCCTGCTTGTGGCCTGGGAAAGAAGTGGAGGACAGCCCAATGCATTGGGACCCTGCACCCGCGTGGGAGACCTGGAAGAGGTTCCTGGTTCCCAGCTTCGGATTGGCACGCACCAGCCCATTGCGGCTCACTTGGGGAATGAATCATTGACGGAAGATCTTCCTCTCTGTCTCTCCTCCTCTCTGCATATCTGACTTTGTAATAAACTGAATAAATCTTTAAAAAAAATCATGTTAATTTATCAAAAAAATGTGTATTTCCTAAAAAGGTAAGAAGATAAGCAATTCTGTAGTCTTTACTGATTGAATTAACCCACCTATCTAATATATGTGTTTAAGTCATTCCTAAGTGATATGTTGTTTTATTTGATGTGTAAGGACAATCCACTGTCACATACTGGAAAGAAGAGATACATTTTAATCAATTTTTCATATAACTGGGCATTGTTTTTTTTTTTAAGATTTATTTATTTGTGTTGGAAAGGTACATCAGAATAACAGAGAGGAGTGATAGAAAGAAAGATCTCTCTGCACTGGTTCACTAACCATGTGGCCGCAGATGAGCCGATCCATAGCCAGGAGCCAGGGCACTTTCTCTGGGTCTTCCACACAAGTGCAGTGTCCCAAAGTTTTGGACCATCCTCTACTGCTTTCCCAGACCACAAGCATGAAACTGGGATGGGAAGTGTAGCAACTGGGACATGAACCCACACCCATATGGGATTCCAGTACTTGCAAGGTGAGGATTTAGCCACTGAGCCATTGCGCTACACACCCTCTTCTTTTATAACATACTAAAACTTAACAAATGATAGAAAATTTAAAAAAATCATGTCAATTGAATTTTTACACTGTGTTATATTAAAAACTCGGGCTGTCTTGACTTTGATAGCATATTCTTCTTATCCACAATTAGTCAACATTATTAACTGGACTTTGGAAAATACTGGTTTACTGAGTAACTCAAGTCTTCTACACTTTTATACATCTTGTTCTACAATATCAACCCATTATATTTTCTGGTTAATATAATCATATTTACCTTATTTGAAACAAAGCTTCATCAAGAATTGGCAGCAGTCAAAATCAAACTTATGGTGCAGGCTGCTGTAGACAGTTCATTAAAAATATAGTAACAATAGCATGACTTAATAAAGATAAACTATGGCAGATTGTATCTGATATCTTGAGTTCATGGACTCCTGATGCCAGATACCAAGGTCAAACATGATGGAAGACCTGACTAGGCTCAAGGCCTGCAGATGAGGGTGCGAAGTTAAGTAATAAGTCAAAACCTTAGAGACAGTCATGTACTGACTTCTATACATGGGTCACATTGATGCTTCTTTATCATCAAGTACTGGATAGTTAACATCAATATGGGATATAGCTATTGAGGTCTGTATCATGTTCATTCAAGTAATTTGACTCCCCAGGGATATCAGTAAAAAATTGAGGCAATGAGCTTCAGGTTGAGTTCCTTCCTCAGAGAAGGGGGCTTCCCACTAACTGTCCCCTTTTGTAGTCTTTAACTAGGGTATGTCTCATTTCATATTTTCCCAGTTGCACATCAGCTCCCTCTCCAACCCCTCTTTCTCTATGCTCATTGGTCACAATAAAAGCTTCCAAAATTTTAATTTCCACTCCAACTCTCAAATATTGCCATTAATGATAATCATTGTCATTGGTAACAATAATTATCCTTAAACCTACATTGTTATTATTTTTGAGAAAAAAGAGAAGAAAAGTTTGTCAAATAAGTTTAAAGTTTTGTTCAAAGAAAATTGTGACCTAAGTGAAAGTAATTAGTCACCAACTAACTAAGCAAAAGCATTCTTGACACAACCATCACTCTGCCATGTGCAGCAGAATTGCTATAGGTATCTATCCCATTGTGTCATATAGAGCTTTGTCTAGAATATTAATAAAATTAAGGAAAGATGTTCAATAACTATCAGATTTTTTGCCATATTGTTACTGGCTTTTTTTCCAACTTTAATTTTTTCTTGCAAATGCAAGGAAGAACACAATTTTAATAGTGTAGGTTTGTGACATTGCTATAGTATCAAAAATTTGTCCACCATTATTTTTATGTCATCAGTACAGCACAGTGAGAAAGGTAAATGATTTAGCATGACTGTTATCAAACTAGTTCTAACACCTTAGACTTTTTGAAAAGTCCTTAGACTCTCAAGTACCTAAGAACAGCAGATACAAAGAGTTTAAAAAACAAAAAGTCAATGCTTCACAAGAAAAAGCTCCAAAGCACTTAGACTAAGAGGAGAATTGAGATGAGGAGTGTTTCTAAAAGAATAAAAGATTGTTTTAAGTATGGAAAAATGAATCAAAATACCCTTGTCAACAACAATCTAACGCCATAAACATTTTTCTGTGGCAAACATTCATGCCAAGTCCCACAGCAATTTACTACTGAACAGGAGGTATAATTGTATTAAAAATAAACAAAACATTCTGTGTTCCTTAGAAGATGCATTATCTTAGTATCTAGCACTCTATGACTCCATGACATATGAAGTTCAAATTACAAATTGATAATGCATGACAATTTGACATTGCTCTGGAATCATAGTACACTTGGGGCAGGATCTTTGAACATGCAAATGATGTGTTCTGAGTTTGAAAGTATAGGACCCATAACTATAAGTAGAAAGATAGTTAACAGCTTTGGTAAGTGAATGAAATAAATCTGCACTTAGTAATAAAATGCATGTGAATTTATTACCAGTTGAACTCACTTAAGACAAATTTTACTTATACCTACCTCATCCTTACCATACTGAGAGAAATGTAATTATTCAACACAGCGATTTAAAAAATATAGATTTCAATTCTGTTTGTTTGTGAAAACAGGGTTTAATTACAATTTATTCAAACATGTATAGCAATTGAAAAGTTTAGGTTAATGAAACAATAAAATGCCAGGTTTTTTTTTTCAGAAAAATAGTTATGAATTATTAAAATAAAGTAAATTGTTTTAATGCTTGTAAATGTCATTATAGAAAATTGTTTATTACCTATGCTTGTGGCCTTGGAAAGCAGTAGGGGTTGGCCCAAAGCCTTGGAAACCTGTACCCATGTGGGAGGCCGGAAGAAGCTTCTTGCTCCTGGCTTTGCAGCAGCTCAGCTCCGATCATTGCAGCCACTAGGCGAGTGAACCAGGAGATGAAAGATATTTTCTCTGTCTCTCCTTCTTTCTGTAAATCTGACTTTACAATAAAAATAAATAAATATCTTAAAAGAGAGAGAGTAAATCATCTGCTTGAGCCAATACTTTGTGCCTCTCTTTATTAACAGGGTATAATAACAGGCTGCCAGAAACTATAGCAGAGACAGCCATGGAACCCTGGCACTCCAATAGAAAATGTAAGAGCTGCAACTTGTACCCTGAGCATTAGGCCATATGTTTAGCCAAAAATATATATTTTATATTAATACTTAATAAATATTTTGATTAATTAATATCAATATATTAGAATATATTATATGTTGTATTATATATAATGATATATGATATATAATATATAACATTAAATCATTAATATGTTACATTAATAATTAAAATAAATGAATAAAATAAGAATTAATTAAATTGATATATGACTTATGTTTAATTACTTTAATATATACCTATATTATTATATATTATATAGAGAAAGCCTATTTTTTACATTTTAAAATATGTATTATATGATATATTTTATTAATTATATAATTATTAATTAAGATATAATATATACTAATTAAAAGAACTGAGAGAAAAAAAACTGACGGAGAGGTGTCAGCTAATCCTCCAACTGCCAGCATCTCAAATGGGTGCTGTTTCTGTTCTGCCTACCCTAAGACTGGCCCAATTCTGGCATTGCAGCCATTTGGGGAGTGAAGTAGTAGATGGACAGTTTCTCTGCTGTGTCTCTCCGTAATTCTGACTTTTCAGCTGATATAGATGAAAACAGAAAAATCTACTGATAGTTTACTATAACTACTTCTTCAATACTTTATTTTAGTAGATAAAAATTCATTTATTTAAATTAATTAAAACACATTTTAAAAAGCTAAAAATGTTCTTTGAGTGTATAACATCATTCCATCTTTTTTCCTCTATGACTAAATCTTATATTTAATTTTTGAAAACTAGAGTAATATTTAATTATCACTGAGGATGATTTAAAGCGCTATCCACCAAAGAGCCTTTTTTTTTTTTTTTTTACTTTTTAAAAATGTATTAAGTTTTATTGGAAAGGCGGCAGTAGAACCGGGAGAGAGAGAGAGAGCGCTTCTATTTGCTGATTCACTCCTCAAATGGCTCAAATGGCTGGCCTTAGAACAATCTGAAGCCAGGAACTTCTCCTGGGTGATCCACGTGGGTACAGAAGGACAGAAACCTGGGCTGAGCTCCAGGCTGTCTCAGACCTTAAGCAGGGAGGTGATTCAGAAAACAAACAACAGGGACTCCAAACACCACCCATAGGGGATGCCTGCACCACAAGCAAAGGCTTGTCTTTCCTGGATGTGGAAAAGAAAAAAAAAAAGCTCTGTACATGTTTTTGTAGCTGCAAACAAAATCGAAGGAAAGAAAAATCACCCATTTGACAAGAAAAATGCAAATTTATTTAGTGAATATTTCTGCTATACTATATGACTATGTGAGTGTTCAAAAAATAGTGTGAAAAGACACATTTATGTTTATCTAGAGAAATTAGTACATTCATGCATAGTATTTTTATAATGTACATTTTTTCAGGAACTTTTGCGAGACCTCTGTAAGAAAATATAGTTTCAGGTGTTTTTTTTTTTATTTTCATTGGCAAAATCTGCAAGACAAAAACAAAATGAAACAAAATAAAAAGTGTGAATTATTTTGGCATAACTGTCTCTGGTGATCACAGATTAATTTGTGTAGGAAAGCATATTTTCAGGAAATACATTTTACTTTTTGAAATTCATTTGAGCATGTTTTTTTTTTTTTTTTTTTATAATCTATTTTATTGTGTTGTTGACAATCTTTACATAGTTAATTACAGTTAAAGAAAGAAAAAAAAAAGGTTCAGGGGGATAGGGAAGTGGGTAATACTATTATGTCCACATTGTTTCCATCTTGTATCTGAGGTAAAGGGGGATATTGAGGGGGAAGCCCCACCCGGTTTCCCGCCCACCCCGAGTCCCGGATGTGGGGCATGCTCTGAGATATGTGCTCGAGTGGTGTTAATAGTTCTCCGGTTATGAATCGCTGCCAGTTTCGCTCGATGAGGTCGTCCACTGATTGATATGGTCCATCATAAAGTCTCCGTTTGCCCCATATATCGCTGCCAACATATAGCTGAGATGAATGATTGATCTGCTCTGTCTTCTGTCTTTTCTTGATTAGAGTTCTGAGTCCAGCAGTTCAATTAGGGAGATCTCCAAAGAAACTTTGAGGTATTCCCAGACTAGTTTCTTGTATGCTCTAGCAAGCACAGGGCCCGGCACAGTCCATCACCACGATCAGCTGGTGGTTGCAATTGCTGGGTTGGTTCTGTTTTCAGTCCCTACTTCCACTGAGCATGTATTTTTTAAAGTAATTTTTTCTATAAAACTGAGCCAACACTATTATTACTTTTAAAAAATAGGATGCAAATAATATTTGGCTGTCTTTCTTTATGCCAATACATTTATTGAAGCATCTAATTTCATTTCTTTGTCTTTAAATCCATTTATATCTTGTAAATATTGCATCACAATTACATTCTTTTTACTATATCAACTCTTACGAGGACTTCATTGCCACTTAAGTCATTCCACCTCAAGCTTGTTGAGTATTGAATGATTATTTTTGTTCGTAAAAGTATTTTCAAATATTAGTTTGTTCATGTAAAATGAAGCTTGAAACTACAAAACTGTCTTTTTCAAAACAGCTATCAGTGAACTAACCCAAAGAAAGAAAGAAAAAAAAGGGCAGTGATTGGAAAATACAGAACCAAGCGCCCCTGACATCAGCAGCCTGTATGTGGGCTACCCGTGTCTCAGCACAAGGATCTGCAGTTGAAGGGGCATGGTCTCCGTGTCCACAGGCTTGAGCACTGGATGTAACATTGGTCAGAGTGGCTCACAAAGCCCCGGCATCAATTTCAACTTTTGGAAACAGTGCCAGCCCACACACGAGATGCTTTAAGATGCTGCACACAGATGCAAAGACCTGCAGGAACCTGTTCTGCATGGTGATCAATGGCAAGAAGCGTGGACGTCAACAGTGAGCTCATAAATGTGCTTTGTGTCATTGTGTGATCTGAAACCTGCCAGCAACTTCCGGGTCTCCTTCATGAGTGCAGGAACTCAAAGACTTGAGCTGCTTTCCCAGGCCTAAGCATGGAAGAAACTGGAAGTGGAGCAGCTTGGATTTCATCTAGCTCCCATATGGGATGGTCTTGTTATAATTCACAATGCAGAGTTTTGGATCTTTCAAGGAAACTGAAAGTTTATTGTGCAGCGGGGGTGGGGGGGCACTACCTCACAGGATAACCCACTGAGGGAAATGCAAGACAATGTCTTCATAGTTCAAGGTGAATACACAAGAACTTCAGAGCATACAATACAGCAGGGTGGTCGCTGATAGACCCCTGTTATTTCTGGGAACAGTATCTTAAGCAAGGGTTACAGCACACCCTTACATTAACACTAAAATAGCCAGAGGCCCTCAGCGTTCCAACAGCCTCTGAACAAACACTTCTGCGGAGTTTGTGGTTAGTTCTCATCATTCTTGATTGTTTTACTGATTCATGTCAAAGGCTAATTAAATTTATGTTATTATTGAATAGAAAATCTAATATAACAAAAGATAAAATCAGAAATGCATTTACCTTTTGCTTTTCCTTTCAAGAACTGAGGAACAGTTATGATATTGAAAATTCCTTTCCCCTTAAGCAAGCTACAATGCTGACAATGGTGTTGGTGGTGATGATGATTAGCAAAATAGGTCTCAGCATTTTGAATTTTGTAAATAGAATCACATGAAAAGTAGATCTAAATTTCTTGTAAATATAAGCACCCTGTTGCCCAGGCATTATAGAAAAGAGCTCTCAATTCACACTTTCTAGATAAAAGAGCTGATGCCAGATGGCCCCTGTGGTTCACGAGGGAACAGGGTGAAGCAGTGGGGAATTTGTGTGAACTGCTCACCATGTTTAACAGTTAAGTACTCTGTCTACATGCAAGTTGGTCTCCTTGTGAAGCTCGTTATAATTACTCAGGAATGTCTACAACATCATAGCCTTCATTGCGTATGTCAAACAGTACACTTCAATTCAGATTTTTCTTCATTTGTAATATTTTAAAACCTGTTCTAAACTTATTGTTCCTGATGTAATCATGTTTATTCATTCAGTTCTTACCTGTTGGCCACCTAAGGTCCAGACCATAATCTGGATTTAGTCTTTTGGATTCCAATACTAAATCACCTAAAAAAGCCAAAGAAAAATCCTAGCCTCACTCTATTGGAAAGACACACAATAAAATAGTGCAATATATATGTATATATATATATATATATATATATATATATTATATATTTATATATATATTATGTGTGTGTGATACATAATATGCAATAATAAATTATTTTTAGATGAATTTCTGAATCGTGAGAGCCATGCATGTATATCATTTCTTCATTAGTCAGTAGAATGATTGTAACTTAAAATCCATTATGGTTCAAGCAGCAAATAGGAAAGAGAGACAGAAGGAAAGAGGAATAGGGAAGAGAGAGAAACTCCTGGACTCTTCCTTCTCTGGAATCCTCAAAACGGCAAGAATTTTAGAATAACTTATTTTATTTTCTTCATTATATTCTTCAGCAGAAATCCAGAAAATTTTACAACACTGTTTTCCCTTCCCTTCCCATTTTAATAAAACACATAGTTTTAGAGAAATTCCTATATGCATCAACTTGAGCTTAACCAAATATGAAAAGCCAGCCTATCCTTTTAGGTGGTACTCACATTCTTTCAGAGAAATGTTGTCTTAGTAGCAAATATTCTCTTGACAACACTGGGATAATGAAAGTTGGGCATTAACCCATTCCATCTGCATCACAAGAAAAAATGATCCAGTGGAAACATCCCTGAGGCACCACCACCAGACTTGCAGCCAGTGAACACCCAGGAAGATACAGTCTTTTTCAATTAGAGAAGGAGAAGCAGAGACATTAGTTCATGTAATCCTCTTCCTATTCATGGGCCACATATATTCAGCTCTATCCCAAGCATTGGCTGAGCGTAATGCCTGATGAAGATCGCCCCTCTTCCTCATACCCTCTACACCCTCAATAAATGTGCCACCTTCAAGGAAGCTCTCAAAAAATACTCTGGTATTCGTTATGCTAATCTTTTTTTTTTTTTAAAGATTTATTTTATTTTTATTACAAAGTCAGATATACTGAGAGGAGGAGAGATAGAGAGGAAGTGGAGCTGCCGGGATTAGAACCAGCGGCCATATGGGATCAAGGCGAGGACCTTAGCCACTAGGCCACGCCGCCAAGCCCCTATGCTAATCTTTTTTTATGATTTATTTATTTTTATTGGGAAAGCAGATATACAGACAGGAGCAGAGACAGAGAGGAAGATCTTCCATCCGATCATTCACTGCTCAAGTGGCCGCAACAGCAGGAGCTGAGCCAATCTGAAGCCAGGAGCCAGAAGCTTCTTCTGGGTCTCCCACACGGGTGCAGGGTCCCAATGCATTGGGCCGTCCTCGACTGCTTTCCCAGGCCACAAGCAGGGAGCTGGATGGGAAGTGGAGCTGCCGGGATTAGAACCGGCGCCCATAGGGGAACCTGGCGCATTCAAGGCGAGGACTTTTAACCACTATGCTATCGTGCCGGGCCCTGTTATGCTAATCTTAATTGCTTCATTCTTCCTCCATTTCTCACATTTCCCATCTTGAATATTTGAGTTTCATGTTCAGTCATACTTTTAACATACATGTTTTGGATTTGATTCCAGGCTTAGTTTAAGCTCAGTAACCCTGCCAGGATTTGAGTTTCAGGTGTTGAAATCTTCACCTGACAATAACTGCCTGGTTTGGGCTAGTTTTTCAGGTGTGCTCTTCTTTGCCCATAGACTGCTTAGTGAGGATGTAACAGCACATTCAGAAAGAACACCGTGCAAGGAATCTGACTAGTTTGTTACCACTTTTGCAAGATGAGAAGACAACTCGCACAATGGTCCCATTGTAAATGTGTAAATGTGTAAATGCTCCTGTGGAAAAAAAATGCAGTATAGACATTTTATTGAATGCCTTTCAATCATTGTTGGTGTCATGTATTTGGTATTATATATTACAACATCAATGGTACCAAGTGGCTACTAGTGTAGAAAAAAACTCTCTGCATGATAAATCTGAGATAATGAAATGACATTAACTATCAATAAGAACTTTATCATAAAACTAAAGGGTGAGTGAGTGGCAAATCAAGCTGACAAGCTTAATGTAAATGCTGGTTCACAAGTTATTACATTTCACAAACTACCAAAGTGCCTTATATGACGAATATTCTAAAATGCATAAATTATAAGTTCTCAGGTTTTCACAGATCATACAGAAGATCCAGTACAGAAGAACAGAAGCTCTATATATGAGGCAGAATTTATATGTAAAAATGTTATCATTCACTTAGCAGGAAGGTGAAATAAAATAGACTATGAAAGAGCCCATTTGGAAATATAAAATTTAGCATGTAATAGTTATTGCAGGTGATTTATTAAAACTTGTCTTAAGTGTTAAATTACCTTCATGAAAGACTGCCAACATTTTTGAGACTTCTGGTAACTGTGTCACATAATACAATGTAATTAATGAAGTTAAATAATAAAAAAAAAAGAATACTTATAAACTAATTGACCTGCGATATAACTAAATTGCTAGACCTTATGATAAATTTATGCTGTTTTTTGCAGGAACTTAGATACTTTACTGGATTTTTCAGTAGACAAGTGCATGTTGCAATAAGAGGTTGGAAGTCAATCCCTTTCTCACATTGGAATTAACGGTCTATGTTCTTGAACTATTATCTGCTGCTTCCTAGTATACACAATATAGGAATCAGGAATTAGAAATAGAAGACTCAAAAGAAAACAACCTCAAGCTATTAGGATATTGAAGAGACCAGGTCCAGAGTTGTTACTTTCAGGTATAGTTCAGCTAAAATCTACTTGTTGTTAAATAACTTTACCAATGTATAAATTGGTACACAATAACTTTCTGGGCTTAAGAGCCTTCGTGTGTGTGGGTGTGTGTGTAATACCTTCATTAGCATTTACTATTGTCCAAAGCCAAATTAGGGCACACGGGTGTACAATAGTGGGCTAATCAACCACCTGCAATGTTCACATTCCATCTAGTCTCAGCTGTTACACTGCAATCCAGTGTCCTGCTAATAACGTGGGACAGCAGCATGTGTTGGTACAAGTGTTTGGGCCACAACCATATGTGTAGGGTATTTAAATGTAATTCCTTGGTCCTGGCTTTGATCTCGCTTAGTCCTGGCTTTTTCAACTATTTAGGTAGATGATAGCCAACAAGCAGATGAAATTTTTTTTCTCTTTCTTTGTTTATTTCTGATTCACTGCCTTTAAAATAAATTTGTCATCTAGAAGAAAAATTGGGCTAACAGACATGAAATAATGTTCAGACTCTTTAGCTGTTAGGGAAATACAAATAAAAACCACATTGAGATTGCACCTAACTCCAGTGAAATTGTCCTACATTCAGAAATCTACTAAGAACTCCTGCTGGTGTAGAAGTAGGGGAGAAGATACCCTACTTCACCGTTAGCGAGGGCGTAGGCTGTAACAGCCACTATGGAAGTTAGTATGGATAGTGCTAAAAGAACTGAAAATTAGTCTACTGTATGACCCAGCTATCCCATTCCCGGGAATGTATTTAAAGGAAGTAAAATCTGCACATGAAAAAGCAATGTGCAACCCTATATTTATAGCAGCACAATCCACAAAACACAGAAACAACCTAGATGCCTGTAGAAACAGGAGTAGATAAAGAAACTATGGTACATCTATTCTGTGTACTATTACTCATCTATTAAAAAGAATGAATTTATACCATTTGAATCAAAATGGTTCCACATGGCGACAATCATGCGCAGTGAAATAAGCCAATTTCAAAACTACAAATAACGTATGTTCTCTCTGATATAAGACAACCTTCATGCAAACTACAAAACAGATATATGGGTAAACATGTATATACTTATATTCTCATAATGAACTGTACAATGAAGATTAGCATACCAGGAGGGAAAGATACATTGCAGTATGCATCTCCAGTCCCCAATAAAAGGAAATATTTTGAAATATACCTTGAAAGTATGATACTAGATTTCTACCATTGCCATTGCCTAAAATATTGACACACTTACAGAACAGAATGTTGGAGTTGTGACTTTGTCAAAGTATTTTACTATTGTAATAATATGGGAGAAAATTGTGGAAGCGCTGAGGAAGATGAGAAAGAAAGGGGAAATGTAGGGTGGAATTCCTGTTCCTATGAAACAATATCATGGAAAATAAACACAAATTAATAAAAAAAAAACACACTAAAAAAAAGAAAGGCATATTTACCAGTATGATTTTTCTTTTCAAAGTTTTCAATCTTAAAGTTTGTGATTTGTACATAAAACTGTCCCGACGTAAAAAGTACCAAATGATATTTTTGGAAATGTGTATGTTGGTAATCAACATGTTTAATGCTCTATTCACTTCCTGGTGCAACAATAACATTTTTTTTTAAACCTGAACTTTTTATTTTTTAGCTTAGTTTATATTGTGTTTTATAAATGAAATGGTAACATATTCAAGAAATCTTCTTTTTTTAATTATTTATTATTTTTAATTCATTAATTACATTGTATTATGTGACACAGTTTCATAGGTACTTGGGTTCTCCCCACCTCTCTCCAAACCCTCCCACCATGGTGGATTCCTCCACCTTGTTGCATAACCACAGTTCAAGTTCAGTTGAGATTCCCCCATTGCAAGCATATACCAAACATAGAGTCCAGCATCTTATTGTCCAGTCAAGTTCAACGGCTTCTTAGGTATAACCTCTCTGGTTTGAAGACAGAGCCAGCAGAGTATCATCCCGATCAATTAAAAGCTCCAACATACCATCAGTAAAAATTTACATCATTATGGAATTAATTGACATAGTAATGAGTAACCAATATGGTAAAAGTAAATCGAGTTCTTAACCACCTTCTGTGACCACCTCACTTACATTTCAATTTTAGTTTATACACAACATATAACATTCAAAACATAACATGTTATACATAACATCATATCATCTTAAATTAAGGCAAACATGTGGTATTTAACCTTTTGGGATTGGCTCATTTCCCTTAGCATTATGGTTTCCAGTTTGGCCCATTTGGCCACAAAGAACTGCATTTTGTTTTTTTTAATAGCTGAGTAGTATTCCATGCAGTAGAAAAACCATAGCTTTCTTATCCAATCCTCTGCTGATGGGCATTTTGGCTGCTTCCATGTTTTTGCAATTACTGATTGTGCTGCTGTGAACATAGGAGTGCATGTTGGTTTCAAATAAAACAAGTGTTCTGGATATATTCCTAGGAGTGCTATTGCCGGTATGTTGAATTTGAGTTGTTTGAATATTCTCCATACTGATTTCCATAGAGGCTGTACCAGCCTGCAGCCCCATCAGCAGTGGAGTAGGGTTCCCTTTTCCCCGCAACCTCGCCAACAAGTGTCGTTGGTGCTTTTATTCATGTGGCCCATTCTTACTGGGGTTAGGTGGTACCTCATTGATGTTTTAATTTGGATTTCCCTTATTGCCAGGGAACTTGAGCATTTTTTCATATGTTTATTTGCCATTTGGGTTTGTTCCTTTGTGAAGTGTCTGCCCATTTCCCATGCCCATTTCTTGAGTGGCTTGTTTGTTTTGACATTTTGGTTGTTTTGTAGCTCTTTGTATATTCTGGAGATTAGCCCTCTATCACCTACATAGTGCGCAAAGATCTCACATTCTGTGAGTTGCTTTTTTACTTTGTTGATTATGTCCCTTGCTGTACAGAAGCTTCTTAGTTTGATGAGGTCCCATTTGTTTATTCTGGTCTTGATTTCTATTGCTTTTGGTGTCCTTTTTAGGAAGTAGGGACCTACCCCTAGATCTTGCAGAGTATTTCCAACATTTTCTTCCAAAAGTTTGAAGGTTTCTGGATGTAGGTTTAGATCTGTTATCCATTTAGATCTGATCTTAGTGTATGGTGAGAGATGTGGATCTATCTTTTTGTTTCTGCAGGCTATTAACCAGTTGTCCCAACAGCATTTATTGAACAGACCTTCCCATTTGCCTGGATTGTCATTTGTCTTTTTGTCAAAGATTATTTGGCTGTATCTGTGTGGGTTCCCTTCTGATGTTTCTATTCTGCTCCATTGATCTTCTTCTCTATTTTTGTGCCAGTACCAGGCTGTTTTGATAACCATTGCCCTATAGTATGTCCAGAGGTCCGGAACTGTGATTCCCCCTGTTAAGTTCCTGTTCTTCAGGATGGTTCTAGCTATCCGTGGTTTTTTGTGTTTCCAGATGAACCTTTGGTTCATTGTTTCCAGTTCCATGAAGAATGTTTTGGGCAATTTGATTGGGATTGTGTTGAATGTATATATTGCTTTTGGCAATATAGACATTTTAATGATATTAATTTTGCCTATCCAGGAGCATGGGATGTTAGTCCATTTTTCGAGGTCTTGCTCAATTTCTTTTTTAAGTAGTTTGTAGTTTTCCTCAAATAGGTCTCCTACATTTTTGGTTAGATTTATTCCCAGATATTTCATACTTTTCTCTGTTATTTTGAATGGTATCTTGCTGGTTAAATCTTTTTCCATCTTGCAGCTGTTTGCATACACTATGGCTGTTGATTTTTGTTCATTAATTTTGTACCCTGCCACTCTACCAAACTCTCGTACAAGTTCTAGCAGTCTATGTTGAGTCTCTTGGCTCTTCTACATAAAGAATCATATCATCTGCCTATAGTGAAAGCTTGACATCTTCGTTTCCCATTTGGATTCCTCTGATTTCTTTTTCTTGTCTTATGGCTTCAGCGAGTACCTCTAGGACTATGTTGAATAGTAGTGGAGAAAGTGGACATCCCTGTCTTGTTCCAGATCTCAGTGGGAAGGGTTCCAGTTTTTCTCCATTGAGTATGATGCTGGCGTTGGGTTTTTCATGTATTGCTTTAATTATGTTGTGGATTTTTCCATCTATGCCTACCTTGGTTAGGGTTTTTAGTAGGAAGTGGTGTTGGATTTTGTCAAAAGCTTTTTCTGCATCTATTGATACTATCATGTGATTCATGTTTTTCAGTTTTTGGATGTGGTGTATCACATTTATGGATTTCCTTATGTTGAACCACCCCTGCATTCCAGGGATGAATCCTACTTGATCTGGATGAATGATCTGTCTGATGTGTTTTTGAATTCTGTTGGCTAGGATTTTGTTGAGAATCTTCGCATCAATGTTCATCAAAGAGATAGGTCTGTAGTTTTCCTTCTCTGTTAGTTCTCTGTCTGGTTTTGGGATTAACGTGATGTTGGCTTCATAGAATGAGTTTGGAAGGGTTGCTTCTTTTTCTATTGTTTTGAAGAGTTTGTAGAGGATTGGGGTCAGTTCTGTTCGGAATGTTTTGTAGAATTCTGTAGTGAAGCCGTCTGGGCCTGGGCTTTTCTTTGTTGGGAGGTCTTTAATCACTGATTCAATCTCTGCTTCAGTTATGGGTTTGTTCAGGTCATTTGTTGCCTCTGGGCTAAGTTTTGGCAGGTGGTAGAAGTCTAAGAACTTTTATATTTCTTGGTGATCTTCTGATTTGTTGGAGTACAATGCTTTGTAGTAATTTCTAATTATGTCCTTAATGGATGCGGTGTCTGTTGTTATGTTGCCTTGTTCATCTTTGATGCTGGTAATTCTTGCCCTCTCTTGTTTTTTTCTTTGTCAGTCGGGCCAGTGGGGTGTCTATCTTGTTTATCTTCTCAAAAAACCAGCTTTTTGATTCATTGATTTTGTGTATCTTTTTTTATTTCTATCTGATTAATTTCCTCCCTTGTTTTGATGATTTCTTGTTTCCTATTGTGTGTGGGGCTCTTCTGCTGTTGTTTTTCCAATTCCTGGAGGTGTGTGTTTAGTTCCTGTATTTGGCGCCTCTCTTGAGCCTTGACATGGGCTCCAATTGCAATGAGTTTACCCCGCAGCACTGCTTTGGCAGTGTCCCACAAATTTTGGAATGTTTTGTCAGAGTTTTCATTGGTTTCCATAAATTTTTTGATCTCATCTTTAATTTCTTCTCTGATCCATTGTTCATTTAATAGCATATTGTTCATCCTTCAAGAGTTTCTGTATTTCCTGGGGCATTTTGAATTGCTGATTTCCAATTTCATTCCGTGGTGATCTGAGAGGGTACATGGTATGATTCCTATCTTTTTAAAGTTATTTAGATTTGCTTTGTGTCCTATCATGTGGTTGATCCTGGAGAAGGTGCCATGCACTGCTGAAAAAAATTTATCATCTGTGGCCTTAGGATAAAAAATTCTATAAATGTCTACCAAGTCCAGTTGTTCTATTGTTTGTATAAGCTCTGTTGTTTCTTTGTTGAGTTTTTATTTTGTTGATCTGTCTATTGTTGTTAGCGGAGTGTTAAGATCACCCACTATTATTGTGTGCATATCTATGTCTCCCCTTAAGTCTGGAAGTAATTGCTTCACGCAGCTAGGTGCGTTTGAATTTGGTGCATATATGTTCACAATGGTAATTACTTCTTGATGGATCAGTCCCTTCACCAATATATAATGTCCTTCCCTGTCCTTTTTGATGTGTGTCATATTGAAGTCCACAACATCTGAAATCAAGACAGCTACCCCAGCCTTTTTTTCTCGTCCATTGGCATGAAATATCTGCTTCCAACCTTTCACTTTCAGCTTCTTCGAATCTCTTCTGGCTAGATGTGTCTCTTGTAGGCAACAGATAGTTGGGTCCTGTTTGATAATCCATTTTGTTAATCTGTGCCTTTTGATTGGTGAGTTCAGGCCATTTGTGTTAAGAGTTAAAATTGAGAGGTTGTGATTTTGCCCTGCCATACTTGTTTTTGTGGGTGTTGATATCTGTGTAATTGCCCTTCCTTGTGTGGACTTTAGTGGGGAGACCTTCCTGTTTGCCATCTTTGCTTATGATTCACCTCCTTTTTTTCTGGATTTAGTGCATTTCTAAGGAGATTTTGTAGAACTGGTTTTGTGCTGGCATATGCTTCTGGTTTCTCTTTGCTGTGAAAGTATCTGATTTCATTCTCAAATACAAATGAGATCTTTGCTGGGTACAATATTCTTGGTTGACAGTTGGTCTGATTCAGGATTTGGAAGACCTTTGTCCATTCTCTTCTTGCTTGTATAGTCTCTTCAGAGAAGTCAGCAGTGATTCTGATTGGTTTTCCCCGGCATGTGATCTTTTCTCTGCTTCGTACTTGTCTCAGGATTTTTTCTTTGTCTTCGTTGGAGTGGAACTTGAGCACCATATGTCTGGGTGAAGATCGCTTTGGGTCATATCTGCTGGGAGTCCTCTGACCATCCTGGATTTGGGCTGGGTTCATGTTCCAAGTGTTTTGGAAGTTTTCCTGTATAATTTCGTCGAGCACCATTTGCATTCCTGACTCTTTTTCCGCTCCTTCAGGAAGGCCAATAATCCTAATATTCGATTTTCTGAGGTTGTCTTTCATTTCTTGTATGGTCTTATTGGCTTTGTTCAGACTTGTCTCCAGCTGTTTAATGAACTGGGTATGTTCATTTTGTGTGTCTTCCGTTTCGGAGATCCTCTCTTCTGCTGTATTTGTTCTGTTGGTTAGGCTCTCAATTTTGTGCTCTAAGTCAAGGATTTTACTTTTAATATGTTGTATTTCTGCGACTATGTTGTTCTTGAATTCCTTGAAGTCCTCCCAATTCTTCTCATTGTCTCTGACATATTTTAACATTATTTTTTTGAATTCCTTGTCTGGTAGATCTTCTATGTCTTCATCTCGCATCTCCGAAATAGACATTGGCTTTTGATCCTTTATTGGTGGGGTGTTGGCTCTCTCATCTGGATCATTGCCTTTTCTGGTAGTTCTTCCCATTGTGTTAGTGTTTCTTTTTTGAGAAACCTAGGCACCAGCATGCTGAGGGGTCTCCAAGCGCTATCCCGTAGAGATCGGAGTCTGCAGGCGTGGAGTAGCAGGGTGCGGGAATTTTCAAGGCGTCTTTTGGTGCGTCTCCAGAACACTGGACCTCAGGGCGCCACTTCCAGGGCCCAGCGGATTCAAAGCGCACTCTCAGCTCGTCCCCTACAGGTATTCTACCACAGGGCATGGGGGAATGAAGGCACTCTCTGTGCACGCCCCCTGTGTGCGGGATCACAGGGCTCGGAGGATTCCAGGTGCTTTCTTGGTGTGTCCCCAGTGCCAGGGACTGCAGGGCATGGAGGTTCCAGGTGCTCTCTGGGAACGCCTCCTGCACGCGGGTCCGTAGTGCCCTCCTGGTACGTCTCCCAAGCACAGGACTATAGTGCGTGGGGTGTTCCAGGTGCTCTCTGGAAGCGCCTCCTGCACAGGCCCGCCCACCCAAGCAGCGTGGGACTGCCTACCCCAGCGCTAGCACGGGACTGCCCACCACAGCGCTGGCATGGGACCGCCAATCCAGAGACCTGCTCGGGTTCCTGTGGGAAAGCACCGCCCAGCTGTGTGCCAGTCCGCAAGGCATGGGGGAGTATTCAGTGTGCCTTTTGCCTTTCTCCTCAGTGCACAGGACCGCTGTGCATCACCTCCCAGACACAGTTTTGGCAGTTTCAAGGCACTTGCCCTGTGTCCCCAGACGTTGGAATCTCGGGGTGGAGGGGGAAGATGAGCACCAAGGGTGTTCAGGCTCTGTTGTGCCCCTGGGGGCCAACTCCCAGAGCCTCTGACCCACGACTGCCCCCACCCAACTCACTCAAACCTCAGGTTCTTGCAGTCTGCCTCTTCCTCTGATGGGGACCCTCACCATGGGTGAGTCTCCTGGCGACTGCATCAGGAGGGTCCTGGCGGGTCCCAGCGGGTCCTGGCGACTGTGGCGGGTGCGAGTCCTGGCGGGTCCTGGTGACTGCGGAGGGTGTGGGTCCTGATTACTGCGGGTCAACTGCGGCTCCCAGCGGCTGCACTCAAAGGTGACTCAGCAGGTCAGGAGTGGAAAGCCGTCTTCCCTGGCTTTTGTTCTGTTTTGTTTTTCCCTGGTTGCTCTTCTGAGTTGTGTGGATTTTTTTGGCTCCACACCGTCCAGGGAACTTCACGTTCTTCTCCCTGTAGCTCTATGCTGCTCCACTTACGCTTTTGTCGCGTTCTAGCCCTTGCTGTCTGTGAGCTCCCTCACAGCCATCCTCCTATGTCGGCCATCTTGCGAGTCTCCCCAAGTAATCGTCTAATAGTATTATTAATTAACAAGATTTGTGTGATAATATACCTTCATTAGCATTTACTATTGTCTGTTACATTCTAAGTAAATTTGTATATTTCATTTAAAGTCACATAAGTTTTCCAATAATACTCAATGTTTAACAGCCCATTTTAAGAGAAATACATTAATTTATAAATATTGTAAAGAACTTACAAAGTTTAGCAAATCATAGATTTTTGTTACATAATACTTGTATAAAATTAATAAATAAAGGCATGTGTCATTTTCATCTTTTAATTTGTACCATCACAAAACTTGAAAGATAACTATTTGGAACTTAGGGTATCTATTTCATGGAGGATAGAAAGGAAGTAAAAATAAGAAAAAATAATTATTAGTAAGAATTTGTAATTATTTGTGTCTTGGCATAGTTTCCATCTTGTTTCAGTGTTATACTGCTACACACATATTTTTCTGCAGCCCATTCAAAAGATCATAACATCCTCATTATTTCTAAATCACATCTGTTCCCTTTTTCTAAACTCACACCTTTCACATTCTCTAAAGCTTATTCTTTAAACAGCACTTCTCTAAAAGTTGTCTGCTGTTCTAGGGTATTTACTGCACGAAATTTAGCACAAAGGGTCCCTCCTGCTTCCAGGCATCTCCCCTCTCTAACAGATGTGTCTTCTGCCTGACTCTTTGCTCTGGTTGCTAAACAGTTGCAAAAACATTCCTTTATTGACTTCGATGTTTAGAAATAGCAGAAAATGACTTACTATTTCTTTCTCATCCAAAGTAGACTTTAGTAAAGCCAAAAAAAAATATTTTCTTGAAATTAAACTGACCACCCACCACAACTGAGCTCTTCATTCTTCGAATTATTTCAGAAATATTGCAATTGCTGTCTGCCACAGAGTTATAAGAGAGTGACTCCATTGACTTAAGTTCTTTATAATTTCTGGAGCATGTGACTGTTTACCCTTTAGAAAAAAAATGGACAAAACATGAATGAACTATTTTAAACTATGCCTTTACTATGCAATGTTGTGTATACATATATAAATTGAAGCCAAGGAAGTGCCAAGAATAAGGCAAATAAGGAAACCAATCCACAGTTGGTCAAAGAGAAATGGACATAAATCTGAAATATTATCAAGAAACTACTTTTGTATGTTAAAACTATTGCTTGAGTGGCTCACGTGAGCACCATTGTGCATCATGGGCACAGCCAGGAGGCACACTTGTCGGGGTCTGGAGTTGTGGGCTTGTGGGGGCTTGGGGATATTGCTGGTGGGGGCATACTGAGACATGTGGGATCCTGCATAGGCAGATGGAGCGAGCCTGGGGATTTCCCCAGGTGCTTGGTCCATGGATGGATCAGGGAAGGGGGTAAGGAAACGTGTGGCAGGGAAGACCACTGAGGGATTTTGTTGCAGATAAGGATTGACTTCTGAAGGACTTCCATCAACAAGGCCACTATATTTGCAGGTAAGTAGGGGTACTGAGAGAGGGTGGTTGGGAGGTTGGGCTGCAACTTCTGCTAGCTCATAAAAAGGTCAGGTCACAAGGGGCAGACTGTCAGGGAATCTCCGAACCCACGGAAGAAAACCTGATGCTGAGTGAACGCGTAGAAACTCTTTATTCTACTAGGAGCATGCAAACAGGAAAACCTTCTTCCACACCTTTTCCAGGACCCAAACTGCTTGTATACAACACCTAGCCAATCAGCCAAAAGGTCACCCCTGCACGCGGGAAGCAACCAATCAGCCAAAAGGTCACGCGTCGAGCACGCTAGGGACACGCAGCCATGCTCCAATGGGAAAATACTTTCTGAAACTTGTTTACCACTGCCCTCACCAGGGTGTTGGTCCTCAGTGCCATCCTAGACAGCCCCATAGATCATTAGGCGCTTTTAACAGCAGACTATGCCAGAAAAGGGCCTAGCACCTGCCAGCACATGTGAGATGTGGGTCTAGGAGTAGGCCTGTGGGGAGAACTTGGCAAATTCCACTGGTGGGCTATAGCTCCCACTAGTGTGCATGTGATTCAGACTTGGGTATTTGTCAGGCCAGTTGGCAAATGTATGGGTTGGTTCTGGATGGGTTGGACCAACCAGTGAGACTTGGGACTGGAGGTGGGCTGGGACAGGCCATGCTGCAGCCTCCAATGGTAAAGGCCAGGACAGGGGTCACTTGTGCTGAGCTGGGTCAGAGCAACCCCTGAAATATGCAAGATCAGTGGCTGGGAATAGGCCAGGTTGGGGAGCTAGGGAGATGCCCTGGTGGTTTATGGTTCCCACTGGTAAAGCCAGAATGGAAGCAGTAATCTGAATTGGACATGACTGCAATGTCCCTCAGCATAGATGTGGACTGGGTTTCTATTGTGCCAGACTGGGCTAGACTCCAGCATTCACTGGGGCTTGTGAGAACTAGCATGGATGTAGGACAGGCTGGGCTAGGTCTCAGATCCAGCTGAACTCCATGAGAACTGTGTCTGGACATGGACCATCCAACAATAACTGGAATGGGTGTGGGACAAATGGGCAAGGCTACTGTTCCTGCCAGGACAAGAGGTAGACTAAGTCTGGGGCAAGGATGCACAGGTGTGTTTACGATCTGCTGCTGGAAGGGGACTGTGGGAGGCTCTCACGCTGGGTCACTGCTTCCACTGGTGAACATAATTACTACGTGCAGACCAGGCCAGGCAGGGCTACAACCTGTTGAGCTGTGAGTGAAATTGGTTAAGGGGAGAGTCAGGCTAGGCTAACTAACTGTATCCATTTGTGCAAGCATGAGCTAGAGTACATGCAGGATGTTTGGACTTTGCTGAAGGATTGGCTGGCAAGTGTTTGGACTAAGGGCAAATCCTGTCAAGCTAGACTGCAGAACCACCTGGAGAGTGCAAGATCCAGGAGTAGGAGTGAGCCCAGTAGGAAAACTGTTGACACCTCTGTGATGGATTGCAACTCCCACTGGTGAGCATGAGAACCAGGGCTAGGGGCTGGCCTGGCTAGACAGGTGGGGGCACCTTCTGGCCTGAGTGTTGGCTGGATAGTGGATTCATCTGAGCTGAGCTTGACTTCAATGACCATTGATATGTACAAGAGCTGAATGGGATGCGGGACAGACCAGGTCAGTCTGCTGCACACACTGGCAAGCACAGGAACTAGGGCTGGGGTGGGCCTAGTGAAGGTTATTGGGAGTCCCTTCAACTTGGCTGAACTTCCTGTTAGTGTATGTGACAGTTGGCAGGGTTGGGCTGCACGTCATCATCCATTGGTTTATGTATGAAATGGGACTGGAGACAGAAATGACCCAGTAACTGCAACAACCAGACTGAGCTTGACCCTGTACTGAAAAGCACACACAAGGGCCAGGTCTGGGATCACCTCAAACAAAGTTTCTTTGAGGATTCTGTTAACCGAAGTGCTGGACTCAAAACTCCAACAATGGGGAGGATCACAGGATCTATGGTCTGATCATGAGTGCATGTGTCAGAACTGGGCTTCCTTAGTGGCTCAAATTTAGCAGAGGGCAGCATGCCTAGATGCACATGCAGGATATTGAAGTCCCTTGGGACCTGCAGAGGACATCTGGTATTATAGTGGAGGAAGGAGAGCAGAACATATTGGATAGCTCTACCAGCACTGGAAGCAGATATCTGGGCAAATAGAGATTTTAAGGTAGACTGTGTCAGTAGATGGACCTTGGAAGGATTTCCTTATTCTTGAATTGGCAGGATCTACAGCATTCCAGAACTATCGAAAATACTTGAGATGAACCCTAGGGGCTTGCACCACATTGAATACCGTGGGACACATCGTGTGGCTAGTGACCATCTCTGGTACAGGGGAGGTTGGGAGACCAGGTGCAGCCTCTCCTGCAATATTCCCCATTCCCAAAAACAGTAGGAAGAAAGAGAAAATTTGGAAAAAAGAGTCTTGCTCACTTTCCTCTAGTCTTTGACCCTTCCCACCCTGGTCAACTACGTATACATCATCAAAAATAAAAATAAAATTTTAAGTGTAAACTATTGCTGATGACAGGCATCTTCACTTTGTTTTAACATTTTGTTTCCTTACATTATGACAATGAATAGAGGTAAAAATAATATTTACAGATATTTACATTTATATGCTGTAGAAATATTTATATTTCATTAATAAGGAAATAAAAGCACACCTATTAAATGGAACATTATCATTTTAATGATTCCATTTGGAATTTTATAAGTTTGTCTCAAATTTTTCCAACTTGAATGTGGACATTCTGCTGTGACATTCAATCATCTCAAATCAGTAATTTTTGTTCAGTAAAGACAGTATTAACAACAAGTATCCATTTCATATTATACAAAAGGTAACTAAAATGTACATGGGAAAAATAAATGATTATTGAATATCAGTGTGAGGCGAACGTGGTAACCACTACACTACCGAAACAGAGCTGATTATTGAATATCAAAGAAGAATAATATCAGTATCCTATTGACTAATCATTATATTTAAATTTACATGGAAATTGTAGATAATGGGAAAACTATGCACGAATTTCAACATGTTTGTTTTACATAAACACCTTTTAATTAAATTTTCACTAAAATTTTAATTGATCTTACACCTTTTCCTTACCAAGTTGAATGATGATGAGTATTTATTACCTTAACTAAAGTATTCTAGTCATTGAGTAAGAATTAGCTGAATAAGATGAACATTAAATGAATGACTGAATGAGAGAATGATTTATAAAGCACATTTCTTGTCTAGAGTTTCTTCAAGTAATTTCTTTCCTGATTCTAAACTTATAGATTTTGTCTATTTTAAAAAATGAAAAAATAAAAAACTACTCATTTTTTAAAAATAATCTTATTTAGTTGGTTAGGGTACAAAGGGTCAAGGGCTACAGGAAAGTGGGTAAGACCAGTGTTTCCACACTAATATCTTCATTTTTCCCTGTATCTGGGATCAGAGGAGAAGCAAAGGGAGAAGCCCCACCCAGCCTCCCACACATCCCAGGACCCCGATGTGAGGCACACTCCGAGGGTCCTGCTCAAGCAGTTTTGATAGTTTAACAGGTCTTAACTGCTGCCAGTCTCGCCATTCCAAGCACAATGAAACCTATTCAGAATCCACTGCCTAGCATAGTCTCCTCATGGTTGGGGTTCTGTGATCAGCAGCTCAGTTGGAGAGATCTCCAAAGAAACTTCATATGAAGTGATCCCAGATCTGATTCTTGTAAGTGCTTGCCAGTACGGGGTCCAGCTTATGCACATGCTGGTCGTTGCAATTGCTGGGTCAGATCTGTTTCCAACCCTGTCTTCCATGCGAACCAATGGGTGTTGTAGTCCAGCCTGATCCTGCCCATTTTATACTCAGCCTTCATGCAAACCAGTGGGAGCTAAAGCAGAGCTGGGGCGACTCCCCATCACCCTACCAGGCCTGCCCCCTACCCTGGTTCCCATGCATGCCAGTATGTACGACAGGCTTGTTTAGTCTGTCCCACATCTCATTTAGCTCTCATACTTGTCAATGGGCATTAAAGCCTAGTTTAACCCAACCAACCTACTTTCCAGTCCACACACATTAGGCAGGTACCTTTCTGTCTAGCTACCCCTGCCCTGTCCTGGTTTTTGTGCTCTCCAGTGGGAGTGGTAACCCAAGAAGAAGGTGCCCACTATCTCCCTACTAGGCCACTCCCACTCCCAGATTATGCACTCTCCAGGTGGTTCTGGAGTTTAACTTGACAAATTAAGCCCCCCATTGCCAGCCTCTGCCAACCAATGGTGCAGCAAAGCCCAACCAACTCGCATCCACTCTAATTTGTGCTTGCACCAGTAGGAACGAGCAGTCAGCCCAACCTTGCTTTTCCCTGATCTAGCTCACATGAGGCCCACAGGTGTTGTAGCTCTGCATGGTCTGATCTGCCCCCATCCCAACTCATGCTCTCCAGTGGGAGAGGTTGTCCAGCAGGGAGCCCTCCACATTGCCCCTGCCGGCATTGCCCCCTCCCCTCCTGTTTTTCACATGTGCTGGTATGGCCCATCTCACGTTGGCATTCCACGATGTGCAATGTTTGTGTCTTGACTGAAGCCAGTCTGACGCATACTCTGTTCTGGTGCTCAGATTCACCAGTGGGTGATGTGAATGGGTTCAGCCTACTCTGCCCCCAACCCATGCCAAATGTATGATGGTGGGTATCCTTCTCCGGCCTGGTCTGGGTTGCTTCCTATCGTGATTCTTGCTCTCACCTGCAGCGACTGTGTCCCTACAGAGGAGTTTCCCAAGCTCCTCCATTAGAACATCTCCCTATGACCTGGTACATACTGGTGGTTGCATGGGCCAGCCTTCTTTGCTAGCCTTCAATTCATTTCAGTTCTTATTGTTGGATGTTTCAGCCCAGCCAAGGCTCATTCATACCCATACACTGCTCACACATGGCTCAGTATGGGCAGAGACCTAGCACAGTCATTCCTACATCTACCGTGGTTCTCCAGAGCACCAGATTATGCTGGCGTCTAACCCAGCTCAGTGTGCTCAGCCCCAGTCCACACTTGTGCCAAGGAAGATTGCAGCCATATCCAGAGCATCTCCATTGTGATGCAGTGGTGAAGCTGCTGGTTGCCACACCAGTTTCTATATGGGAAAGCTAGTTTCACTTGGCTGCTTGACCCCTAATCCAGATTTTCTGATAAGATGTCTGGACGAATGGCCTCCTGTATCCTGACTCCAGCCTTGTCAGGCCCTGGTGGTTGTGATCACTTTGAACAAGTGCTTGTAGTTTAAGTAGGCCTATTTTGCAATACATTTGGTAGTTTTGATTTAGAATTAACATGAAAAAAGTAAAATTTTATGTTTTAAGAGAACCCATAAGCAATAAAGATTTTGATTGCTTGTCACAAAAGAATAATGTTGAAATAATACATACAAGTCTAAAAAATTTAAAGGTCAACTATGAAATCTACACAAGTTCCAAGCATAAAACAATGTTGATTATTGGGCTTGTGACTGTTTCTGAAGGAATATGGGGTAAAATGAGATGGGGGGAGTAATGGGAAGAAAGGGGGAGTCCCTATGCCTATGGAACATACCATGAAAACTTTTAACAATTAAAAAAAGTTCATACAAACTAAAAAAACCTAAAATAAATAGACAAACAACAAAAAGTAGAGCCTGGAATCTGACAGGAAAGAGCTGGCGTGGATTGGCTCATGCCTCGCTGGGTGGGACACAAAGATTAGTCACTCCTCACCATGGTGTTGGGGATTTCCCTGCACACCCTCCCAAAAACAAACAAAAAAATGTTCAGCACCTTAATTGTCGACAAATGTCTTGTTAGAGTTACAAGTCAGTCTAGATTACCCTAAAATCTGCCAAGATCAGCAAAATTATACTTCAACACAACAAATGGCTAAATACTAAAATGAAATAGACATGAGACAGCTGAATGGTACCTTATAGCCATTTTAAGGCATATAGCAGTCGGTTCTGTATATAAAACTAAAACTGAAATGTCAATGGGCTAATCATAGGTTGTGGTTAAGAACTTGCTTTCTTTTTTTTTCTTTTTTTGTAACACACTGGTTACTCACAACCATGTCAATTCCATAATGTTGCAAATTGCTGTTGATGTTATGTCGGGACTCTTGGTTGAACGGGATGATATTCGGCCAGCTCTAACTTCGGACCAGAAATGGTCTCCCCAAGAAACTGTTCAACCCATCTGGACAATAAGTAGCTGGACTCCATGCTTGGTATATGTTTACAAGGAAAGAATCTTGATTGAATTTGAACTGTAATACTGTATCAAAGGAAGCCATGGGGGGGCGTGGGGGGGGTTCCCAGAGCCTATGAAACTGTAACATAATGCAAAATAATTAATAAAAAAATAAATAAAAATAAAAATAAAAAAACAATTTAAAAAGCTATATTGAAGTTAACCATGCCTAGCTATAATAAATTTAACCTCCACAGCTTGTGTTTTAGGAATGAAAATCATCATTCTACTATTTACACACTACTGTGATGTTCATACCAGTGGTATATAAGCTACCTAGATCCAGATATTGGGCTTGAAAATAAGAAAGCTGAAACTGACCAGTAATTCATACTTTATAAGAAACACAGATAATATATATTCTCACTGGTATGATAACTCTTAAAATGTTTGTCCCAGAAATGTTAAAAATACAATTGTGGTTAAAAGAGGCTGTGGACAATAGGAGACAAGAAAAGATGAGTAAAAGCTGGTGAAGGATAATAATAAGGTATAGTTAGATAAGAGTTAGAAGCTACAATATTCTAATGCAAAGAAGATTCAGAATGCACAGCGATAATACAGTGTATGCTTTACCTTTTTAAAAAGCCAGGAGAGGGCCAAGCATGATGTTTCAATTGACTAATCCCTGGAATTCCAGGTGAATACCGATTCATGTCCTGGCTGCTTCACTTCACATCTAGTTCCATGCTTATAGCCTGGGAGGGCAGCAGAGTATGGTCCAAATCTTGGGATCCTGCATCCATAATGCAGACCTGAAAGAAACTCCTGGCTCTTGGCTTCAGATCAGCTCAGATCTGGTTGTTGCAGCTATTTAAGAATGAACCAGTGGATGAAAATCTTTCTCCTTGTCTCTCGATCAATCTAACGTTCCAATAAATGATAATAATAATAGTAATAATAAATTATTAAAAAATGAAACATAGACAGAGGGCCAGTGCCATGGTATAGCAAACTTAGCATTGACCTGTGATGCTAGTATTCCTTATGGGTCTCGGTTTCAGCCCCAGCTGCTACACTTCTGATCCAACTCCCTGATAATGGACTGTAAGAGCAGTAGAGGATGGTTCCAGTCCTTGGACACTACACACACTCTTGGCTACTGGCTTCAGATCTGCTCAGTTCCAGTCATTGTAGCCATTTGGGGAGCGAGCCAACAGATGGAAAAGATTCTCTCTGTCTTTCCCTTTCTCTGTGTAACTTTGACTTTCATGTTAAATAAAAAAATTAATTTTAAAAAGAGAGACTGGTAACTTGATGTAGAAGGCTAAGCATCCAACTGAGAGGCAGCAGCACCCCATAAGGGTGCCAGTTATTGTTCAGTTTGTATCCTGGCTGTTGCATTTGTGATCCAGCTCCTTGCTTATGGAAAGCTCCAGGCTGCTGCATGAAGACCAGTTCAGTTGCAGTGATTGTGGCCATTTGGAGAGTGAATCAGCTGACAAAAGATCTTATTCTTTCTGTTTCTCCTGTTTAACTGCGTTTTTTAAATAAAAATAGCTTTTTAAAAAAAGCCAGAAGAAAAGATTTTGTAAAAGAAAATGACAAAGGATGAGAGGATAGATCATTTCATCCTGATTACACAGGCACTCAAAACATCATATGGAACCTTATAAAAACATACAATTTTCAGTCCATTAAAAAAATATTAACCCATCCTAAATCTGAGCACTAGCATAGAGTGTGGGTCAGGCCAGCTTCGGTCACAACACATACCAGTGCACATTAAGGAATGCCAACGTGAGGAGAGCCATACAAGATGTGCTTGCAGTGCCCAAACAGCACACATGAGAACCGGGGAGGGGAGGGGGCAATGCCGGCAGGGGCAATGTGGAGGGCTCCCTGCTGGACAACCTCTCCCACTGGAGAGCATGAGTTGGGATGGGGGCCGATCAGACCATGCAGGGCTACAACACCTGTGGGCCTCATGTGAGCAAGATCAGGGAAAAGCAAGGTTGGGCTGACTGCTCGTTCCTACTGGTGCAAGCACAAATTAGAGTGGATGCGAGTTGGTTGGGCTTTGCTGCACCATTGGTTGGCAGAGGCTGGCAATGGGGGGCTTAATTTGTCAAGTTAAACTCCAGAACCACCTGGAGAGTGCATAATCTGGGAGTGGGAGTGGCCTAGTAGGGAGATAGTGGGCACCTTCTTCTTGGGTTACCACTCCCACTGGAGAGCACAAAAACCAGGACAGGGCAGGGGTAGCTAGACAGAAAGGTACCTGCCTAATGTGTGTGGACTGGAAAGTAGGTTGGTTGGGTTGAACTAGGCTTTAATGCCCATTGACAAGTATGAGAGCTAAATGAGATGTGGGACAGACTAAACAAGCCTGTCGTACATACTGGCATGCATGGGAACCAGGGTAGGGGGCAGGCCTGGTGGGGTGATGGGGAGTCGCCCCAGCTCTGCTTTAGCTCCCACTGGTTTGCATGAAGGCTGAGTATAAAATGGGCAGGATCAGGCTGGACTACAACACCCATTGGTTCGCATGGAAGACAGGGTTGGAAACAGATCTGACCCAGCAATTGCAACGACCAGCATGTGCATAAGCTGCTTGGGGAGTTGGATGGTGCTGGACCCCATACTGGCAAGCACATACAAAAATCAGATCTGGGATCACTTCATATGAAGTTTCTTTGGAGATCTCTCCAACTGAGCTGCTGATCACAGAACCCCAACCATGAGGAGACTATGTTAGGCAGTGGATTCTGAATAGGTTTCATTGTGCTTGGAACGGCGAGACTGGCAGCAGTTAAGACCTGTTAAACTATCAAAACTGCTTGAGCAGGACCCTCGGAGTGTGCCTCACATCGGGGTCCTGGGATGTGTGGGAGGCTGGGTGGGGCTTCTCCCTTTGCTTCTCCTCTGATCCCAGATACAGGGAAAAATGAAGATATTAGTGTGGAAACATTGATATTATAAATAACTGAATAAATGAATAAATGAATAAATAAAATGCAGACTTGCAAAATTATAATTGTTTTCACTAAAAAAACAGGTAACCTTGGGCCCGGCACGATAGCATAGTGGTTAAGGTCCTCGCCTTGCACGCCCGGAATCACATATAGGTGCTAGTTCTAATCCTGGCAGCCCCGCTTCCCATCCAGCTCCCTGCTGGTTGCCTGGGAAAGCAGTGAAGACAGCCCAAAGCCTTGGGACCCTACACCCGCGTGGGAGAGCTGGAAGAAGCTACTGGCTCCTGGCTTCGGATCAGCTCAGCTCCATCCAATGCGGCCGCTTGAGGAGTGAATGATTGAACTGAAGATCTTCCTCTCTGTCTCTCCTCCTCTCTGTCATCGGACGGAAGATATTCCTCTCTGTCTCTCTTCCTCCCTGAATATCTGACATTCCAATAAAAATAAATCAATCTTCAAAAACTATTAACCCTGTATTTATAATATTGGTTGCCAGTGTGTTTGTATGCAATTATTCATCAGTGGCCATGAAAAAAAAGATTATTTACCTATGTTTCTTTGAAAGCCAGATTTACAGAGAGAGAAAGGGAAAAACAGAGAGATCTTCCAGCTGGCCTGAAACCAGGGGCCATGGTTTTTCCTGAGGTCTGGATAAAGTCAGCACAGGGCCCAAGGAAGTTCAAGTCTGTTCATGGAGCTGAAATGGAAGTGAAGATGCTGGGACTTAGAGTTGAACCTGCTTCCATTTGACATTCTGGTGCCACAGGTGGAGGTGTGGTGGGCTAAGCTATAGTTCTGGCCCATAGCAGTAGCTTTTCTTTGTCTAGGTACCTGTGTCCCAAACCTGTTACTCCTTCTGGTATTTTATTACTTCCTCAGAATGGAATTACATTTTCTGAATACTAAATCTAGAGTATGAATGATATGTTTCTGTGTGCATTTTTGCTGAAGGCTTATGTTTATTTTTGTAAGGTACATTTCCTGGCCCACTACTCTTTCATATCATTACTATTATATCAGTTTTTAGTTATGTGCCACATTGTTGACAAAAATAAATAAAATTTATAAAACAAGTCAGGTGAAAAGCTTTGCAAGTGTACCTGTGAATTAAATCTAGCTGGTAATTAAGACTAACTAATATCTCTAGAAATTATAGTAAGAATTTAAGAGGCAATTTTGAAATATAAAACTTTAAGCTTTCTGACATTCTCTGGATATAATGTTTATATGTATGTTTGCATATATTCCATGTAGTATATATGCTTACACAATATTTCTGTGTGTGTGTGTATACATGTATTTCTAGTGTTAACATTCCTTGGAAATTTTTTCTATAACAACTATAATGATAAAGAAGTGGATGATATTTTGGTCACTATGTAGATAAAAACATGATAGTGAAAAAATAAACAAAATAATACTGTGTCATAGTCCAAGGTATTTTTAACAATACAAGCATAATAACCACAAGGTTCTGTTTTAACAGTTGGTGTAACTTGCACTGGAAATACTTTCAGAGTTATTTCAGTGCATTGATCTAATACTCTTTTCAGTCTGACTGCTGAATAATGACAAGAAATCTGCCATCATAACAGTTTAGGGGAAATATGTTGTGGGAATCTTGCTACAATAGAAGAAAATTTAACTGTTCTTATAGCAGAGACGTAACAATGTGCAAGCCATTCAAAAATGGCAAGTTAGAAATAGCTCACTCCTGTTTATGGACAATGTCAGCTGGTTTTACTGATAACATGATACAATTTCAGCATTTTCAGTCTGACATGTAAAACACCAAATAAATAATGAATAAGTCAGTAAAACTGTTGTGTGAAATCTTCTCTCATTTATATTAAGACTCCTATCAATAAGTTCACATCATGAGATATGATCAGTCTGATTCTTGGGAAAGTAAAAATTTCTATTGGTATAAGACAAGTGTTTCGCAGAAGCAACAGCAAATGAATTTTACAAATAAGTATGTGGTGAACTACATTAGATAAAATTAAACTTCTATAAAGTCAAAGGAATATCTGCATGGTAATTTTCCAGATTGTAAAAAAACCCCTAATATTAAAAAGCAAAATATGGTTATTGGTACTCATTTATATACTTTCCATAAAAATGGTTTCACTGCATTGATTAGAATGTGAGAGATCTCTGGAGAGAACATATCATTTTTTCACTGCAGTCTGGGCCCAACCGTAATGAGAACAACACGCAGTAATAGCTTTATCAAAAGGGAGAAATAGCATTGAGGGATGCAAAACATGATTGTGAGGTTTTCCAGGTACCATAATGATAGCTTTTCTTACCACTGAATATTCATGACATCTCATAAAACTAATGATAAACATAAAAATTGATGTGAACGTTTGACTAATCTCCTCTTATTTGTTTGGAAGAGCTGTCGTAATTGCCTGGTTTGTAAATTAAACATCTGCTATGGGAATAAACAAAAACATAACTGAGCATATTCAAATAAATTGAATTCACTCTGGTTCCATAAATTTTATTATATGGGCTCATCAATTTTATTACACCTGAGCAGAGCATTGCCTCCAAAGCCAATGCATTTTTAGACACCTATTTGTATGAGTAAGTGCTTTAGTTTTCTAATAAAATGCAGAAGTCATTTAGATTATTTCTTTTTTTTTTTCTGCTTTAATATTTTCTCTTTTAATTCTTTTTTTTTTTTTTTGCTTATCCACCTTCCTTCTCTTTCTTTTTTTTTTAATTATTTATTGTTTAACTTCAGTAATTACATTGTATTATGTGACACAATTACATAGATACTTGGGTTCTCCCCACCCCTCCCCAAACCCTCCCACCATGGTGGATTCCTCCACCTTGTTGCATAACCACAGCTCAAGTTCAGTTGAGATTTCCCCATTGCAAGCGTATACCAAACATAGAGTCCAGCATCTTATTGTCCCGTCAAGTTCAACGGCTTCTTAGGTATACCCTCTCTGGTCTGATGACAGAGCCAGCAGAGCATCATCCCAGTCAATTGAAAGCTCCAACATACCATCAGCAAAAATTTACATCATTATGGAATTAATTGACATAGTAATGAGTAACCAATATGTTAAAAGTAAATGCGGGTTCCCAGCCACCTTCTGTGACCACCTCACCTATACTTCAATTTTAGATTATTTCTTAAAGAATGTTTCAGTAGTCAAACCCAACTGACTGTAGCAACCAACTGCTTTGGTTGGACATGAACTGGGGCTCCACACTCAACTCCTTGGAAGTTTCAGCAAACCAGTAGCATCATCATTAAATTGTAGCAGCACTTATCATACAAGATAACAATTATTTTGCTTTTGCAAAGCTCATTTATCTAGTGTGCAGTATAGTTGTATTTTCTACAAGTGGGCTTGGCAAAATGGGTTATTCATATATACATATGTAAACACATACATATATCTCTTAAGTATATGTTTACAGAAAATTTCTGTATATAGTGTCTTGATGCTGTAGTTTGACTTAAATATTTCACACCAATATTCAACATTGTTCCATGAATATCAAGACAAACTAAGTGTTTCAAGTAATTACATACATAATGGCTAGAAATGACACTTTGAAGTTGCAACCAATGTACTGAATGTTAGGATGACTGCCTGTGAGAGAAAAATTGCATAACATGGTATAGAACAGAATACACAATGATTCAGAAGTGTCTGCCTTTAGATCTCTGAAAGGTGTTTTCCATGATATCAGGTATATTCTGTGATGAATCTATTTACACTTTTGCATTAAGATGACAAATGTGCTGATTGATATATTCCATTTTGAACAGAAGAGTAAAAGATTTTGTTAGCAGGGGAACTCAGAACTTCCAATCTTTCCAAGAAGGAGGCATGTAACCTAGTTTCGTTAAGACATCTAAGTCCCATGAGAATACCAATGTTCGATTCCTGCTCTGGCTTATCACTTCAGCTTCTGGCCATTGCAGAAAATGTGAGGCAGTGGTCATGGTTCAGTAATTGTTTTTCCCTCACTCATGTGGGAAACCTAGATTATATTCTATGCTTCCGGCTTGAATTTAGTTCAACCCCATTTGTTGTGGGCATTTAAAAATAAATGATAGGGTGAGAGGATATTTTGTTCCTCCCCACATCAGTAATAAATGAAAAACCATTTACTTATCTTGACATTAGAGATGCTGACCCAAAGACTTGATGTGTATAAACTTGGCAAGCAGGATCTTTTCCTTGTCCCCCATTTTTCTCTAGGGAAACAAATCATTCTGTCCTTACTCTGCTAGTAGCTCTATGAGTTGAAGGAGGCCTATAGAAACTTACATAGGAAAGATTTTCTTGACTACAATTTATCAGAAACTCCAATTACTAAACTTTTTTCACTGAGGACTTCTATTATAAATTCAGTCAGACTTTTTTGGTCAGGCAGGTAATGGCAGGATTCCAAGGTTCCAGTCCAGTGATTCAGAAACTGATTCACCCAGTCGTCTGAAACATGAGTATAAGGTGAAAGGGAAAGTTCCCCAAATTTGCTGCAAGAATCAAAATCAGAGACAAACTGCACTCAAGTAAGGACAGCAGATTATTAGATCAAAGTCGACTGAATAGTTAAGTGTCACTGACTCATAGCCTTTTTTTAAAAAATCCTTATCACAGCCGGCTGCAGATCAGAAGCAAGAAATATCAATCCTAACTTTCCTACCATCCAAATTTTAATTTAGTAACAACAATAACCTTCAGAAGGAAATTCATCTCGTTTTAGTCCACTAGATATGCTTTTAACATCATCTGAAATGGTTATTGCTTAATTTAACGCTTCATGGTGGCAATGGGAATTAGCAGCAAGTAGTTTTCATTGTAGCCGATGGGGAGAAAAATACATTTTTACTCTTTTTATAGTTGTTTGATAGGACTTGAGATTCCAAAACACAGATTTAAATCTCAATTGTATGAATGCATTTTGAGACACAGAATAAAATGTTTCTTCCATTGTATTGTATTGTATTGCCAAAATGGAAAAGCAATCCTTGATTACAACAATCTAACAAACACTATTGAAAGATACAGTTGTGTTCTCTGCACTTATTTTTATAGATGCCATTATGTAATACTAATTTGGTTACATATTATTAAACTTCAAAACCTTAATACATGTCAGAGTTTAGATTTCCAACTTGCACACAATTGAAAATGTCATAAAATATGTTCCAGGCCTGGTGGCGTGGCCTAGCACCTAAAGTCCTCGCCTTGAAAGCCCCAGGATCCCATATGGACGCCGGTTCTAATCCCAGCAGCTCCACTTCCCATCCAGCTCCCTGCTTGTGGCCTGGGAAAGCAGTCAAGGAAGGCCCAATGCTTTGGGACCCTGCACCCACGTGGGAGACCCAGAAGAAGTTCCAGGTTCCTGGCTTCAGATTGGCGCAGCACCAGCCATTGCGGCTCACTTGGGGTGTGAATCATCAGACAGAAGATCTTCCTCTTTGTCTCTCCTCTCTTTATATCTGACTTTGTATTAAAAAATAAATAAGGAAATCCTTAAAAAATAATAAAAAAATAAAAATAAATAAAATATGTTCCTTGTAAAGTGCTATAATAATTCCCCTTTTAATATTCTGAAGAATACAGATTTAAGCAATTTTTTTTAGCTATGGTCATCATCAACAGGCTTTTATGATAACTTTGTATAAATAAGATTTTTCTGCCCTATAGAAAAAATATAGGAAATAGACTGAATATTCATTAATTACTTCTGAATGTCTGTTGTAGGTGGACAACATGCTATGCGATGAACTGTAATGTAGAGTAACAATGACAGACCAAGCCCTTGCCCTCAGAGATTTCTTTATTGAAGAGAGATTCTATACTACAGGGGAAAATCCCAATTATATCTTTACTATTAAGTAGTACTCCAAAAGGCTGGAGCTTCTTAATTATTAATGGGTATGCAAATCATGTGACTAGCTTATTAAGATGGAGATTCTAAGGCACTAGCTCTGACACAAAGGTCTGAAATTCGGTATTTCCAACAAACTTCGAAAATGATGAAGATGGTACAGCCAAGCCTACACAACACACTTAGAGTAGGAAGAGAAAGAAGCCTGACTGGAATTAAGAGACTGGAAATAGCTTCCCCAAGAGGTAAGAAGGAACAGGATTTGCACAACAAATGGAAAAAGGTGAAGAATATATCTTGTAGCAACAATAGGAAGTATAAACAGCTTGGTGGAATAAAATCACGCCATTGGAGGACCCACAAGGCTAGAATGACTCCCGCATAAAGTGTAGGAGAGACATAGAGGGTTGAGCAAATGACATTTGTCCCGACCTGCAGGACACGACGCTCAAACCCTGAGGGTGGACTGGGAATGCCGGGCTGCTGGCCCAAGAAACACACGGACACTCGTACTTGGTGGAGAAGAGTGCCTCTCTCTTTATTTTTTCTCCCCATATATATACCTTCTCTAGGGGAGGGGGAGAAAGGGAGGGGTTTCCTGGGAGTAATTATCTTCACTGAAGCAGGAAGGAACTAATCAGCTACATTGAAACAGGGGAGGAACTAATTATCTGAACAGGAACAAGGGTGGAGGTTGTATTCTGTTTGCTCTACAGAGGATGTTTTGGCCTAATATCCTGCTTGCTGTAGCCCTGCCTGCAGGCTTTTGCAATGCAACAGGCTGTCAGGTAGGCCAAGTCTAAGGCCCATAAGTCTTTGGCTCCTAACAGTTCCCCCTTTTATTTTTTCTATGATACAGTAAAGGTATGGCTCAGTAACTGTGCCTGTCTTAGGTCATCTGACCTCCTGTCAGGTCCTTAGCCGTCATGGGAAGCTTAGGCAGATGGCAAAGCCTAACTCCTGTCTTAGGTTGGTACCTGACTGGGTCAGAGGTTGCCCGTCTTTGACTACCAGCCCCGGCTACTGTATAGGTGAGAGCCAGAATCGAGGGTCTTGCCTTCCTTCTAGGGCTGCAAAGACTTGTCTTATGTCCATAACCTGAGCCTGTTCTTGCTGTTTTAGCCGCTTAAGCTGAAGGCACAGCAAAAGGAGGCCTATGCATAAGAGTCATCCTAGCAGCAACCCCCACTCAGTTCCTGAACAAATGGAACCCCTGGGCTATAAGAATTACAAGAGAATTCCAGGAAATGGGATCAACATAGGTGGAATAAATGGCAAAGATGTGATGGTCAAGCTTTCAAAGTCTGCATTCCAGGAACTGTTCAACCTGTAAGAGAGCTCAGGAGAGAGATTAGTAGAGAAACATTCCCACTTTACCAAGGTGACACATACTGCATTGAACCCGAGTAATAAATTAACTCTTTGGTTCAGCATTAGTATTCCTGAAAAGGCTTCAGGAGGACTCTAGTTGTGGGTCCCAATGTCAGTGGAAGTGGGATCACGCTCATTATTCCCCAGTGTATCTCCGTTTTTCTGGGTGGTGGGATCCATAGGAGTAGAAATAGTGAGACTGGGAGAATGGTGTTTAACCAGCCTTTCGGGAACCCATCTGGGGCTGTCCTCATCCTGTGGGAAAACACAAACACTTCCTCTTCCCCAAATAAGAACGGGGTCTGGCCCTTGCCATTGTCCAGTCAAAACATTTTTCCAAAACACACTGGGTTTTTTCCCTGAGCGTGGGTTCCAATGACGATCTGCTGCAGTTACCCTCATGATCAATATTTTAAAAATTAAGGGTAAAAAGAGCTAAAAGCAGGGGGAAAATGTTTAAAGGAACAGAAGAAAGTGTTGGTAGCTTTCATTAGGCCCAAATAGTTAGAACTGATTTTATTCTCTTCTCCTTGGGCATGGGTGCAACTTTGCAGAAGAGAGTTAAAGGTAAGCAAATCTTCTCATTAACCAGAAGATGGCTTGGTTTTCATTGATGCAACTTTAGCAAATGAAAAGCTTTGAGTGTTTGCATTTGAGGGGGTTCTGCAGGTCTTGTCAGAAGCCCTCATCCAACTTCAGATTTCCAGACTTAGACCTTCAGAATCCTGACTTTGAGACAGGAACCGAGGTGTAGAGGGAGTAGAGTTGTGAGGTATAAACCACATGTTATGACATGATAGTATACAATACCACACTCACGTCTAACAGTGTTGACACACAGAACACTAAACACAGCTCCTCGCAGGTAGCTTTACAACACAACCACTAAGTATTCTCCTTCAGTTTAGAGACCTCTCGGGTGATAAGACCACTCAGAAGTCTCGTAGACATGGTAAAGCCTCTTACGCTTTGGTAGTTTACTTTTTTCTGGGAGTTCCAGGGGTCTGTAGACATTACACTGTCAGACCCTAAGCTTCTAATTCTGAACCAGGCATAACGGCTCATTTTCAATATATTTTAAAACATCTACTTTACTTTCATCTTCAACAGACTTTTGTGAGGGGCTACTCTTCTTAGTTGTAAAATGGAGCCTGTGGTTTTGCAAACAAGATATGACAGCAGCTCTAGACAATTGTTAGGAAGTTCACAAAAGTGATCCACTACCAGTTTCTTGTCATCTGATCAAATCTCAGAATCCTTATGATGATCAAACATCACTATCTCAAGTTTAGCAATGGCTTAACAATGCCAAAATGGAAATAATTGTTTTTTCCCTGAGCTAAATGATATACAGTTTCATTATGTGTCTACTCAATAGCTACTGAGAGACACTGAGAAAATAAGCTATATTTTTCTACTCTGTTATTGCATGACTACATTAATAGATGTCAAGTATTACTAGAAGCAAAAGTTTTGAGTGTCTTAGTACTACCATCTGCCTGGATACCCATTCACAATCAGGCCATTCTTAATGTATTCATCCACTGAACTCACTAGGAAGGTTCTGCTACTTTCTTAATTTTCTATTCTGACTTCATACACAGCATGCAAATCTAGTCTTATAGGTTATTACCAGCAAATATAAGAAAAAGAGACATCAAGCAATCTTGCTACCTACTTATATGTGCATGTCTTAGGAAGCAGCCATTGAATATGACACAAATTCTAAAATCGCATACTTGCCATAATCAAGTTTATGTCTTTTGTGTTGCAAACAAACTAATGTCCCTTCTTACCATTTCAATGTAATGTCAAAATCTTAATGTGTTGTCTTAACTTTCAGTTTCTATATTCATAAAGATAAATACATGTGATCTGGCTTGCTAAGGCTGTTTATAATTAACATAGACTTCCCAACAGTATAATCCTTGATTAAAAATTGTTAAAGCATTACTAATAGGGGTTGGTCTAACTATTCTCAAAAAAGCGACAGAGTGAACCTTTACAAAGGAAAGACTAGGAGAAGGGGGATAATGTGTATTGAACTTGGCCTGGCAGGACAGGAGTAAAACAGCCCAGTCCAGATCACCACACATTAACCACTATAGATTTTCAGAAGAATAGGGAGTAACTATAGGTGGGGGTAGATTACCATTAAGTTTTAATAATTTCATAATTCTAAGCTTGCCTCTGGATTTCCGGGGTCCCTCAGATTATCCCTCGTGCCCCAAGACAGAGAGAAGGTCTGGGGATGAAATGAACTATGCCCCTCCAAAGTTCCAGGGGTCCCTCAGATTGTCCCTCGTGCCCAGAACAGGGAGAGGGTCTGGGGATGAAATCAACTATGCCCCTCCAGAGTTCCAGGGGTCTCTCAGATTGTCCCTCGTGCCCTAGGACAGGGAGAGGGTCTGGAGATGAAATCACTATGCCCCTACAACATTTTTCTTAAAAATGTCCGAGTCAATTATCGACTCACCCTTTTTGCCTCGCACCTAAACGCTTCGGCCGAAGTCTTCTCCACGAGGTTCCTCAGTTGCTCCACCATATCAGGGTCCCCGTACGGGCCACCAGTTTGTCCCGACCTGCAGGACACGACGCTCAAACCCTGAGGGTGGACTGGGAATGCCGGGCTGCTGGCCCAAGAAACACACGGACACTCGTACTTGGTGGAAAAGAGTGCCTCTCTCTTTATTTTTTCTCCCCATATATATACCTTCTCTAGGGGAGGGGGAGAAAGGGAGGGGTTTCCTGGGAGTAATTATCTTCACTGAAGCAGGAAGGAACTAATCAGCTACATTGAAACAGGGGAGGAACTAATTATCTGAACAGGAACAAGGGTGGAGGTTGTATTCTGTTTGCTCTACAGAGGATGTTTTGGCCTAATATCCTGCTTGCTGTAGCCCTGCCTGCAGGCTTTTGCAATGCAACAGGCTGTCAGGTAGGCCAAGTCTAAGGCCCATAAGTCTTTGGCTCCTAACAGACATTGACACAAGTCAAATCATGAACTTGGTGGAGAAAGGTTGTAAAAGCATAATAAAGGAGTCTAGAGTGCAGGAATTAGAAAGTGTAATATAAATTTGTACTTTGGAAGCAATGGATTTTGGAGAGAAGCATGAAGTTGAAAGCCAGTGATTCAAAAGGTTTTCTGTGGAAATCCTCAACAGTCTGTCAGAGAGCAGTATGTGAAGTTCAAAGAACAACATAAATGTGCCTCAACTGATGACTGGACAAAGGAGTTGGTACATATACACAATGGGATACTACACAGCCATAAAAAGAATGAAATCCTGTTTTTTTTTTTCAACAAAATGGATGCAAATGTGAAAAACTATGCTTAGCAAAATTGTATTTTCTCTGCTTTATAATAATTAATATGAAGTACAGAATTCAACGAATATGCATGATAATGATATTTGATTATTGTTTATACCCTTTGTCAGTACTTCTGAAAAACAGTGGGTTTTTCCTTAATATTCATTGCAGTTCTAATTTAATAGAGGACTAAGCTTGTGCACACAAAGTAAATAGAAAGCCTGTCACTGCAAAGCTAAAAGAAAAATACGAAAGGGGATCGGTAGACACAGGGGAAGAGTAGCATCATTATTTCCTTACAATTTATATATAAAATATTTCCCTTTATAGTAACAAAGATTTTTTAAAAATCCCCATGCCAGTATGGAAAAACAGAATTTTTTGGTTTCTGAATGTTGCAACTGTAATAGAGATACCAATTTTATTGGCCTATGTTCATTTCAATAATTGTAATATAAATGCAGGGATTATTTACAAATTTGTGAAAATAGAAATTTTATAAATTTTGTTGGTTTTCAGGAGAGGCATCTGCACATCATATCTAAGATTATATAATGAGAAACCATCAAGATAAATAAAATGCAATATATTTTCAGATTTGCCACTGTCTAAGACGTAAGTTATAACACAAGAAGTCATATTATTCTAATGAGGTCAGAACAATGATGGCAAAACAAGTCACATTGTATGGAACTGACAATTCAATGTCAAATATGTCACATAACCCTTTGTTTGAAGTGTTTTTTTTTTCCTTTCAACAGAAAGAATTTTGGAGCAGTTCATGAAAATCACTTCTTTGCATGATTTTATTCTTAATGATAATAAATGATACCTAAGCTATAAATAATTATTTGCAACCCACTTTACTGTATCTGTGTAGGGCATAGATGTAAGCCCAATACCATAGTAATGGAGGACTTCAACACCCCACATTCATCAACAGGTCAGCTAAACAAAAATCCAATAAACAATTCAGCTAATCTGCACTACTGACCAAAAGATTAACATATTTACCGAGCATTTCATAACTCAGTTGAAGAATACACATTCTTTTCATCTGTCCATGGAACATTCTCAATCATAGAACATGTGCTAGTTCATAAAAATGTCTCAGTAAATTTAAAAAAAAATGAAATTGTGCCATGTATCCTTTCTAACCACTATGGAATGAATCTGAAAATTTATTTAAGAAATTGTAGAAAGTGTATGAACATACAGAAGTTTAACTCCATGCTCAAGTCATAAAAATGTTAAAATTCTTAGAAAAGAATGAAGGTGACTAAGCCACATAGCCATGTTATGATATACGGCAGAAGCGGCTTACTTTTACCTAAATCAAGAAAGATGAAAGGAATCAAATAGTATTCCTCACAACACATCTCAAGGTTAGAAAAATAAGAACAAAACAAATCCATAGTTGTAGAGGAGAATATAAATTAGAGATAAAATGATTTAAAATTGCATGGAAAGGAAACAGTTAAATAAAATGAAGAGATGGCTTTTGGAAAAAATAAAAATATATACCATTGGCCCAGCTAATTAAAAACAGAGAGAGAGAGAGAGAGAGAGAGAGAGAGAGAGAGAGAGAAAATAAGACACAAAATTGAAAATCAGATATAAAAAATTACAATGTATATCACTAAAATTAAAAGAGTCAGCAGCAATTACTGCAAATAGTTATGTGCAAAAAACTTTATATATCTCAAATAAAAAAAAACAGATTTCTGGGCACATACAATTTACCAAAATTTAGGCAAGAAGACGTGGAGAGCTGAAACAAACTAATACCAAAATGGATATTGAATCAATTATGAAAAATATCCCAAGAAAGAAAAGCCTAAGACCAATTAGCTTCACTGCTGAATTTCACTAAATTTTACAAAAGAAATAATCCCAGCTTTTCTTAGACTATTCAACACAAGTAAAAGAGAATCTTCCCAAAAGTCTTCAACAAAGCTAACTTCACCTTAATTCCAAAACAAGAAGAAGGTACAATACATAAGGAGAAAACACATTCAAGCCATCATCCACCTTGACCAAATGGATTTGTACCTGGAATGCAAGGATGTTTCAATGTACAAATCAATAAACTGATACATCACATTCACAGCTTGAAGAATAAAAACCATAAGATAATCTAAATAGATGCAGAGAAAGCATCTGATAAAACACAACACCTTTCATGATAAAAATCCTTCAGCAATTTGGGTATAGAAACAATACACCTCAGCACCATCAAGACAAAAATGACTAGCCCATAGCGCACTTCCTGCTGAATCTGAAAACTGTCATAATCATTCAGTACCTTTTATGAAGGAACAATGTTTCTACTCTCAAGTTCTTCATTGTTAAACTTTGCCATGTAATTCCACTGTATTGTAGTTCATTCCAACAATGTAACAATTATTGTTACTGTTTTACATAAGAATTTCATTTTTGTATCAAATCCATCATCATAGAACTCTATTGTTTTTACAATCATTGCTGTCAGTTTTATAGGACTTGATTTTAGTTGCTTCCCTCATGCTACCGTTAGTCAGAATACATTATTTTTAAGATGTATCAACAAGTCATATCCAGTGATAAAGTTGTTGGAAAAAAAAGCAATGTGATTATAGATTCCTTAATACTTAAAGCATTTGTAGAACTGCCTGACCCCCAAGCACCCAAGTCAAAGCTTGTAAAATAAACAGCCACATAGAAACACCACAATTTTGTCAGGAAATAAACTATTTTACTGCATATTACTATGTAGAATATATTGTTTCTACATCATTCTTATAGGTTATTTTATAAGTTATTTTGAAGATTTTTATAAGTTATTTTGAACAATTATAAATTGAAAAATGTTCACTGTTCAAACAAAACGGCAAAGCTATATCTTAAAATAACTTCATATAATATTTCTTATATAACTTATGAACATAGAATATTTTGTTCAATTGAATATTTGCTAAATGTGAATTCTGTAGTAAAATCTGTAATTTTTACAATGAACTTAAAAATATTTTCAACTACTATATGCATTAACCTAAAAAAGTAAAACACCAGAAATAGCATTCATTTCAACTTTATCATAAGTTTTTATGTCTTTCCTCATTTTTTATTTGAAAAATCAGTATTACTAAAGTTAGAATAATGACAAACATGTATGAAATGACAGTAATTATAAAGGAAGACACACATTATCATGGCTATTACAAAGGAGTTAGCACAACAGTGGTAAACAGAGCTCCAAATTTTATAAAAACTGGATGGTAGTCATTCTGTTGGTTTTGGAAATTGAGAAGAATGTAGTAGAAGGATTTTAGTACAAGCTAGGCGTATTGAAACATATGTACTCAAAAATGGTTATAATGAAATGAGCAAAATTTATAAAACTTTGATTATCTATTAATGTGGAGTTCAGAATTCCAACAAGTCACTAATACATTTCTTACATTCCATATGAGTAGAAAAATTAATTACATTTGGAGTATTAGCCTTTTCGATAAAAGCAGGAATAAATGAAGATCGGTAGTTATAAAAGCCACGGTTTTGTGGGGAATAAATGTAACTAAATAATGTAACTAAATAAAAATACTGTAGACAGTGAGTAGAAGTATAGTAATACACAACAGATACCCTGGAATATGCAAGATTAAAAGTAGACAATTTCCCATCTCCAAGCAAAATGGGCATCGGTGAATACTCTTTTTCACAAAAAAATCAACCATATCATGTGTCAGTATGCTCATGTTAACAATATTTTTAAAAGGGCCAGTGCAGTTGTATAACAGGATAATGTTTCAACTGTGGTGCTGGCATCCCTGTGGGTGCCGAATTACGTCCAGGCTGCTCCATTTCCCATCCAGCTCTCTGCTAATAACCAGCAGAGGCAGCAGAAGATGAATCAAGTCCTTGGTCCCCTGCACCCAAATGGGAAGCTTAGAAAGAAGCTCCTGGTTCCTGGTGTTTGGTTAGTCCCTCTCCAGCTCTTGTGGCTGTTAAGAAAGTAAAACAGCATACAAAAGACCTATCTGTGTGTATTTTCTCTTCTGTTCCTGTAAAATCTGCTTTTTAAATAAAAATAAATCTTTAAAAAATTGAAAGTAATTAAATACAGCAAAAGTTACATTGAAAGCACGACAGTACCTACTTCCTCAAAACTGAGGCGAGTGAGCAAATAGTAATATTTGTTGTGTACAGGCAAAGAAATAAGTGAAATGCTTATCGGATAACATAAAAGTTTTATGAAGAGTTGAAGGAAATATTCCCTGCTGGATAAAGCCTGTCTAGCCACGAGGTGAGGAAGACATGATCATGAGAAATGAAAAGGTCTTAAGGTATATCTAGGCAAAATAATTTATGAGTTAGAGATGCAAGGAGAAAGAAGTGAGGTGGTAGGTATTCTTACTGCCTAATATGATCATCCTCCCATTTACTCATTTGTTGAAATATTGCACTGATTGCCCCAAAAAGTATGCATGTATTATATACAAATAAAAGAATAAGAAATAAAAATAAACGTTCAGACAGTTGCCAAAATCTCCGGGGAGGGATCCGTTTGACTGGTTTCTGTCCAATGTCTGTCCACTTTTCTTGGCATCTGTCCCAATAAACTGCTCTCTCAGGTGGCTGAGTACACACGTAATTGTCCTACATGCTACAATTTCAGTTTTACAGATGACGCATAATTGTTCTGTTAGAAGTTACTGTTTTGATTTTACATGTGAGAATAATTGAGAAACTGCACTTTCTACTGCCATGACAACAGGGTCTTTTCGCTGTAGTCTTTCACAGACTATGAGGTGGGAATTTGTTTTGACCTAAAACAGAAATCTTTGCACACGTGTTAACAATACAAGAAGGCTTATTCTTACTTTGGTGCATATGCCCGATATTTAAGTGCTACTTTCTTCTGTCCTTATGCCTCATGGCAGCTCCTTTGGGCTTTACCAAGGTGTGGTTTTGACAGGTTTCACTGAGACACAAGCACATGGTACCCTGGTTACTGCCCACACTGCACAGAACTCAACGTTGGCCTGGAATTTCGCTACTGCCATTGCTGAGTGAAAAGCCATGTAGCTCTACACAGCACCCACTCACATGTGAGCTATAGCCCCGTGGAGATAAGACTTTGTAAGGCAAACTTTCAACTAATATAATACAGGAGTTATTACACAAAAACTGTAGGTCTGTTCTTCAGTGTATGTATCAATTTTATATACCACCATTCACAACTCTTTTTACACCAAATGATGGTCCCAAGATAAGTTTTTCACACTTGATAATAAGTTGTATGCAGATTATTAATGTGTTAAGGATAAGACAAAATTATGTAGTAGGTTTAGGCTGCAAAATAGGTACATTTTATTTTCTCATTTACAGCATTTTCATGACCCAAGAGAGGCACTAATATTGAAGATAACTGTGGCAGACAGCAAGCTTTGGATTTTCTCTCAAGCCCTCACATAAATTCATATTGCAGCTCCATTTCTCAATTTTAGAAACAAAGCCATTTCTTCCTTGGCAGATTGCTGTTCTTCAGTATAAAGAGTCCCTATAGGTTTTGGGACTACAGCATGTCTGTAAGTGATAATACATACAAAACAAATAGGATTCAAAGTATGTACATGTAATTCCTTGACAGTGGCTAAGGGCTTAATTGTAGTTTTTTTCTAGAAAGATCTTTACAGGTTAGACATAATCCATTCTGAAGAAAAGAGGGGTGGTAGTAATTGCCCATGGACCTTATTTGTCTTTAATAATTTACTTTTATTTAATGACAGGGCAACACACAAAGACAAATCTACCATCTGCTGGTTCATTTGCCCAAAATGTCCATGATAACTGGGGCTGGGCCAGACAGATGCCAGGAGATCAGAATTCATCCAATTTTCCCAGCTGGGTGGCAGTTACTTGAGACATCATCTGCAACCTCCCAGGGTGTACACTAACAGGAAGCTAAAATGGAAAGCAGAACCAGAACTCGAACCCAGGCAGTCTGCTCTGGGATGCAAGTGATCTCTGCAGCATCTTACCCAGAGCGTTGAATGACTATGCCACAATCAGTTTAATAAGATGTTGGTCTGTGACATGCTGTCTGTAACAGCAATGTAGCAAAAATGTCTAAGTACAAATGATCTGTAGAGAAAACAATCTTTTATCCATCCCAAGATAAATACGTGTTCAGATCTATATATGTATACATACTACTCAGATAATATTTTTAAACTTAGCAGTTTATAGTATTGAAGCACAATTTTAGAGAACTTTGTACATTTTAGGGTAATCAAAACAGTGTTATAACTTAGCAAGCCATATGTTAACGATTGAAGAGTAGAAAAGTCTTAGGCGGGAGAACAGAGAAATCCCCAATAACTTAGCAAGTGAGGAATAACTGAACTCTATACCTGCCTAGTGAGATCTAGGAAAAGCAAAATTGAGAACCTGACCAGACCTTACTGGTCTTTGCACAATGAGTTTTTAAATGGGATGACCATGAATGCATGGTTGAATGCAACAAGTGTACCCAGCAGTGTGGGGTCCTCTTCACCACGTTTATGATAGTTACATCACAGCAAAACGTGTGACCTCCCAGGAAATGGGACTGAATTTGAACATTTAATGCATCCCTTTTCTTTCAAGGAGTATAGTACTTCTGTTTGTTTTTAAAGGTAGTGACAGGCCATGACTTTCAGAAAGATGCCTTAGACATCACATTGACTTCTCTGCCTGTCAGTATGGAAAAAGAAAATTTTAGATAGATTAGGAAAATTAAAACCTCCTCAGTGAACTGTGAAGTATCATTGCATCTCACATATACACAATTTTAAACCTAGAAAGAGAAAGACAAAGGGAAGGAAGGCTATTTTAACAAGCCTGAAGTTTTCCGAAACATCCAAAAGTTACATTTTAAAATTCAATGATTTACATTAAAGGTAAATGCGAAACAAAACAAAAATACACTTATGAATATTCTGGTTAAACTACCAAAAGACCAGGATAAAGAAAAAAAAAATCTTGCAAGCAGTCACAGTAAAACAAACAGTTGCCTACATTAAAGTGAATGATAAACAAAGAGTAGGAAGAAAAAAAAATCAGTACAGAATTCCATAAATAGTGCAAATATCTAAGTGGGGATACACTATAAACATTGTCACATAAAATGGAATAAACTCAACTTATCAGAAGAGACACAGTATAAAAATTGTCACAGTGAGTTGTTCAGATTGGAGGGAAAAGAGTTCAAGGTAAAATCTGATCTTTGGAAAAATATGGTTAAGCATAATAGACTTCCTTCTGTCCATTTAAAAAGAGATTTCACTGGAACAAACGCTTATGGCAAGTTGATAACAGCATGAATGTAATATTTTAATAATGACAGCACACAAAATGGAGATAGCGGTGGCAAATACGCTTAACATAATTTCAAGATTCCCACATTTCATAAGAAATGACTCAAATTATAAGATTATCTATTATAGTTTTCATTTTTGATCTCAAGGAATTTTTTTATTTTCTTTTGGATTTCTGAAATTATTGGTTATTCAAGGGGATATTGTTCAATTTCCATGTAATTTTAATTTTTCTATTGTTATTTTTGTTGATATCCCGTCTATTTCTCTATGGTCTCAGAACACATATTGCATTTACTAAGCTTGATTTGTGGCCTAAATAATCTTCCTTGTGTTGTTAAAGCAGAATGTATGTTTTATAACTATTGAGTGAAATGATTTTGAAGTTTCATTAGGTCCATTAGCTCTACAATATGGTTTAATTCTGATGTATCATTTTTTAGATTTTCTGAGTGATCTTACCTTTGATAGGACAGTGTTGAAATTTTCCACTGTCATTTAGTAGTGTCTCCAAATTTTGGTCATTAATAATATATGATTTGTTTATATTTGTATGACTTTGTGTTAGAGGCACACATATTTCCTATTGTTACATTATTTTTCTGAATTGATTCTCATCAGTACGTGTCTATTTTTGCTTCTTGATAGAGATTGTGATTTAAAATCTATATTATACGGGCCCAGCGCCGTGTCCTAGCGGCTGAAGTCCTCGCCTGGAACTCTCCAGTATCCCACATGGGAGCCGGTTCTAATTAATGAAGCCCTGTTGCCCATCAAGCTCCCTGCTTGTGGCCTGGGAAAGCAGTCGAGGACAGCCCAAGGACTTGGGAACCTGCACCCACGTGGGAGATCTGAAGGAAGTGTATGACTCCTGGCTTCAGATCAGCGTGGAACCGGCCATTGTGATCAATTGGGGAGTGAACCAGTGAACCATCCAATGGAAGATCTTCCTCTCGGTCTCTCCTCCTCTCCGTATATCTGACTTTACAATAAAAATAAAACAAATCTTTTTAAAAATCTGTATTATATGATACGAATTAGCTATTTGAATTCAATTTGGCATCCATCACACAATTCTCTTTCTCCAACCATTCACTTTCTATCTTTCTGTGTCTTTACCTATGAAGTGCATTTCTTTTTTTTTTTTTTTTTTCTGTTGCAAACAGATAAGTTTATTTGTGAAGGGACTAGGTGAGCAGGGAAGGGAGAGGAAGGGGAAAGCACCTCCGAAAAGCCGGGAGGTGGGGTGCTTCTCGAAAGGGGAGGGAGAGAGAGACAGCAAAGGTTTGAGGAAGGGTCTTGGGATTTTAAGCCTTTCTTGACCCCTCCTTGTTGGGCGGGGAACCTACAGGTAAGATGTTCCCCATTGGTGGTCTCTTAAATAGTTAGAAAATGGGTGGGCAATGCTGGTTCCACCCACCTGAAGGTGTGGCCAAGACCTCAGCAGGCCTGGATGGTCTCAGTCCCCCCTCTTGAAATCCCACATCCTACTTCTATAGGGGTAAGGGGTGACGATGTCTTCTGGCTACTTCCTGCTGAATCGGGTCGTCGTTTGGGTAAGGGGCCCCTAGAGGTATGGGATCCAGAGCGATGGTCCAAGTTGCCATGGCACAAGTTGGTCTGATTGTCATACAAGTTTACATGTTCAAGGCCACCTGGATTCTGAAGACCCCTAATCAGAAAACAAACCTAAGACAATTGAGAAGCCAGTTGCACGCTCTATGGGAGCAGGAGCAGCTCAGATGCAAAGAGGGCCCACAGGCTAATTTTCGCCATTCAAAAGCTCAAAGCAGGCAGACAGCCTGTGGTGTAGCAGGTTCTGGTGCTCAAAGGAATCCCAGTATCTAAGGTGGCAGAGACTGAAATCTCTGTTCAGCCTCCCATTTCCTGCACCATGCTAGTTCTGGGACTCCTGCCAGTTCAAGTATATCCTGGTTTTGCACTTGGACACACTCGTCAGAATAGCATGTGCTGGGAGTACTGAAATGATATGTCTCCATCAGAACAGCTTGTGTCCAGGAGTGAAAAATCCGCTCCTGTTCCCTGCACTGTACTAGACCTAAGCTTTTGTCTGATGACCACGTTGACAAGCCTGCTCAACAATGGCCCTGATTCCATAAGCCTGCATGATAATGTTCTTAGCTAGGACCCATCCTGCTAGCTGTAATGATGGCATCGGTGACAAGATGTGGGGAGCACATAGAAAGCACTTATCTGTTAGGTGCCTTTTTGAAAAGCAGTTTTAGATTCGCCAGTGCTTCCCAGGTTGATTCTGCAGAATCTGGTTGACGGGGGTGCTGATCTTAGACCATAGAGTCAATATCTACCCCAGGAGGGAAAACAACCTTGTACATCCAGGGCCAAGACTAAGCCTACAAGGACCTTCATCAATATATCTCATCCCCAATAAAGGGGCGGGTGTCAGAGGAATAACAAGTAATGAGTGGTACAAGTGGAGATATCCCCAAGTACAAGCCCATGGCCAGAGATGTCTCATACAGTTACTTTGAATGGATCTCGGCCCAGGAGAGGAGAGAAAGGCAAGACAGAAAATTGAGCACCTGTGTCCAGTAAGAATAGTATAGCCTCATTTTTTCCTCTTTTTTTTTTTTTTTTTTTTTTTTTTTTTTTGTTAGCCAATCTATACCTTTGACTAGGAAATTTAATCCCTTTACACCCAAGGCTATTATTGATAGATAAGAATTATCTCCTGCCATTTTGTCGATTGCTTACTGATAGTTTTATATGATCTTTTTTGTTTTTTTTTCTCTTAATATGTATCTTTGTATGTTGGTAGCTTTATGTCACAATAAGCCTACGTTTTCTTTTTCTTCTTTATGTATCCTCTCTGTCCGTGAATTCTGTATCATTATGTCTTTTAATGAGGGGTTTTATTTTTTTCTTTCAAGACCTCAAATGTATCAATCACATTTTTTTTTCTGATCTGTAGGGTTTCTGTTGAGCGATGCTGTTAGGCATAATGGCTTTCCTTTCTTCAAAATTGGACATTTTTTTCCCAATATTTATAGAATTTCATCCCTGCCCTTAAATTTTGACAACTTTACTATAATATGCCCTGCTGAAAGTCCCTTTTTGTTCACTCTTGTTTAAGTCATTTGAGATTCCTGTATCTGGCTATACATTTTCTGTGTCAAGACAGGAAATTTTCTACTGTTGTTACATTAAATAGGTCTTCAATGCTTTGTTTTCTTTTGCCTCTTTTTCTTCAAGTATCCATACAATATGATCATTTTTTCAAGTATCCATACAATGTGATCATTTTTTTTTCTTTTATGATTCATTGCGCAGACAATGTGATCATTTTGTCTTGCTTGTTTCCCATGTGCATCATGGCATTCTTTATTCATTTCATGTTTTCCTCTTTATTTAATTTTCTGATTTTTTTCCCAAGGCATTTCCTTAGTCAGAAATGCTTATTCACAGTCTAATCTGTTGTTGGAATCTGTCAATTGCATTTTTTTAACCACATAGGCTGAACTTTTTAGTTACTAAACTTCTGACTTTTCAAAAATGATTTACATCTATTCATCATATTTCTCATTTGTATCATGTGTTTTCCTTATTTCTGTTATTTTTTTCATCTTTATTCTCTATAATACATTTTTGTGAATATAGGGATTCCCTCTTTCCCTCTACATTTTCCCTTCCCAATTTCCCCTCTCACCACTCACCCCATATGATCACAGTAGTGTAATCGTTTGGTACGAGTTTCAAATTTAGCATTCTGCTATTTAAGTATATCATTCTTTGAATTGCCTGTGTTTTGTTGCATCTCACTGAGTTACTTTAGAGTAATTATTTTGATTTTTTTTCAGTTGTTTCATAGCTTTACTTCAAATCTAAATCTGCCTCTGCTGAATTAAGCATTCTTTTGGAAACATCATGTTTCTTTGCTGCTTCTTATTTCCTGTGTCCTTATGTTTATGATTATGCAACTCATTTACTGCTTCCTTTGTTTTTATTCACTGTGATTTTTTTTTTACTTGGAATGAAAACATCGTATTATTATTTGGCTTTGCTCAAGATGAGGCTTATTGTATAACAAGTGAGTGATTTCTTCACTTTAGTCAATGTTGGCAACACGCCCTAATGCCACAATTATCTATCTTGAGCAATTAGTGAAGGTAGTGGTATGATTTTTAAAGTGAACAATGGCTACCAATGGATGTATATTCTAGATTCCAAGGAATTGAGTGTCAGTCTCCCTAGACAACCGTGGCTGTCACATACTTGGTTCTGTGAGACATAAAGAAGTTGGTTTACTTAACCTATCAAGCAAGCCTGAATGATTTCGGAATTGTTGTATCAGTAGTTGTTCTCCTAGAATTGTAATACCTATGCTACTTCACTCATGACCTGCTTGTGTGGTTGGTTTAGGGGATTATAGCACCAAAAATCCTAGTTTCAGATCTGGAGGACACAAAGGGGATATTATCACATCCCCGTGAGGTTGAACATGCTCAGGCAGAATTTGCACTGTGGCTAGTAGGGCTGGAGGAGTTAAGGGATAGGGTCCTAAAGCAATGGCATGTGAGTAGAAGCTTCCCTAGGCTGGTAGACTTTGTTCCCATGACTCTGAGGAATACAGTAGTAATTATCATCACACCGGATTTATAGGGCAGGAAGGGTAACTTAAGTCCCATGGGAAAAGGTAGGTAGGTTATGCTGAGAAAAGTTTATTGGCAATCCTGAATCTGAAGCAGTGGAATGAAGGAAGTCTCCTCCATGACCTATGGAGAAAAACAAGGTGTTACTAGAGTTTACGGTGTTGGGATTCACAATTGCATAGCCACAGGATGGAGGACAGATCTTACCTACGTCTCACATTTCATATGCAGGTTATTCTGGTGAACGCCTGCAGACATGAAGTGCAGATATGATTCCCTACTCCAGGTCCCATGCAAAAAACTCAGGTGACTGTGGAATACAGGTACAAATGTCCCAGAACTTTAGGACTCACTGGGTGCCTTATCCACATTCCAAAAGTTGATCACAGGTTATGCTAGAGATTTGCTGAAGGAACTGACTGCATCAGTGGACAACAGAGCTGTTAACAGGCCAGCTATACCTGCATTTGTGATTAGCCTTGGAACACAAAGCAACAGACCAAGTCCCAGTGCTATCTCTTCTTCCTGCCTCACTCTGGTTAAAATTAGCAGAAGAAAATATTCTTAGCCTCAATACCATATTTTCTTCTTGCTTTCTATGAATTAAAAATAATGGATCAAAGCATACCAAAACTCTGTTGATTTCTTCTCCCTTGCTCTTTTAGTTTTAGTGAATGTAAGAAAAATTATTGTGAGAACTGCTAGCTGCACATAAGAGAAGGATTAAAGAAAGCTTTGTACAACACTTGGGTTCTTTTGGGGATATAAAAGGCTGTAAATTTTTAGACAAACTGTGGCATCCTAAACGTGTGGATAGTGTTACAGCATAAATTAATAAAATAATTTCTCCTTTAAGCATCTTCTTATCATTTGTTTGATCAATCAGGACAATTGTGCACTATCCAGTTCAACATTTGATTAATGCAATGCAGGTGAGTTCTTCTCCAAGTCACAGAGGTGAGTGTAGGTGTCTATGAGATAGTTTAACAAATAGCTCCAAAATTTTAAGAATGCACTTGAATCCTTACTCATGTCCTTTGGAATGAACTAGGGTAACTGGAATACAGCCCGGTAGTGCTAATGTCAAATCTGCAGGATTCACAAGCAACCTTACTCAGTTCCAACATAGTGATTCCACTTTATACTAGTAGCTGTGTAGTGGCTGACACAGGTCTGGAACAAAAGAATGTGGAGATGACCTTACCCTCATCCAACTAAAGTAGTACAGGTGTCTCTTAGACTTCTCAAACCAACTGTAACACTCTCATGGATGCAGAATGATGTGGGGTGCTTATCCAGGTCTCACAGGTGAAGTTTCAGATACACCGGGGATTGTGGAAATGGGAGCTAGCAGCATGAAGCTGGGTAATGTAGATAGGGCTTTTCAGTTCCTACTGGTGAGTGTGAGTTTTTTTAGGCATTGCAGCACCAACAGTTGTAATTCAAGTATTTCAGAAAAGAGATGATACATCCCCAAGTTCCCACAGGGCATGCAATGATGATATCTGGGCTTGTGCCCTGGCTGCTTAGCACTGTGGTCAGAGATAAAGAATTCCTCAGATCCTCCAATTCCTCTGTTCCTCCAAAGCTGTAGTGCCTGCTGTTGCCAGCGAGTCTTAAGCAACAGAGAGGCTCTTCCCTAGATAGTCCAGAGCAAGTGGGTATGTCTCTGGGGCCATAGCCACAGCATATGGAGAAGAGTGGGCCTGTTCTCTTCCCAGTGAAGGGTCCTGGCTTTCTGTCTTAGGGCTTCTGGTAGCAACAGGATTTCTTTCTGTCCCTAAAGATAGAATGAGATTTAGCTATAGCCATATCATTGCAGTTTGGATCTGGTATTCTGGGAACAAAGAGAGGCAACAAAGGCTCCTTTATTGGATCAACAAAATTTCTCAGACCACTGACACCAGGTTTAAAGCCAAGGAGGATTTTAAAATTTCCCTGTTGTTTAAGCTTCTACTCTTGCAACGGCAGGGCTTATGAAGCTTTTCAGTTACTTTTCACGTGGTGTTTCCTGACTGTGGAGCCAGAATAGGGACTGAGATGTGCTTTGTTTCCCACCACCACACTCTACTTTCAAAGTCAGTGTGATGTTTCGAATGCCTATCACTTCCTTACTGAAGTTTTCTCTCAGATTCCTTCCTGTGATTTCTTTCCTCCTTGTGCCAGTGGGAATAAGAGAGAGTCTCTATTCAGTCCTTTTGGAAGGTGCTGTGGAAACTGCTATGCATCATTGGCCAGAGTACATTTTTTTTCCTTAAGCAGAGGACAGTATATCTAATAACACCTAGAGAAGCCAGCAAACAGTATGTAGTAAAATTAAAATACTGTATTTCTGATTGATGAACTGCTACAAATCAGTTAAAAAATGGACATCAGAAAACAACATAGGCACATGAGACAGTGAAACATAGTGATGATGTGGAAACTCCACAGAGCTTTGGGTCGCAGCTCACATCTCCATTATCAGCTATTAGAGCTCCAACTAGATTATAATGGCTCTAACATGATAACATGATTTTTAAATTCTGAGCTAATAGTGAATTGGCTTCAGTGAACTAACACATCACTCTCTGTATGTATGTGTATGTGTGTCTTCCCTTCTCTTCCAGTTAATATACATATGTTTAAATTCTTATACAACTTATTCTTTTCTAAGCAATTTGTTAGACTAACCAATTAGTAAAACAAATAATTGATTTGAAATAATTGAGTCCTTTGACATGATTATATTAAATCATCAATTCATTTTATGAGAACTTCTCATTGCACTATGTGTTTAACCAACTAGAAGGTACTACTTACTATGGAAAAGAAAGGAAGGCATATTGAGCTCGAAGTTCACCTTGAAATACAGCATCATAAATACTAGAAAGAGTGAATACTTTCACAATTTTAACTTTCAATTTCCAAAAAAAATAGGAAAAACAACATTGTAATATGTTGTTTCTGTAACTATCAGTTAAGAATTTAAACACATCTTGTATTTCATAACTTTTTGTTCCTATTTTTAAGCCAAAAAGGGACAATTTCGAGAGTATGTATGCCCTCAAAGAGAAAATACCCACTCTCATGCTTATTCTCTGAAGCAATTTCATGAGACATTAGATCAAGATGCTATTGAGAAGAGAAACAGCTTTTACACACACACACACACACACACACACACACACAGAATGAGAGAGGGAGAGAGAGAGAAGGACAGAGATAGTTAATTACAAAAACTATATTTAACAAAACTAACTCTATTGAAATAAATACTCTGTGCTCTCACAGTTCAAATGAATGCTAAGGACTAGGTTTCCATCTTTTGCAAATCACAATAATCATCTTCCCCCACTCTCTACACTTGAGGTATTTTTGTTTCTATTAGACATGAGGAATTTTCTATTTGCTAAGTTGCTCTTCATGACTCACTTTATTGTCTTCCTTATCAATCCTTAATACAACACATTGACTGTACATGAATTTTCTTCAATGTGGTATATATAATAAAACCCCTGAAAACTGATAAACGTAGATTGATAAATAGACAGGGAATTCTTCAATGTAAATGTGAAAAGACTCTAATGTTTTACCAGATTATTGGAATCATGCTCATACTTAAGATACTACTTCACATTTACCATTTTTTAATTTTTAACATTTCTTTAAAGATTTTATTTACTTTTATTGCAAAGTCATATATACATAGAGGAGGAGAGACAGAGAGGAAAATCTTCCTCCATCCAATGATTCACTCCCCAAGTGGCTGCAATGGCCAGTGCTGTGCCAATCCAAAGCGAGGAGCCTGGAACCTTTTCGGTGTTTCCACATGGGTACAAGGTCTCAAGGCTTGGGCCATCCTTGACTGCTTTCTTAGGCCAGAAGCAGGGAGCTGGATGGGAAGAGGGGCGGCTAGGATTAGAACCGGCTCCCATAGGGGATCCCAGTGCATGCAAGGCAAAGACTTAGGCTGCTAAACTTACCATTTTTTTTTTTTTTGAAAACCAGTAGATCTAGGATATATGCAATGTGGCCCATTTTTTTTTAAATAAGAGTATCAGAAAGCAGGTGATACTACAACTGAATTTTAACCTTATTTTTAGAGATGATTTACCTAGGTGAAAAATAGAGAGGAAAGAGAAAGGGAGGGAGAAAGAAAGAGAGAATGAGAGAAAGACAGGGAGAGATGTTCAGTATGTTGGATTATTTCTCCAGTACCCCCAACATGCAAGGCTGGACCAGGCAGAAGCTGGGATGAAGAATTCCTTCAGGTATCTCACATGGGTTAAACGAACTCAAGAACATGGACCTTTTTTGTGATGCCTCTCTGGTGCTTTAACAGGCCGTTGCATCAGAAGCACAGGAGCCAGAATTCAATCAGCACTCCACTGTGATACAGATGTCCTCAGTGATGACTAACCCACTGTGCCACTCCACCTGCACAAATGCTAAGCTTCTGTTGATACGAATGATAATTATTCATGAAAAACAAAATGTTTAAGAAAAAAAATAATTTCTGGTATAAAATAGCCTGACAGACATGCAAAATAATTGACCACAATTGGAAAAAGACAAGGAATATACCTATTATTAGAAGTTTACAGTCAGAACTTAAAGAGTTGTTCTTCTTAGAAAACTTTTTGCTTAATTTCTTCCAAAAATACACAAATCAAATCTATGCTTAATAAGCTCAATGTTAAGGCATTAAGAAAAAAGTATATTTCCACTGCAACATACAGCAATGGAATGGTGGGTGTTAAGTAAAGCCTTGAACAAAATGTGGTGAGATCTGATTTGTTCAGTTTCTGAATTTCAATGCAGTTTATAATTTTGGAATATAAATTGTACTAATTGAATGCTGCATTTTAGGAGTCAACACTTTAAGCACCAGTATCTATCGCTTATATAGAAAAAGTACATGTTTATTTTAAACTTTTAATTAATTTACTTGAAAGATAGAGATAGAAAGACAGACAGATACAGACAAGCAGAGCAAAATTTTTCATCAGCATGTTCATTCTTCAAATACACACAACAGCCAAGGTGGGCTTGAATGAAGCCAAGAACCTGTAAACTTTCTTGGTTTCCCATGTGATTGGCAGTGCATCAAGTGTTTGAATCATCATTTGCTTCTTTGTTGGGTGTACATTAGCAGGAAGCTGAATTGGTAGCAGAAGCATGAGTGAAATCCAGAGACTCTAATATAGAATACAAGTGTCTTAACTGATATGTCAAAAAATTGGTCCATAACTGTTTATATATTTATGTATTACCTATACATTTATTATCTTTTTTTTAATTTATTTTAATTTTATGACACAGTTCCATAGGCTCTGGGATTCCCCCAACCCCTCCAAATAGCCCTCCCCCCATATTGATTTCCTCCATATTATTACAGTAGTACAGCTCATAACCAGTCATGATTCCATCATTGCAGGCATGGACCATGCAGGAAGTCCAGCATCTTATTGTCCAGATAAATACAACAGTTTCATTTGCAGACAATCCTTGGTCTGAAAGTAGAGCTGGCAGAATATCACCCCCTCCAATGAAAAGCCACAACACAAATTCAACAACAGGAAGAAACATGGACATTTACAACATCATGAAGTCAATTGACATGGCATTGACTGACCAATGTCTTAGAAAATCCAAGTTCTTGGGCCTGGTGGCGTGGTCTAGCAGCTAAAGTCCTCACTTTGAACGCTCCAGGATCCCATATGGGTGCTGGTTCTAATCCCAGCAGCTCCACTTCCCATCCAGCTCCCTGCTCATGGCCTGGGAAAACAGTCGAGGATGACGGCCCAATGCTTTGGGCTCCTGCACCTGCATGGGAGACCCAGGAGGAAGTTCCTGGATCCTGGCTTTGGATCGACATAGCACTGGCCATTGCGGTCACTTGGGGAGTGAATCATCGGACGGAAGATCTTCCTCTCTGTCTCTCTCCTCTCTGTATATCTGACTTTGTAATAATAATAATAATAAAAGAAAATCCAAGTTCTTAACCACATCCTGTAACTACTTCATTGACATCTCAATTTTAGTTTATATATAACTGACTGCCATAAAACTTAAAATGATTATAGGGTACTATTCAGCTGTCTCGTGTCTTTTTTTGCCTTCATATTTACATTTAGCAGCTTATAGTATTCAAGCGTGATTTTTACTGAGCTTCATGAATTTTAGGATAGTCCAAACAGGCTTGTAACTCTAACAAGCCATATGTTAACAATTGAGGAACAAAAACAGTTTTAGGATGCGTGTGCAGAGAAATCTTCAATACCTTAGTGAGGAGTAAGTAATCTTTGTGTCTTACCTAGTAAGGTGTATGGGAGTCCAAGCTGACTTTTGATTGTCTGTTCTAAGCTTTCCTTATTGGTCTATTTATTTTTAAAATAAGATTTATATATTCGAATGGTTACTCAGAGTTACTGAGTCAGAAAAAGTCAAGAGAGTTACAACATTTGCTAGTTCATGCCCCCAAAAGCCTCAACAGCCATACCTGATCTCATCTAAAGCCTGGAGCTTCTTCCATGTCTCCCTTGCAGGTACAGAGTATGAAGGACTTGGGCCATGTTCCACTGCTCTCTAATTCCATTAGAAGGGAGATGTATCAGAAAGGCAACAGCTGGAATTCTAACCTCTGCCTATAGAAGATGGAGTGTAAGACTCCACAAATATTTATTTATTCATCTGTATTATTTTTTAAAATTCATTTTCAATTAAAAGGTTTATCTACTGTGAGAGAGTGACCGAGCAAGAGGGGATCTTCCATCTGCTAGTTCATACCTTAGATGGTCACGATGGCTGGGGCTGAGTCAAGATGAAGCCAGCAGCTTCTTTGTTGTCTCCACCTAGAGACAGGTACCTAAAGACTTAATCTATCCTCTACTGCTTTCCCAGGCCATAAGCTGGGAATTGGAGGGGAAGTAGAGTAGTAGGGACATGAACCAGTGCCCACACGGGGCGCTAGCACTGTAGGTAGAGGTTTAGCCAACCTCTCTAGAGCACTGGCTCCACTTTTTTTTTACAGCAACTTTCAATGAGCTCAGGAAAATTTAATTCAACTGTGTTACATCTCTTTTAAATATTCCCCAAATGCATTTTCAAAATTAATGTTTACAGAACATTAAAAATATCAAAAGGGAAAGTTAGATTTAAAGTGCTTTGTACTAAACACATTGAAAATATTAAATATTAACATATTTTTTACTTTTTTCTTCAATAATATATATAGATTTTTTTTTCATTTTGACATGCAATGTAGTTACACTAAGCTTACATTTATATGTTAAGTTCCTTATTTTTCTAGAAAATAGTTGTTAGCTGAATAGTAAAATACCTGGAATAGAATATATTAGAATAAATCTTAGAATAAAGTGAATCAAAAGAAAATGAAAGAAGACGGAGGATGACAATGTTAGTATTGAGGTAATTACAGAATCTAGGCAATAAGGACTGATTGTGGTAGGAAAGTGCTTCTTTGCAATCTAGTGCTGAAAGTAATCAAAAACTCAAATCACAGATAACATAAGAATAAAAATAAACTATGCATTCAAAAGCTGACTAGTTCATGAGCTTAAACTACTTGTTATATAAGTTTTCAAAAAGGAAATCATACCGCTGGTACTTTAAACATGCCCCTCATCACCATCCTTAGAGCAGAAAGGGAAATAAAATTTTTAAGGAAGCTATTGGATAGCACCCTTCCACGTGGTCTGAAAACACAAGAACAGCAATCATTTTGCAATCAACATGATGTGTCAACTTGTAGATCTCGTCAACATACACTCCCCACAGACAGAAACAGCTTAAAATTTCAGGCAGTGGTTGCTGCACAGTTGCCTAGCAGCAAAAATCTTCACCTTGAATGCGCTACGATTCCATATAGGCACCGGTTCTAATCCTAACCATCCCACTTCTCATCTAGCTCCCTGCTTGTGGCCTGGGAAAGCAGTCCAGCATGGCCCCAAACCTAAGGACCCTACACCCATGTGGAAACCCCAAAAAAGTTCCAGGCTCCTGGCTTCAGATCGGTGCAGCACTGCCCATTGTAGCCACTTGGAAATGAATCATCGAAGGAAAAGGAGCGCCTGGGACAGAGCGCCTGAGACAGGGAGCATTCACTTGTGTGTTCTCCCTGTTTTCACTCATCATTTTCCTCCAGGTTGATCCAATTGCAAAACTTGTGACCTGTCAGAAGACAACAACTTCAACATTCTAGCAGAATCAAGAGGAAAAAAAAAATTCGTCCCCTGGAAGCTAGATTATGTTGTAGAAACATGGAATTTAGGACCTATCAAAATACCCTCTAAACTTTTGCATGCAAAAAATGACTTACAGCAGCAAACATGCTTTGAGAGTGTAAATACAGTGCAGATGTCCTTGTAGGTGCCATTTTAATTTCTGGAATCAAACAGGTGAAATGGATCAGAATGGCACTGCAAGACTTTAAAACCTAATCTGAGGTTGGAATGGATTCAGTGATAACAGTCACATTCAATTGCTTTGGGGACAGACAACTAAGTTCCATGTTGGAGTACCTGTTTAAAATATGGCTCTTCAACTTTTGAACAATCTCCTGGATAATGTGCCTATTGAAGGCAATGGGTTAAGGCTCAGGCAATTCAATCCTTTCTGTCCATGTAGGAGACCCACATGGAATTCCTGACTACAGACCTCGCATTGCTTCAATTTTGACTTTGCAACCATTGTGAACTAAGTGATGAATGATCTCTTCTCTCTCCCTCTCTAACTTTGCCTTTCATAATCAAACCATAATCAAAAATAAGCTGAGAACCACACACCAGAACCAGAAGGAAATACATCTGGAATGTCATGTGAAGCTAACTGCTAAGAGACAAAAAATGCATACTATCCCAAAAATTCTAACAAATTACGAGTCGTATTGCAATTTAAAGGTACTAACCTCAAAAGTAAGTCAAAAATTTGTGAAAAACACAATTATGAATGGATTTCAAAAAATGTTTGTACCAAAATAAACTCACCATTTGGGCTCAGCACTCTGTAGTAGTAGGCTGAGGTTCTACCTTTGGCCCTGTCACTCTATATGGGCACCAGTTCATGTCTCAGCTGTTCTACTTCCAATCCAGCATTTCTACTTAAGGCCTGGAAAAGCAGAAGAGGGTGGATCAAATGCTTGCTCCGCCCATACTCACATGGAAGACAGAAGAAATTCCTGGCTGTTAGCTCCAGAATGGCCCAGCTCCAACCACTGGGGCTATTTGGGAACTTAATCACTGGATACAAGATTGATCTCTCTCTCCACCTGTCTCTGTATTCCTGCATTTCAAATAAAATAACTTTAAACAATACTGAATTGATCTGTCAATTCAGTTTTTCTGAGAACTTTTGAAATACCCTCACATGATACAAAGGTTATGTCTGCATGTTGTAATCAGTACGCTGGCCATATAAACTAACATAATTTGGTCATTAAAGATTGCATACACACAACTACACTGTACCCCCAAAATATGTACAATGAAATAACCACTAATTTTAAGTAAAGCATAATCAATAAATAAAGACAAAAACAAGGAAATATTAAGAGGTTATAAAATGCAAGCAATAACATTATTTGTTAACACTAAAGCAGAAGGCCCTAATCTAATACATAGCAAACAGATTGTTTATAAGAGAACAATATATTAAATGAATAAAATGATGCATAATTATTTATAGAAAGCTTATGTGGTATATAATCAAATGACACAATAAATACAGTATGCAAAACCTATGCTAAACTTGAGATGAATATATTATGATGATGAAAACAGACTTCCAGGAAAGAAAATAAAACAAGCATGGATTTTTGGTCTAACAATAAAGTGCATGTGTATTTTGTCAGGCTATTTGAATTCTTGAATTTAATATTCAACTGCATTTCTTCATTACAGTTTTTTGTTAATACACTTCTTGGGAGGCAGTAATCAATGAGTCATTGCACAGGTATTGGTTCCTGTCTCCCACATGGAGAATTGAACTGTGTTCCTGTTTCCATCCCCCACATTCCCATTTCATCTTCCCCTCTGGTTGCAGGAAATATTGGGGAAATGAATCAACATTTGAAAGTATTCTTGGGCCCAAAGTGGTAGCCTAGCAGCTAACGTCCTCCCTTTGTAAGTGCCTGGATCCCATATGAGCGCCAGTTCTAATCCTGAAAAAAAAAAAAAAAAAGTAAAATTCTTATAGGATTTACACTGCATGAATGAATCTTGAAAGCATTATGCTGAATAAAAAATGCAAGATTATAAGTTACATTTCTACTGACTGCAATTATTATAGTCTCAAGAAAGATGAAGAGAACACAAAGCTATCAGCAAATGATCACCAGGACATAGAAATGAAACAGTTTGTGGGACTATCTGGAGTGACTAGGACAGTAACGCTGCTCTCTGACTGTTGTGTCAGCTACATAACATACATTTGTCAGACTCAGAATGGTACATTAAACACAAAACAAATTTAACTATTTCATTGTATGTAAATTATTTTAAATCAATAAACAGATAAATCAATGATACATGTAAAGAATATTCTCTTATATTGCCTTGGCTCAATGGAAAGAATTTTTAAAGCATTTGAAACAATGGATCTCAATTTTCTCAACAGAAATGTTTTGTAGGACGGATTGTATTTTCTTTTCCTGATATTTCATTCTTCTCTGTATTCATTCCATTTTCTTATGACCCTGTCGTTATCCAGTTTTTTATTTCCCAAATGTATTAATACTGGACTAGCCACACTGACCTTCTTCATCCAATATAGTTTGGACAGAAGTATTGTTGTGCCATGTGTCAGTCTTATTCTTACGAATCATCAAGGGTTTCCTTCACATATTTTGTTTATCTGTCTTTTCTGACAGAAGAACATACTCTGTCTGGTCCACTGATCAAAGAGAATGAGAGATGTCATGACTTGACTAACACGTAATTTAAAACCCAGTACCAACAAAGGCAGTATGCATTACTAAACCAGGATATGATATGCTGGCACACAAGGTTTTACAAAAGCAGGTGGAAAGCTTGTATTATGAAAGTCATGGTGAAGGAGCTGAGTGCATTGGTGGACAGGGGAACTATGAACAGGCCAGGAACACCTCGATCTGTGACTAATCTTGGAAAACCAAGTGGGAGACAAAACCCCCAGTGTTCTCTCCTTCCTGCCTCTCTGTGGTCAAAAATAACAAAAGAAAATGTCCCTAGCCTCAATACTGTCTTTTCTTCTTGCTTTCCATGAGTTATAAATAATGACCAAAGCACACCAAGATTCAGTGTTAATGTCTTCTCCCTTACTTTTTTTTCTTTTTTAGTTTTAGTTAATATATGTAAAACTATTATAAGAACAGCTAGCTGCACATAAGACAAGGATTAAAGGGAACTTTGTACAACACATGGGTTCTCTAGCGGTTATAAAAGGCTATATATTTTTAGATAGAATGTGTCGTCCTGAAAGTGTAGATGATGGTCACAGTGTAGATTAATAAAATCACTTCTCTGTTAAGCATCTTCTCAGTGTCTGCTCAATTAATTATGACATAATGCTGTGAATTTGATGCATCAAGTTAAACATAACTTCTAATTCTGTTTTTTTTTAAACAAAGCATTGAGGTATTCTCACATGAGTGTAAATGAATCACTGTATTTTAAAGCATTCATCCATTAAGTAGTTAGTTGAATTGTACTAATGCCCAAAGCTGATTAAATATATTTTTCAAGATTAGAGAGTGTTCCATATACTTATATGATAGCAATTATGCTTATAATCTGCACATACAAAGCATAATATCAAAAATCATTGTAAATCCAATAATTGCTAGAAATTACATTTTTTCAAAAGAGTATCTTCATATACTTAAAATATAGTTCACATTCAAAGCTTTATTCTGATTAATATTCTTAGCATTTTGGTAGAAATGCTGGCCAGTGACTCTCAAACTACCTCCATCCACCCTTTTCAGCTCAACTTGTGCTTCCACAAAAACAATGCAGAAACCATTGGTTGGAATTTTAATTCTAGAAAATGTATAGTCTCCATAATTTTTTCTCAAATTAGAAACATTGACATTATTTTAATATCTTTATATTTAACATGGCGTTCTCAGTAAAAATGTTGTGAAACATGCAAATTGTAAGTTGTAAAAGAAATGTATTGTCAAAATTTTAATGTCTTTAAAAATAAGAGAATCAGTCAGATAATGACAGAGAGAAAGGGAGAGAAATTGATTTCATTTACTGACTCATCTCCTAAATGTCAATGAAAGCTGGGGTTGGACCGGCTGAAGTCCAGACCTCAGTCTGGGTCCCTCAGATGGGTATCAGGGACCTGAATATGTGAGCCAGCACCTTCTGCCTTCCCAGGGTATACATCAGCAGAAAGCTAGAACTGATCTCATTCTGGTGTAAAATGTCAGCACTCAAAAAGATAACTTAGAACTTACGTCAAATGCCCCCATCAGCAATATATTTTTATTTTATTTTTAGAAGATTTACTTATTTTTATTTGAAAAGCAGATTTACAAAGAGAAGGAGGTACACAGAGAACTATCTATGTCTGCTGATAATACTTCCAAAATGGTCATGGTGGCTGGAGTTAAACTGATTCAAAGTCAGGAACCAAGAGTTTCTTCCAGGTCTTCTATGCAGGTACAGGGTCATAAGGCTTTGGTTTATCGTCTGCTGTTTTCTCAGGCCACAGGCAGGGAGCTGGATGAAAAGTGGATGTTGGGACATGCATCCACACCCATAAAGGATTCCAGCACATGCAAGGTAAAGATTTAGCCACTGAGTCATCATGCCAGTTTCATATATATATCATATATATATCATATATATATATATATATATATATATATATATATATATGTATTGTCTTTGTTCAAATGAAACTCTGATTTAGTGGAGTGCTAGGAAAAATAAACAGATTTGAGATTTTGAGAGGTACTGTAAAATGATATATCAATGTCATTTGGAGATGAAATATATAAGAAAAAAAGAAATTATGTTCTCAATAATTAGTTTTGCCTCATGTTTTCATTTATATATTTGTAGTATTTTGTTGATGTGAGACCGCATTTAGTAAGATGCATTTAGTAAATTTTAAGTATACAGCTTATGAATTTGCAGAAATGTATAGGTCTTTGTGATTCACATCCTAATAAAGACATAATGCATCTCCAATCTCCCACAAAATTCCATTGTACCCTTTTGCTGCCAGTGTCTCCCACACAGAGGCATAGTTGTGTTTCTATTCCTTGGGTTACTTTGTTTTGTTCTTCAATTCTTTCGTGTATGTATATATGAACCAAAATAAAAATATAGCTTGCTGATATCAGCATAATGCCAAGGTTATTTTACTGTATTTTTTTTTCGCTGAGTATTGGAGTATATCACTTCTCTTCATCCCTGACTAGTATTTTACTTTATAAACCTTTTTCAATTTATGTATTCATTTTTATGTGTGTAAGAATTATTTCAAAGATATTTCTTCATAGATATATGTGTAATATAACTGGGACTGGAGGCAGACCAGGCCAGCAAGGCTGCAACCCCCACTGGACTGCAAGCAAGCGGGTTTAGGGGGAGAGCCAGGCTGAGCTACCTGACTGTATTCATAGGTGCATGCATGAGCTAGAGTAAGTGCAAACAGATAGGGTTTTTGCCACAACATCAGCTGGCAAAGAGATTAAACTATTGCGACAATATGGGGAAAATCAGTTGGGGTTGGGAATGTGTGTGTGTGTGTGTGTGTGTGTGTGTGTGTGTGTGTGTGTGTGAGTTAGCGGGGGGAGAACCCCAGACCCTATTGAAATTAAAAAAAAAAATCAGCTGGCAAGTTCTGGGATTGGGGGCAAGTCCTATCAAGCTAGACCATAGAACACTTAGAAAGTGCAAGATCTGGGGCTGGGAGTGGACCCAGCTGAGAAACTGCAGGCACCTCTCTGATGGGCTGCAGCTCCCATAGATGAACATGAGAACAAGGGCTGGAGGTGGGAATAGACAGACAAGCAGAACAAATTGGATAACTCTCTTAGCCAAGTATTGACAGCAAATCTCTGGGTGAGTGGAGATTCTAGGGTGGATTATGTCAGGAAATAGACCTTGAAAGGATTTCCTCATTCTTGGATCAGTGAAATCAATAGCATTTAAGAACCAGCAAAACCACTTGACCAGTACCGTCAGAGCATGCTCCACATCGGGGACCTGTGATGACATTAAGTGTCCGCTTCGCATCCCTGGTTACTGATGTGGTTAGGACGCTGGTTACGGCCTCTCCTGTAACTTTCTCCTTCCCTCAACACAGCAAGAAGGGAAAAAATGGGAACAAATCATCTCATCCATTTACATTTATTCTTTGACCTCCCACCCTAATCAGTGGTCCACATGGGCACGCAATCTCAACTCTGCAAACCTCATCAAAAATAAACCGCTAAAAACTTGCTTTAACTGTTAAGAATGATTTAGAAAACCTTAGAGAAAGAAGCGTTATTTTGTTTATATTTTTTGCTGATGCTCTTTGCTCATTTTCTCTGAGTTTACAAGATTCAATCATTTATTGTGTCATTTTTGTTGACAAAATTTTTGAACATTCTTGCATGATGTTTTACTGATGACAAGAATTGCTTACCTTCACCTGAGAATGTTTTGATTTGCCTTCAGTCACAAAGACGTAGGAACTCAAACTCCCAAGTGATATTTCCTGACTTCAAGGGTGGAGATTGCTTCATAAAAAACTACACCACCACTCTGGTGCAATGGTTCAAATGCTAAATCCTCATCGTGCAAGTGCTGGAATACTTCATGGGTAGCAGTTCATTTTCCCGGCTGCATTGGCACTCTGTGCCTTCATGGGAGACCTGCAAGAGGCTTCTGGTTCCTGGCTTCAGATTGGCTCATCTCTGGCCATTACAGCCATTTGGGGAGAGAACCAACCAATGAAAGATCCTTCTCTCTGTCTTTCTCTCTCCTTCTTTCTGTAAATCTGACATCAACCAAGTGAAAGGGGTAGGATCGCATTATTACCATTGGTTGCGGATAAAAGATCAAGGCACCACAAACTGTGTCCGCTGAGATTGACAGGCTTAGGGTCAGGGAAGTGATGACTCAGCACTGACTAATGCGTATGAAATTCTCAGCTCCTTTCTCTGCCTTCTCTAAAACAACCACCAGCAGTAGTTTTAGACTGTTCGAGCGCAACCTTGTAACAGTAGAAGCCTAAGCTCTCTATTTGGCTTTGCAGTCATTAGTATGGGTTGGCCATCATTTTTTTTCTAAGGGATTTGACTAAAAACATTTCTATCTTGCTATACTGCCCCTTTCAGCTTCTCTGCTAGAATATGAAAGTTTGACAGGAATATGCAACTGAACTGCTGAACTCACAACTCCAACCATGGAGAAAATTGCAGGTTCCATGGTCTGAACATGGAGAGCATGTGCCAGAGCTGGGCCTCCTCAATGGTTTAGACGGAGCCGTGGACAGCATATCCAGTTGCACATGGGGAATATTGTGTTGGATCAGAGCCTGCACAGGACACCTGGTACCACAAAAGAGAAGAGAGGACAGAACAAATTAATCAACTACCCCAGCCAAGTGCTGACAGTGAATATCTGGGCAAATGGAGACTTTATGTCAGCCAGTAGATTCTCGGGAGATTTAATCATGCTTGAGTGGCAAGATCGACAAAAATTCAGAACTGTTGAACTATTAAAACCATTTGAGTAGAACACTCAGAGAATGTCCCATAACTGGGACCCTGGGATGACTGGGAGTCTGGGTGTGGCTTCTCCTCTTATTTCCCTCCTTCCCCAGATAATGGAAGGAAAAAAGAGATTGTGGAATCAGTGGTCTCACCAGCTTTCCTCTAGCTCCCTAATTAACTATGCAAAAATCATAAATACAAAAACAAAAACAAAAGGAAAATGCATTTGAAAGTTTTTTTGTGGGGGGATGTTTGTTTTTTTTTTTTCCCATAGAAAGTTAGTATCTCTCTGTGGTCATTCACATTGCAGTAACAATTGGTTGTTTTATGTTATTTTTCTCTTTTACTAACTCCATTATTTATCATGTATTTGTTTATTATGAGCCAGTTTGTGAACAAAGATGCTGAATTTAAGACTACATATTATTACAGTGTGAGGTCATCCACAGTTGTGAGAAGTGGGAATGCTTATCTGGGGAGCTGGAAATAAACATCAGTTTGGATTTTAATGTTTTTAATCAATTAACTGATTTGTCTGTTAGAAAACTTTAAGTGGCCAGTGCTGTGGCACCATGGATTAAGATGTGGCTCGCAGTGCTGGCATCCCATATAGGCTATGATTTGTCTCCTAGCCAATTTACCAATAATCCAGCTTCCTATTATTTCACTTTTTTAAGATTTATTTATTTTTACTGGAAAGGCAGATATATATAGAGGAGGAGAGACAGAGAGGAAGTTTTTCCATCTGATGCTTCCTCCCCAAGTGGCTGCAACAGCTGGAGCTGAGCCAATCCGAAGCCAGGAACCAAGAGCTTCCTCCAAGTCTCCCACATGGGTGCAGGGATCCAAAGCTTTGGGCTGTCTTTGAGTGCATTCTCAGGCCACGGGCAGAGAGCTGAATGGGAAGCAAGGCTGCTGGGATTAGAACCAGTGCCCATATGGGATCCTGGTGCCCTCAAGGCGAGGACTTTTAACCACTACGCTATCGCGCCAGGCCCCTATTATTGCACTTTCAAAAACAGCAGAAGGTAGCCCAAATTCTTTAGCCCCTGCCACTTAGATGGGACAGCCTGAAGCAAACTAGTGATGGGGTGCAGCTGGTTGATTAGCTAGCACCCTCTTCCCACAGTAATTGACAGTGCGGACAACATGGAAATAGAGGTTCCACACACTGCCCTTCCTACCTCCTCGCTGGTCATTCAAGATAATTAATAGCATGAAAATGACTCCAGAGACTCTGCACATCAGACCCCTCCTTCCTTCTATTGTATTACTTTAGGTTAAATAACTGCAAGAAAACTTTTGGCTCAGGAAGCTCCCTTCCAGCCAGCTACCACTTAGTTAATTAATGCATGGAAACTTTGTACTGCATAACTCTCAGCTGTTTACAGAATGAGAACTTAAAAAACCAAGATGTCAGCCCCAGGGTGCAGGTGCAGCTCTCAGGGAGTGCAGTGGGAGGTGCTGTCACCAGCCTTGGGTAACAAAACCTTCTAACATGCTACACTTAGGTGTGATGTGATCTCTCATGCTAACTAACACTCCTGGCTGGAGGCTTCTGCCTGTCTAGTTCTGGGATGTATTGTATTTTGAGGAGTAAACCATTGGACGGAAGATCCTTCTCTCTGTTCTTTCTCTAACCCTGCCTTCAAGTAAATAATTAAACCTAATTAAATTAAAAAAAATTTTGCTTAACTACAAATTCCTCTGTAATACCATCAAATGACTGTTTGAAAAACAGAACTAAGAGTTTTCATGACTAAATTAATAGAACATATAAGAGGAGGAAGAGGTATTTGAGAAACAGCAGGGGAGCAAAGGATGCGTGATTGTGTTCCTGAACTCTACATATGGAATGCACAAAATCGGTTCTGTTTGTATTCATAAAAATTATAAAAGAGAGCATGTAATAGAACAATTCTGAACCACTTTGAAAATACTTAAAATGGTATCCTCATAAAGAAATGTTTCCTTCTTCTCTATGTGGATGTCATCTAATGTAAGTGCCTTAAGATTTCACTAATATCTGTCTTTCTTCTTCAGTGCACATGCTCTGTCAATTTCATTCCTTTCACTCTCTAGTGTCTTCTAAATAGCCTTCTTTTCCTGGTCATTTGCATAATCCTTTCACCATCCTTAAATCTCTACATCTTATAAACATTCAAATCTATTTACCTCCTAGCTCATGTTAGTAAGCTAATGTCAGACCTACCCATCAAAAAAAAAAACTGAATAAAATATACCTAAAGTTACCAAAGAGTGATTATAAATGAATTATCATTTATAAGAGAAAAGGATTAGTGCAAGATTTTCTCTTTGTTTTCTCTGTCTTTCTCCTCTCCCATCTGATACCACTTTACACCTGAGAACAGCTGAATAAGCCACTTGGGGAAATTAATGATTCAGATAGAAACATACATTTTATGGTTTATGCCATGGAAAACAACAGAACAAAATGCATCACAAATAAAGGCATATATATATATATATATATATATATATATATATATATATATCTGCACTGGAAATTCAGGTGTGAATTTCAATAATAAGAGATCAAGTGAAGGAGGAGCTCAAATTCTCTCTTAACTCAAAAAGTGTGGTAGGGCAAAGCAGGGGAAAATCTGAACTTAACACTTGAGTCTGTTCACTGTGGGAAGCAGATGGAGTTTTGAATTTTAGGTCACTGAAGTTTCCTGGTTAAAGGAGAAAATTATTTTTCTATAGAACATGGCAGAAATAGATTCTAAAATGCATTGTCTACAATATAACAGAGTCTTGGAGACCTGTGAGAAACATCATTCAAAGACCTAAAACAAAAAGTTCCAGAACAAAGAAATAAAAGGAGTACTGGCAAAAACTTTTTGAAGACATAGAAGCCAATAAAGTCATAAATCTTTGAGATACCTGGATTCCCTAATTCAATAAGGTTATCAAATCTAAAGCAAGGTAAATTCAAAGAAAATTGCAACTAAGCTTGTTATCTGAAACAATCACACACACACACACACACACACACACACACACAATTGTCAGGAAGATCCTGATGGAATTCCTGGATCCTGGCTTTGACTTGGTCCAGCTCTTGTCATTTTGATCACATAGGGAATAAATAAGCAGACAGAAAATATCTTTCTCTATAATCTCCATCTCTCGCCTTCTATTTCTCCATTTCTCTGTCATTCTGGCTTTCAAAATGAATCAAGCTTTAAAAAATTAATTATATGGGCAAAAACAACTAAAATAACAACTGACATCCCTTCAAAATGGAGTAAGACTATAAGGCAGTGAAATGGCATAATAGTACTTTGGGGAAATTACAACTCCTCTGGATGTTCCACTGATCAGAAGAAAAAAGTCCACAGCTCCATTCCTAACCTGTCACAATTACATTCACCAAACAAGTGCCATAAAATTACATTGGGTTTATCAAAAATAATTGCCAAAATTGCTTTCAAATGAGTTAGAGAAGGTGCTCCTGTGATTACATAGAGTATGTACAGATGTGCCATGTGAAGTGGATGGGACTTGATGTTCCATGAATCAGATTTCACCTTCACATGCATGGTTTCAATGGACAGAATTTCATACCACTTTTACTTCAGCCTCAAGTACATAGAGAAAAGTCAAATGTGAAAGTCACAGTGGTTCACGGCAAGAAAGTTTATTGCAACTCAGTCATGTAAGAGGGCAAGATGAATGTTGAAACCTGACTCTGAATTACTTTTATGAGAGACAGGATTAGAGGGATGGAGAGGACTGCTCAGCCAAAGAAAGGATGGTCATAGTTCTCATGTTCAGATACCATTCAGCTACATGCCTCTCATATGCTTGTCCCAAAAACAGTGGTTTTGCATGCTCAGAGGTAGAGATTTTTGGCCCCAAATGTCATAAATTCACTGGGTCAGCAGTTTGTGTGTCCTTCACCTTCCTGTGATCCTAACAGTTTTTATGCATTGAGAAAAACTCATCAAATTTTCTTTTTCTACAAAGTAATTTCAAAAGTTCAAGTTTGTTTTTCATTTCTTACCTCTTTGGAGTATAGTTTCACATTCACAGATTTCATTAGGTTTACAGGAGCTGCAGTGGCTGAAAAAGGTTCAGAACTATAGCATTACATATGGCTTTGTAAGAGATTTAATCCTAAGCCTATTGAATGGCCTAATACATTAGAATGAATGAAGTATTTTGAGTATAATGATTTTAGCACAGTGATGTGATTACTCTTTATGCATGAGAAAACAAATACCGTGGAACAGAATTTCTTGATATTTTCTTCTTTCTTTACTCTGAGATGATTAATAACCTTGTCCTATCCTAAAATATACAATGATGTTTTCTCCAACTTTTGTTAGTAACTTATCTTTGCAATGATTGCCAAAGCTAAATGCCTGTATTAGAAAAGTTTGTTATTGTGATAACACATTGACAGATTTTTCTCACTCTGAGATAGGGACTCTGTTCTAAGGCACCCCAAATCATCATCAGGACTGCTTTACAAACATGGACCTCAATGGTAGTTTTCATGGCCATTTGAAAGGTTTCCATTTCACTGTCATTCCAAAACCAGAGGGTCATTTAAATTCACTGAACATGCTACTCCATCACTCAGCAGTACTAAAACAGAGTATACAGGAATATAAGCATATCATAAAGGAAGGATTTTTTTAGTTGATTTAAAATAGTAAAACAAACAAAACAATCTTAACAAAGCACGCCATTCACAATTATCATACATGGTACATTACCTGATAATAACCAAAACAAACAAGCCAACAAATCCCCTCCGCACTACGTAGTTCTGTGCTAAAAGAGGGGGAGGAGGAAATTAATGTAGAACTAATTTGAAAATTTAAAGTAGGTCCAAGTAAAGAACAGTCACAGTGACTGTTGCATCATCTTGATTCTTTCTTTTGAAACTGAATTAAATAGAAATGCAAACTTACAATCAGAAAACTATGAATACAGACCCATTTGTAGTCCATTTCATGAGCAAAAGCTCTGGAAACAAATTAGTATCCATCAGCCTTCATTAAATGTTTCAGAAATAACACATTTGCCTTATTGCTTTTCGTAAAATTTATTTTTTGGGGGGGTTATTATATTTTTGACAATCTTTACATAGTTAATTAGGGCAAAAAGTTTCAAGGGCTATAGGGAAGTGGGTAAGACTATTATTTCCATATTGTTTCCTTCACGTATCTGAGGTAAAGGGCGATACTGAGGGAGAAGCCCCGCCCAGCTTCCCACCCACCCCAAGTCCCGGATGGGGGGCATGTTCTGAGATACTTGCTCAAGTGGTTTTGATAGTTCACCAGTTATGAATCACTGCCAGTCTCACCACTCCAAGCACGATGAGGTCGTTGAAGAATCCACTGATTGACAGAGTCCATCATAGAGTCTCCATTTGCCCAGTATTTCGCTGCCAACATATAGTTGAGGTGGTTGATTGACTTGTTCTGTCTTCCGTCTTTTCTTGGCTAGGGTTCTGAGTCCGGCATTTCGATTGGGGAGATCCCCAAAGAAACTGTCTGAGGTATTCCCAGACCAGATTCTTGTGTGTTCTAGCAAGCACAGGGCCCAGCACAGTCCATCACAATCAGTTGGTGGTTTCAATTGCTGGGTTGGATCTGTTTTCAGTCCCGAGTTGTACTGGAACCAATGGGTGTTGCAGTCCAGCCTGGTTCTGCTCAGCATATACTTGGCCCTCACATAAACCAGTGGGAGCTGCAGCCTAGTCAGAGCAACCCACAATAACCCCCACCAGGCCCGTCCCCTACCCTAGTTTGCCAGTATGTGTAGTAGACTAGTCCAGTCTGTCCCGCATCCTGTTTGGCTCTCATACATGTTAATGGGTATTGAAGCCTTGTTCCATCTAACCAGCTCAACTATCCACCTCACACAGATGTTGTTCAGTGCCTCTCTGTCTAGACACCCCAGCCCCTGTCCTAGTTTTTATGCCTTCCCACGGGAGTAGTAACCCAAGAGAGAAAAGCCCACTGTTTCCCTCCTGGGTCTCTCTCAATCCCAGTTTATGCACTCTTCGGGTGGTTTTGTGGTTTGAATTGACAGAATTAGCCCCCAGTGCCAGCTTCTGCCATCTGATGCTGTGGCTAAGCCCAACCAACCCTTATCCACTCTAATTTTTGCTTGCACCAGTAGGAATAATCAGCCCAGCCTGGCTTTTCCCTGATCTAGTCCACATGAGGCGCACAGGTATTGTTGCCCTGCTTGGTCTGGTCTGTCCCCATCCCAGCCCATACTCTCCAGTGGGAGTAGCTGTCTGGCGAGGGGACTACTCCCTTAATACCCCTGCCGGCTCTGCCGCCTCCCTTGCTGGTTCTCACATGTACTGGTTGGGTGCTGCTGTCACAACCAGTACAAGCAACCTCACCTTGGCATTCCATATTGTGCTCTGGTTTTTGTCGCCACCAAACCTGGCTCGACCCACACTGTTCTGGTGTTCCGATTTGCCAGTGGATGACGTGAACTGATTCAGCCTGGTCTGCCCCTGATCCATGCCAAATGTATGCCAGCAAGAAACTTCCCATGGCCTAGTCTGGGCTGTTTCCTATCATGCTTCTTGCACTTACCTGCAGGGATTGTGTCCTGCCAGAGGAGTTGCCAAGGCTTCTCCATCAGAACCCTTCCTAGTGCCAGATTTCACACATACCAGGGTTCCATGAGCCATCTCTACTCAGTTCACCTCCTGCCTTAGCAGGAACAGTGGCTTTTCCCAACTGGCCTTCAACCCATTCTGGTTCTTGCTGTTGGATGTTTCAGTCCAGCCATGGTTCGTCCATACCCACATATGGCTAACATATGGCTCAGTAGGGGGTGAGACCTAGCCTAGTCCATACCACATCTACCCTGGTCCTCCAGGACACCAGAGGGTGTTGGAGTCTGGCCTGGCCTGGTGCATCCAGTCCCAGTCCACACTTGTGCCAAGGGAGACTACACTGTTTCCTGGTTAGAACCCAACTCCCTTTCCAGCACATGTGCCCCTTGGTGGGAACCTCCACCGAGCTAGGGTGTCCCCTTAGCTCCCCAACCGGGCCTGTTCCCAGCCATAGATCACACGCATGTCAGTGGTTGCTCTGACTCAGCTTGGCTCAGTCCCTCACTTGTCCTGGCCTTTGCCTTAGACACTGTGTCTTAGCGTCCTTGACTCATGCAGACCAGTAGATGCAAGGGCCTAGCTTGGCATGACCTGTGCTCCGTCCTGGTTTCTAGTTTCACTTGTAGGCTAAGGTTTGCTCAGTCCTGCCTGGCCCACCCCATTCCATTAGCAATTTATACATTAGCCAACTGTTGGAGCTACTTTGCCCAGCCTGTCTGACCCCCAGATCTGGACCACATGTTCACCAGTTGGAGCTATGAATTGCCAGGGGAGTTTCCCAAGTTCCTCCACTTGATCCCCTCCCTGACCCAGTTCTCATATATGCCAATGGGTTTTAGGCCAGTGCCCAGTGCAGTCCGGCCTTCCATTTGGCCGTATATGAGCTGGTGAATGTTGCAGCCTGGCCCACCCCACATCCTATTCAGGATGCACATTTGGGTGCTGCTGCCTTGACCAGTCCAGACTGTTGTCAGTTCCTTTACCTGTGATTGATGGCAGGCTCCTTGGTCACAACTAGCTTAGTCCATCACCACCCAAACTCTTGAGCTAACCAGTGGTGCTGGGGTCTGTGTGATGGATGTGGGAGACAGGAAGGTATAAAGAGTATTGTTCCATTGCTGGCAGGGCCACAAGGAACCTCCTGCTGTGCAGCAGGGCTCTGGCGGGAATATCTCTAGATCACCTGAATGCAGTTCCGCCTCCCTTTGCATGGACACCGGACTATCCCACTGAGATTTCTGTAATTTATTTAGGCATTGTCTGCCTCTGTGGAGTTAACAGTTAACTATAGTATCTGTGCGAGCTTGGAAGCTGATGATGCTGATGTTGCTTTTAGCAATAAGGTTTCTCGCTATTGCTGCCACAGCTGCCCCCTTTGATCCTATGCTAATCAAAGACATAGCAGTTACCTTTGTTTAGAATCCTCTTCCATTGACCTTATGCTAATCAAGGGTGCTAGTCTCCAGGTATAGGGGAAACTCATTCTTTCCCTCTTTCTTTGATCTTTGGGTCCTGCCTCCTGATTCAAGACCAGTTGTAGAATGAGGATTGTAGTAGGACTGTGTTACTGATTGATAGGCGCCAGCATGGATAACATCCTGCCTTAGGTGAAACAAACAGCAGAATTGGCTTTAGTAACACCCACTTGATCATGAAGTAAAAAGTCTGAGCCAGAGTTTAACTGATTCTGTATAAATAAAGCGGACGGCTTTATTGCATGGTCCACAATCGTCAAGGAATCCTAGTGGTCCATCTCTTTCTTTCTGCGCCTCATCCACGCACCCTTTGTGAGTTCCAAACCCGGGCCGGAGCTGGACTCCGGCACAGTGGGGCTAGAATTTCCACAGGGTTTGGCCCACACATCCCTCACAGAATCTACCCCCGGATATGGTTCTCGAGTACTAGTTAATGTTAAAGCCCTGCCTAATGTGACCCATCTGCTGATCCATCATCATGTCAGCTTGTCCTGCTGAACAAGCCCTGAGCCTTAGCTTTTGCATGAACTGGTGTTCGGTGCTCAGCATTGTTAAGTGATTACAAGTTCTTCAAAGGAAGAGTTACTGTCATTGGGAATCTTTAAGATTGACTCAGATCCCAGAACCACAGTGGGATCAACCTGGAGCTACCTAAGCAGCAATTCAAAGAACCAGTACCCCAGAGCTTCCCAGCCAGGCAGCCAACATGCACAGCCTGGCACCAAATGGCATACTGGCTGCCCGGGCACAGCTCACCAGGTGCACACGGTGGCTGGAGTCGGGATCCGAGCAAGACGCCCCGTTCTGAGGCCCACCAGCTTTTGATAAAATTTAAATTAGGGAATTCATATTATATTACATTATAAAAGATAAATACATAAGATATTTTCATTACTAATTGTGATTCTTTTAGACAGGATTTTGTGATTTATGCTTTTAGCTTTTCCAATGCTTGCTTTGCTTTTATCTCATCTACTTTATAAATTCTTGGAGCATTAGTCTATGTATCTATTATATACACTATACTACTTAATCATAAGCAAGTCTTAAGTGGTTTATAAGCTTTAATGGACACATAAACAATTTACCAAACTATTACTTCATTAATTTGTCATTGTCAATGATATTTCTCATCAAATTGAGAAACAGTATGTTCCATTTAACCATTTAAAAGAAATTTTTTAAAGCTTAATATACATAGATGTGGAACTTACAAAAGAAATCTTCCTATCACCAAGTAATGATAAAATGATGACTTCACCAAGAGAATATAATAATTGAAAATATATGCATCTACATCAAAGCACCTAAACACAGAAAGCAATTATTGAATAACCTGAAGGGAGATACAGATTGCAATACCATAATAGTAAAGGACTTCAGTAATCCATTTTCAGCAGTGGACAGATCATCTAGACAGAAAATCAATAAGGAAACATTGAACTTGAATTACGCTTTAGACAAAATGAACCTAACAGACACAAACATTCTATTCAGCTACAGCAGAATACTCATACATATTCCTGTCAGGCACAGATGAAATATTCTTTGGATAAATCATATGCTGAGTCACAAAACAAATCTTAATGAATTGAAGAGGGTAGAATTCATATTAAGTGTCTTTTCAGATAACAATGGCATGGAACTAACAATTTATAGCATGAAAATATTGGTAAAAGAAAAATATGTGGATATTAAACAATATGCTCTTAAACAACCAATGGATCACAAAGGAAAAGGAACGTAAAAAATATCTTAAGACATGTGAAGAGGAAACCATAGCACATCAAAACTCATGAGATGTAGTAAAAGCAGTCCTAAGAGGGAAATTTATAATGATAAATTTCTATATCAGAAAAGAAGGAAACAATTTAAGGCTAAATTTCTAGGAAGTAGAAAAAAAAGCAAACTAATCCAAGCATTAATAAAGGCCAGGACATAAATAAAACTATAAATAAAAACTGTAGAAAAATTGATAACACAGAGAAACATATTTTTGTTAAAAAAAAACAAAGATAACCAAAATTAACAATCATTAGCAACAGTAACCAGGAAGAAAGTAAACGTTCAAATATGTTCAGATATGAAACAGAAGACATTGAAATTGGTATCATAGAAATACAAGCTTCACAAGCAAATTTTATAAACAATAATTTACAACAAAATGGGATAGTGTTGATGAAATGTCTAAATTCCTACACATCTACATCCTATCAGAATAAATAATGAAGAATTAAGGATGTATAAGCTCAGTAAGCATGGAGGAGATTGAATCTGTAATCAAACATCTTTTATGAAAGAGAAACCTGAGACAATGATTTTTCACTTTCAAATCCTGCCATGTAAAGAAATAATGCTAAATCATCTCAAATTCTGCCTCTTAACTAACATGATGGGACCATTTCCAAACTGATTGCATCATGAAAGCATTATATGGCACCCAAACCAGAGTAGAAACAAAGACTCTGTAAGTAATGGAAACTACAGGCCAATATCCCTGAGATGTATAGATGTGAACTCCTAAACAAAATGCTAGCAAGCTGAATTCAACAACAAATGAGAAATCATTCATAATGACCAAGTAAGACTTATTCAAGGGATGCAGTGATGACTGAACCCTTGAAAATCAGTGTGATATCATGACATCTAAAATATTAGCTAAAAATCATGTGACTATCACAATAAATCCAAGAAAAAAATCATTTGACAAAATTCAGCACCCTTTATGATGAAAACTCTCAATATATTAGTTTTGAGGGAATATACCTCAGGATACTTAGGGCAGTATATAACCACCCCAAAGTCAAAGCATTTTTCATTGTGAGAAGCTGAAATGGTTCTTCCAACATCAGAGATAAGACACAACTCTGAGAAGATAGCCATCACTGCAGAAGGAAAGAAAGATTAAAAACACCTGTTTGCTTACAACATGAATTTTTGTATAGAACACTAAAAGAAAAAAAAGAGCAAAAAGAAAAAAAAAGCCTATTAGCATCTATAAATGAATTCATTAAAGTAACATACAAAGTCAAAAGTCGGACATCAACATAAAAAAATCAGTATTTTCACATATTAATCAAAAATAATTAACAGCACTATTCACAATAGCTTGGGCAAGCAATGGTTTTGTAAGCATGAACCTAAAAAAAGGAAAAAATGAAAAGAAAAAAAAGCAGGCAGCAAAAACAACAAAAATATGGAACAAATGGAACAATCAAATGAAAAGTTGCCATGCAGCAAGGGCCATCATACCAGAGTGAAAAAACAGTCTACACAATGGAAGTACATTGTAAACCACCTATCTGATAAGAAGTTTGTATCTACAAAAGATATTGAAGTTAATTGCAAGAAGACAAATGGCTAGATTAAAAATTGACAAAAAATGTAAACACTCATTTCCCAAAATAGGACTTACAAGTGGCCACCAGGCACATGAAAAGATGCTTAGCATTACTAGTCATTGGGGAAATGCAAATTAAAGCCAAGAAACATTGTCTCATACCTGTTAGAATGACTTTTATCCAAAACATGAAAGAAACATTTCTAGGATGTGGAGGAAGGAGCACTGTTACAAATTATTGGTGGGGGAGACTCGCAAGATGGCCGACATAGGAGGAAGACTGTGAGAGAGCTCACAGACAGAGAAGCTAGAATGCGACAAAAGCGTAAGTCGAGCAGCATAGAACTACAGGGAGAAGAACGTGAAGTTCCCTGGACAGTGTGGAACCAAAAAAATCCACACAACTCGGAAGAGCAACCAGGGAAAAACAAAACAAAGGGCAGGGAAGACGACTTTCCGCTCCTGACCTGCTGAGTCACCTTTGAGTGCAGCCGCTGAAAGCCGCAGACCGACCCGCAGACCGACCTGCAGACCGACCCGCTGACGCTGTGGCCGTGAGGACCAGCAGTGGTCAGGACCCGCTGGCATCTGCTCACCCTGGTCACCAGGACCCGCCAGGACCTGCGCCCGCTGCGGACACCAGGACCCTGAGTCATCGGAACCCGCCAGCATCCGCCCACCCTGGTCGCCAAGCCCCTCCGGGACCGCTGCAGCCGCCAGGTTCCATCCGCCTACACCCGCCGGGACCAGCAACGGATGCAGTAGGCGGGAGACGCACCCGCGGCTAGGGTTCCCACCAGAGGAAGAGGCAGACTGCAAGAACCTGAGGTTTGAGTGAGTTGGGTGGGGTCAGTGGTGGGTTGGAGGCTTCGGGAGTTGGGCCCCAGGGGCATGCACAGAGCCTGAACACAATTGGTGCTCGTCTCCCTGCCCCTCTCCCCCTGAGATTTCAGCGTCTAGGGACACCAGGCGAGTACCTTGAAACTGCCAAAACTGTAGCTGGGAGAAAGGCAAAAGGCACACTGAATACTGCCCTGTGCCTTTGTGGTCTGGCACTCAGCTGGGCGGTGCTATCCCACAGGAACCCAAGCACGCCTCTGGGCTGGGCAGTCCCGTGCTAGCGCTGGGGCAGTCGGTTCCCTGAAAGCGCTGGGGTGGGCGGGCCTGTGCAGGAGGCGCTTCCAGAGAGCACCTGGAACACCCCACGCCCTATAGTCCCGTGCTTGGGAGACGAACCAGGAGAGCACTGTGGACCCGCGTGCAGGAGGCGTTCCCAGAGAGCACCTGGAACCTCCACGCCCTGCAGTCCCTGGCACTGGGGACACACCGAGATAGCACCTAGAATCCTCAGAGCCCTGTGATCCCGCACACAGGGGGCGCGCATAGAGAGTGCCTTCACTCCCCCACGCCCTGTGGTAGCATACCTGTAGGGGACAAGCTGAGAGTGCGCCTTGAATCAGCTGGGCCTTGGAAGTGGCACCCTGAGGTCCAGTGTTCTGGAGACACACCAAAAGACGCCTTGAAAATTCCCGCACCCTGCTACTCCACGCCTGCAGACTCTGATCTCTACGGGATAGTGCTTGGAGACCCCTCAGCACACTGGTGCCTAGGTCTCTCAAAAAAGAAACACTAACACAATGGAAAGAAATACCAGAAAAGGTAATGATCCAGATGAGAGAGCCAACACCCTACCAATAAAGGATCGAAAGCCAATGTCTATTTCGGAGATGCGAGATGAAGACATAGAAGATCTACCAGACAAGGAATTCAAAAAAATAATGTTAAAATATGTCAGAGACAATGAGAAGAATTGGGAGGACTTCAAGGAATTCAAGAACCACATAGTCGCAGAAATACAACAAATGAAAAGTAAAATCCTTGACTTAGAGCACAAAATTGAGAGCCTAACCAACAGAACAAATACAGCAGAAGAGAGGATCTCTGAAATGGAAGACACACAAAACGAACATACCCAGTTCATTAAACAGCTGGAGACAAGTCTGAACAAAGCCAAAAAGACCATACAAGAAAAGAAAGACAACCTCAGAAAATCAAATATTAGGATTATTGGCCTTCCTGAAGGAGCGAAAAAAGAGTCAGGAATGCAAATGGTGCTCGACGAAATTATACAGGAAAACTTCCAAAACACTTGGAACATGAACCCAGCCCAAATCCAGGACGGTCAGAGGACTCCCAGCAGATATGACCCAAAGCGATCTTCACCCAGACATATGGTGCTCAAGTTCCACTCCAACGAAGACAAAGTAAGAATCCTAAGACAAGTACAATGCAGAGAAAAGATCACATACCGGGGAAAACCAATCAGGATCACTGCTGACTTCTCTGAAGAGACTATACAAGCAAGAAGAGAATGGACAAAGATCTTCCAAATCCTGAATCAGACCAACTGTCAACCAAGAATATTGTACCCAGCAAAGATCTCATTCGTATTTGAGAACGAAATCAGATACTTCTATAGCAAAGAGAAATTAGAAGAATATGCCAGCACAAAACCAGCTCTACAAAATCTCCTTAGAAATGCACTAAATCCAGAAAAAAAGGAGGTGAATCATAAGCAAAGATGGCAAACAGGAAGGTCTCCCCACTAAAGTCCACACAAGGAAGGGCAATTACACAGATATCAACACCCACAAAAACAAGTATGGCAGGGCAAAATCACAGCCTCTCAATTTTAACTCTTAACACAAATGGCCTGAACTCACCAATCAAAAGGCATAGATTAACAGAATGGATTATCAAACAGCACCCAACTATCTGTTGCCTACAAGAGACACATCTAACCAGAAGAGATTCGAAGAAGCTGAAAGTGAAAGGTTGGAAGCAGATATTTCATGCCAATGGACGAGAAAAAAAGGCTGGGGTAGCTGTCTTCATTTCAGATGATGTGGACTTCAATCTGACACACATCAAAAAGGACAGGGAAGGACATTATATATTGGTGAAGGGACTGATCCATCAGGAAGTAATTACCATTGTGAACATATATGCACCAAATTCCAACGGCCTAGCTACGTGAAGCAATTACTCACGGACTTAAGGGGAGACATAGATATGCACACAATAATAGTGGGTGATCTTAACACCCCGCTAACAACAATAGACAGATCAACAAAGCAAAAACTCAACAAAGAAACAACAGAGCTCATACAAACAATAGAACAACTGGACTTGGTAGACATTTATAGAATTTTTTATCCTAAGGCCACAGATGATACATTTTTTTCAGCAGTGCATGGCACCTTCTCCAGGATCAACCACATGATAGGACACAAAGCAAACCTAAATAACTTCAAAAAGATAGGAATCATACCATGTACCCTCTCAGACTCCAACGGAATGAAACTGGAAATCAGCAATTCAAAATGCCCAAGAAATACAGAAACTCTTGGAGGCTGAACAATAGGCTATTAAATGAACAATGGATCAGAGAAGAAATTAAAGATGAGATCAAAAAATTTATGGAAACCAATGAAAACTCCGACACAACATTCGAAAATTTGTGGGACACTGCCAAAGCAGTGCTGCGGGGTAAACTCATTGCAATTGGAGCCCATGTCAAGGCCCAAGAGAGGCGCCAAATACAGGAACTAAACACACACCTCCAGGAATTGGAAAAACAAGAGCCCCACACACAATAGGAAACAAGAAATCATCAAAACAAGGGAGGAAATCAACCAGATAGAAAGAAAAAAAAATGATACACAAAATCAATGAATCAAAAAGCTGGTTTTTTGAAAAGATAAACAAGATAGACACCCCACTGGCCCTACTGACCAAAAAAAAAAAAAAAAAAAAAAAAAAACAAGAGAAGGCAAGAATTAACAGCATCAAAGATGAACAAGGCAACATAACAGCAGACACCGCATCCATTAAGGAAATAATTAGAAGTTACTACAAAGCACTGTACTCCAACAAATCAGAAGATCACCAAGAAATGGAAAAGTTCTTAGACTTCTACCACCTGCCAAAACTTAGCCCAGAGGTAACAAATGACCTGAACAAACCCATAACTGAAGTAGAGATTGAATCAGTGATTAAAGACCTCCCAACAAAGAAAAGCCCAGGCCCAGACGGCTTCACTTCAGAATTCTACAAAACATTCCGAACAGAACTGACCCCAATCCTCTACAAACTCTTCAAAACAATAGAAAAAGAAGCAACCCTTCCAAACTCATTCTATGAAGCCAACATCACCTTAATCCCAAAACCAGACAGAGAACTAACAGAGAAGGAAAACTACAGACCTATCTCTTTGATGAACATTGATGCTAAGATTCTCAACAAAATCCTAGCCAACAGAATTCAAAAACACATCAGACAGATCGTTCATCCAGATCAAGTAGGATTCATCCCTGGAATGCAGGGGTGGTTCAACATAAGGAAATCCATAAATGTGATACACCACATCCAGAAACTGAAAAACATGAATCACATGATAGTATCAATAGATGCAGAAAAAGCTTTTGACAAAATCCAACACCACTTCCTACTAAAAACCCTAACCAAGGTAGGCATAGATGGAAAAATCCACAACATAATTAAAGCCATATATGAAAAACCCAATGCCAGCATCATACTCAATGGAGAAAAACTGGAACCCTTCCCACTGAGATCTGGAACAAGACAGGGATGTCCACTTTCTCCACTACTATTCAACATAGTCCTAGAGGTACTCGCTGAGGCCATAAGACAAGAAAAAGAAATCAGAGGAATCCAAATGGGAAACGAAGAAGTCAAACTCTCACTATATGCAGATGATATGATTCTTTATGTAGAAGAGCCAAGAGACTCAATACAGAGACTGCTAGAACTTGTACGAGAGTTTGGTAGAGTGGCAGTGTACAAAATTAATGAACAAAAATCAACAGCCATAGTGTATGCGAGCTGCCCCAAGATGGAAAAAGACTTAACCAGCAAGATACCATTCAAAATAACAGAGAAAAGTATGAAATATCTGGGAATAAATCTAACCAAAAATGTAGGAGACTTATTTGAAGAAAACTACGAACTACTTAAAAAAGAAATTGAACAAGACCTCAAAAGATGGAGTAACATCCCATGCTCCTGGATAGGTAAAATCAATATCATTAAAATGTTTATACTGCCAAAAGCAATATATACATTCAACGTAATCCCAATCAAATTGCCCAAAACATTCTTCACAGATCTGGAAACAATGATCCAAAGGTTCATCTGGAAGCACAAAATACCACGGATAGCCAGAACCATCCTGAAGAACAGGAAGTTAGCAGGGGGAATCACAGTTCCGGACCTCTGGACATACTATAGGGCAGGGGTTATCAAAACAGCCTGGAACTGGCACAAAGATAGAGAGGAAGATCAATGGAGCAGAATAGAAACACCAGAAGGAAACCCACACAGATACAGCCAAATAATCTTTGACAAAAAGACAAACGACAATCCAGGCAAATGGGAATGTCTGTTCAATAAATGTTGTTGGAACAACTGGTTGATAGCCTGCAGAAACAAAAAGATAGATCCACATCTCTCACCATACACTAAGATCAGATCTAAATGGATAACAGATCTAAACCTACATCCAGAAACCTTCAATCTTTTGGAAGAAAATGTTGGAAACACACTGCAACACTTAGGGGTAGGCCCTCACTCCCTAAAAAAGACTTCAAATGCAGTAGAAATCAAGACCAAAATAAACAATTGGGACCTCATCAAACTAAGAAGCTTCTGTACAGCTAGAGAAACAATCAACAAAGTAAAAAGGCAACCCACAGAATGGGAGAAGATCTTCACACACGACATAGGTGATAGAGGGCTGATCTCCAGAATATACAAAGAGCTACAAAACAACCAAAATGTCAAAACAAACAAGCCACTCAAGAAATGGGCACGGGAAATGGGCAAACACTTCACAAAGGAACAAACCCAAATGGCAAATAAACATATGAAAAAATGCTCAAGTTCCCTGGCAATAAGGGAATTCCAAATTAAAACATCAATGAGGTACCACCTAACGCCAGTAAGACTGGCCCACATGAGTAAAAGCACCAACAACACTTGTTGGCGAGGTTGCGGGGAAAAGGGATCCCTACTCCACTGCTGGTGGGGCTGCAGGGTGGTACAGCCTCTATGGCAATCAGTATGGAGAATATTCAAACAACTCAAATTCAACATACCGTATGATCCAGCAATAGCACTCCTAGGAATATATCCAGAACAATTGTTTTATGAGAAACCAACATGCACTCCTATTTTCATAGCAGCACAATCAGTAATTGCAAAAACATGGAAGCAACCAAAATGCCCATCAACAGAGGATTGGATAAGAAAGCTATGGTTCATCTACTCCATGGAATACTACTCAGCTATTAAAAAAAACAAAATGCAGTTCTTTGTGGCCAAATGGGCCAAACTGGAAACCATAATGCTAAGGGAAATGAGCCAATCCCAAAAGGTTAAATACCACATGTTTGCCTTAATTTAAGATGATATGATCTTATGTATAACATGTTATGTTTTGAATGTTATATGTTGTGTATAAACTAAAATTGAAATGTCAATGAGGTGGTCACAGAAGGTGGCTGGGAACTCGCATTTACTTTTAACATATTGGTTACTCATTACTATGTCAATTAATTCCACAACGATGTAAATTTTTGCTGATGGTATGTTGGAGCTTTCAATTGACGGGGATGATACTCTGCTGGCTCTGTCTTCAGGCCAGAGAAGATATACCTAAGAAGCTGTTGAACTTGACTGGACAATAAGATGCTGGACTCTATGTTTGGTATACGCTTGCAATGGGGGAATCTCAACTGAACTTGAGCTGTGGTTATGCAACAAGGTGGAGGAATCCACCATGGTGGGAGGGTTTGGGGAGGGAGGGGAAAACCAAGTATCTATGTAACTGTGTCACATAATACAATGTAATTAATGAAGTTAAATAATAAATAATTAAAAAAACCTACTAGTATTTTGAATTTATTAAAATTAAAAATTAAACAAACAAACAAGCAAAAAAACCAAATTATTGGTGGGATTTAAATCAATATAAGCATTATAGAAATTATTTTACTTTTCAGACTTTCAGAACTAAAAATAAAATTACCATGTAACTATAACTACAATAACGAAGTAATCAAAAATCAGAATCCAAAAACTATATGAATTATTTGAATGTTCACTTAAAATTCATTCTCAATTGCTAAGATATGGAATGGAATATACATTCACACATATTTATATATACAGACAGATACACACAAACATGTCGTATAAATGTATGATTGTCAAGGCAAATGTTGCGGAGCTGTACAATATCGAATATAAAATGGGAATGGACAGGAAACAATGAATACTTATAAATTTTAAAGAAGGAAAAACTGATAGGATAACCAAGTAAATGTGAATTAAGTGTTTCTACTATTTGAATTGGATTTTGAAGTGATTTTTTTGGGCCTCCAGTAAAGTGGTGGCATCCTGAACATTCTTAAGATTCACACTTTCTTCCCTGCAGAGTAGTCACCTAAAAGATGTGAAGGTGGAAGAATCTGAATTAGAAGCTTAAGATGAAAGCAAGCCAGAAACTTTGACAAACTTGGCAATTTAAATGCAGACGGAATCACATTGAACAAGAGTACTAAAAATTTTGTCATACTTCTCACAAGATGACCAAGTCTTGAAGCACGAAAGGTAAAATAGGAGGCAATGCGGTAGTGTGATGAATAAATATGCTGCCTGTAATACTGATACCCGACATGGCACCAGTTTGAGTCCTGGCTACTCTACTTTCTATCCTACTCTCTGCTAATAACCTGGGAAAAGCAGCAGAAAATAACCCAATGGCTTAGCTCCCTGCCACCTAAATGGAAGACCGGGAAGAAACTCCTGGATCCTGGCTCCCCGTCTGGCCTATCCTGGCAGTTGAGATCATCGGGGGCATGAAGCTATGGGTGGATCTCTCTCTGTTTCTTCATCTCTTGTTGCAATTCTGAATTTCATACAAATAAGAAAATCTTAAAAACAAACAACAAAAAAAACCCTAAAGATGTCCTGTAGTTTACAAAGGAATTTCCATTGAGTACTTTTATCTGGGATGAATTGTTGGGATTCCAGAATCCCTGTAGCATTATGGATATGACTGAATATAAGGGCTCGAAAGATTATGAAAAAATGCACTGGAAAATGGTAAATAATCAGGTAATAACGGTAACAGAATAACAGTGTTGTAAAGAAGGTAGTTATAACTCAGTCCTGCTGACACAGAGCGTCGTGGGACTTTAGTGTGTTTGTGTTTGTTGAGTTTATCCAGAGGAAAAAGAAACATTCCTGAAAGGGAATCTTTTGCAACTTGAAGTTATACACTCACTAGGCAATTAAGAGGTCTATCTTCCTTTAAGATAAGCCTGAGATTGATTTGTTGAGTGCTAACTGAACTGAAAATATGTCATTATAAAATATAAAAAAGGAAAGAAAAGAAAAAAAGGATGTAGAAAGACAGATGGGGAAGGCAGGCATAAGGGAGGACAGAGTGGGCAGTATTGCTATTCTCCTAAATCTGTAGTGTTAAGTACATGAAATTTGTTCACTTTATGCAAACAAAATAAGTTAAAATATAATAAAAATAAGTTGTATATCAAGGAGTTAGTTCACAGGTCTTGGTGATAGCCTTTTCTGCTTTGTAAACATAGGGGGAATTTCTAAAAATTTTATGCTACAAATGGAAAAAAAAAAATTTAAGAGTGCAAGGTTTCCAGCCCGATGAGATGGCTAAATGGCTAAATCCTCACCTTGTAAGTGCCAGGATCAGATACGGGCACTGGTTTGTGTCCTGGCTGCTCCATTCCCATCCAGTTCTTTGCTTATGGCCTGGGAAAGCATTAGAGAATGGCCCAAGGCCTTGGGACTCTGCGTCCACACATGAGACTTGGAAGAATCTTGTGGATCATAGCTTCTGGTCAGCTCAGTTCTGGCTATTGTGGGCATTCACAGTAAGAAGCTAAGCATCCAGGAAATGAGCCTATCAGCACCCAAGTGTGTAGCAATGCTGTGATGATATAAGAGGCAGAAGAAAGAGCCCAGACTTTCAACTCCATTAGGCTGCAAGGGGACTCATCAAATAACAGTGTTACTGGGAATCAAGTGGAGCCAGGGTTCTACCTGTACCTAGAAGTGACAAGAAGTACCACCCCACAGGCAACTGTCAGAGGAGGCTGGTTAGAGACAGGATTTTCACCACCAGTAAGGAAAAATTGTAAGACTTCTACAAACTGATCTCAACAATATCAATGAATGAGGCCACCTGGCAACAAATAATAAAGCATTTTGCCTGCTAACTACAAAATTATCAGTGACATTTTAATACAGAGTCTAAAATCACACTTGTGCTCAAGAGGGGCAGAAGTCCTCCACCCGATTCAATATCAAGAACACAGAGTGAGGCTTCAGTCTATCTGGCAGTAATGAAGCAGCCTCTCTTTGTTGTGTGGCTGGAATTGTGCTGGAGGAAATCAGGATTAAATAGCAAGGAGAGACTCAAAACCTAATTCTCAAAATGCTCAAAACCATTAGAGGATTCACAAACAGTAACAAACACCAGGAAATTTTCAAATCTGTTTTTTGTTTATTTGGTTGTTTGTTTTTTAAGTCAATAGAGGATAACACAGCAAAGACAGATGCTGGAAATCTCTGGCATTGTAAAATTTTTTCAACAAATAATTACAAATCCAGGTAAACAAAAATTGAAATTCACACCAAATAATTAGCAAGCTACACAAGAGAGACAGAAATGAAGAATAACAAAGTGGAAAGTCTAGAGAAAAATAAAAGCAGGTAGCTAGATGAAAAAAAGTGGGCCACTGACAGACAGTCCGTCCGGTGCCTTCATCTCTAAATCTTTGCAATGGACAAGACTTTGTGAGGCTGGTGTTCTCAAACTGATGCTAAGAGTTCAGCTGAGTTCTCCTATGGGCGCAGCTCACACCCACCCGTGTAAGCTATCATTGCTTCCCCCTAGGGTCTGCTGCAGCAGGAAGCAGGAGTCGGCACTCTGATGTGGGGCAGACACCTTAATTATTATTTTAACCACTAGGTCAAACAGTTAGCTGGGATAAATATTTATTAAATAAAATACATCTAACAAGTAGCTTCAAAGTACCCTCTTAAAAATATATGAATATCTGTTGTTGTACAATAAACATTCCCCTTAAACATATCTAGCTACATTCCTACGAGGCATTTGCCCTGTGGTAGACACAGAAGTAGGCATATTTTATAAGTTCTTAAGGATGTTTGTTTTTCTTGCAAATCTAAAATATGAGAGGCTTTTGTTTTTGTTTGGTTTTTGTTTGTTTTTACTTTTAATTACACTTCTCTCATTTTATTGGCAAGAACATCATTTTGTATTTTATATCTTTATGTTAGCTCAGTGCCTGATACCGAAGACAAACTAGAATGGGTGGATTGATAAATGAATCTTAGCTAATTTGACTTTAAGCTAGTTGAGAAGCCATCCTGTTGAATGACACTGAACAATTTCTGCTTCTCACTACAGAGAATATGAGGATGTCCTCTAAAACATTTGCCACAAAAAATTGGTTTGTGTGCTGTTGAATATCTTTAATCCAAAGGCATGGCTGTCACAAAATTAAACCATGCTGCTGTTTTCATCAGAAATTTTGTTTTAGGAAATGGGAAGTATCTTACAGATAAAATATTATTATGCATTTTCTTTATGTTTTGAAATAAAAAAATTTATACCAACATACTAAGTTCTTAAATTCATCAGGAAACATAACCAGCTCTGAAATACGTGAAAATAAAAGTCGAAAATGTTGGTATCATTTTAAGATTTAATATGAAAATTTCCAGATATTAGATGGAAGTGTACAACTTTCACAGATACCTGTGAAACTTTCACAGACTCCTGGCCTATTCCAAACTCATGGTGCTTAGCACAACTGTTCTTGAGCCCTCAGAAGGTATTGATAAAATAGACTGCTAAACCCTACACTGAGTCTGTACTTTGGAAGTTTTTCCCTGGACCAATACTTTGTATTTTCAAATTCCAGGTAATATTGACAACAGTAGTCCAGGGACTGTATTGTCAGCAGCCCTGCTGAGTGACATTTTCTAAATGTGGAGTTCAGACTTACTAAAGATTAAACAAATGCTATAAAATATTTATTGACATTATCTATAAAACAGATTCTTGAAAATATTTTTATACTCTTTATTATCATCAAAAAACTATCTTAATAAGAGCCCACAAGCATTAAAATCAGGAAACTGAAAGCCACTGGAATCAAGAAGCCATGATTGCAAGTGACTCAAAAGGCACCATTACCTAGTGGTTCAACATTTGCTATGAATACTATTGACTTACATGATTGATTAAATTTGTATTTTCAACAAGTATTATTAATCCTATTAATTTGTTATTTTGTTGTGAAGTGATAATCCCAATACTACATTTTTATCAGTTATCATAAAATGTCTACTTCCCCATTTTTTTCTCTCTGATTATTTCAAGTATTAGAGCTCAGTTGTTTTAGGTTCTTTGCCAACACATGATAAATTTAAACACTCTCCATAATAATACTGTTTTGGAACAGTTTTTCAAAAACACTCATTTGATCCTATTCTGCAATATTCATTTTAATAAAGGTGGACTGATTCACAGATCTGAATACATTCTTAAGATCAGCAAGTGATACTTTTCTTAACTAATGCTCATAGAAGTTTTATTTACACTTACTATTGAGAACACTTGAAATGTAATTCTTACGTGTGTGGTGTACTGGTCTCACTTGTACACAGACATTAACTTCTAACTGGGTGGTGTATTGTATTTTATTCTAGATAATTACAATTTGCTGTGAAGTTCTTTCATTATTAATTTATATGGGGAAATATTCCAAAAACTTTTGGAGTTTCTTTATAAAATTGTAAGACTATGAACTTCAATTCCTTGTTGCATTTTTCAATTATTCTTTTGCTGGCTTTTGGTGTGTGTGTGTGTTTGGAAGACATACAACTTTACAAAACAAAGTTAGCCTGGAGTCCTATAAAGCAATGGTCATGACAGCAAATTAGATCCCATTTTAAAAGGAAATGTTTATTATGAAGTAATTTATACTTGAAATGGGCCAAAGAGAACAGACTCATAATTAGCAGGAGGAACATTTATCTCATAGTCACAAAGCCTTTCCACTGGGAGAACCCTGAAGTCAGGCAAGGGCAGCTGTAAAACTCCCTTCCAAGTGGCAGAGGCTCAGCCTGGGATTTTCTGAGTCCAGGTGATTGTTGCCAGGACAGTTGGCCTTGGGAAGCCTAGAAAAAAGCTTATGTGTTTGCAGCTGTCTTTTCTCCTTTTAAGCACTTTGTCAAAATAGCTATATTGTGTTTGACTTTCATTTGACTTTCTGCATATGAATAAGTCTTAACACTTGCTGACATTTAAAATGATTTTAAGGGGATTTGAGGCAGGGCAAGAATTATTGTTATCTTCTTAAAATACTATCTATAGGGCCCGGCGGCGTGGCCTAACGGCTAAAGTCCTCGCCTTGAAAGCCCTGGGATCCCATATGGGCGCCGGTTCTAATCCCAGCAGCTCCACTTCCCATCCAGCTCCCTGCTTGTGGCCTGGGAAAGCAGTTGAGGACGGCCCAATGCTTTGGGACCCTGCACCCGCGTGGGAGACCTGGAAGAGGTTCCAGGTTCCCTGCTTCGGATCGGCGCGCACCGGCCCGTTGCGGCTCACCTGGGGAGTGAATCATCGGAGGGAAGATCTTCCTCTCTGTCTCTCCTCCTCTGCGTATATCTGGCTGTAATAAAAAAAAAAAATGAATAAATCTTTAAAAAAAAAATACTATCTATAAAACAAATGTAATCTGTTGTCTTTATATTAGCAACAATTTTTAAGAATGGAAAAAGTATATTTTTGTGAGAATAACGGGGTATATTTCCCCAGTTAGAAACCAAGATAATCTAGCAAGAGGTGCATAACACATTGGTTTCTATTGTCATCTCCATTTGGGCCCAAAGAAAACTCCACCTTTTAATCTATGAAAATGTCTTCTCATTATTGTAATTAGGATGTTTTTTTATCCTAACATTATAGTGATTGGCCTTGGAATAGAGGCTTTATAAATCAGAAAATTGAGACGAAATAATGATGGAGAAAAATGGGAAGTTTATTAATTTGATTAGTTAAAAAATTGCCATCATAGAAATGTCACAAGAAAGGTTGCAGCAAAGTTAAACAAAAATAACTTGTTCAGACTATTAGCATGAAAGAGAAAGATCAGAGATAAAATTTATGATTCTCTTTGTTTACACTCAATTTGAAATGACAGTAGACACCAATTTGTTACATACTTCATGCTAGATCATCTTGTTTTGCTGACTTGAGAAATACACCATGGTTTTTTTTTCAGATCTCTGTTGCAAAAAGGATGAAAGTATTTTTAATGTTGAAGAAAAAGTGGAAAATTATTAAACAATGTTTGAGGTAGAAAAGATGAGGAAGAGGATTGTTGAATATGGTGGACACCCTGAGTTATTTGTGACTTTGCAAAAGTTTTCTCCATGATTAGGCCACCTGTGTCCGCTAATCATTGCCCAGTGTAACTAGGCTCCTCCCCTCGGAGGAGTTAGGGATATAAGTCATCCTTGATAATGACATTTCAAGGAGATAACTCCCAAGTTCTCAGTTCTAAGTCTATAGACTTCGTAAGACGCTTTCAAAGAGTTCACATATTTCTTGCAGAGAAAAAGAATTTTCAGGAACAAATTTATTAAATAAAATATTCTAAGGAAAGAGAGGTTAGAGGCGTAGAATCAGAAAGAGACCTTTCCAAGTGAAGAAAGCTGAGGAAAATGTTCAGGCCATTGGAAGGGTAGTCTCTACCTTTTGGCATGAGTTTACTCTACAAAATGAACTGAGTATTAGGATGAGTTGATCTTTACCCTTGGACAGGGAATAAGTAGGAGCTTCAGTCATGTTCCCTTTAAAAAGTAAGGATAGGGCTCGGCAGCGTGGCCTAGTGGCTAAGGTCCTCTCCTTGATCCCGGTTCTGGTTCTAATCCCGGCAGCTCCACTTCCTCTCTCTCTCTCCTCTTCTCAGCATATCTGACTTTGTAATAAAAATAAAATAAATCTTTAAAAAAAAAAGTAAGGATAATGATAGGAAGTTAAATCCATTGCCCTATTTGCTGTTTTTTAAGCATTCTCATTCTCCAGTCCTTTGCATTTCTTGTTTCATCTCACCTGAATGCTTTTCTTTCACGTATATATTTGATACAACATTTGCCTTTTCGAATCAGTATGCTCATGATCCCTTCTCAAGTAGATGTTTCATAAATATCTACTTTACAGTTAACCACACCCCACAAACATATCTCACTATTTTTAGAACATTGATCACTTCCTGTATTAGTCAATCTTTTATCACTGTAATGAATGCTTGAGGAAAGCTGCATATTAAAGATCAATTTCAGCTTGGTTTTGAAGTTTCATTGCCCGGGATTATGCACGCCCCGCATTTGGCCATCTGTTCAGGCGGGATACAAGGTAATGGTGGAGCATAGATGGAAGAAGGATCCAATGATGAGTGGGGAACAGAGAGCAAATGGGTTCTATTCAATACTAAACCAACAATCCTCTCGTGAGAATCATCTTCCTAGCGTATGCCCAAAATTCCTAAAGGAATTCTTCTAGACTCAAACCCTAAACATTGTAATTGGATCAGTTATGTATTTGTTCTCATTAGTACAATCCTGCAACTAAGCATTTAACATACAAGCCTTTGGAGCACACTGAAGCTAATACTCAAACAGTTGTACCCTCCAAAATTCTATACAGCTTATCTGTTAGATGAGTTGCATATTATTGCATTCTCCACAAAAAGAATAGACTTCAGAGAAAAGAAGCACTTTATGTTTAATATAATACTATCTCCTATAATGTAAAATATGGTATTGACTGGGTAGTGGAAGATGTTCAATAAATTCTACTGCTTGGATAAATTAATAAATGAATGAATGTAGAAATACAATAGGTTAACTGGTATAACGCTCCCTTTAAAACTCTCTGTCTCTCCCTTTCTCTGTGTGTGTGTGTGTGTGTGTGAGAGAGAGAGAGAGAGAGAGAGAGAGACGGTTGAGAGACAAAAAAGGAAAATGAAAACATAGCTGCAGGAGGAATAAGGGAAGGAGAGAGAAATAGGAAGAGGAATATGTATCAGCCTTTCAAAACTAGTACACAGTTTGCAGTAACAAATGCTATTTGCAGTTAATCAACATTAACAGGGATTTTTCCCTATATTGCAGTTAGCAAGCTTTTGTAAAACCAAATTCATAAATAATACCTAGCTTTCCAAGGTCGCATGAGTAACAACTGGCAAAGGCAAGCCAGGATGCAAGCACACACACACACACACACACACACACACACACACACACATACACACACATATATCTGACTCCAATGCCAGTACTTAATCTTCTCAGAGTTAATTTTTTCTCTTCCTCTATTTCTTCCAGTCTGGCATATTACCTTTAAAATAAATAAATCTCATTTAAAAGACAAACTAGGCTGACAGACACATAAACAATTCTCAGGATCTCTAGTTTTAAGGGAATACAAATAAAAATCACATTGATGTTCCACTTAACTCCAGTGAAATTCGCCTACATTTGGAACTCTACTAACAAAACCTGCTGGTGTGGATGTGGAGAAAATGGTACCCTACTCCACTGTTGGTGGGAGTGTAGGCTTGTGTAGCAACTATGGAAATCAATATGTAGAGTACTCAGACAACTGAAAATTGATCTACTATATGACACAGTTAGCCTACTCCTGGGAATATATCCAAAGAAAATTAAATCTGTATATGAAAACGTTATCTACAATCCTATATTTATTGTAGTAAAATCCATAATAGTGAAGACATAGAAACAACCTAGATGCCCATTAAAAGAAGAATGGATTAAGAAGTGATAGTATGGGCCCAGCGTGGTAGCCTAGTGGCTAAATCATAGCCTTACATGCACCAGGATCCCATATGGGTGACAGTTCATATCCTGGCTGCCCCACTCCCCATCCAGCTCCCTGATTGTGGTCTGGGAAAGCAGTAGAGCATGGCCCAAAGCCTTGGAGCCCTGCACTGTTGTAGGAGACCTGGAAGAAGCTTGTGGCTCCTGGCTTTGGATCTGCTCAGCTCTAGCCATTGCAGCCACTTGAGGAGTGAACCAGTAGATGGAGGATCTTTCTCTCTTCTCTGTAGATATAACTTTGCAATAAAAATAAAATAAAACTTTTTTTTAAAGTGATAGTATATCTACTACATGACATACTATTCAGCTATGAAAAGAAATAAAAATTATAGCATTTGCAACGAAATGGTCCCAACTAGAGACATACATACTCACTGAAATAAGCCAATCCTGAAAGAATAAATGTTTTATTTTGTCTCTGGTATAAGGCAAAATATAAGATCAATAGATACAGAGGTAAACATTTGTTAGTCTAAATTCTAATAGATGAACTGTGCAATGGAGACTAGTATACCAGGATGTGAAGATGTTTGCATTATGCATCTCTATTCCTGAATGAAAGGAGGACTCACAATGAAACTGTTCGGAGTACTTTGACGATAGATACTGGAATTTCTACTGATGTCTATGCCTATACTTAAGTAGTAGAATGTCGGAATGTTGGGCTTGTGACTGTTGCTGAAGGACTATGCTTTTGTAATAATACGGGGGATGCGTTAGGGGAGATTTTGGGGAGGGAGACGGGGAGGCAGATGGATAATCCTGAATAAAATACAAAATGAAATCATGGAACACAATAACAACATATATATATATATATATATATATATATATATATATATATGAATACTTATGAATATATAAGAATAAATCCTGTCACGATTACCTCAAAAAACCCTCTGCCATAATTAACTTTTTCTTCAAGGACTATTACAATAGCCTTTATGTTTCTAATTTTACATCATAAATTTATTTCTAATATAATTGCCAGAAGAATCCTTTTAGAGTGAATATAGATCATGTACCTTCTCTAGTCACATTTGTCTAAACGTTTCCCATTTCATCAAAATGAAAAGTCAAGGTCTTTCCAAAGCCCTTGAAAAGCTATGTGATAAGATCATTTGTTTCTGACATTCCTTGCTACCTGTTTCTGGCTCTCTTCCCTCTACCTACACTGTCCCCCACCCTTGGTGTTCCTTGAACATGCCAGGTGTCTGCCCATCCTAGGGCCTTCCAATCTGTCCATTCCCCTGAATATTCATTTCCAAAATATGTCCCATCCTCTGAGTCTGAGTAATTGCCACATTTCAATGGCATTTCTGCTAGTCTTGGTATTTAAATTGTCACTCTTAGTTCCAGATAAATTCTCCATTGTTTTCCCTGAGTTCATTCTTGTTCATCCACAAGCAGCATCTAACTTGTTAAATATTTTAATAGTTGCTTATTTATTGCGTGTTGCTCTCCCTTTCTATTACAACAAAATGTTTCATAAGGACTAGTCTTTTTCAATTGCTTTACATAGAATATGTGACCAAAATGCAAAATGTTTCTTTTTCCCTTTTGAGCATTTTAGTAAAAGACCAAAATAATTGGGAAATATTAGACACAAAAATTTTCTTAGCTTGTTCATAGATTTTGTTTTGTAACAAATATTTTCCCAGAGAATACGTTTAGTTTATCTTGCAGATTGTAGGAATATCAACAACACATGATTTTGGAAAATCAAACACTTTTCTCATCTCTATCATTATTATGAATCTAATAAGCACGTATCAAGAATCCTGTCTCTGCTTCAGGATGCCCGAGGTCTTAAGAGGAATATGCATCAGAGGATTGAGTCATCTTAAAATGAGAGCAAGTGCAAGAGTGAGAGCGAGAGAATGAGACAACATGCCATACATGTGAAAGATTAAGACCAGCCCTTGAAGTCTTGGTTTCTGGGTTATACAACTCATGTACCACATCCACTATTTCTGGGCAATCAGAAAAGTTTTCATGGGACTAAGGAGGAAACTGAATTTCATATCTACCTGACAACATTTTGAAGGAGTTTTTGGTCAAGAAAAATTGCTGTGGATATTTTGAAAAGTTAGAACTGCCACAACTTCTTCCTGACTGTGTGTGTGTGTAATTTCAGTACATATGTGGTTATGTTAATGAGGGTGTGTGAGGAGATACTCTATTGTGTAATTATGCTATTTAAGCACCATTTTTAAATGTATATAAATGAATAAATTTCATGTACACAGATTTAAGGGCGTAGTGCTTCTTGTCTTATTCTCCTTTCTTTCCTTGCTGCCAGGCTTCCTCCTCCTCCTTTAATTATTTTTATTCTAATTTTTCCAATGATATAAATAAACCAGTTTGTCTTATGGCTACTATGTTTTCCATAATAAAAAATCTCCCCAAAAAGGCTTGTATTCTGCTGTGATAATGGTTTGATTATGATGTGAATGACTGTGTGCCTTGAGAATTCTACATTTGCTATTCTATATTACTATATATAGACATAATTCCATTTTGCTATATATATATAAACAGTTTTTATATATATGCACATGTATAATGAATATATACACTATATATATAGTGTGTGTGTATATATATATATATATATATATATATATATATATATGGTATATATATATGCCTGTGTATATATATGCCACTCACCATCCTGGCATTTGGGGCATGGATCAAGCTTTGTTCCTCCTAACTAGAATAGAGGAGATATGATATTTTAGAAATCACTGTCAAGTGCAATTCAAGTGGTTTTAAAATGAGTTGGAATATTTCATTTGTTCTTCATCAACACAAACACATATTTGGCCATTTCAAGTGGTACTGTAGAATAACTTAATTAAGGTGTTTTTCAAAGAGCCAACATGATGACTTCAAAGTGTGAATCCAGCTAAAGAAGACAGAAAAACAGAGCTGCAAGTGCCACAGACTAGAAGGGTCTTGAGTACTGAAAAATGCCCAGTGCACCCGAAAAAGAAATGAAAAATTAGACAGCGATGATGCAAAACATTACACAGTGGAAGCTGAAGTAGGTTTGTCATAATAGCTACTCATTTGTAACCCTTAAATCTTGGGAGAATTAAAAAACTCAATTCTTCAACTTCATTCTCGGGATAAGATTCTATTTGAGTAATGATTCTGGGATATGGAGAAGGTGGATAGGTGAACTTTGAAAGAGAATCTTGGAGGCCTAGTAGGTTCTTAGTGGGATCCTAGGAAACAGTACATGTTCAACACATGAAACATTTCTCCCATGATGTCATCTGATTAATGAAAATCTTGATAGCACAGGAAGGACATGGTGGAGGCTCAATTGTCTTGCTGGTACAGAGAGTATGCTGTTTTAGTTAAAGAAGCTCCAAAACCTCTGGCCCAATGCAAAGGAAGACATGTGGGGCTGAATTTCTATGCAGAAACAGTGTGTGGAAACATGTCCCATACTATATTGCACATGATAGTCTATATCATGGCAGAGCCAGATAATGGGAAGGAACCTCACAGAGCTCAGCACCCAGCAAAGCCCTCAGCTTGAGATTAATTTTTCAGTGGCCACCTTCTTGAAAGTGTTAATAATTTAGTTTTTTGCATTTACAGTTGTTTATGTGTACTCTGACAGGACAGTAGGGCGTTCAAGAGGGCTTAGGTCTTGGTAGACCTCTGGTCTTACCACTCAGGGATGCCTGAACTTTCCTGTTTATGCCTAGACTGAATGGACCCTCTCTGGGGAAGTGGGAATGATTGGGGTTGGGAATTCATACTTCAAGATATCTCAAGGCTGAGCATGGCAGTGGTTGTATTCTACTTGGTGACACAGTAGGGAAAGCCACATTCATTTTCAGAGCCAAATACATATAGCATATTGGACTAGTTTGCAATAACTGTGGCCTCTGCTTCCCTGCTGTGTTGGAGCTAACTGGCCTATGGCAAAGTGAGATGTCTGGCTGGATTTACTGCCACCAGCTAAGGCAGAGTCTTTGAATCTAGCACCTGTAAGTTGAGAGTACAAGCTTTCAAGGTACCAGTGAGCCCCAGTAACACTTATCTGCACAGAGTAGTGGTCCTAGTATCTTTACTTGGCATCTATGGGAATTCTGGTTAAATAATTTTAAAATGCAATTATGGGTTAAGAGCAATAGTGAAAGAAAGAGAAGAAACTGTATTTAGTAGTACGTTTGAGAGCTCAGAGAAATGCTAGAGAGAAAGTCCAACATTTTCTTTTTGAAACTAGTCCCAACTTGCTTAGCCAGTTCTGAGCAGACATAAGAGAAGGGCAGATTCTTCACTACCTTCTAAAATCTTCATTAAAAGGACACTCCTTGCAAGCATCTGAGACAAGTGGAATGCACTTATTTCCTTCATAGGACCCTGCTGTTGTTTTTTGAAAGGATAACAGGGTAGCGCATTAGTCAGTTATCCAGTATTGTTAAGGAATATCTAAGCAGGCTCTCTTTATAAGGAAAAGAACATATAGTTTTGGAGTCTGAAAGTCCACCTAGTGTGCCTAGGGCTCTTCCAAAGACCCCTTCTGCTGTGTGAGCCCATGATGAATTGCAATGGTAGGAGCCTGTATAGGAGTTACAATATATAATTCAACAGAGAAAGCCAGAAATAGTGACTGGAGAGACCAGGTTGTCATTTGTAACAATCCTTTTCAGACGACTTACGTACAATACCTTAGTCTGTTTGAAGGACAAAAAACAATTGATTAGTACCTCTCACTAGGCCCTGTCACTTAAAATTTCCAACTCTTAAGATCATTACCCTGAAGGATGAAATTCCAAAACATGAAACTATAAGGGGAACAAAGACAGCCCAAATAGAAGCATATGAAATTTCTTCAGAGGTCATTTCCAATCCAATTGGAATGTGATGGAAGTTCAGATTAGGAAGCCATTGAAAAGTTAAATTTGACACATGTAATTGGATGTGTATTGAGGTGATTTATTGGTGGATTGAATAGTTGCATGAGGTATAAAATATGCAAAACTCGGTGAGCATAACATTTATTATCTATGTGTTTTACTGTATGGAATTATTAAAAATAAAAGTAAGAAGAAAATACTGTGAAGAACAATTTTGATAGTATGCATACTTCTGTTATTTGTGAAACAAATAATGGAGGTGCTTCTTTTTCACTTATGAAATAATAATTTCTGAACTGAGAGACATACCAGATGCAAACAGAAAAGTTGATATGTTCAGAGACTGAGTCAGAAGATGAGCAATGAAAGAACATTCTCCTCCGAAGACCTTATTTTCATGCCTAAATTACCTAACAGTGAAAACTTACTTATAAACTACTAATCATATATTTTAATTTAATTAATGTTTGATACAGAATTATAAAATTTCCACCATCCAATGTTAGGAAAGAAATAAAATATTCCTGATGCTTTTCCAATACCAAAATTTAAAACAAAATGTCGTTTGGAGCTGGCACTGCTTTTCAGGTGTAATGTTCTCTGGTGTTCTGAATTCATCTTAGTATATACCCAAGGCAAGAGCAGAGAAAGTGTACTTCCTTTTACATGTTACTTTTGAGAAAAGAGGCTTCAATCAAGTATAATAAGGCAAGGATATCAGAAAGTCACCTTCTGTCTTTGACAAAATCCAAAGAAGACAAGTAAACAAGTAATTTTCCAATAATAATGGAAAATGGGAGGAAAGAATATAATACAGGCCATGTACCAGCCACAGAAGAAAAACATAAGACTTACATTAACAAATGCAAGAATCAGGTGCTAGAACACTACCACTCACTATGCTTGGACAAACATTTTGTCTCTCACCTCAAATAACTGCAATACTCTCTGTCACCCTTCCTACATGCCAACTACATTCTAGTTCTTTATCAAAGGAACATTTTAAAAATATATCACTGGCCATTTCTCTCTTCTGCATTAATCTCTCCTAACATGGCATGATCCCTAGTGGTCTTGGACATCTCAGTCTCTATACACCAGTCTTTAGACATTGTCTTTCACACCACCCATGTACCTTCCCCCTGTTCAGATTCAGAGTCCATGTGCAGAGTGTCCCCTCTGTAACCTAATGTAAGCTGTTGTGTAGTACTTTTCCTGAATGTCTCAGTCTGTTTTGGCTGCTGTAATGAAAGTACCATGGACTAACTGGCTAATCAGCAGTGGAAATTTATTTCTAATGTCTCTGGAGGCTGGGATGATAACATCCACTTGCCCACAAATTCAGTGTCTGGTGAGGTGTCTCAACCAGGTTCCTTTAAAAGGGACAGAGATAATCAAATCAGGAGCCTATCATACAATTCAAAGATAAATTGATAAAGGAAATTACACATGGAAAAGGATAAGCTTAATATACCCTACTATTCTCATCTTATCTTTAGCAACATAAGAGAAAATGCACAGGCACAAATAGCAAAAATCCAAAAGGATCTTTGTTAAGAGCCTAAATAGGATCTCAGTCTCATTCTCCTAACTGTGGTTCTACTCCTGTCACTCAGATTTCCCTCCCAGAATCCACAGGATGATTTTCATCTTCCTTTCGTAAACTATACCTTCCACAGACAGTATTTAAAATAGTATTTCTCAATAGAGAAAATAACAGCTACTAAAATGTGTGTTGACAATTTGTAGATACATTTTTAGTTTTCACATAATTAGAATGTTACAGCAGAATCCGAAGATAATGGATTTCCTGCTCTGTATATTATAAATTAAGAACCATCCTAATTTTGCTGTGACTAACTAGAAATTCCTGTGGGCACAGAGATGAAGAAGAGTCTACATTTAGAGAGAACTAATATTTTTAAGTAAAAGGAGGAATACTACGTCAAAAATCATGTAACTCATCTGACAAAAATTTGCAGTCTTTCCTAATGAGAGTCTGGATAAGAAGTCTGTGTGTGTTTATGTGAATGTATGAAAATTTAAGTACTTAATCACAGCAAGATAGCTTTTTGTAGAGCATTTCTCACACCTGAAAGGAACACCGGGTTCACTTGCCAATTCAGTGACAGGCAAGGGTAGGGTAAGGACAACAGCAAGAAGGAAAAGGAGAGATTTGCTGTGGTTTATTGAGTTATTTTTTGATGATTTTTCACTCAGTCGGGAGAGGTAAGAGAGGCACTTAAAATTTTAAATTTCCTGATAACCCACTTGGCAATAACATGAATAACCAAGGAAATACACCTAGGGATCACTATGGCCAACTGGCTCCTTTATTGGCTTTTCTGCATGCAGGTGCATCATGGATGCAACGGCAATGTCACCTGTCTGTTTCAAGCTTCTGCTGCACATCATGTTGCTGCGAGGGCAGGGACTAGCAACTGAAAAGAAGGACATAAAGCAGCAGGGTTTCAATGTTCAGACTCCGCAGAGCTTGCCAGCCATATGGCTCTCACAGCACCCTGGAGTTCACACATGCATGCATACACTAGCACATCATTTCCACGGGATTTCATTATTTCACAAGGTTACATTACAATCCTTTGTGTGATGAAAGATTGTGAATTTGTCTACAGCCTTTCAAATTTTTTAGATGTATTATAAGAAACATTGAGAATCCAGATATGAAAATCAGTGTTCACTTGGCTTTGTTTTTAAATATGAGGGCTAAATAACAATATGTGACAGTAAGTTTGTTTGTTTGTTTGTTTTTAATAGGGCTAAGTAGCAATGAGCAGTAAGTGGATAACTCAAATGAGCCAGAATAAAAGGCTATGAAGGGAAATGTGGAATCATGGAAACTTCGATGATCTGAGCTACAAAGAACTTAAACATCTTTTAACTTCTCCAATAACTAAAAAATCTGAAGTTCAAAGAATCAAAATTTGCCCAGGATCTTGTGGTCATGATAGAATTGATATTTAAATGCCATCATCCATTTGTCTACTGTACAAGGACACACATGGATATTGAAGAGAAAATGTTAAAATATGGAGGAAGAAATGGCAATAAAATTATAGATTAGGATTATAGTACACAATCATTAACCCCAAATTAATTAAATTATTTAATGTTCATTGATGCTAAAGTGTGCTACAAGTATAAAAGACATTTTTAAAACACTAAACATTATAAAAATAACTTCTATTGTTACTGTGTTCATCAATTTAGACCACCATCTTTGCAATTTTATTAATACGCATCCTCAATCATTAGCTTATAAAAGATATTTTTGACAAAATTCTTCCAATTTTGTTGCATTTATCTCATTACTCAGTTAAAAGATACATAAAATCTAAAGCACTCATGGTACTCATAATGCTATTAGGAAACTAACAGTATTTAAATTAATAGGAAATTCACTGTTCTCTTTCTAATTTCATAGAACACTGAAACAAAATCAGATCATATTTTATTTGCCAAACAAAATCTTAGACACATTAAGTCTGCAAAATTTATACTATTCGAAAGTTCCTTTGCAACACTAAAATGAAAAACATGTATATTGAATAAAGACTGCTTTTCAGCTAGTGTTACTAAAGTATGATTGACCAATTAAAAGTTATTCATATTTAGAATGTATGATGTTCTAGGTTGAAGCAGGTAGTCATTGCTAAATGTTTTGTAACCAAGCTAATGATCACGTTAATACCACAGTCATTTGTATGTGATAAGAACACTTAAGATTTACTGTGAGCAAATTTCATGCATGTGGTATAATCGTACTAATTGTAGACAAATGCTGTACAAGCACATGTAAGAATGTATCCATCATCCTCTTGACTATGCCTGCTCGGTGGTGACAGACACAGGTGCCTCCACATCAGGCCTGATCATGTGCCAATGGCACTAAGAGAATCCCTCAGGCTGCCCACCAGCATGCTTTTACAGGGCATCTGTGGATGGCACAGGTGGGGGAGAGCAGGGACCTGAGGGCTCATGTCCAGATGACGAATGATTACTGAAGGACCTCCACTGACAAGGCCACTGTACTTGCACATAAACAAGAGTGCTGAAAGTGAGCTGTTTAAAGGAGTGGCTCGGAGGACCATTAAGGGTCAAACTGAAGCAGCAGCACATGTGCGGTACCTGAGCTAGAGTAGTTAGTAGCAACCATCACTGAATGCCATCCACTGGCACACATTAAAGCTAGGACTGGGGACTTTTCTGGTAGGGCTAGATCACAGTACTTACCAGTAACAATCAGAACAAGGGATGGGTAACATTAGGCTGGGCCAGCACTAACCAGCACATGAGAGAATCAGGTCTGGAGGTAGAATATGTTGGAGGATATGTGAACTCACTGTTGTGAAACTGCAATCTCCACTGCCACATGCAAGATCCATGGCTGGGAACAGGGCTGTTTGAGGAGCTAAGAGAATTTCCAGCTGGATTGGGGTTCCCACTGGTGAGCGTGAGACCAAGAATGGGGACAACCATCTATGCTGGAAATGGCTGCAGTTTCCATTGGCATGGGTGTGGACTGGGTCTAGGAAGCACCAGACTGGGCTAGGTCTCGGTCCTCTTGAACTTCGTGAGAGCTGTCTGAGCATGGATGACTAGGTGTACTGGGCTATAACACCCAATAGTAAGAATCTGATTGGCTACAAGCCAGTTGAGCAAGGACACTGTTCCTGCCAGAACAAGAGGTTGACTAAGTCAGTCTGGGCCAAGAAGCCACTGATGTGCACGAGACCTTCCACAGAGAGGTGACCTGCTAGAGATGCTTGGGGAATTCATTTGTCAAGATGCCATCCCTGCAGGTGAGTGCAAAATCCAAGGCAAGGAGCAGCCCAAACCAGGCCAAGCTACAATACATGTTGCTGACAAACATGTGTATCAGGTCTGGGGGTGGGCCAGACTGTTCCAGTTCATAACATTCACTGGCAGATCTGAGGACCAGGACAGAGTGCAGGAGGTGCTGAGTCAGGCCTCAATACCACCCAGTTCCTGGCTGGGGGCAGATGGGCTGCAGCACCAACCAGCAGGAGCTGGAACTAACAGAAGCCAGACTTAACCAGGCTGAAGTACTTCACTGGTTGATGCTGAGGTGAGGCAAGCCATGAGCCCAGGATTGGTGGTCTGCTAAGAACCAGGTCACCTGGCCCGGGTCCTTGGGCCTGCTTGCATGGTGAATATTGGGTTCATAAGTCCTATGGGCAGGGGTTCTGGCAGGATAATAATCATCTGGTTCAGGTTCTTGGGCAGACCTTGGTGTCTCTAAAGGGTTACATCTTCATAGTTTAAAATAATAATACTATTTGAAATCTTCAGTCAATATAATATTAAGAATTACCAAACCATCTTCAGTCTCCTAAATTAGCAATATCTTTTTCCTTATTCATGTTGATACAAAACTTGAGAGCAAATTTTCATTTATAGTCACTACAAAGACATATTCCTCACTCATCTGGGAGAGTTGTGAAATTACAGAACATATGTTTAGAATTTCATAGATGAAAAATTGCAAATGTAGAACTAAAACTATAAAAATACAGCTTAAACCAATCATCCTTCTTTTATTCTATATTTCAGTCTCAAATGCAAATTAGCTATTTGAGTAGTGTTGAGGAGGTCACTTAATTTTGTAGCTTTTCAAAAAGCAATTTTTCTGAGTAATTATTTTATTTTCCCCTACCAAGATAAAAATACTTTTATAGTGCATGTACCTCCAAAATTTGACAAAATTATTTTAGATATACACATATATAAATATATATTTAATGCATCACTTAAAATATATTGACTTACGAAACAAATGTAGACAAAGAAAACAATAATCTAACAATTTTGGAGTGGTTCATGCCTTAACAGAATTTTCTGGGCTCTATTAGGCCATTACAGGCTGTTATTTTCAATTTCCTTGATTAGACTATACAACCATAACAGTGCAGCCTCAAGCCACCAGCCCAATACTCTCTTTTGTCCTTGGCTTAAATATTTTGCTAAATGTTTTCATGGTAGTGGAAATGTTTATATGTAAAATCATATTTGATATGTCTATAGTCCCTACATGTGCCCGCACAAACTTACAAAGTCTTTATATCCACCATTTTCCCTATGGTCCTTTGTTTCCACACTGCCTCAGTTATGACTCCTATTACTGAGTTTCTAGAAATAGGTGTGCTCTCAAATATATTGCTTATCCACTTTTCATCTCGGTTGCACACATTGTTTCTCAACTGCTATCACAGAATTACATTTCCAAGACGCTAATAAAAGACACTCTACCTTACATAAAACAATTTTCTCTCCTTGTGACTTACACTGTAACTGCTTACTGTTGAAATCCCAGTTTAATTCATCCCCAAACTTGCCATTTGCAAGTAATTTTGTTCCTTCAGCTTTCTTTGATCTCCTTCCTTTCAATATGGCAAACTCAATCTAAGTTAAGCCTTCTTGGCTCTTTATATTGAGTAAGAAGTACTTACTTGCATTCAAAAAACACTTTTGAAAAAAAATCACTTATTTGAAAGTTGGTGACAGAGAGTGAGAGGTGGAAAGAGTGAGAATAAGAGAGAGAGAGAGGGAAAGAGAGAGATCTTATAATTACTGATTTACTCCCCAAATGGCCACAATGAATGTAGCTGGGCGACTGAAGCCAGCAGCTTGGAACAGGGGACCAAGGATTTTGGTCATTTTTACCTGCTTTCCTGGGTGCATTAGCAGTGAGTTGGATCAAAAGAGGAGTAGCTAGTACTAGAATAAAGACCCATGTAGGCAATAGTGTTGCAGCTGCTTAATATGCTTAACATTAGGCCAGTTTCCTCACATCCAAACAACTTTTCTCACAACAGTGCCATCTTAGGTATTAAATTTTGCTCATTTTTTAAATTTACTTCAAAGATTTCTTCCTACAGACACTGAAGCCATAACTTAGCACAATTACTGATACATAGTATTAGTCATGGACTTATTGAATGAATAAATGGATGAAAATATTATTCTCTTGGATACTTTAAAATGTCACCAGAAAACTTGCTAATTAAGCAAACCTGGCATTATCAGAACACATTGTAATTAGTAAGAGCATCAGTTTTGGCAGAGTCTTGGCAATATGTTCCAATAGGAAAGTCAGTGGAAAACAAAGCATTGGTATCTAGGCATGAAGTGATTTAATGTGACTCTCTCACAATGGTAAGCATTGAAAATGAGAAGTTTATAGTATTATAGATTGATGAAAGTTAAGGCCTTAAAATAAGTTATGTTAAGTGGACTGATGTTTGACAAATGAGCTGTTGCCCTGGTAACTAGATGTTGTCTCAAATAAATGGTTTTCAGAAGTAAATTCAAAGAAAAGTGAAGTTGTTTGTTAGTATACAATGATCCTGCCCTTATTTCTAATAGCTGTGACATTTTAATGTCAAAGATAACAGTTCTTAGTTCTATCATCCTTTGCCCATAAAGATGTATGCTTTATTTTAAAAGTTTACTCTTAAGTTCCTTCCAGTCAGGACTACAAAGGCCAACACTAAAGACCACTCCTTGATGTTCAAATTTAATGCTAGAGAGACATTTGTTCTTCCTTCCTTCATGGAGCAGATTCAAACGTCAGGCCATACAACCAAGTTTCCAGAATTTAAATTTATTTTCTTTTTTCCTGCAGCTGAATTTATTTTTGTTGTATTTAGTACACCATTGATAGGATTAAATCTCAGATAGTTGAGTACCTCTTTGTTCTCATGCCCCCTCCCTTGAGTTAGATGTTGGTTCTAAGGGTCTTTGTGAATGTCCAAAGAAATGTGTTTGCGAATGCATCTTACCCTGAATACAGTGGGCATTTGCACTTATTTGCAACAAATAAAATCTAGCTGTCATTAGATCTCCAGCCATCAATCCACAAATAGCAGACGTGTCCTTTTCATCACTCACATAATAAGACTTCAAAGCGGTTCCTTCTCTAAGTCATGGCATTCCTCAAGGCAGTCTGCAGAACACTTTATGCTTTGGAGTGCAATGGACTACAGTGCTGACATCTGGGCTGTATACATCCTGACAGTCATGCTGGTATTTTTTGACCTGTGTATCAATCTGAAAGAAGGAGAATGCTAAACACAATAAAACAGAAAAACAGACTCTGATTGTTCTTCACAGGCCATACTTAATGCATTTTGTTCTGTTGCATCACTTCTTCCACAAAACAGTCAATCCATATGCCCCCGAGCTGATTCCAGGAGTGGAAAAGCTGAGGGAGTCATAAGAAATATTAAAATACAAAAGTTATCAAGTGATTATCAGAATATTATCACCACAGACTTTTGGATTATCCAATTCTCCCCAAAAGGTCACCATCTGCCATCCAGTGAGTTCATTCCAGCTCCTCACTCCACATCATCAGCTCTTGATTGCCCTCCTCCCTTGCAACCTCTGAGACTTTAGCAAATTTGCCAGCAACTGGAAGATTTACACAATGAAATTATAATTTGTATTTTATTGAGTTTGAAAAGATAATATTGTCACTTTGAGAGGCTGCAAAATGCTCTTAAGCCTGAACAAAACTGCCTTACTTATAGCAGATCATATTTGAATTTCATCTTCAATTTGGAAGTTTTCAATAGTTTCAATTAGAGAGGAAAATGAGACATTACTGAAGTTGCCATGATACTTAAAAAAACTATAAACTAGTTATAAAAGTTTGAACAATGCCTATTGTTTGAACAATGCCTATTGTTCATTAGTGTTTACACTATTAGTGTTTTCAAGATGTGGTTCCAATCCAATATCAATAATTCTAACTGGGAACGTTTTAGAAATGTAAACTAGTCATTATTCCATCTATGTCTACAGAAAGAGAAATTTGAGAATCTAATAGCTTATGCTTTAACAATTCTTTTAGAAGATGTCACATGATACAGTTTGATATAACATAAATATTTTTAAAAACACAGCTTTGAAAATCAGTACAGGAAAAACTACCACAAAGTTAATCTCATTGAAGGGCCATCATTCCTAAAAAAAAATTTGTTCCATGGCTTGCCACAGACAGAATCATTTTACATTTTTAACTTAGTTTTTTAATCCTTGTTAGATTTACTTTGCTTATATCCACCTACAGAAAATACTAGATTTTACTTAAACTAAGCTGATATAAAGAAGGCTTTAATTCTTTGGGACAAAAGTGTGTCAGCGGCCTTCTATGCACAGGGTAACACTGAGGTTCCAATGGGGCTAATCTAAGGCTTTTCAGAAGAGAGTTCTCAGTCCATAAATTGTGTGCATCAGACTTACTTGACACATGTGATAAGAATAAATTTCCTTAATGGTACAAAACCTTAGGACCTTGCTCCCATGTGGGAGACTGGAGGAAGTGCCTGGCTCCTGACTTCAGATCAGCTCAGATCTGGCCATTGAGGCCACTTAGGAAGTGAACCAGCAGATAGAAGAGTTTTCACTTTGTCTCTGTTGTTCTCTGTAAATCTGCTTTTATAGTAAAAATAAACACATCTTAAAGAAAATCTTGTTATCCACAGGAGGAATTTAAGTCAAATTTTGAAGACGAGGCCATAGTCTTTATTATGAATACTTTCATGTCATAAAGTTGGTTAAAGTTAGACCAGTGAAATGATTGTTAGGCTAAACACTTGGAACTAGAGGAAAGAAGAGCCATTTCCAGATGAACTGCTGCAAAAATTGGTCATTTGTATAATTGTCTCTCTTAGAAATATTTGTAGTTCATTTGACTTAGAATTTTTCCCACCTGAGATTTTTTTTTCAAAGAAACAATATGCAGTGTTTCATTAGAGTCTAGTGTCTAAAATTGAATATTATGATTTGAGATATGATGTAGATGTAGGAGTTTTAGATGCAGGAGTTTTAGATGTAGGAGTTTAAAAAAACTGGTATCCAGAGTCTTTCATTCACAGGCAGATAGTGTACGTAAACCAAATGTTAAAAGCTATCTGTTTTTGGCACACTCAGTCACAGTTTATTTATAGACATGCACCTGTGAATATTCAGGTTAAGTGTTCAGAGTCTCAATTAATCATATGGAAAAAATCTAATTAGCAGATAAGAAAGGAAGAATAGCACCCCAAAAGTGCTGTGTTTGGAAACTTTAAATATTCTATATTCCTAATGTTTGACCTAATTATACCCAGTTGAATAGCCAAATATAAAACTGTCCCAAGTAAATATAGGCATGCCTTCTTATAATGCCGTCAGCAAATTCTTGGTTACCTGACCCATTGAAAGCGAGTAAGTCTAGCAAACTCAATCTTATAAATATGTCTTTTTTTTTTTCTGGGAAAATTTATTTATTTATTTATTTATTTTTTTATAATCCATTTTATTGTATTGTTGTTGACAATCTTTACATAGTTAACTATAGTTGAAGGAAAATCAAGAAAGAGAAGAGAAAAAAAAAAGGTTCAGGGGGATAGGGAGGTGGGCAATGCTATTATGTCCATATTGTTTCCATCATGTATCTGAGGTAAAAGGGGATATTGAGGGAGAAGCCCCACCCGGTTTCCCGCCCACCCCAAGTCCCGGATGTGGGGCATGCTCTGAGATATGTGCTCAAGTGGAGTTAATAGTTCTCCAGTTTACAACAAAAATTTTGTGTTAGCCATGTGGTACCAGGGGTTAATCTGCTGCTTACAATGCTGGATTCTATGTCAGAGCAGCAACTGCAATAGTGGTTTATTGGCTTTTGATCTAGCTTAATACTAATGCATCTAGGAGCACACTAAAGGATGACCCAGGTTCTTGCATACCTGCTGCCCATATGGGAGACCCAGATGGAGCACCTAGTTCCTGGCTCCAGCCTGCCTTATTTCCATTTGAGGAGTGAGCTACCAAATAGAAATTCACTCTCTCTCTCTATCTCTCTTTCTACTCTACCTTTCAAATCTAAAATATTAGATATACTTCTAAATCCAAAGGCTACTCTACCACATTTAACAAATAGTTCTGATTATAAATGTGCTTTTTAAAAAATTGATATAATGATCACAATAAACATAACAGTGTATGAGGAAGGACAGAGTGATCTACTTAGGAACTTTCCAGCAAGGAAGTACTACCTACCACTCAACTTCAACCTGTTGGCACTCTGACCTTGACTGCCTGTATTTCAGTTTTAAATACATGACATAGGACAAATACTCCTGGCTTTATGATTCTGTTACATTTCAACACATCCGTAATAAGTTGAAGATGTTGTAGGCTAGAAATATACTTAACACACCTAATTAACAATGGCTTAGCTTAGCATGCCTTAAATAAAATAAGGATGCATGTATTACCCCACAGTTGAGTCAAACCATTCAACACAATGCCCATTTTATAATAAAATATTGATTTTTTCAATTAATTTTTGAATACATTTATCCAAGAAGCATTGGCAACACAGCATCCTGTAGGATCTGGAATGTTGATCCTCAGGTTATGTGACTGACTGGCACTGCCCCTGTCCAGCTTGTGAGAATATAGTACTTTCCATTAATAATCTGAGAAAAGATCAAAACTTGTAACTGAAAGTTTAGTTTCGACTGAATGGATGAAATTTTCACACAACCCTGAAGTAGATAAACTAAATCAAAACATTATTAATTCATGTCTCCCTATACTACAAAAAATATCATTGACATTCTTGATATTAAACATACCATTTCCTGCATGCTTTCTGAGGATGTGTGTGTATATTTGTTAACAGAGCTTGTGTGTGTGGTGTACGGATGTACAGTCATTCCTCTGCTCTCCTGAGGAAGCATTTCTGCTGGAAGCAACCTTACTTTCTGCAGCAACTGTATAAGCGAAAAGCAAAATTAGAAATACAAGACAAGCAGAACAACTGATATGACTCAGCTGCATATTTAAATATGTAAAGAGTGTCGATGGCTAACACTTATTTACAATTTTCTGTGTGCCTGGTAAAGTCCTAACAACTTGAAGCTGTTAGAGCAGACAGTCAGAAGATAATCTTGAGTTGTGGGATGCAGGGTCTTGCCTTGCTGTGATTTCTGCAGCACAGAGCCGAGGTGTGGGTAACAGCATTTCACATGAAGTAATTGTGATGTTTAGCAAATTTTGGATACCTCCCTACCTGCCAATTTTTTTTTTAACTAAGAACCTTAAAAAGAGCTCATGAATCACGTTTGTGTTTAAATAGATTCAATTAAATTCATAGCTGTTTTTCTTTTTCTCCTACTTGTACTCAAATAAATTATTGTTGTGAAACAGCAACTCCAGCTCTAGAAATTAGTCCACAAGTCCCCCTACCCTCACCACATGGAATTGAGGATTATAAGGAGGCCATAAGGAAGACCAAGTTATGTTTTCTGCAGGTACAGATTCATAAATAGCATTTGCATAATTCAGCCCTTCCTCCTCAAACACGTGACAGAACTAAATAGAACATCCAAACGGAGGAACTAACCAAATAAGACATTAAGATTTCTATGGCTAGAAAGGTGGAGTGGTAAATTAAGATGCTATTGGCAATACTGATGTACCAACCATGCTCTGATTCAAACCTGAGCTACTCCACTTCACATCCAGCTCCCTGCTAATGCACCTGGGAAAGCAGCAGAAAGTGGCCCAAGTACTTGGTCACTGTCATCTCCATGGCAGACTTAAATAAACCTCCTGGCTCCTGGTCTGGGCCTGGCCCAGTCTTGATCTTTGCAATCATTTGGATAATCAGCCTACAGGTGAATAATCTCCTTGTTTATCCCTCTCCCTGCAAATTTGCTTTCAAATAAATAAGTAAATATTTAAGAACAATGCATACTATACTATAAAATGTGTACCGCACATCCCTAATGTATGTTATTTTAATCTGGGTCTTGGTTTCTCCAGCTTGAAATAGGATGGGATTATCCATCTCAGAATTGTCAAGACAACGTTGATCATGAGGTAACAGTCTCTTTACGGTGGTTTTCTTCTTTTTTTTTTTTTTTTTTTTTTGAAATCAGAAGTACATCTAAAGTATAGAATATTGGCTTAAAATACTGTTTTATTTATAAAATATTTCATGGAAAATCACTGTTCATGGCACATCATTCCAAAGAAAGGATAGATGCAGAAAGATTTTGAAGTTGGCATAGCGACAAAATGAATTTGACACATTTTGATTTTGTATTATGTATCAAATCAAGATAAATTAAGGTCTCAGTATAAGAGTATCTCCAAATTTTCTCCAGTTTCTTTTTCTTTTGGTTAGGTAAACTATAACATTATGAAACGCAATTGTGATCCAAACAGGTAGGGAGAATCCGCTGTACTTCTTTCAGCAAATCACAGTGAACCACTTAGGATTATTAACAGTTCCTGGTACTCCAACGAAATGTAGCACATGTCTGCCACTTGCGCAAATTTGAGTTCATTTCACAATCTAGTACTACTGAATGTAACTGAATAAAAGGGAACATCATGTTCAACTATTACATGAAAACCAAGAAAAATGATAAGTGTTTCCATAGCTACACGTCTGAAAGAAACTGAACATGCTGAGATGTCAATGAGCCCCAAGTGGAATAGATGTACATGGGACATCCTAAATTATTTTCTTCAAAAGAAGATAGATTGAAATAAAACAGTAGACAGAACAAGGGCGTTCTTCACAGTGGATACAAGATATGTGTGGAAAGCAGGCACAGTGAACTAATATTAAAGCACACATTCACACACACACACACACACACACAAACAACCTATTAAAATCATGTTGCACCAGGATAATGCTCAGAAAATAAAAACTGAAAGATGTTCTGATCAGAAAGAGGCTGTTAAAGGGGATAAGTTAAAGTCGCATTCATTTTCTCTTGACTGTTTATGTTTTGAGGTTTCCAACTGTGTGGGGCTATGTGTACACAGATAGCCTCTCAGCACCAGCTAACAAATTACTTTATCCTGTTTACCTACAGATTTTTAATTTTTAAATTTTAGATATTTATTTTTACTCTCTAGCACTGACTAAGAGCTCAAACTGTGCAAAAGTAGGGCACTGTGCCACTTTCCGATGGTTCTGCCAAGAGCGTATATTAACTAAACAAACATAGGAGTGCATTTCAGGCAAGCTAGGAGTAACTGATAGTGTATCAGGAATTGAATTTACATGTGGAAATGTTGTGTTGGTTCCAATAAAATACACAAGTTTAATTTACTATTATTATTATTTACTATTAATTTTTACAAGTATTATACAGAGAAGGCAATGTTAAAAATATAACCCAACCACTTTATAGGGTTAAAAAATGGAAATCCTGGTGAACAGAAATTTAATAAATTAAAAGAAAGCCACACCTAAACAATCCTATAAAAGAATACTTAGAAATCTGTGGAAAGACAAAAATTCTAAGAGTGAATTATGACTAGATAAAATGTTGACTTCTCAGTAGCAAATGTGATCTAAAAGATTAATAATCTATAAACTCTAAACAGGAATTATCTAAAAGTATGTATGCCAAGAAAATTATAATTTAAGACAAAAGTTTGCATAAGCTTTCTAGATACATAAAATGAATGAACATTATCAAAGCCAGCTTCCCCTAGATATTTAAGAAGTAAATGCAGAAAGACAGTACATTTAAATATAGTGTCCTTAGGGGGTAAAAAAAAAACTCTTCTCTATTAACAAATAACAAGAAAATAGAGACGAAAATATATTTGAGCTTTATTAGTAAACCTTTTATAAAGTATAACAATTATCTGATGAGGCATAAAGTAAGAGACCAATCAACATATCAAAACACAATAGTATAACCTGGCATATACTCATCTAAGACCATGCATTTTAATATCCTCTTACTGTTTATGTGACTAGAATTGTAAATACAGTGACTGACTTTTTTTCTAATTTTATGTATTAATTATTTTTATTTTTTTATATTTTATTATTATTATTATTATCATTTTATGATGCAGTTCCATAGGCTCCTGGCATTTCCCTTATCCTCCCCAATTCCCCTCCCCCCACCTAGTTCCTCTATATCATTATTAAAATGTAGTTCTCCATCACTGCGGGCATGGACAATGGCAGAGAGTCCAGAATCCTATTGTCAAGATACAGTAAACAGTTTCATTGGGAGTCCATTGTTGTCTGGAAGTAGAAATGCATAGCAAAGCTTTCTTATGCTTTGAAAATAAAATAAAATTCTTCCACATTAAGGAAAAGTTAAAACAAATTTGCCTCTTCCAAACCTGTCCTACAAATGATACTTCGAGATATTCTCTTGGCAGAGAAGAGGAATAGCACCAAACAAAACCAAAGGCATCCCAGTAAAATGACAACAGAAGACTAAACCAATGAATAACCCATTCCTAAAATGACAGTGACTGACTTTTACCTTGCTACATTAGTGCATGTTGCCATTTCAAAAGAAAGCACTTGTTGAACAGAAATAAAATGTTAAATTTTAAATCAAAGATGGAGGAAACGATGAGAATTGTAAGCAAATAAATTCAAATTTAAAAGTAAAACAGCATAAGAAAACAGATGTGGTAAAGTAAGACAGCTGGGAAGGACAACGTAAAAGTCCAAGCTTTGTGCAAAAGCGAGTTAAGCAATTACTGGGACATCAACATTTCATGTCTGAGTACTTGTTTCAAGTCGTTGCTGTTTCCAGTCAACTCCCTATTAATGATTGTGGGAGGCAGTGGATGGTGGCCAGTTATGGAGCTCATGATTTCCGATTGGTTCAGTCCTGTTTGTTACAAGCATTTGAGGAGTGACAAACAGATGTAATCTCCTTCTCTCTTACTCTAGTTCCCTCCATTTCCTTGTGTTACTTTCCAAATAAATATATATTTTTTTAAGGTTTACTTTATTTATTGGGAAGAAACAGTTACACAGAAAGAGAGGGAGAGCAGAGAAAGTGAGAGACAGAGGCATAGAAAGAGGGAGAAAGACAGAGTCCCCAAAATTGCTGGGGCAAATTGAAGTGAGGAGCCAAGAGTTTCTTTCAGATCTCTCACATGGGTGTAGGGGGCTAAAAGATTGGTGCCATTTTCTATTGCCTTTCCAGGCACATTAGCAAAGAGCTGAAAGTGGAGTAGCAGGGACTTGAACTACTGTCCATATGAGATGCCAGAACCACAGGCAATAGCTTTACCCACTATGTCTTTAAAATATATATAATTTATATATTTCTATATTTAAATACGTATCTGTTTAAGTAGGTATATATGTATTTAAGTAGATATATATTTTAAAAGGAACAAATTAAGATAACAAAAAGCCTAGCATATTAAAACCATTGTAAGTTATTTTGCAAGGATATATCAAATTACATTCCATTAATGAAATATAAGAAAATAAAAATTAAAATAAAAATGTGTAACTCAAAATCTGATAGTGTTAGCACCATGGCATATAGGTTAAGCCTCTTCTCTGTGTTTAACTTCTGATCCAGCTCCATGCTAATGGGCATTATTGGGGTCCTACCATCCACTTGGAAGATTCTGATGGAGTTCCAATGCTCTTAGCTTTGGCCTGCTACAGCCCTATGACTGCAGAGATAAGCAGACTGAGGACTCTGTCACTGTGTGTGTGTGTGTGTGTGTGTGTGTGTGTGTGTGTGTATGTATCTATTCTTCTGTGTTTATAACTCTGCTTTCAAATAAATAAATGAATCTTTCAAAAAAGCTAGAAATGACCTAACATGATCAATACTTATGATATAAAATTAAAGAGAAATGTTATTATAATGAATATAGAGATGTCTTTGAAAAGACAAAATTGATTTATGACTTTTGAAAAACATAATATTGGTCTGGAAGGGACTTTCCTGGAAGTGATAAGACTTAGGTACTGAACATAAATAAATGGTCAAAATCACTCCTCATAGTAACATTCAAAAATCACTAGTTTTAAATTCAGTAGAATGTGACCTAAAATTTGATTGGAGGGTCCAGAGAGATATACATGCCTACCAGGCAACCACACTGTCAATGTTGAGGGGGAGTATTGTCGGGACTGCCCTTCTGCTTGCCCCCCTTCCTATTCTATATAAGCTTGTAAGTTCTTCCAGATAAACAGACATCCTTCAACAGTTTGATTTCAGTAGTTCTGTAAGTGAAGAGCAGCGTTGCCTCATCCCTCAGTAGTATCGGGGTCTACTGGACAGAAAGCCCCTGAGAGTGTCCAGGAACTATAGAAGTAAATTTTGATTATGCTAAGGCAATTGAAAGTTGATATACTATATGACCCAACTATCCCACTTCTGGGAATGTATCTATTGGAATTGAAATCTGCATATGAAAAAGTGATCTGCATCTCTATATGTATAGCATCATAATCTACAATGATGAAGAAATGAAAAGAACCCAGATGCCCAACAAAAAATGGGTGGCTAAAGAAACAATAGTACATGCTACTAAATGACTAACGTGTAGCTGAAGAAATGAAAATCAAGAGCGTTCTTGAAGAAAATGATGCTACTCTATGATCTATGAGTCATTGAATGATTTAATCAGAAGAAAGTGTTTTGAAGAGATGAAACTAACCGAAAACATAGTAGCTGTGTAATGGAGACAGTCATATCTAGTAACATGTTATTTAACTTCATGGCATTGTACATTTCTATTTTTCTTTCTATTATTGATTTTGTATTATGACTTTTCATTTGAGGGGATGTACAGTAGCTGTGAAATGGAGACTAACATCCAGATGTGAGGATACAATGCAGTATGCCTTTCTACTTCCAGACAAAGATGGACTTACAATGAAACTGTTTACTATATCTTGACAATAGGATTCTGGACTCTCTGCCATTGTCCATGTCTGCAATGATGGACATATGACTGTGTATGAAGAACTATATTTTAATAATCATATAGAGGAAGTAGGTGGGGGAGGGGAATTGAGGCTGGGATAACAGAAATACCAGGAACCTACAGAACTGTATCAAAAAATGATAACAACAACAATAAAATGTTAAAAAAATCTTTACTGAAACACAAAGGAGAAATAACAGGAAGATGGCCGACCATAGAGAGCTGGTGTAGGGCAGTGTGGGGACAGAGGGGAACTGATCCAGCAGAGAAACAAACCAGGAGACACAGAAATGAGGGGATAGGTGTAGGAAGGTCACTGGAGTTCGCTGAAGTAAGAAGATCTACACAGCGTGGAGAGACAACCATAAAAAGGAAAAAAGAGGGGACAGCAAGCCGTGAGAATTTTGGTGAGTCGCGATCCCAGCCAGGGGGAAGGCGGCGGAATCTCAGCCGTTCCTGGGAGGACAAAGGCGGTTGGAAAAACAGGTGTCCACACCCACAGGGGCACAGACCACTGGAGTGCAGGAGACCCTAAAGGAGGCTACTGGATTGAACAAAGGGGGCATCATCCCACAAAGATAAGCAGGGGGGGTTGCCCAGAAACTTGCCTCCCAGCAGGTCAGCAACTTTGAGAGAGTGCAGAGGAGACTGGAGCTGTGCTCTGGGTCCCAGTTACAGTAATCCCCAACTCGGCTCCGAAAGGTTGACTAACTGCAAAAATCTCCAGTGGAAACTGCTGCTGAGCTCAGCCTGAGCATTAGGAGCGGGGCAATACTCGGCATAGCCTCCCTGGACAGAGGTGCAGGCTGGTGGGAGCACAGCTGCATGACTCCCATGGCTCTGCTCCCAAGGCAGAACACCTTTGAGAAAGTGCAAAAAAAAAAAAAAAAAGAGAAAGAACAGCCTTGTAAAGGGGGCAGGGTAGGACTGTGAACTTGAATAGATCCCCTGCTGTGCTTAGCTCAGCAGGAGACCCCGAAGCAAAGCCGGTTCTGCTGGACCATTGGGCAAGTTCTCCCAGCAGACCTGTGGCCTGAGGTAGCTCAGAGGCCCCAGCTACACACGGCTCCTGCCCCAAGTCCAAGAGGCGGCACCAGCTCTCTAGACCTGTGGCCTGAGGTAGCTCAGAGGCCCTAGCCACACACGGCTTCCACCCCGAGCCAAAGAGGCGGGACCGGCTCTCTAGACCTGTGGCCTGAGGTGGCGCAGAGGCCCCAGCTACACGCGGCTCCCGCCCCCAGCCCAAGAAGTGGACCAGCTCTCTAGACCTGTGACCTGAGGTGGCACAGAGGCCCCTACTACACGCGGCCACGGCCCCACCCCCCGCCTCGAGCCCAACAGGCAAGAAGAGACTCTGTAGACCTGTGTCCTGAGGTGGCACAGAGGCTCTGAGCCCAAGAGGCAAAACACAGCTCAGCAGAGTCAACGAACTCAGACGGAGGCGTGGAGCAGTGTGGCTTCCAGTGAGGCAACGACTTTGAGTGGGAGCTGCAGGGGGAAGGCCTGGCACTAGGGCTGGGACATAGAGCCTCCTGACCCAGCTCGGGGCTGTGGTCCACAAACTCCGAACAACAAGCAGCTGGAACCCCCTCCTGTGCTTAGCTATACTTAGGCCAACACTCCATACAGCAGTTGCTGGGTCACACTTCCTATAAGCTACAGCACCAGGGCAACGGCTCCGGACAAGCAAGTCAGAGACTAAAATCCCAAAATGGCAAGAAACAACAACACAATGAGGAGAAATATCAGAAAAGGTAATGACCCAGAAGAAAGATCAAGCACTCCCTCCCAATACAACCAAAAACTAATCTCAATAGCTGAGATGCAAGATGATGACATAGAGGAATTACCAGAGAAGGAATTTAAGAAACTAGTGATGAGATTCATCAGAGACAGCGAGAAGCGCTGGGAAGAGTCCAAGGTATTTGAAAACCATATCATTGCAGAAATAAATCAAGTCAAAAAGGGAATCCTCGATATAGAACACAAAATTGAAAGCCTAACCAACAGAATGAACACAGCAGAGGACAGAATATCAGAATTGGAAGACATTCAGAATGAAAGGCAGCAGTTCATCAAACAGTTGGAGACAAATCTGGAGAAAGCCAATAGGTCCATACAGGAAATGAAAGACAACCTCAAAAAATCAAATATTAGAATAATAGGCCTTCCAGAGGGAGTGGAAAAGGAGATAGGCTTGCAACGGGTCTTCAATGAAATAATACAGGAGAACTTCCAGAACACCGGAAATATAAATCCAGCACAAATCCAGGAAGGTCAGAGAACCCCCAATAGAGTCGACCCAAAGCGATCCTCACCCAGACATGTGGTCCTCAAACTGCCTTCAGGCGAATACAAAGAAACAATTCTAAGACAAGTAAGAAAAAAGGACAAGATTACTTTCAGAGGAAGGCAAATCAGAATCACAGCAGATCTCTCAGAAGAAACACTCCAGGCAAGAAGAGAGTGGGGTAAAACCTTTCAAATCCTGAAACAAAACAACTGCCAACCGAGAATAATGTACCCGGCAAAACTCTCATTTATATTTGAGAATGAAATTAAATATTTCAACAGCAAAGAGAAACTAGAATAATACACCAGCACGAAACCGGCCCTAGACAACCTCCTCAGGAAGGTGCTAAACCCAGAGAGGAAAAATGAAAACCAAAATCAAAGATGGCAAATGGGAAGACCTCCCCACTAATATCCATAAGAGGACAGTCAACCAGGCAGAGACTCTAATAGTCGCAAATACACACTTGCACACTTACACACACTCATGGCAGCTCAAAATCAATTTCTCTCAATATTATCTCTAAACACAATCAATCAAAAGACACAGATTAACAGACTGGATCATCAAACAGAACCCATCAATCTGTTGCCTACAAGAGACACATCTAACCAAAAAAGCCTCTAAGAAACTGAAAGTAAAGGGATGGAAAAGGATATTTCATGCCAATAGACAAGAAAAAAAGGCTGGGGTAGCTATTCTAATTTCAGATGATATAGACTTCAAGCTGACAGACATCAAAAAAGACAGGGAAGGTCGCTATTTATTGGTGAGGGGACTGATACATCAGGAAGTAATCACCATTGTGAATATATATGCACCAAATTCCAACGGACTAGCTACGTGAAGCAATTACTTACGGACTTAAGAGGAGACATTGATATGCACACAATAATAGTGGGAGACCTTAACACCCCGCTAACAACAACAGACAGATCAACAAAACAAAAACTCAACAAAGAAACAACAGAGCTCGTACAAACATTAGAACAACTGGACTTGGTAGACATTTATAGAACTTTTTACCCCAAGGCCACAGATTATACATTTTTTTCAGCAGTACATGGCACCTTCTCTAGGATTGACCACATGACAGGACACAAAGCAAACCTAAACAACTTCAAAAAGATAGGAATCATACCATGTACCCTCTCAGGCCACCATGGAATGAAATTGGAAATCAGCAATTCAAAATGCCCCAGGAAATACAGAAACACTTGGAGGTTGAACAATATGCTATTAAACGAACAATGGATCAGAGAAGAAATTAAAGATGAGATCAAAAAATCTATGGAAACCAATGAAAACTCTGACACAACATTCCAAATCTTATGGGACACGGCCACAGCAGTGCTGCGGGGTAAACTCATTGCAATTGGAGCCCATGTCAAGGCCCAAGAGAGGCGCCAAATACAGGAACTAAACACACACCTCCAGGAATTGGAAAAACAACAGCAGAAGATCCCCACATACAACAGGAATCAAGAAAACATCAAAACAAGGGAGGAAATTAATCAGATAGAAACAAAAAAAACTATACACAAAATCAATGAATCAAAAAGTTGGTTTTTTGAAAAGATAAACAAAATAGATACCCCACTGGCCCGACTGACAAAGAAAAAACAAGAGAAAGCAAGAATTAACAGCATCAAAGATGAAAAAGGCAACATAACAACAGACACTGCAACCATTAAGAACATAATCAGAAATTACTACAAAGCACTATACTCCAACAAATCAGAAGACCACCAAGAAATGGAAAAGTTCTTAGACTTATACAACCTGCCAAAACTTAGCCCAGAGGCAACAAACGACCTCAACAAGCCCATAACTGAAGCAGAGATTGAATCAGTGATTAAAGACCTCCCAACAAAGAAAAGCCCAGGTCCAGACGGCTTCACTATAGAATTCTACAAAACATTCCGAACAGAACTAACCCCAATCCTCTACAAACTCTTCAATACAATAGAAAAGGAAGCGACCCTTCCAAATTCATTCTATGAAGCCAACATTACCTTAATCCCAAAACCGGACAGAGATCCTACAGAGAAGGAAAACTACAGACCTATCTCTCTGATGACATTGATGCTAACATACTCAACAAAATCCTAGCCAATAGAATTCAAAAAATCATCCGACAGATCATTCATCCAGATCAAGTAGGATTCATCCCTGGAATGCAGGGGTGGTTCAACATAAGGAAATCCATAAATGTGATACACCACATCCAGAAACTGAAAAACATGAATCACATGATAGTATCAATAGACGCAGAAAAAGCTTTTGACAAAATCCAACACCACTTCCTGCTAAAAACCCTAACCAAGGTAGGCACAGATGGAACAGTCCACAACATAATTAAATCAATATATGAAAAACCCAACGCCAGCATCATACTCAATGGAGAAAAACTGGAACCCTTTCCACTGAGATCTGGAACAAGACAGGGATGTCCACTTTCTCCACTGCTATTCAACATAGTCCTACAGGTACTTGCTGAGGCCATAAGACAAGAAAAAGAAATCAAAGGAATCCAAATGGGAAATGAAGAAGTCAAACTTTCACTATACGCAGATGACATGATTCTTTATATAGAAGAGCCAAGAGGCTCAACACAGAGACTCCTAGAACTTATACAAGAGTTTGGTAGAGTGGCAGTGTACAAAATTAATGAACAAAAATCAACAGCCATAGTGTATGCAAACAGCTCCAAGATGGAAAAAGATCTAACCAGCAAAATACCATTCAAAATAACAGAGAAAAGTATGAAGTATCTGGGAATTAACCTAACCAAAAATGTAGGAGACCTGTTTGAGGAAAACTAGAAACTGCTTAAAAAAGAAATTGAACAAGACCTCAAAAGATGGAGTAACATCCCATGATCCTGGATAGGTAAAATCAATATCATTAAAATGTCTATATTGCCAAAGGCGATATATACATTCAAAGCAATCCCAATCAAATTGCCCAAAACATTCTTCATGGAACTGGAAACAATGATCCAAAGGTTCATCTGGAAGCACAAAAAAACCACGAATAGCCAGAACCATCCTGAAGAACAGGAAGTTAGCAGGGGGAATCACAGTTCCGGACCTCTGGACATACTATAGGGCAGTGGTTATCAAAACAGCCTGGAACTGGCACAAAGATAGAGAGGAAGATCAATGGAGCAGAATAGAAACACCAGAAGGAACCCACATAGATACAGTCAATTAATCTTTGACAAAAAGACAGACAACAATCCAGGCAAATGGGAAGGTCTGTTCAATAAATGCTGTTGGGACAACTGGTTAATAGCCTGCAGAAACAAAAAGATAGATCCACATCTCTCACCATACACCAAGATCAAATCTAAATGGATAAAAGACCTAAACCTACATCCAGAAACCTTCAAACTTTTGGAAGAAAATGTTGGAAACACACTGCAACACTTAGGGGTAGGCCCTCACTTCCTAAAAAAGACTCCAAAAGCAGTAGAAATCGAGACCAAAATAAACAAATGGGACCTCATCAAACTAAGAAGCTTCTGTACAGCTAGAGAAACAATCAACAAAGTAAAAAAGCAACCTACAGAATGGGAGAAGATCTTTGCGCACTATGTAGGTGATAGAGGGCTAATCTCCAGAATATACAAAGAGCTGCAAAACAACCAAAATGTCAAAACAAACAAGCCACTCAAGAAATGGGCACGGGAAATGGGCAGACATTTCACAAAGGAACAAACCCAAATGGCAAACAAGCATATGAAAAAATGCTCAAGTTCCCTGGCAATAAGGGAAATCCAAATGAAGACAACCTTGAGGTACCACCTAACTCCAGTAAGGATGGCACACATACATAATACCACCAACACTTGTTGGCGAGGATGTGGGGAAAAGGGAACCCTTCTCCACTGCTGGTGGGACTGCAGACTGGTACAGCCTCTATGCGAATCAGTTTGGCAAATATTCAAACAACTGAAAATCAACATGCCATATGATCCAGCAATAACACTCCTAGGGATATATCCAAAACATCTCCTACACAAGAAACCAACATGCACGCCTATGTTCATAGCAGCACAATCTATAATCGCAAAAACCTGGAAGCAACCAAAATGCCCATCAATAGAAGACTGGATAAGGAAGCTATGGTTCATCTACTCCATGGAATACTACTCAGCTGTTAAAAAAAACGGAATGCAGTTCTTTGTGGACAAATGGGCCCGACTGGAATCCATCATGCTAAGAGAAATGAACCAATCCCAAAAGGTTAAATACCACATGTTTGCCTTAATTTGAGATGAAAAGATGACAACCTGAAAGATAGTACCTGTATATTGTAATATTAGTGCAATCTCTAACAACCTGTATCCAATACAATAAGATAATGCAATATAATCTATAAACCAACAATTAATGTCAGAATACTTAAGATCTACATCAAAAAACTGTAAAACCTACTATACCCTCAATACGCTATGTTAATCCGTAATGGGAGGGGTGCAAGGAAGCCTTTCAGGACCATAAAAAGAGTGAGGAAAAAGTACAATATAGCCTATCAAGATCAAATCTGGTAATTCATAGACAACAGATTCAAAGCGGCACTAAACAGTAGTAAAACTACTATACCAATGCATGAGGGGGGAATCGGGTGTGATCTTTACAACCTCTTAACAGGAGGTCGTGTGCGTGGAGCAGGGGGGCACTGAAGACTCCCAGACCTTCACCACAAACTGTTAATACGAGCAACAAGGACTATATCCCAACTGCCAAGGAGACCACAGGGAATTGGATGCCCTCGGAGGCTGAGTATTCTGAGGTCACCCACCCCCAACCGGAGCTTCCACTGGGGATGGAAGAAGTCCAAACACTACCGTACAGAAACCAATGTCATCGGAAAGACAACCAGAAGCCCTGAGCAGTCCCCAGAAACAGAAGAACAATAAACGTCCTTTGGGACCAGGGAGGAGAGCTTTCTCTGGTCCGAGCCTGGCTCCACCTCTGGACCCCCACCCTCCCTTGCAATGACCATTGGGATCGCTTCGAAAACCCCTCATAGCAAACAAACAATCATACAAACTAAAAAAAAACTAAAATAAATAGACAAACAACAAAAAGTAGAGCTTGGAATCTGACAGGAAAGAGCTGGTGTGGATTGGCTCATGCCTTGCTGGGTGGGACATGAAGATTAGTCACTCTTCACCGTGGTGTTGGGGACTTTCCTGCACACCCCCGCCAAAAAAAAATGTTCTGCACCTTAATTGTTGACAAATGTCTTGTTAGTGTTACAAGCCAGTCTAGATTATCCTAAAATCTGTCAAGATCAGTAAAATTATACTTCAACACAACAAATGGCTAAATACTAAAATGAAATAGACAAGAGACAGCTGAATGGTACCTTATAGCCATTTTAAGGTATATAGCAGCCGGTCCTGTATACAAACTAAAATTGAAATGTCAATGAGCAAATCATAGGTTGTGGTTGAGAACTTGTTTTTTGGTTTTTTTTAACATACTGGTTATGCAAAACCATGTCAATTCCATTATGTTACAAATTGCTGTTGATGTTATATTGGGACTCTTAATTGACTGGGATGATATTCTACCAGCTCTAACTTTGGACCAGAAATGGTCTCCCCAAGAAACTGTTCAACCCATCTGGACAATAAGTAGCTGGACTCTATGTTTGGTATATGTTTGCAAGGAAAGAATCTTGATTGAATTTGAACTGTAATACTGCACCAAGGTGGAGGAATCCACCAGGGGGGAGGGGCGTGGGGAGGGGTGGGGGGATTCCCAGAGCCTATGAAACTGTCACATAATGCATAATAATTAATAAAAAAAATCAAAAAAGAAATAAGCACATGGAAAGACCACATGGCTGTTTCAACCAATCTGTGCCTTGTACATGTTTTGAAATATCACACTGTACCTCATAAGAATGTGTAATTATTACTTATTAATCAAAACTTTTTAGAAATAACATAAATTTTAATAATGGATTAAAATGAGAAATACTATTATACAAAAAAAAATCTTTACTGAAAAAAAAAGAAACAATGGCACATCTACTCCATGGAATACTACTAAGCCATTAAAAACAATGAAATTTGGAGCCAGCACAATGGCTCAACAGGCTCATCTTCCACTCTGAACTTGTATTATTAGATTGTGGGATGTCAGCCCAACTCTTTTGGTGCATTTCTGTGATGTTTGTTGTTGTTGTTTTGTCTTTTCCTTCTTTTTTGTTATTCCAATACTGATCATTTTATTTTTCATGCTTTTTATCTTAATGCAAAATGTAACTGATTTATATTTGAATTTTGCCTAAAGTTTGGGTGTATTTTCAATGGGCACCTCAAAGTAGGAGATTCAGCTAAAATGATGATAATGGAATAATTAAGTAAAATGTATAACTATGGTGTACACTGCTAGTATCCTGTTCATATTTTCTCTGTTAATAACAATTCAAACTGAGTGTTGGCATGTGACTAATATCTAAACCAATAGCATGGGGAACAAAATTAATTTGTTCTTTAAATTTTTCTTTCAATCTTTCTGGAAAGGTATAAAACAAGTATTTTAGTACATCAAAAAGATAAAAGAAATCTTTATATTCAGTGTGATTCAGCCCCCACAGCAGGTGTGAATTACACATCCAATCTTTTACACGTAAAATTGCACTTTCACAGTAATTATTGTACTTTAGCCTTAGGTCACTTGTTTCTCACAAATTAATTTGTTTGCTAGTTATATCATCATTATCATGGAATTTCCAAGTATAAAATTTGATCAACTTTTGTCTAGACACTCAATAATAATTGTGGAAAAATTGTAGTTTCTTATATTCAAATAAGTGCAAATATCGGATACTGAAACACTGTGCTGAAGCAATAATATATTTAATTTTATTTATTTGTTGGTACTTGCCAACATGTTTGTTTTTACTTCCACAAATAAGTGAAAATTTTATAGATCTGACATTGATAGTGTGACATCTGCTTGTATATTTAAGTAATAACAAAATTATAATATACATAAAAAATCCCTGCTTTCCATTTAAATGTAAACCTATTACACTTCTGCTTTATCAAGTACTCTTCTTTGGTAGACTTGAGCTTTATATCAGTCCTGTGCATTAAATACACTTACATCAATGACAGATTATTATTATTTTAGTTATGTGTAATATACAAAATCTTACAATGGAAAATATGATGTTTTTACTGCTGAAAATGGAAAGATAACCTACCAGTAATCATTTAACATGCAAGGTAAAAATATCCTGATTGTTCATTCATTGTTCTATTTTTTCCAACTTGCAGAGATTGTACTAAAGCCAATTCCCATTCTAATGAATTGCTATCAAATTATTATATTCTTTTGTCTCTTCTCTGTATTTTTTAAAATTTATGTTTATTTGAATTGCAGAATTACAGAGAGCGAGCGAGCTCTTCCAGCCACTGGTTTAGTCCCCATATGGTCGCAAGGATCCCAACTAAGCTAATGCAAAGCTGGGATCTTCTTCTGGGTCTTCTACATGGGTGCAGGTCTTCCACACAGGTGCAGAAGCCCACAGACATGGGATATCCCCTGCTGCTTTCCCGGATCATTAAGAGGTAGCTATATTAGAAATGGATCAGCCAGGACACAAACCACTGCCATCACTGAAGGCAGGCAATTGGTCTGGTACCCTACCATGTCAGCAACATTCTTTTCTGTATTTCAGTCCCTTCTGAATTTTATGAAAACTAATACACTACAGTACTCTCTTTTTGATCTGTGAATTACTACAGATTGCTTACTGAAGGTCTATGATCTAGTAGTAAAAATATTTTTTTAAACATCAATGGCTGGTCATAACACAAGTCAGTTCACCACAGCAAGGTGCTAGAAAAATCATTGCTGAGAATAAAAAGAAACCTCACTGTTTGTTTCAGAACAATGAATAAATAGCATAATTTAAACTGTGGGAATAAATAAATAGCATGGGTTTACGATGCATGCATAAAAGTTCAATAAACCCTTTAAATCTAATATAGAAATAACTGTGGTGAAACTCAATATATGAAAACCAATCCACCAATGAAAAAAGGGTAAAATCATGCATATGATTAAAAAATAGGTTTTGCTGGGGTGGGCATTTGACTTAATTGTTAAGGTGCCACATCCCATATCAAGTGAGGGTGCTTGGAATCGATCCCAGAATTCAGCTCCTGATTCCAGTTTCCACTATAGCAAACCAGAGAAGTTGGCAGTGATGGCTTCAATAATGAGATTCCTGCCACACATGTAACAGACTTTGACTGAGTTCTTGGTCTCCCGTTTGGTCTTCATCCCAACACTTGCCATTATGGATATTTGAGGAAGTAGAACATGGGAGTTCTTTATCAACTCCCCAAATACTACCAGGTCTTGGCCAAGCTAAAGCCAGGAGCCAGGACTTGGACTTTGGTCTTCCACATAGCTGGCATGGGACCAAGTTCTTAGATCATCCTCTGCTGCTTTCTAAAGAGCATTAGCAAAGAGCTGAATTTTAAGCCAAGTTGTTGGGACACAAAGCTGCACTCTCACATGGGATTATAGATCATGCAGTGTAGGCTTAACCTATTATTACCAAAAACTCACACACAAGCCCCTAAATATTTTTAAAATATTAATTTACTTTTACTTGAAGTGTAGATTTACAGAGAGAAGGAGAACTAGAGACAGATCTTCCATATGCTGGTTCACACAAGCCAAAGCAAAGCTAATCCGAAGCCAGGAAGACTGAAGGTTTTTCTTGGTCTCCCACGTGGGTGCCGGGACTCAAGGAATTAAGTCATTTTCCAATGTTTTCCCAAGTCAAAAGCAAAGAGTTGGCTAGGAAGTGGAACATCAGGATGTGAATCAACACCCATATGGGATTTGGCACCTCAGGCAAAGAACTACCCTTGTTACACCACTGTGCCAGAACCCTCCGAAATAATTCTTAAATGATTACTACTTTGTTAAATTACAAGATTTAATATGTTAAGTACATGAGAAAAATTAATAAATGTCCATGTGAAAACCGTAATTTGACATGACTCAGGGATTATCATTTTTGTATAAGTGTGCATTTTTTATTTGAATGCACATAGGCTTCTGTGTTGACATACGTTTAGAAACACAGAGCAATTAAACAAAATGCTGTTGTAAATAGTATTTATCAGATCCATACTGACAAATTACATGCATTAAAGCTGCAAGTAATTTGCCTAGCAGAAAATACATTAGCATCATTAAACTATTATTTCGGAAAGAAATAGCAGTCCAATTCAACTTATTTTTGTCAGTTTAATTGATTTCACAATAGGTAATGCACCTGTTACAAAATGAACAAGATACCAAAAAAAAATCTTGCAGCATTAAAGTTTATAATCTTCTCTATACAAGTACCTATTTTTCATTGTTTAGGTGCAATTATTATTACCATCATATGTGTTCAAAATACATACTATATGTACATAATACATACAGATTTCAAAATTTACATTCATTTATCTTATTTGAGAAGGAGGAACAGAGAGCATGCTCCCATTAATTGGTTCATTACCCAAATGTCTTGAAACTGGGAACCCAATTCATTCCCACATTGGCATGAGGGATCCACAATTTCAACCATTTCCTTCTGCCTACCAGGTGTACACTAGCAGGAAAATGGAATATGAAAAGCAGTTGGAACTTGGATCCAGGAACTTCAAAATGACATATAGCCATTGGAACAGTGCCTTAACTGCTGTAGTTGAAAATCCACCCTTTTGCTTTTTGACTCGGAATATTTTGGAGTTGTAAGATGCAGAAAATCTATGGTTCCATGTCCCAAATAAGCATCCTTTTGATCTTTGTGATACTTTTAAAAGCCCACATTAATCTTCATTGAATTTTGGTTTCAGCATTTGAATCATAGGAATATTAGGAGTTTGTCAACTGTTTAGTAATAAAATAGGACCTGTTGAAGTTGTATCATAATAGCAATTCATATTTTTATTTCTTTATCATGTAATATTGATGTAAATGTATTCCCCTAGTGGTTTGGATTCTTTTGTGTTGTGAAATGTAAGAAATCTTATGCTTGGCTTCCCGGTAGAAGTTTTAAGCATGCATTTCAACACATTCTCCTTTTCTTCTACTAAAGTTACCTCCTATGTAGATGGTAGCAGTTTGTGCCCCAGAATCGGTATAATCAAAATGCAGAAGTAAAGCACAATTAACTTATGATGAATGAGTTCTTGTTACAGTTACAACTACTGAAATTGGTGACTTGTTTGCTACCAGTAATACAGTCTAACTTACCCTGATTGAATATGGAAACCGGTGTCTAAGCAGGAGGTACATCCCATTTGCAAGCAAAAATACTGAACACATTTGGCATAGGCAGAGAGATGACCATCACAGAAACTCTATCAGGGCCTGATAAGAAACAATGTAATGGTTTAATGCACACTTGACAGTTTTGCCACATAAGGGAAATTTATAGGTGGAATGTGTATTTAATAAAACTTTACCTCCAAGAGAAGACATTGGTAACCAGGATATTGCACAATGCTTTGCATATTGCTGACTATATTTGGCAAGGTACTGAGTGAATAAGTGGAACTCAAAGCAAAACAAAAGGTCAATTTGCAAACTTTAAGGAAAAAGGAAAGAGTACACAAATTCAAACAGAAGTTGAAAGTAGCAAGTCTTTTTCCATCGTTACTAAACAAAAATGAAAATTGTCCTTTGTATATTTTAAGGAAATTATTGGACTACATTTCAGCCTCTCACAAAGTATAGCCATCACCAAATGTGTGAAAGGATATCAAAGCAAAGTTATACATAAGATATGACAATCAGTAAGTTCATTTGTAAAGATTAGTCAAGGAAATGAGATGCAGATACCACCATTCCAATCCCATAAGCCAGAAATGTAAATTTAAAAAAAAAATCTTGGTCTCTAAACACACATAGACAGTAATAAGGCTGAGAACTCTTAGTGTTCATGAGGTTAATTCCCATACGCCCATTTACAGATGTGACTGAGAAGATAATGCGAACGAAGAGGAGGAGGGAATGGAGAAGAAAAGAAAGAGGAAGAAGAACACGGAGAACAGAAAAGAAGTTGGGGAGGGAGGGTCGAGGGAGGGCATGGAAAAGGAGAAGGACGAGCAGAAGCTGCCTGTATCACTGCTGCCACGGCTCAGAGAGTGAACCCAGAGATGGAGAATATTAAAAGGGAGTCTTTCCAGTGAGCACAATCAGAAAGGCAGGCCTGCAGTAACAGACCACCTCCAAAAGTATCTCTCTGATATTTCAAGCAATCTAAAGGCAAATGTCTTCCCCATGTCTCAAAATTTCCCCACTCCAAACAAGAGTGCGGTGTGTATCACAAAGCTGTTTCATTATTAAATATTGGGGGCAGATAACTTTTCTTTCATTTGTTGAAATGATCTATGAACTAAAAATAAAGTCACTCCATGGGTGGTACATTCAGAACTTCAGGACTGACTACCAGGCCTGTTCCAGAGTTCTTGAACTTGTGGCTCATAACAGTACTGAAACGTATGAATAGGAGCCCTGAATGTGAATAAGAATGTGAAGAGTGGGGAAAGTATAAGAAAATAATTGAGATTTTCACCAAATGCTACAGATTTCTTCTTTAGGAACTGGTATGATTATAATTTTTCTTAAAGCTTACCTTGAAATGGTAAGTTTTATAGGATTTATTTCATCTGTAGGCAGAAGTTTTTGGAGAAAGTGCATGAAGACGTCACAAATCTGGGGTGAAGAAAGAACGAAAGAATGAAAGAAAGGAAGGGAGGGAGGGAGGGAGGGAGGAAGGAAAGAGAAAGAAAGAAAGAAAGAAAGAAAGAAAGAAAGAAAGAAAGAAAGAAAGAAAGAAAGAAAGAAAGAAAGAAAGAAAGAAAAGAACAGGAAAGAAAGAAAGAAAGAAAGAAAGAAAGAAAGAAAGAAAGAAAGAAAGAAAGAAAGAAAGAAAGAAAGAAAGAAAGAGAAAGAAAGAAAGGGAGGAAGGAGTCCCAAATGTTCAAAGTAGTTGTAGATTAACTGAGAAACAGCTGAACACTCTATGAGCGTAGTGATACACCGAAGACCAAAAGGGAAAAAAATAGGAGTATAGGAAATCACTAAGGCCTGGACTTCCTGATTTCTTTTTGTATGTATATATCTAAATCATGTGAATATATTCTCTTATGGTTTACGGCCTACATGGTCAAGTCTAATTCTTCCTTTGAAACAATTGAAAAAGATTGCATTTAAGAAAAAAATCGAATTTAAAATTCAAAGCTTCATGAAATGTAAATTATTTCTAGTAATAAATAACTGTCCTTTTACCATTTTATCAGATTAGCATTTATTAATTCCAGTCACTGTCAATTACTATGAAATTGCTCAGCAACACAAATATATTTTGTGTGAAAGTAAGTACACTGCTGATTGTCCACTAAAAATTGAACCTTTTTTTTTTTTAAGAATTATTTATTTTTATTACAAAGTCGGATATTCAGAGAGGAGGAGAAACAGAGAGGAAGATCTTCCGTCCGATGATTCACTCCCCAAGTGAGCGCAACGGCCGGTGCTGCACCGATTCGAAGCCAGGAACCAGGGACCTCTTTCGGGTCTCCCACGCGGGTGCAGGGTCCCAAAGCTTTGGGCCGTCCTCGACTGCTTTCCCAGGCCATAAGCAGGGAGCTGGATGGGAAATGGGATTAGAACCGGCCTCCATATAGGATCCCGGAACTTTCAAGCGAGGACTTTAGGTGCTAGGCCACGCCGCCGGGCCCTGAACCATTTTTTAATAATACTTTGTTCATAATTCTCTTTTCAAGCCAATAGTTTACAAAAACTGACGCACACAATCTTCATTAGTAGCCACTATCACGTTTCTACTCTGTCTACCGAAGAGGATGGAGTCATTCACTCTGTATTTCCACTTGGCTTTTTGTCCTCAATCTAACTAACAATTAGGATGTTGTTATGGTCATGAGAGAAAAGTAATTTCTCTTAAGAATATGTAATTTCCATTTACTCCCAATGTAATAACTATGATTTTGTCGGCAGGTTCCATGCACCCAACACTTTTCTAAGTACTTAAACAGTTTTAACTTATTTAATTATCTCAATAGCCTTATGAGATGTATACAACTATTGCTTATTTTGTGTATACACACACACACACAAACTGAAGCTTCTTAAAACAGTAACCTTGAAAATAGTAGGTTCAAATCCAGGAACTTTGGAACTAAAATACTAACGTTTACCTATACACTATACAACAAGCAAGTGTAGGATTTTAGATGTGGATATGGCCTAAGAACCATTAAATTTAATATTTTACACCATAGGTTAACATTAGCTAAGTCAATATCTAAACTGGAACTAGAAGGTCAAATGACATTTACTCCAGTTTTCCATTGCATATTTAACTCTATGCTGGTGAATCTTTTAAAATTTATTTAAATAAATTACTTCCCTCTAATAAATCTAGAATGCATGATAAACATTGGAGTCAGTATCAAGCACACTTCCTTCAAGGCTGGCAGGTGTGACCACAGAAGGGCAATTGGCTGAACATGTGTGTTAGGACAAAACCCAGTCTATACCAAGATCCATTATTTGGGTTACTAAAGCCACAGGAAGGGATGTCTTGTCCTCCTTTTAGCAAAACAGAGATTTTCAACTTTGGTACAATTTACATATCGGCCCAGATTACTGCTTGTTGTGAAATGCCCACTCTGCAAGTTCATGGGCATCTAAAGTCTGCCCATTTAGTGTTAGTAGTATCACTGCCTCAACCAACCCCCAGTAACAATAGGTAAAAATGTCTCCAGAATTTACCAAATGCAGAAATAGGAAAATGAGGCACACTACAATCTCTTCTCCTTCCTAGATTTATTTATTTTTATTTGAAAGGCAGAGTTTGAGATAGGGAGAGACAGCCATATTTTTTGGAAATTTATTTCTTCTTATTGGAAAAGGAATTTACCAAGGAAAGACAAAGAGACATCTTCCATCTGCTCATTCACTCCCCACTGGTTGCAACTGCCAGAAGTCAGAAACTTCTGGGTTTCCAACGTAGATGCACAGGCCCAAGCATTTGATCCATCCTTTGCTACTTTTGCAGGTCCTAAGTAGCGAGCTGGATCAGAAGTGAAACAGTCAGGACTAGAAAAGCTGCCCACATGGGATGTTTGTGGTGCAGAGGGAAGATTAGCCTGATATGTCACTGTGCCAGCTTATCTCTTTTGCCTTTCAGATGCAGTTTATCAGCATGCATGCAAAAGGAGGAGCCAGTACGATGGCATATCAAGCTAAGTTTCCGGAGTCAGCAACAGTATCCCATATGCACATCAATTCCAGTTCTGACTACTCCACTTCCAATATAGTTCCATGCTAATGGCCAAGGTAGGCAGTGGAGGATGCCTCAAGTCTTTGAGCCCCAGAACCTGCATGTGAGAAGCAGAAGACCCTGGCTTCTGGCTTTGGATCAACTCAACTCTGGCAACTGCAACTCCTTCTCAGTATTTAATACATATTATGTATTATATAAATAAAAATATATATAATGTATAAATTTTTAAAAAACAAAAACTGCAAAGGAAAAGTCTATAGAGGGAAGGAAAACTAGGAGATAATAAAAAGAGCTACAGGTATATGTGTGTATGCTTAAATAACATATACATCTAAATTTTGTAATTAAAACTAGTAGAATGACAAAATTTCCTAATATAGTGAAGAGAATCTATATGGACCAGAAGGCAAAACAATTCTACAAATGATTTTTCAAAGTACTATTCTATCAATTAAATAGGTATCAAAGTCCGTGAAAAATGAAGTTGTTGAAAATAAGCAAAGTATCTTTTCTAGAGATCTACTTTTCCAGATAGTCTATTGAAGAGTAACTCTTTTATTATCCGTTACTAATAAAATGTCCCATCCTAGTGGCGAGAAAAATTCATCGTCACATTGAAAAAAGTCACATTGTCTAGGAGTAGAGCTGGAATAAGAAACATTTTTCTTTATTCTATTACTGTATGCATTTTTTCTATAGTTTAAAAATGTACTTATTCACAGCACAGCACTCAGAAGAAAACATTTTAAAATAATTATGTGGGTGCAGTAAAGAGGTTCTTTCGGGCCCAGAGCAATAGCGTAGTGGTTAAGGTCTTTGCCTTGTCACCGGGTTCCCATATGACCCAAGTTCTAACCCCAGGGGCCCCACTTCCCATTCAGCTCCCTGCTTGTGGCCTGGGAAAGCAGTTGAGGATGGCCCAAAGCCTTGGCACCCTACACCCACGTGGAAGACCCAGAAGAAACTCCTAGCTCCTGGCTTCGGAATGGCTCGGCTTCGGATTGGCTCAGCTTCAGCCATTGCGGCTGCTTGGGGAGTGAACCGTTGGACGGAAGATCATCCTCTCTGTCTCTTCTCTCCTCCTCTCTGCATATCCGCCTTTCCAATAAAAATAAATAAATCTTTTTTTTTAAAAGGCTCTTTCAGTATTTTTTTTTAATTGGAGGGAAAGCTTTTTGTGTTTGTGCATGTGTATTTGACATTATGTTTTTGCTTGAACAAGCCAGCTAATCACTTCTATTTTGACATGTTTACCTTGAATGGACATAACTGGGCTTTTGGGCTTTCTCTGTACTTGGTAGGCAGCTGAATCATTTGTCTTCTTACTATTCATACAATGCTAAGAAGGACTGTTCCCTGAGATTGCCATAGTCTGTAACTCATTTTCTCTCTGTTGAATCATCTTATTATCTCAGTTAGCCTTGGAAAAACAGTGCAACTGTGGCTATTTGTGTGCTTGTCTTCCTGGATGGCTCGAGAATCCAAAGCATACTATTGGGAAAACAAAGTGCACACATTCTGTTGCTACTTCAATTAACAACTGTGTTACAAACTGACAGAAAACTAATGAAAAATAAGGGGTTATGACAACATAATTGCTCGACTGAATGGACTGCAATTAAAAGCTTATCAATGCCCATTTTTATCAATCAGTGCGCTCTGAATCCCCTAGAATGTAATTAATATTTCATACATTCATAGCTTCTAAATGAAGTTTTTCGTTACACCAATTGGCAAAAATTAATTAATCGTCAGCAGACTGCATAGGAATGTTTTGTTTACACAAGATTATTGTCCAATTCAGCTTCACAAAAATAATTACCTGCTGCACACTAGGGAAATTTTACATTGTTATGGAGCTCTCCACATGGATGACTTCTTGAGTGAATTACTGTAAAACAAACTGTTGGAGAGCAGAAAACCTTTGTCCTACATGTAATATCAATTAGGGAAGTTAATGACTATTCTGTTTGGAATACTAGGAAGAACTACAGTATGCAATGTACTACTGATGCAATGAAAAATATGAGAAATCTCACTGTAATACTCCAACATGATGATATTACATTTTAAAAGAAAAAGGATGCTTCATTTTGAAATAAAATCAACTAGTTTTATTAAATTATACAGTTATATAGCTTCTTCTGCTATACCTAAAGAAATAAAACTCATTAAGCACAATAACATTGATATATAGATGAAAAAAAAGACAGGCTATGCAGTCCTAAGTCATTTAGCATTGCTAGTCTTTTCAATCTGTTTCTTGATATTTGACAGTTAAGACTCTCAGCTTGAATTTATGAACTTAATCTGCTATAGTTAATGTCTCCAGTAGGAACTTTAAAACTCTTAAACAATATCTATACTTTCTTAAAAATTGATCTTTGAAGTCATTGAGTATAAATCTGATCCCCAACTCCTGTGAATTATCTGTATATACTCAAAGGACTAAACTCGTTTGAAAACATCATTTGAAAATCCTCTACTACACTTGATTCTGCAAAATATTGTTCTCACGTCTGTCTCACAAATGACAGTGTTCTAGTCAGAGACAGTAATGTGCCCCTTGAGCCTTTATGTATGTGAAAATAGTTGTACAGAGTCTATGACATCATTCAAGTTATGTCTTGAATGTAGCAAAAGCATTACAAACTAATGCTGACCTTGAGTACAACCAATCAGCCACAACTAATTTACATGACAGTGTAATTATAGACATTGGCAAGGATTAGTTGATTCAATTACAGGACCATGTAGATGTGCTTAGGCTGACAAGTTTGATAAAAATATACAGAGAAAAATGCTGGAAAATTTTGCTATAAGGAGGAGGACCCAGCTTCCATCAGTTAGCTCTCCACTAGCTTTTTGCCCTCTACACAATCCTCACTCATAATTTATACTTCTAATATACATATAGGATCAAAACCTTTACTAACAACAAGAAACATTAAAAGAAATGTTTCTTTAGAATTAAAATAAAATTAAAGGATTACATTAAAGAAATACAATATTATTTCTTTATTAAATAAACAAATTATTAATAATTATTAAAATTTAAAAATAAACTTACTAATATATAATGTAAATAATACTGTAATATAAAATTTATGTGGTATATGAATTTATATAAATATAGGATATATTACAGCATTGTAATAAATACTATGATATAAATAATATTATTAATCTTTATTTAAAAATAAAGAATTAAAATGAAACAAAGAAACATTAAATATTAACCAGACCTCATCCATCAAGTTTAGCACTCAGTCACTGTAGAAGAACATATTAATTTTATTGACTCTTAATATATATAATTATGCAAATTTTAGGCAGAGATTCTCTGTAAGAATTAAACTAAATGAATTTTATAATTCATTGCTGTTAGCTTGTTTTTTTTAAAAAATTTATTTATTATTTTTAATTCATTAATTACATTGTATTATGTGACACAGTTTCACAGGTACTTGGATTCTCCCCACCCCTCCCCAAACCCTCCCACCATGGTGGATTCCTCCACCTTGTTGCATAACCACAGTTCAAGTTCAGTTGAGATTCCCCTGTTGCAAGCATATACCAAACATAGAGTCCAGCATCTTATTGTCCAGTCAAGTTCAATGGCTTCTTAGGTATACCCTCTCTGGTCTGAAGACAGAGCCAGCAGAGTATCATCCCAATCAATTAAAAGCTCCAACATATCATCAGCAAAAATTTACATCATTATGGTATTAATTGACATAGTAATGAGTAACCAATATGTTAAAAGTAAATGTGAGTTCTTAACCACCTTCTGTGACCACCTAATTGACATTTCAATTTTAGTTTATACACAACATATAACATACATAACATAACATGTTATACATAACATCATATCATCTTCAATTAAGGCAAACATGTGGTATTTAACCTTTTGGGATTGGCTCATTTCCCCTAGCATTATGGTTTCCAGTTTGACCCATTTGGCCACAGAGAACCGCATTTTGTTTTTTTTTTAATAGCTGAGTAGTATTCCATGGAGTAGATGAACCATAGCTTTCTTATCCAATCCTCTGCTGATGGGCATTTTGGTTGCTTCCATGTTTTTGCAATTACTGATTGTGCTGCTATGAGCATAGGAGTGCGTGTTGGTTTCTCATAAAACAAGTGTTCTGGATATATTCCTGGGAGTGCTATTGCTGGATCATACGGTATGTTGATGATAGTATCAATACACACAGAAAAAGCTTTCAACAAAATCCAACACCACTTCCTGCTAAAAACCCCAACAAAGGTAGGCATAGATGGAAAAATCCACAACATAATTAAATCAATACATGAAAAACCCAACGCCAGCATCATACTGAATGGAGAAAAACTGGAACCCTTTCCACTGAGATCTGAAACAAGACAAGGATGTCCACTTTCTCCGCTACTATTCAACATAGTCCTAGAGGTACTCGCTGAGGCCATAAGACAAGAAAAAGAAATCAAAGGAATCCAAATGGGAAACGAAGAAGTCAAGCTCTCTCTATACGCAGATGATATGATTCTTTATGTAGAAGAGCCAAGAGACTCAATACAGAGACTGCTAGAACTTATACAAGAGTTTGGTAGAGTGGCAGGGTACAAAATTAATGAACAAAAATCAACAGCCAAAGTGTATGCGAACAGCTCCAAGATGGAAAAAGATTTAACCAGCAAGATACCATTCAAAATAACAGAGAAAAGTATGAAATATCTGGGAATAAAGCTAACCAAAAATGTAGGAGACCTGTTGGAAGAAAACTACAAACTGCTTAAAAAAAGAAATTGAACAAGACCTCAAAAGATGGAGTAACATCCCATGATCCTGGATAGGTAAAATCAATATCATTAAAATGTCTATACTGCCAAAAACAATATATACATTCAACGCAATCCCAATCAAATTGCCCAAAACATTCTTCACAGATCTGGAAACAATGAACCAAAGGTTCATCGGGAAACACAAAAAACCACGGATAGCTAGAACCATCCTGAAGAACAGGAAGTTAGCAGGGGGAATCACAGTTCCGGACCTCTGGACATACTATAGGGCAGTGGTTATCAAAACAGCCTAGTACTGGCACAAAGATAGAGAGGAAGATCAATGGAGCAGAATAGAAACATCAGAAGGGAACCCACACGGATACAGCCAAATAATCTTCGACAAAAAGACAAATGACAATCCAGGCAAATGGGAAGGTCTGTTCAATAAATGCTGTTGGGACAACTGGTTAATAGCCTGCAGAAACAAGAAGATAGATCCACATCTCTCACCATACACTAAGATCAAATCTAAATGGATAACAGATCTAAACCTACATCCAGAAACCTTCAAACTTTTGGAAGAAAATGTTGGAAATACTCTGCAAGATCTAGGGGTAGGTCCCGACTTCCTAAAAAGGACACCAAAGGCAATAGAAATCAAGACCAGAATAAACAAATGGGACCTCATCAAACTAAGAAGCTTCTGTACAGCAAGGGAAATAATCAACAAAGTAAAAAAGCAACCTACAGAATGGGAGAAGATCTTTGCGCACTATGTAGGTGATAGAGGGCTAATCTCCAGAATATACAAAGAGCTGCAAAACAACCAAAATGTCAAAACAAACAAGCCACTCAAGAAATGGGCACGGGAAATGGGCAGACACTTCACAAAGGAACAAACCCAAATGGCAAATAAACATATGAAAAAATGCTCAAGTTCCCTTGCAATAAGGGAAATCCAAATTAAAACATCAATGAGGTACCACCTAACGCCAGTAAGACTGGCCCACATGAATAAAAGCACCAACAACACTTGCTGGCAAGGTTGCGGGGAAAAGTGAACCCTACTCCACTGCTGGTGGGGCTGCAGGCTGGTACAGCCTCTATGAAAATCAGTATGGAGAACATTCAAACAACTCAAAATCAACATACCGTATGATCTAGCTTCTGTTTTAAAGGAAAACCATGCTAGTGAGGATCTCGCTCTTTCTCTCGCTGCCTTCTCTCTCTCTGTATTTTTCTGCCCTGCTTCTCTGAAAGAAAATCCTTTAGTTAATACGAATAATGAATATGGTTACATTCAATTTTCCAAACAGATTTAACTAAAAAAGATACTGAAGTCTTACTTCTCCATTTATAATCATACCAAAAATGGTCAATTGGCAAAAAATTGGTTCATTATTCCACCATCTGAAACAGTTGATTGTTCATTTTGCTGTTTAGTTTATTCCACGCTAAATATTTTTACAAACATCTTTATAAAAATAAACCAAAATGTTCCTATGAATGTGAAATAGAAACAGAAAAGTTATTCAAATAAATTTGCTACAATTATTGCTTATTCTGATCAAATTTGAAAGTGATACATTTCTTATTTTTCATTAATTCTTGTGAAACACCATAGTAGCTTTCTGTCTTCCGGAAAGTCGATTCTCCTCAATGTACTTTTCTCTGATATTTTTATGTCATTTGATTCCAATCGGCCTGTCTGGAGGCATTAGAGGCTGCGGTGGGACAAGACACAGAATCGTTTCTTGAAAGGAAATGGACAACCCCAAATTTCTTCTGGTTCCAAAACCAAAAGCAGTCAAAGAAGTTTTGTGCTTTCAGGTTTCTATAAATTTTCCCTTAAGGTAGTCATATATTTCATTAATTGATATATATTATTCTTTGAAAGGGATAGTATGATGTCTTAGAGCATAAACGCACTTAAGAATTTGTTCAAAATAGTAACTGATGATTTGTATACAAAAAGTTTCAACTTAATCACCTTCTGTGACCACCACATTGACATTTCAATTTTAGTTTATACACAACATATAACATACATAACAGAACATGTTTATTTTTATTTTTAACATATTGGTTACTCATTATTATGTCAATTAATTCCATAATGATGTAAATTTTTGCTGATGGTATGTTGGAGCTTTTAATTGATCGGGATGATACTCTGCTGGCTCTGTCTTCAGATCAGAGAGGGTATACCTAAGAAGCCATTGAACTTGACTGGACAATAAGATGCTGGACTCTATGTTTGGTATATGCTTGCAACAGGGGAATCTCAACTGAACTTGAACTGTGGTTATGCAACAAAGTAGAGGAATCCACCATGGCGGGAGGGTTTGGGGAGGGGTGGGGAGAATCCAAGTACCTGTGAAACTGTGTCACATAATACAATGTAATTAACGAATAAAAAAAGAAAGAAAGGGAATAAAACTAAAGCAGTTAAAAAAAAGTTTCAACTATGGATTCTTATTCTGGGAATAAGAGCTTGCATTTAAAATTAAGTGTTTCTGTGATTATGATGTGTCTTTCAGATTTCAGTTTGAGATTGGAATTTAGTAACTCAATACTGACATTCATCATAAAATTTCTAATTAGAGGGACCACCATGTTTCATCTCAAATTCCATTAGCTGTTTATGTAACTATCCTATTTCAGAAATGAGCAGAACCAAGTTCATAGGGTTGGACACAATGACAGGTGGTGAGAGATAATGCAGATAGTCAGAGTCCAGTGTATCAGGAGATGAATGTGACAGTTCTTGCAGGCAATCATCAGTCCCTTCCACATTTAAAGCATTTCGCTGCACAATATGAAGTTTAGCATTTTTGTAAATGTTACACTACTTTATTTTTCCTCATATGATATTTTATTGCTAGTCTCATTCCAGCAAATACTCTCAAATAAATTAAGCTTCCTAGGAGTTTTCAACTTTTCATTTACTGCTGTAATCTCTACCACTTAAAATGTATGCCACATAAGGGCACTTCAAACAAAAATATTGATAGATAAAGGCATTTTGGTGAAAACTCAGACATCTATGCATAGCTTTTCATAATCCACATTTTCAACGAACCTCTGCAACTTTGTATAATATTTGGCTGCACCAGCAAGGACATAGATATACGAACTAAAAGGACAGATTATTAATTTTCTAATGGACAATAACAAAGGTATATAAGTATATATATAACATCCAAACTCAAATCATCTGCAATAAACATATTTCCTTACTGATATTCTTCCAAGGACACAAGCCTAACATTTACTTATGAAACATTTTTCATACTTGAAATTTCCAGAAACTTGAAAAGTCTATTTCTAGATAACATCTGCTTATATCTTACATCATTTAGTCCCAGTTCTTCTTGTCTGATCCTGACATTCTTCTTTCTGTGCGATACTGCATGTCTTGGTGGTTGACTGTTATTGTTACTTTTTTTCTGAATCTTCTCTTAAAATAAGCCTGCCCATATATTTCCATCAGTTTCTATAATATGTGGTCAGCATTTCAGCATTTTGTAATCATTCTTGTGAACTGCCTCTAGAACTTCTCCTCTGTTAATAGGCAGCTAGAAGTTAAATCAGTGATGGATGTAACATCTGAGATGACCAGAATTCTCACCACTCCCCTCAGACAACCTCCTTTGCAATAAAGCTTACTCTTGCCTTAGCTTTATTTTCTTAGGTTTTTTTTTTTATAAAATATATGGAAAATAATCGTTTTGAGCTAATTGTTATTAAAATACATGTGAGAGATTATAAAAATAATTAATACATATTAAAACATAAAAATTTTGGTCAGTAAAATAATCAAACATTTTAAAGATAAACAATATACTAAAACAGTATCTAATGACTAATCATCTAATTTCCTTCTTCAGGACACAAAGGAGATTAATTCTAGTCATTTGCAAGCTGCATACATGGTGTTTAATAAACTGACTTCCCCATAAACCTATTGCCATGTGCTGAATCCAAGTGTACTATATTTACCCAGTTTAAGCAACTCTACATGCAATCTATGGTTAGAGTTTTGAAAATATATCATGAAGAACATAATGCATTACAATAGCTAATCCCTTCCTTTGGATGCAGGAGAAGGGTTAATACTTATATGAGTTACTCTTAATCATTCTTTAATTTGCTGCATACATCATTTTATTAATGGGGAAATGATGCTTCCGTTTTTCCTTTAGTTGTCAGAAAATATAATCACATTTATATCTCACTTTGTATCTCAGCATGTATTTGAAGGTTTGCCTGGTTCTTTCCTCAAGTTTTTGTCTTCATCTCTTTTCTTCCTAACTATCCACTATTTTTTATAGCGAATTGACTCTGAAACTTGTATCCCGTCACCTTTGCCCACATCTAGTTTCAGCTACATCTTCAATAGACATGCCCTTAGAAATGCAGAAGCCCTTGCATCAGACTTCATTTTTTTTTTTTTCTTGTTGCTCTGGGTTCTTTCTGGAGCCTATGGATTCAAGGGTTAACCTGAAGTGGTGAATATGACTGACCAAAATCAGTTTAATAATGATGATTTCAGGATTTTGATAGTATTACTAGGAACAAGATGCATTTTCTCTGATGGATACAAAAGATGGTATATTAGAGATTTTGACAGTTCTCATTATTCTCAAGGTGAGTCAAGATTAGGATGAAATCAGCAATACAAAAGCATAACAAAACAATGAAAAGAAATTCGGTCTTTGGTGACATTGTTGAGATAGTCCAGCCTTGTATGAAATCATACTAATCTCCACTTTCATATGTTCTACATAGGTTGAGATATTTAGAATTGTACTTTCTCATACCATCACTAAAAGATCTCTTGATATACCCACATTATGTTTTTTCATTATCACATAGGATTGGAAACAGAAATTTAGGATAAAGCTATGGATAACCCATCACGCATATTTAATATAATCAATATAACAGTATTAAATGCAAAAAATACTGAATATGCCAATTAGCATCAATTTTGTTATTTGAAAGGCTATGTGTATAATTAATATTTCCAAAGTGACCTCAAGTCATTCTTAACTTCCAAATTTTTGATATAAACATTTTCTTTTCTATTTAATATTCCTCCTTAGAAAAAGAACCATAAAATCTTAAACTGCTGAGAACTATACTTTCAGTACTCCCCAACTGGTTTTTCTCTCTTACAATAAGCCATCTCAATACACAGAACCAAAACATGTCCATATAACCAAAATAAATCTTAGGATCATCATTGGTTCCTTCACCCACTTTTTAATTTGAACTCAAATGTTAAGCATATTTTCATGGCTTTACAACCAAAGTGTACCTTGATATTCTCTTATATATCTTTTTAGCCACAATTTTAGTCTAAATTACATTCATATTTTGATCAGACTACGGCAAGCAAAGACTATCTTTGTTTAATTCTTTTATTTTGGTAATCTTTACATAGTTGATTAGGCACAAAGGGTCAAGGGCTACAGGAAAGTGGGTAAGATCATTGTTTCCACATTAATATTTTTTTTTCTGTATCTGGGGTAAGAGGAGATAAAGTGAAAAGCCCCACCCAGCCTCCCACCCATCCCAGGTCCCCGACGTGGGGCACGCTCCGAGGGTCTTGCTCATGCAATTTTGATAGTTCAACAGTTCTGAATTGCTGCCAATCTTGCCATTCCAAGCATGATTAAAACTCTTCAGAGTCCATTGCACATGCTGGTCATTGCAATTGCTGAGTCAGTTCTGTTTCCAGCCCTGTTGTCCAGGCGAACTGATGGGTGTTGCATTCCAGCCCAATCCTGCCTTCTTATTCCTATTACATGTTTATTGCATAGTTTGGACTTCAATTGCAGAATTTATCCCATTTAGTGTAATTTTATTTATTTATTTTCATTTTTTTCTGAAAATGTAAGATCCATTAAGGAACACCAGCTGTGTAGTGACATGCCTGTGGCCAACTTTCCATGGGCCCACAATATGTATTGCATGAATAAGCAAATAATCCTGCTCACTAAACTTTTCCAATAAAAAACATACTTATGTGAACTTGGTCCATTCAATTTTGCAAACACACATTCTTCAGTATGCTTTAGGACTATATATTCTGGTCTTGCAAAAAGATTTACATTGTTTTATCTTGTATGTAGGGAGAAAAAGTTGGTTTGTTCATTAGAGTTCTTAAAGTAAAGCCCTACTTGCAATTTCACATACTGATTCCAAAGCACACAGTTAACCATACTACGTGATAAATTCTATAAAATGAAAAACATACTGCATTTCAAGAGATAATTGTAACTGAGGGTATTAGGAAAAGTTGCCTGTTGTAAAAATAGGTAAAATAAGTACTGTAAGAGAGTTAATACTTTAAAAGTTGGAATAACAAATAAAGATTTTTACAAGCTAAGGAAGCACTATAAAAATAATTATAGTGATTTGAATAATTTACATAATAAAATATAGCCACATGGGAGGAATAAATTCTAATGCTCTATAACTTAGTAGGACGATTATAGTTCAAAAGAATATATTATATATTCTGTAAACAGCCAGAAATGAAATGTGCAAGAAATAAATGTCTGAGGAGATGGAAATAGTTTTTACCCTGATTAATATACATTGCAAACATGTATCAAATTAATACACTGTATCTTGTATTTGCACAATCATTATTTGTCAATTACAAAAAGAGAAAAGTTTGATAGGCAATGCATTTTCTATGGAAAATTGCTTCCCATCAAATGTGCATCATAAATAAAAGCTAAATTTATTTTACATTGATGCATTATATATATCATGTAAAGCATATTTTTCAGTTTACCTCAGACGTGATTTATAACATTTATAACTTTGCCTCATCTTTCAATTTATCACTTCATAAAAATCTGCTTTACTTTGGAGTAAGTCTTCTTATAGGTAATATTGTAACATATACTAACTCAATAGGCTAAGCTTATTACCAAATCTGAAAACTTTGTATAGTAAAGCTTTTAGCTAGTAGAAAAACACTCAAAAAACATGCAAGAAAAAGAAATTTTAAAAACACAAGAACATTTTAAAATGTGAAGTCTATTTAATTGTAGGATCAGATTTGTTATACAAAGAAATAGAGCTGTTCATTTATCCTATGATGAAATTCCTTAATGTTTTGTTATACAAAATAGTATCAGTATTAGATGATAGATATTTTATTCTTAGTAAACTGTGTCAATACTGTGAAGAAACAAAGGAAACAGCTTCTGTATTCACAGAAAGTTACAGAGAAACCATTTATTCTTACAAATAGGAAAGATATTGAAAAAGTTTATGGAAAATATATATTCTGAAAAATCTACACACATATTTTAATTACTATGCACAAAAAGAAACCCAAAATAATTTCACATTCTTGAAAAGGATCTACCTTGTGGCATGAAGAGGAATAAGGCGCCTGTCAGAACAACATGAATTCAGCTAAAATAAAAATTCACTCTCCCCTAACCCAAGGCCTTCCTTGGGCCCCAGTGTACTGATTCTGATAACAGATCTCCTGCCAAACTAAGAGCATCATCGTGTTCTTCTGGGTGTCTACATGGTTATCTACCCTAAACCCATCAGCATGTATCTGGATTGAAGGAGAAGATGGTCACTAGGACAGACGATAACTTTGAGGATTTGAGGATCTGTTGATTGGTGGCAACACCTCCACCAAATGCATGAGGGCTAAGGACTCAAAAGCACAGTAAATATTGATGTTAACACTGTCATGAACCATCACCTGTAGGAAATCAGCTTTATAAAAGACTACAAGGAGTGTATCAAAGACTACAGGAAATCAAACAAAGGCAAATTTAAGAGTAAAACCCTTTATGGCAAGACTACTGAACAAATAAAGTGCAATCAAACTAATTTCTAAAACTGCAGCCCTGTATTAAGCAAGACATGCGTCCAGACGACGTGGTGAGTGCGCTGCTGAACCATGAGGATGGTGGAATGTCACTTATGATTTTTTGGGGGTAGTTAAGACATTCAAAAACCTTAACAATATCGGTGATTAATTTAGATACATCACAGAACTGACTGCTCTTGCTATCTTGAGCTCTGCATTTATTTTCATGGTAAGGTACCTCAGAGTAGAAGCATAGTTTTTTAAAGAAAAAAAAACTGTGGTTTGTCTAAAACAAAATACATTTAAGCTCATGTGAGAGAATCCTCTTAGTTTAATGTATATTTAAGCTAAACCCATCAGGTGGAGCTTCTGGAAGCTAATGCCTGGTTTGTAGACCACTATTAAAAAGTCAAAGACTATTTTTAGAAAAGTTTTTTTTTCAGATTTATTTTTATTGTAAAGGCAGATTTAAAGAAAAAAGGAGTGACAAAAAAAAATCTTTCAGCCACTGATTCACTCCCCTAGATTCCGCAATGGCTGAAGCTGAGCCAATCCAAAGCAATGAAGCAGAAACTTGTTCCAGGTCTCCCATACAGGTGCAGGGTCCCAGGCTTTGGGCCATCCTCGACTGCTTCCGCAAGCTACAAGCAGGGAGCTGAGTGGGAAGCAAAGCAGCCAGAACACAAACTGGCTCCCATGTGGGATCCTGGTGCTTGAACGGTGAGAATTTGGCTGCTAGACCATCATGCTGGGCCCTTAGGTAATTTCTAACATGAAAACTGCTGGGACTGGAGTGGAGAAACTATGAATCTGAAGTTCAAATTTGAATTAGAGTAAAAGGAAAGACTGTGCTCATAGGTGTGCTACTAGGACGCTAATAAAGAATAAAAAGAGACATATTAGGTTAAAAAAATGACTTACATCAAATTTAAGGTCAAACTAGGAGGGAGGAGTGATACCATCAAACATGTTTTATGAAAAATTTATGAGAACAATATACTAAAAAAAAATCATCAGTTTGGGCCCAGTGCGGTAGCCTGGTAGCCAGAGTCCTCACCTTGAATGCACCAGGATCTCATATGGGCACCAGTTCTAATCCTTATGGCCCTGCTTCCCATGCAGCTCCCTGCTTGTGGCCTGGGAAAGCAGTCGAGGATGGCCCAGAGCCTTGTGCCCTGCACCCGCATGTGAAACCTGGAGGAAGTTCCTGGCTCCTGGCTTCAGAATGGTTCAGCTCTGGCCATTGCAGCCACTTGGGGAGTGAATCATCAGACGGAAGATAGATCTTCCTTTCTGTCTCTCCTCCTCTCTGCATGTCTGCCTTTCCAATTACAAATAAGTCAATCTAAAAATCATCAGTTTACAAATCGGTAGATATTTTTAAATGGATCAAATAGTGTTTAAAATGGAAATTGTAACAGCAGATTATACACATGAATACTAGCGGGCAAAGATACATCTTGCTTGTGCCCTATTCAAGATGGCAAGTGACTAACCCAAGAACAATAGCCAAATATCCTAATAGCTCAGTTTTTCAGCCTATATGACTGAGAAAGTAAAGTGATGACAATTTTCTTTTATGGATATAAAAATCATTGCACCAGATCAGGAGCAAACAAGAGCAAACAAGAGCAGGGCTTTCAAGGCAACCTTAAGCAAAGGCGATTAAAATCTTAGAGTATTTAGCTGGTAAAAGATGAAATACTTGTCAGCATGATGCAGAAGACAAGATACAACCGAAGCCGTGGCTGCCAGAGCTGTAAGTGGTGCGGTGAACGCAGTAGTGTACTGGTCAAAGCGAAGTTCATAGCCTTGGTTTGTGGTTGCTATTCAAGGCATTTTATACTTGCTGAGTTTCTATTTTAATAGCACACCTATGAGCAGTCTTTCCGTTTACTCTAATTCAAATTTGAACTTCAGATTCATAGTTTCTCCGCTCCAGTCCCAGCAGTTTTCATGTTAGAAAAACACTAAAAAATGATAATATCTGCTTATTATCCAAAATATTTTCATAGTGTCATCCAACAGTTCAGCAGAAAAATATTCAGGAAAACTATACCAGAGGATTTTTCTCCCCAATATTCAGCTAATTCTGCAGTTTTTCTCATCAAACAAAGGAAGGTTTGTGAGGTATTCTCACAATAGTCTGATTCAGGTCCCTCTGGTATCTTTTGCTCAGTTTTAAAGCATCCTCACAGAATACTCACTGCTTAGTAAATAATGTAGAAGATATGCAATGACATTATTACACTCACAGGAACCTTAGCTTTTCAGACTATCTAGTGTCATCACTAAAACTGTCCTAAACTTGACAAAGTTTATGTTAAGAAAACCTATATTACATTTTGGTATCTTTGAATTCCCTGAATTTTTGAAACCCTCTCATATATTCCTAAACACTCACAGTTTTATATATACAGCTTTATCGCTGAGGGAAAGGTGACAATTTTAAATATGCAAAGTTTATTTATTTCATACATTTTGAAGTCTAATTACAGAATTATAGTTGTACTGAACTGCACAATGGCCCCAACTCAACTTCATTAATATGATCTTATTTGGAAGTATTGTGTCCAGGGACATGGTTTTGGAGAGAAGGTCATGTGAGCACAATAGGAGGGATTCCAGTGATGTTTCTGAGAGCTAACAAACTGGACAAATGAGCAGCCACCATGGCCAACATGCTCTTACTATTCCCTTCAATTTGACTAGGTTACGTATTATATATAACTGTCCTTGCTACTCTTGCATAATTTACTTTAGAAAATTTGGAATCAAAAGTTATTCATCTGTTGCCTTGAGATGCAAATGCTTCTTTAAGTTTCTTGCCAGTTGTTAAATCACTATCCTCAAGAACTTGGCTATCCTTTTAAAGGTAATTATTGAAGGAGATGATGTTCCTATCTATCAATCTACCTGGGATTGTACGAGGTTAGCTATCAAAAGCCCCAGTTAACGAAGACAGAATGACCCAATCATGTGGACCAACTCCCAACCAAATGTCCTGTAGTACCTTTACACTCACTCACTAAAGAATTTATAAACTCTTCGCCTTATAGTATTAATACGATAGTTAATTTTTTCTTCCCTGTTAATCTTGACTCTTTTCTAAATATTCCTAAAAATGTCTTCTTTGACTAGTTAACTGGGCTCAGTGCATTTTTTTAATTTGACCAAAAGAACTGAGAAACCTACACAATTCTTAGCTACACAATGTGATATGTGTGAAGTATTGTTGAAAGTTATAGAATTGCATTCATCTTTCTTCCAATGAGCTATTTCAATTGTCTCATGCTACTTCAACCCCTAATTCTGCAGTTCCTTTGTCTCCCTGCAGCACATGCATTAAACCATTTGCAAATGGGGTTACTTTGGCATAATCAAAACTAATATTTTTTCCTTTTTTAAAAATAATCTTACTTCGTTGATTAGGCACAAAGGGTCAAAGGCTACAGGAAAGTAGGTAATGCCATTGTTTCCACACTAATAACATCACTTTTTTTCCTCCTGTATCTGGGATCAGGGGAGAAACAAAGGGAGAAGCCCCACCCAGCCTCCCACCCATCCCAGGTCTCTGATGTGAGGCATGCTCCGAGGGTCCTGCTCAAGCAGTTTTGATAGTTTTACAGTTCTGAATTGCTGCCAATCCAATCACAATGAAATCTATTCAGAGTCCACTGGCTGACATAGTCTCTTCATGGTTGGAGTTCTGAGATCAGCAGTTCAGTTGGAGGGATCTCCAAAGACACTTGGTATGAGGTGATTCCAGATCCAATTCTTCTGTGTGCTTGTCAGTAGAGGGTCGGCACAGTCCATTGCCCCAATCAGTTTATGCACATGCTGCTAGTTGCAATTGCTGGGTCAGTTCTGTTTCCAGCCCTGTCTTCACGTGAACTGATGGTTGTTGTAGTCCAGCCCGATCCTACCCACTTCATACGCGACCCTTCTCTATTGCTTGCCTAGGCCACAAGGAGGAAGTTGGATGCAAAATGGAGCACTGGGAACATGAAAACTGGAGCCCATAAGGGATCCTGGCACATTTAAGGTGATGACATAAGCTGCTAGGCTACCGTGCCAGGTCCTTATCAACAATTTAGATATGTAATTAATTTCTCCCAGGTGCATGAGGTATTTTTTTCTGTTCAAAGTTTGGCTTTTTTGTTTATGATCAGAGTTTCTGTTTACTTGGTGGTAGTTCTGAAAATGTGTGTGTTCATGCTTGAGAGTGGGAGAGTAAGATTAGCACCCGAAGAATAATGACTCTGTAAAAACATTCATAAATGTGTCATTTTGTTACTTCATTGTGTGCTGAAAACTTTAATCTTATATGACAGCTTCTTGAAATGATGATGTCTGAAATTCATGAGGATTTTTAAAAATTTAAACTAGAATCAATGTTTATTGTGTGTTTTCAGGATATGTGTAACCTAAATTTCATAATCCCATTTCACAAAATAGGGAGCCTCTAAACTGTTTTCCCAAAATACAAAGTCATAACCTTATCATTTATTGTTACTGAGTTTATTAAATAATATAATCTTGGAAATGAATTTGATCAAAATTACGACTGGGTTTCCAACAGATAAGTAGATTTGAGTTCCTAATGATTTGGCTGTATAGGAATGATTGCTGTATTCATTATTATTTTAGTGCTTAACTTCCTGTGTTTTTACTAAGGGCAGGTAAGACCCTCTGCTTCATTTATCATTTCTGCTACCTTTGTAAGGGCAATATTTTGAGCAAACTCCATGCTGTTCTACCTAATGACTGCACTAATGTAAACTCCAGTGATAGTTCATAAAGGTTCTGTTTAAAACACATCCTCACTAGTATTTGTCATATTTTGACATTTTATGTTTTGCTGTAAGTTTAATTTGACTTTTCTCTGATGGCTCATGTCACTGAGAATTTTTCACCCACAAATCCAAATAGTGTTAGAATTCCTTCATTTGAGAAGGGACTATCCACATCATTTAGGGCATATAGTTTTTAACCCTGTGATAGTATAATAATGGCTAAAATTTGGTGAGCTCTTAACACACTTCAGACATTGTTGCAAATATTGTACATATATTAGCGTATTGGTCCTCAGCATGCATCTGTGAAGTTAGTTCTATTATCACTACCTTTTCTTGGATATAAAATTGTATAACAATTACTATATAGGTGAGTTGTGGCAACTTTCTTTGTATTTCTCCCAACACTAAATATCTTTATGGCAAAAATTTAAAAAAAATTTAAGTCATTTCAAAAAATTTTGTGGCCCATAATCTCTTTTAAATAGCATGAAATTTATTTATTTGCAATGCAAAGTGTTGTCACAGGTTATCTTTTATATGGAAGAAAAAATAAGACTCCAGGTAAATAAGCTACAAACACAAAATATGAGAGCTGGAAGAAACAGAAATGATCAGTGTTTAGTCCCTTTTTGTATTCTCAAAGTCACAAGCCATAGGAGGTCGAAGTAGGATACAGATCCAGGGCATTTTCAATTTATTCGGAGCTGAATTCCCGAGAAATATTTTTATTGTGTTATCCTTCTCGGACAGGCCATATATAAATGAATTTATGTAACAATTTTCCTTCAACAAAGCCCTAATAACAGGACTTTAATAAGATTTACAGAGTACTCCATGAGTAATAGATTTAAGAAGATCAAGAAAACAGACATTTTTTATTGTATACTCTGTGGTATTTTATTTCATCAATTCTTCGGTCTCCATGTGGTAACCTTTCAAAAACTTCTTAGAGCAATTTCTTGAAACCACTTATTGAATTTATGTATAATTGAATCTTACTGAATTTTTTATTTTTTTTTCTGATGAAATCTCAGTTCTTCTGATTAGCATGACTTTCTCAAGCATAATTCATTTTAGGGCAGAGGGTTTTTGACATTTCAGTGAAATTTTTTCTTTACCACTCATTTGTCAAAAATGTTAAACTTCATATTCTTTCAATATATATATTTGAATTTATGATTACATTCTCAGATGAGTCTAAAAGTAAGCTATATGTTTTCAAATATTCGTGGCATACATTGAAACTTTTCCTTTAACTTAGTCTCTTACTGTGCATTGATTCATCTTAACTGGTACAAGTTCATTTCAAGAATACATGGAAGTTACATTAAGATCTGAGGATATTTTGTTGAGTAAAGAAAAGGCACCTAATATTCAGTCTATTGAAGAATCTAGATGTTAGTGGTGAGATTAAGGTAATATGTAAATGCTGTGAATGAAAATGCATTAGTGATTACAGAAGATATACATTTCTGGTTAGTAGGAAAGGGTATAATGTCAGATGGTTCAGTTGAATTAGTGTTTGAATTAGTTATAATAGTGGATACATGAATAAAGGAGAATAATATTCTGACTAGAGGAAACAGCATGCACATGTCATCAGGTAAAAGGACATATAACATGGACAACCCGAAACATAGTACAGTGGAGTAAGAGAAAGGAAAACGTTGGGGTTTCACAGATCCTGGAGTTTAGAAGGAGTCAGAACATGTAAGTGTTCATACTAGACATGTCAGTGTTTACTATGTGATAATAGAGACTTGAAGAATTTTAAGTTGCAAATGTCATAGAAACTGTATTTTGGAATTTGGATTGATTGTGGGATGAGCATAGGTGTGGTAAAATCTAACCAATTATCAATGTGATAATGTAGTCAAAAGATAATTGAAGGATAGATTGGTGTCCAACAGAGAAGAAGAAGGTAAAGATATTTTAGGCGTCTAGGAAGTACAGTATCTCTAAACTTTAAATACATGAGATATTTCCAGGCAGGAGCAACAAAGAATCATGTTTTAAGGATAACAGTTTTTAGCTTGATAAACTGTTCACACAACCTGGCTATGTTCTATAACAAGGGACACAGTACAATAATCAATTGGTTATTGAAGTGTTTTTGTTTTTTTTGAGGTAATAAATAGAGAAGAAAATGTTTGCAAATCCTACAGTTTACAGAACAGATCTATACTGAATAGAAATACAGACTCATCGCTAGCTACATGCATGACTGAAATTTTTTCAATTAAAAGAAATCAAAGTAAAAATTAGAGGAATAAAATTTTCCAAAACAGAACAGTGGGGAATCCAGTCACCAACTATTTTTCAAATATTTATACTCAGTTTTGGCTATTTTTTTTCCAGAGCTTTCCCACCTCTATGCAGAATTATATTGATATGGCCTAACCTATGTTCCTAGTTTCCTATCTGCTGCACAGGAGTCAGTTACTTGCTTAAAATCTTTTTGGACTTTTGAATTTCTAAAGAATAAAGATCAATCTCCAAATTTAATATCAGATGCTTGCCTGTGTCAGACGCAAGTTCTGCTTAAACTTCTGAGATGCAGAAGTAAATCAGCACATTGTTTATACTCACAAAACTAGATTAGCAGATTTGGGTTCTGAGAGTTAAATGGTTATTGCATTTAACATGCATGCTTTTGAAACTACTATTAATAGTTTCTAAAAATATATATTCACTAATTTCTTAGGCTTTCTTTTTCTGCCAGCTTTAGAAAAGGAGAAATTTGTTTTCTAACTCTTCTTAAGCAGATACAAACCATCTAAACACACATACACAGTAAGAAAATTTATTAAATGTATTTTGTCATCTTCACATCCAGAGTGTAATGCAGATAGAAGTAGCATTACCAATGTTTCAATATCTTTCTTACCAGCTCCTCTACATTACCTTTAGCTAACAAATAATCAAAGCTATGAAGCGAAGTCATATAAAAAGATATTCCTTCATTTTCAGCTACTTAGTAGGAAGATGTTTTGAAAGACATTCTTTGGTGAAACAATGTGAATGTGTCATTACTCTAGAAAGGAAACAAAGCTCCAAGGCATATTTCTTTATCAGAAACAGCTTTCAAGAGGAGATAGCATTGGAGTGCAATGGATTGGGTCACTGCTTGTGACACCAGCATCGCACAGCAGGATTGCTGGCTTGAATCTTGGCAGGTCCAGCATCCTGCTGGTGCGTCTGGCAGGCCAATACATGGTATCCCAAGTGTGTGGGTCCTTGCTAGCCACAGGGAAGACCATGTAGAGTTCCTGGCTCTTGGCTTGCCGCAGATAAGGGCTGTTGTGGCCATTCAGGGTCTGTGGAACTCTCTGTAAATATACAAAATCAACATAAAAAAAAAAGTCTTCAAGAAACATGCAAATGCCTCAATAGGTGAAATGTTTCCAAGTGAAAATACAGTGTCTATATTTGCAGGCACTGTTTACTGAAAAAAAGATGCTTCTTCTAAGTTTCTAAAAGTTAAATCAATTACAGATGAAAATCTCTGTTAAGATTTGTGTTCCCTAGCAACTCAGACTCCAGATACCATTTTTTTTAAATGCATGCCCAGGTGTCTCACATTGGTTTATGATTCTTGTTTCTATTAGTGTTGTTGACATTCGTTTTTATATTTTATCTTCAGCCCGTGTTAAGAAACAATAAGCATTTGTATAAAAGCTGTTTAACTCCCCACTTATCAATTCACGACTGCAGGCAGCTGGCATTTTTAGTGAAAAATAGCTCAGTCCGACTGACTTGCTTCTTCTCACTTTTTCAATTGAGATAAGGTATCAACAGAAGAAGA